>NC_080426.1:3554130-4209963 GCF_029873635.1 Malania oleifera | reverse complement strand
AGTAGTAGTTGCAGTAACTTTGTTTGCTTAATTTGAATTATCTTCCATTAGTACTGGTTGCTTATGGATAAGTTAAATTCTGACCTTTTTGGACAGTTGCAGGGATCTTCCTTGGAGACGTTTCTGATTATAGGAAAAATTTCTTCTGAGGCAATTGTCGAGGCTAAGAGGTTACAGAGTAAATCCTTATTGCGACGCATAAGTATCTACTTGGAAGAAATTTTGTTGGAAGCTCGGCTTTTTGGAATGCAGATTGCCTTGTGGCTTTTGCATCTAAGGAGAGCTTTGACTTGGTGAATAAAAGCCAAATCGTATGAAAAACTGCCCAATTTTGTTTCTATGTAGTGTGATATTCTTTGTCTCTGCAGCTCAACCTTGCCCATTTACATGCAGGCTTTTGAGCTCGATTGAGACCTAGGGAATTTTTAAAAAAAAATATATATAAATATACTAGTCCCACACAACACCCCCCCCCCCCTCCCCCCCAAAAAAAAGCCAAGGCATTCTCATGGATCCTGGCAGTTGTATTATGTTTTGAAATCCCCATTGATGCAGGGTGAGTGATACGAGTAAGAATCATTTATTGGGAATAAAATGTACTAATCAACCTAGTTTGAAAATGTTTGTGCTTCATTTACAAATCCTACATGTATAACTACATGTTCCATCCATCAGTTATTGAGTTTTTGAGTTTCAGCTAATGGCAATGGTATGTCGATTGCAGGTTTTCTGAATGTTATAGTTCCTACCGTCATGTTTGGTTTGCGAAATAGAATAGAGTTTGGAATGTAATGAAAATTTGAATAGAAAGCGTAATGAAATCAAGGGATGGATTTTGAATTTTTTTTTTTTGTTCATTTTCAAATAGATGCACACTAAAAAGTACTAGAGATGAATGTTGAATGACTCACTTTTTTGTTCATGGCAGAGTAAATTATTAGTTTATTTGAAACCACCATGGTCAAGGTACGCTTCTTTTAGGGCCTAGTCCTATACTCGCGATACTTCTGTTATGAAAGTCCACCTCCCTCGTGACTTTCAGAGTCACAGTTTAATACCACATTTCCGTTTCTGTATATTTATTTATATATTTACTACATGGTCAGTATTACACAAGACCAGCTTCTAATTAATCTCTCGGCTTTAATTTACTCTGCCATGTAAGCGTCCATTGCCAATCACCCTAGACATCGTAAGTACTGGGTAATGACTGTTAATGACATCTCACTCCTCGGAGAATTGTGTCTAATTTTTATCTTGTTTTTTGTTGTTGTTTCGATATTACTTTTTATAAATCAAACATTATCACATCCTAAGACACCAAAAATTCTTGCAATGCAAAACATCCCCCTACTCGAAGCTTGGAAGTCTCAGGTAATCATTTTGCCAAAAACTATGCTGTGTTGGCAACGAATTAAGAATATGCTATAATATTGGTTATTGCATTCGTTGATGTCTCTAATTTTGACGAAAAGATCAAAAACAAACTTTAATATTGTAGTTTTTTTCTTTGGTATCCCCGTGTGTAGACCTGACAAAATGGATATAAATCCATTAATCCGAACTGAATCCGGCCCTCTTTAGCTAACTTATAATCGAACCAAGTTGCTTCAGTCTGTGCGGTCTGAATTTCCAAACTAGACTATTATGGAATGTTGATATATCCAATCCAACTATTGAAAAGCTTTGTTCAAAATAGACTTATCTGTATTCTCAATGGGCATTAATTTTTTGCAGCATGTGTATGTGAATGAATTTTCTAATTTTGGATTAAATAAGAAAAATGTAAATTTCAAAACTCATGTTTTGCAATTGGACAATTTAAAATTAAAATGTTATGCATACATTAAATCATAAATATGTTTTGAATTTTTGTAAATAATCACATTGGAAATATGATGTAATGCAGACATGAACCAAAAAAATATAAACATGGTTGTTTAAATTTTACACAAACTCAAAATAAAGTTTAAATTTGCTGTCATTTTGAGACAATGCTTAATTATTTTAAATAAAGTTCAAATTTTCAGTTCATGACATTCTTCCTTTATTTGTTTCATTGTTTGGTTAATAACAATGATTACATTTCTCTATTTTTGCAGTTCATTGCAAGGATTAGAAAAAAAAATGTCTCAGTCAATAACGAATTCAATTGATTAAAATGATGAAATAAGTGAAGAAGAAATTTAGTAGCTAGATTTATCGAACATAGAACCCACAAATGAAATAACTCCACAGGTTAAAAGAGCTAGAAAAAAAAAAAAAATCTAATATTTGAACAAATTTCGAGTTGATTGAAGGTGAAGAAAAGCAATATGCCCAATGTAAGTATTGTCCCAAGAAACATCTCTATCACAACAAGAACTCTCGGACCTTAAACTTACATCGTCAGATAAAAACATGCATGGGTAAGAAAAACATTGATCTAAAACAAATGCTAATAAGCCAAGGTGATGAGTAATTGTATTTGCATACAAGAAAACATGATCAAGTTGTACAACATAGAAAGTTGACAATGACAATTGTAAGACACAATTTGCCATTTTCGTTTGTTGAGTATGAAGGAATTTATGAATGGGCTTAAGAATTAAATCCAAAGACAAAATTTGTGATGAAACATACTGCCAAAGCTAATGTTATGAGAGTTTTTTCCAAGAATATATATATATATATATATATATATATATATATATATATCCATGAAATTCTGTTGAATAATTCTAGTAGAATTTTTCTTATTTTAGACATATGGACTTCATTAAATACTGATGACTATTTATGTTTAATTACACACTTTGTGGATAAAAATTGGAAGTTTTGGAAGAAAGTGTTGAGCTTTTCAAACATGCCTCCTCCACACACTAGTCTAGCACTTAGTAACAAAGTGATGAATTTATTGGTGAATTGGGGTATATACCAAAAGATATTTTCCATAACATTGGACTGTGCTTCATCCAATGACTGTTTTGTAGACTTTTTGAAGTCTAATCTTAAGTTGAAAAATTTTTTGGCAGGGGAAGAAAAGTTTTTTCATATTCGTTGTTGCAATCACATTAAATCTTATTATCCAAGATGACTTAAAATTATCTCATTTGATTGTGGACAAAATACGAGATTATGTCAAATATGTGAAGCATTCACAACATTGGAAGTTAAGATTTCATGAATGTTGTGAAAAGGTGAAAGTGCCACGTGTGAGAGGATTTCACCAAGATTATTCTACTAGGTAAAATTCTACTTATATGATGCTTGAAAGTGCTTTGTGCTATAAAAATGCTATTTGCCAATTCAAGTTTAGTGAGGAGAATTTCAAGTTTTTGCCAAATGATGATGAATGGGATGAAATTGAGAAAAAAATGCTTGCTTCTTGAAGGTTTTCTATGACACGAAAAATCTTTTTTCTAGGACATCTTATCCAACTGCAAATTTGTACTTTGGAAGGTACAATTAACTTTACTTAATGTGACATTAGGTAATGATGTTTTTTAAGGGGCTAGTGAAATGTAAGGGAAATTCGATAATTATTGGTCAAATTATAGTAAAATTTTGGTAATGACTGTTATTATGGATCCTCATTTCAAGATGCAATTTGTATCTTATTGTTTATAAGAAGTACAACCAATGTCTTGGAAAGAGCAAGTAAACAGCATCAAGTGTGAGAAGCATTCTCTTTTTTGATGAGTATGTGAAGCACCACTCTACTTCAACTTCTAAGAAAATTCCTTCCTTTGAAGCAACTGTTAGTCATGATTCTGGTCATGTCACCTATAACAACAAGTCTTGATATGACACTAAAAGTAATGTATTTTTTAAGTACAAATTTTGTTTTACTTTCATTATACATCTATAATTTTTTTATATTTCTATTCCTATATACTTGTTTTTAGGGTTTTAAATCTTTTGCTAAAGAATAAGAAGAAGCTCCAACGTCGGAATTAGAAATGTTTTTGAGAGAGCGGATAATAGATTGTAATAAAGAATTGGATATTTTGGACTTTTAGAAGAGTCATGAATATAGGTATCTCAAATGGTAAGAGATATCTTATCAATTCCAATATCAATTATTGCATCAAAATTGACATTTAGTATTGGAGGAAAAGTGAAAAATATGTGACGTTCTCTTACGTCCGATAATGCTAAAATTATCATTTTAACTCGTGATTGGTTGTATGGTTGAGGAGGTAAGCTTATTTAATTATATTTCTATGTTATTATAATTACTATCTATTATGAAATATTTATTATTTATCTTTTGAATTTTCAATGCAGTTGAAGATTTTGTAGATAAGGAAGAACTTGCCGAAGATATTGCTCAAGCTGAAGAGAATCAGGTCATAGCTCATCTAGTATATCGTCTTGCTTAGTTTGACTTTATTTAAACACTATTACAATTGTGCTTCTATTTATCTTTAAAAACTATGTAGTCAATAAATTGTTGTTTATTTGTTGTTTTAACTTGTAGTGTTAAATAAATTAATTGTAAATATTTTTCCCAACTTGATAACTCGTAACTTTTTAGATGCTGATTAATAAGTTTTACTTATATTATTTGATCCATAACTTAAATTATGTTTTGAATTCTTTCATGATAGGCAAATGAGGAGAAGAAGAAGGAAGTTTTGATGTCACAAATGAAAGCATTACAATTGATTAGAGAGATTTACATTTATATGATTTTGAAGTTGTTTGAGGGATTTATTGAGATTATTTAGTTTGTTGATAGTTTTATTTTGAGAAATTCACACGATTTGAAAATAATTATCTTTAAAGAAACTCGCATGCTTTAAGAATAGTAATAATGTTTAGATTTTAGAGAGACTCACACGGTTTGAGTTTCTATTTTGATTTGGATTGAAACTAATTTCCTATATTCTAATGCTTACAGCTTTACTTACATGAATTATGAGTCAAACAGTTAATATAGTTACTAGAAAAGTTAATACACAAATTAATCGCAAGTTATCGTATACAACTTCAATTATTATGATACAAAATAAATTATTAATAAAATAATAATAAAATTATATTTGAGAATAGCGAATTATCCGTCATCCGCTATGAATTATCCAACCCAAACCACCACCAATATGCTATTTAAACGAATCGAATATGAATTATGATTTTTTCACTCAATAATCCACCTAATCAGCCACGGATTATCCGATTCGATCTGCTTTACCAGGTCTACTTGTGTGTGTATGTATGGATGTATGGATGTGTGGTTCATTCTCTCATTGACTTGAAACTATCAATTCTTGACCAATTCTTCTTTGACGGCTATTTATATGAGGAGAATGAATAGCTTTCTTTTTTAGTGTCTTCAACCTCTTCTTCCCCAACAGAAGGGTTGGTTGAGGTTGGTGTCAATTTAAGACACATGAGAAGGGTTTCATTAGAAGATACTTGAAAAAGAAAGAAAAAGAACCAAAAAAAAAAAAAAAGTGGGATTCAACAAGATCAATAAGTCCACATGAGATTATAGAATAGACCTATTCATTGTCATGCATCTAGTTTCCATTTGCTTACTTTATAATAATAGTTTTTTTTTTTTTTTTTATGCTCGAATCTTGGTTACGTGACAAGCACTTGTGCACAAGATGCGCAATCGTGTGAAGCTCAAAATTTGAAACGCTATTCATGATGTAAAATTTTCAAAAACAACATTAAAATTACATTTTAAACCCGTTGAGGACGTATTTGCTTCGTGTATTGAATTCAGTTAAATACTCATAATTCATATTTAGTGCGTCAAAATTACATGATATGATTTGTTAGGAGGAGATTTCTTAATACACATGAGCTAAAGTTGATGGATGCAAAGTGGTCATTCAAAGGAAAGACACCGATAAATAGTGTTCAGTTATGCTTGACTTGCAAAATAGAAGTGTCCTAAAAGGATTTATAATGAGATTTTAAAATCATTATCAAAAAAGGCAAACATTTAAAATCCTTGAGCAGCTATTATTACTACTTAGACACCCCTGATTCTAAACCATCAATCATATATCCTAAGAATTTTAGTGATTTATGCTCTCGGGCATAAGCTCAGGTGGCAAGGATTTGCATCAGACGACTTTAGACAAATGTGAAGTCTGAGATTCGAACTCTGCCGTCTACGGCACATATCCGCAATTTACCTCCTACGTGTTAATCGAGGGTACGACTAGCGTAAGCGTGGGATTAGTTTAGTGCATAAGCTCAAGACACTCGATGATATCAAACAAAAAAAAAAATTTGTGATTTTGAGTATTTTAAAAGAAAATTTGAATTAAACTAATCATTTTTAGTTTAAAATCATCTAAAAGTTAAAAATAAAATTAAATATTTAAAATTTGAGGTTTCATTAATTTAATAATTTAAATGGAGGTGGTCCAAACCGGTGGACCGAATCATCACTCTCTTTCTATTCAATGGGTTCGTCCCATTTGACCCACTCCCCCTATAAATTTGCATTTAATTTGGTTGGGTGGAGGGTTTGGTATTGCAACTGCAGCTCAATACATTCATCTCTAAAATTTCAACGCTTTTCTCACATTCATTTTTCTTTCTTTCTTTATTTCTTTTTGTTTTTACATTGGTTGTACAGTTGAACTGTGTATTTGGTCCGATCTTATTTAGCTTGTTTGGCATCATTAAAAGTTGTAAAACAAAAAACCAGAAGAACTTCATATAAATTTTTTTAAAGGATAGAGGACATTATTTCTTCTAAAGTTTGGCAAAAATGTTGAGTGGTTCAGGCCCTTCTTAATCCCAAAAGTTAGCTTATGAAGTGAGACTTTCCCTTGCACTTAATTATTGACTACCAGCCCCTTCCACAACCGATGTGACATAACCCAAACAATCTCCCCCTCACACATTGGGTTCCAAATCGGCGGCACCACGTACCCGACATCTTAAGGAGAATGTTGAATCATGACTCTAATACCAGTGTTGGGTGGTTTTGGTCTTCTCAACCCCAAAAGTTAGCTCAAGGGATGATATTTTCCCTCACACTTAATAACTAACATCCAGCCTCTTCCACAATTGATGTGGAATAACCCAACAATCTCCCCCTCATACATCGGGTTCCAAATTGGTGGCCCCACATACCCGGCATTCCAGGAAGAATTTGAACCATGACTCTAATACTAGTGTTTGGGTGGTTCAGGGTCTTCTCAATCCCAAAAGTTAACTCATAGGATGAGGCTTTCCCTCACACTTAATAACTGATCACCAGCCCCTTCCATAACCGATGTGGGATAACCCCAACAATCTCCTCCTCACTTATGAGTTCCAACTGCTCCCCATTAAATGGAAGTTTCGCCATATGTGAGTTCCAATTGCTCCCTCTTGAACCGAAGACATCTTCTACCTATTGTATGCAATGGTTTGTGTAATGCCCCGAACCCTAGCCCCGAACCCGAAATTGGGGTCCAAAGTGTTATTCTAAATAAATCTTTGAAACCACATAAATACACAGTGGAAGATCTTCATAACAATTATCAAGGTAACTAAAATATCTCAATATAACAATAAATCCATCCCAGTGTCACAATGAAGTTCTGAACTTATCAAAAATATAAATAAACTATCAACAATATCTCCAATATCAATTTAATATATATCCTTAGGAATTTCAAGATAAACTAGAATAACAAGATTAACAATTAATCTAAACCTCTCTATCTAGTCCCACTCACGCTTCACGACGCTACTTTAATTACTATCATACTCCACAGGGCATCTGAAAAATGATATATAATGATGGGGTGAGACATCTCTCAATAAGACGAAATAAATTATTGATAGTGTGTGACAACATGAGTTTAAAAATATCATATCACGTTCATTTAACAAATAATTTAACCAAGTAATCATGAAAACTGTGCTCATATTCATATACATACATATATACACACATTTGAAATCATAAATTTTTCTAAAAAATATACAGGTGATTAATACATTTTTCTAGGTTCGAAACCCAACATGTCTGTAAACGTAAATTTATCATGTTTGTAATGAGGAACCAACCTGAGTGGACATTCATATATCACCGTCATATAATTACCTCACGTGACCAGATTGTGCGGCCCAAAGGCGAGACTTAGCCATGGTTGGCCTACCATGTTAAGTCAAAACTATTCTCGTCTGTAATATGATTAGTCCACCGCAGCCTGGTCTGGACCCAGGGGCAATCAACATCTCCCTATAGGCTCAATCGACTTCTAATACAAATACTCTCCCTGAGAAGTGTGGTTGCACTAACTCATATCCTAGCAATGGTACCGTGCTTTCATGTACATCATTGGTCCATTAGGATTCTCATTTCCACAATTCCACAGTAATTCTCAATATCAAAAATATCATGTTTGTATCTCGGTATAAAATCGGCATTTCACATATTTCACAAATTTACAGTATTTCCAGCATTTCCATAAAATCAGTACCATTTTACCATATAATGGCATAAAAATATTTTGATTCAATTATGCAATAAACCATATTATTCTCATGCCACATGATTTAAATTATAATTTTGGAATACTGTAAACTACCCAGAAAAAACACATTTTTAATGAAAATCAGGTCTGATCGCCTCCACAATTTTATTTAACCACATATATATTTTTTAGAAACAATGACGATCAACCTACACATTTTAGGTTTTTCCCAAATACATATAATAATCAAGAACACTCATTTCATATGCCTGAATCATACAGAAAATTATACATAACATATACGAGATCATATACTCAAATTTAATCAGTTAATTAATTTATTTTTAAAAATAAAAATTTGACATAATTTATTCCCTTTACCTGTTTTTGGAAGAAATGTCTGCAAGAATCCTAAAACAATGTCTGTTGTGTTCACACAAAACCCTGTAACCATATATTTTAACTTAATCAGTTAAATCCCAAAATAATTACTATCCTAACATCCCTAGGCTCACACGCTCCCGTTAAACGGTTAAATTCTAAAAAAAACTGCGGGTATGATCTACTTCCCATATTTAAATTTAATTTCTAACATATTTAAAAACATCAATATGATCAAATCCCCGCAGTTTAATCTAATTCCAAAATATTCCTAAACCCAGACATATATTTAAATCATATAAATATAATTAAGTTCATTTATTCGGATTTAATTGGGAAAATTTTAAGATATATCTGACATAATCTATTTTCCTTACTTTATCCCAAGAGTGGTGCCTACGATGCCCAAATGATGAATCTACTCCGGTTAAAATGTTGGTGGCTAAATTTGAAACTCAGGGATAGTTTTCGTTCTTCAATCGGTGTACATTTCACCGAAAAATTGAGGAGAGAGAAAGTGAGTTGAGGAGAGAGAGAGAGAGAGAGAGAGAGAGAGAGAGAGAGAGAGAGAGAGAGAGAGAGAGAGAGAGAGAGAGAGAGAGAGAGAGTAAATTGATGTAGGGGGCGCCTCTCTAGAATTAGATTCAATCAAATTGAATCATGAATCCTTCTTGATTCTTCAGGAAGGATTGATAATATATATAATATTATATTAATATATCAATATATTATATTCTTTGATTAATAATTATTATTAATTAATTAATCTTTTTTTTAATTCTCAAGCATATCATTTTTTGGGGCATTACAGTTCGTACAAGGTCGAATATTGCCCACGCGGTAGGTGTTGTGAGTAGATTTCTTTCAAATACAGGCAAAGACCATTGGTAAGCAGTTAAGTGGTGGATTTTTAAGTATTTGAAGTATACATCAAAGATGTGCTTGTGTTTTAGGGGAGTTGACCCAGTCTTGGAAGGATATACTGATTCCGATATGGCAAGTGATCTTGATAGTAGGTAATCTACATTAGAATTTCTTTTCACTTTTGCAGGGGGAGAGCAGTCTCATAACAATTCAAGTTGCAGAAGCGTATTACTTTATCTATAATAGAGGCAAAGTACATTGCCGCAATGGAAGCTAGTAAAGAAATGTTGTGGCTGAAGCGGTTTACCCAAGAACTTGGTGTCATATAAAGAGTACGAAGTACATTGTGATAGTCAGAGTGTTATGGACTTGAGCAAGAATTCAATGTATCATTCCTGAACTAAGTATATCAACATTCACTATCATTGGATACGCGAAGTGATGGAACAACAGCTGTTAAAGCTAGTGAAAATTCAAACAGATAAGAACCCTGCAAACATGTTGACAAAAGTAGTGGCTCGTGAGAAGTTTGAGCTATGCAGAGACATAACCAAGATAGATAACAATTGAAGAATGGTTGCATGCATTATCCTCTGATGGGTATGCAGGGGGAGAATTGATAGGTCCATACCCTAATTGTCATGCCCCGAACCCGCAGATGGGTCCTAGGTGTGAATATAGTAACCTAACTTGTCTTTATATCAATTAAAACATACATGATACAATGCAATAAGAGGGTCCGACCCCGTGGTGTATACGGATGCCCTATACATATACACATATACATCCATACTCATCCAATACGTAGCGGAAAATGTTTCATCTATCCATATAACATACCATACCAAAGTCTACACAACACTAGAATATACAACCCATAATTACAAAGCATACCCCTAGTGTCTACAAAAACCTTCACGACAACCCAGTTACAAAAACACGTACCTAAACAAGCACTAACAGCAACTAACGACACCCCCGCTTCCAAATGCTAGGATGCTAATTATGGCTACCTGAAGGACCTGAAAAATATTTGTACGTACATTCGAGGTGAGACACCTATCAGTAAGGAAGAAAGCATGTTATATTAGTGTGTGGCATACTAGTGTTATTTTACGTAAATCATAACACTATACAATACGATACAGTTCGAAAACATTTTCATACAGTTCTAGTATTTTCACAATTCCATTCTAGTACATACGATACCCAAAACATACGGTCAATGTCGTCACACTAATACGCAACTACGCTATAAAACCCGAAACTTCACAGCGATTACATTGCCAATACGATGTAGCTCACACTAATACGCAACTACTCCATGAAACCCGAAGCTTCACAGCGATTACATTGCCATTACAGTGTAGCTCACACCCCTCAGTGACCAGTTGAGATACAAGTGATATTTCACACCCTCGGATATAGAGTCAGACACTCTCGCCCACGGTTTTGACACCGGTACATGGCGCAGCGTACGGTAATTAGTTGCCACATAGTTGTTTCAGCGTATGGTAATTAGCCACTCCTAGCCGATTTCACAAAACCTGGAATCATTTTGGAACTTCCGTTCCTATACTCATCAGTGTATGGTAATTAGCCGCCACATAGCTGCTTTACAAAATACCTAGAACAATTACATACAACCATACATACCACACTTATTTGGTTTACGGCAAATCATATCGTTTTCCAAATTCCAGTATACAGTTTATACAAATATGGATATCAGTAATCTCAATAATACAGTTTAAACAAAACAAATGATTTTCCAAACAAAGCAGAGATGATATCCGAAATCTCCAAATTTTCCCAAAAACTGTAACCCGAAAATCCCGTATTTTACTCGATAGATTTTTCCAAATAAGTTACCATAACATACATACGATCGTAGCCTACAAGCTTACCGATCCTGATTTCGAAAAGTAACTAATATAAACTGAATCCCCTTACCTTAACTCGAATTCCAACTACGAACTCTACGGTCCCCAAAACTACAAACCGAGACTCCAAAACCTACAAATCACAGTACAATACATGCTTACAATCCGTACTACTATACATATTTTGAATCAGAAAGGAAAACCGAGCCTTACCTCGATTTTGGTCCGAAACTCGAAAGTGCTCGAAACGAGATTCCGATCCGCTAGAAACGTAGAGAATCCCTGATCCTCGCAGTAACATCCAATTTATGAATCTGGAGACAAACAACGAAAAAATCAAAAGAGAGAGAGAGAGAGAGAGAGAGAGCTTTGAGTTCTAGAGAGAAGGAGAGAGAGAGAGAGAGTTAAGCTAACTTAGCTTGGAAGCAACCCTTTTGGATATTTGTAGCCCTTTGACTCGGGTGGATTCATCGATGAATTGGCGTCCTCATCGATGAGTCCACCATTACCTTCGTTGATGAGATGGTGGCCTCGTCGATGAGCCTGAGATTTCAAATTTTCCAAAATCCCTCGGGATCTCCTCGTCGACAAAACACTGAATTTCATTGCCGAGAACAAAAGAAACTTCATCAACAAACTCTTGCTTTGTCGATGAAGCTTGCCCAAATTACGACTTTACCCTTATTTTGTATAATAAACCCATATATAATGGTTCGGGTTCTTACAACCACCCCTCCTTACAAAAATTTTGTCCTCGAAATTTGCAATCTTTTATTATGAACACATTCATACTACCAAATACATACACACTCTAAAATGAACTGGAGGCCATTTATACGCAGCCCCGTTATGATGCATACATACTCTAAAATGAACCGGTGGCCATTTATACACAGCCCCATTACGATACATACATACATACATACATACATTCCCTCACTTATGGCGGAAGAATACCTTGGTTACATACATACACGACCTCAGGAGCTCACAATACTACAAGACCCTCCCAGAGACTAACCACACAATACTACTACAATAGCAGAGTACTACATACATACATACCCATACTGACTCTACTATCAAAACTACTACTTAAAACATCTGCGGATACTTTTTGGGTATTTTTGCCTCCAATTTCCAATAAGCTTCCTCAACCGCGTGATTTCGCCACAATACCTTTACTAACGGTATTTTCTTGGTACACAACTTCTGAACTTTTCAGTCCAAAATATGAACTGGTACTTCCTCATATGCCAAATCATCCTCAAGTTCCAAAGATTTGTAACTAATAACATGCGACAGATCCGACACGTACCTCCTCAACATGGATACGTGAAATACATCATAGATCCTCGAAAGCGCAGGGGGAAGTGCAATCTGGTAGGCTATTGGACCCACTCGTTTGAGAATATCAAACGGTCCAATGTACCTCGGGCTCAACTTGCCCTTCTTCCCGAATCTCATCACTCCCTTCATCGGAGCAATTCTAAGGAATACCTTACCCCCCACCTCAAAATCCAACTCACGGCAGCAAACATCTGTGTAACTCTTATGCTAACTCTGAGCCGATCTAATCCTCTTCCGGATCAAACCCACTTTCTCAGACGCCTGTTGCACGAGTTCAGGTCCTAAAACCTGACGTTCACCAACTTCATCCCAATACAAAGGAGATCGACATCTCTGACCATACAGAGCCTCGAACGGTGCCATCCCAATACTAGCCTAAAAACTATTGTTATAGACAAATTCCACCAATGGTAGAAACTAAATCCAACTACCTCCGAAGTCTAATACACAAGTCTGTAACATATCCTCCAAGATCTGTATCATCCTCTCCAATAGTCCATCAGTCTTGGGGTAGAACGTTGTACTGAAAGTAATCTTCGTCCCTAGTGCTTCCTGCAAGCTCTTCCAGAATCGAGAAGTAAACCTCAGATCTCGATCTGAAACAATGGACACCGGTACTCTGTGCATTCTCACTATCTCATGCACATATAGGTCTGCTAGCCTACTAAAAGGGTAGCTAACCTTTGTTGGTACAAAGTGAGAAGATTTCATCAACCTGTCCACGATTACCCAAATAGCATTCTGCCCGTGAAGTGCTGGCGAAAATTTGGTAACAAAGTCCATAGAAATATGCTCCCATTTCCACACCGGAATAGGCAAAGGCTGCAACGGCCCGCTGACCTCTAATGCTCAGCTTTCACCTGCTGACACGTCAGACACTGCTCCATGAACCGGGCAATATCCCTCTTCATACCACTCCACCAGAAGGACTCGCACAAATCCCGATACATCTTCGTACTACCTAGATGTACCGTATACAAAGAACGATGCGCTTCCTCCAAAATCGTTTTCCTGATCTCATCGTCGTTTGTAACAGACAACCTGGTCCCAAACCTCAACACACCTCTGTTAAAGATGTTAAAATCCACAACCAATCCCTACTGCACTTTCTCCACAATCTTAGCTAACTCCGCGTCGCTAGCCTGCGCGGCTACAATATGCTCAAATAAGGTCGGCTAGATCACCAAACTAGCAATGAAGGCCTGATAATCACCAGACACCAACTCCACGCCAAGGCTTTCCAGATCCCGTCTGACATGATGCTGATCTATAATCGCAGACACTGCTGTATGCTCTGACTTCCGACTCAATGTATCTGCGACCACATTAGCCTTCCCCGGGTGATAATTGATCGTGCAATCGTTGTCCTTAATCAACTCTAGCCACCGTCTTTGCCTCATATTCAGCTCTTTCTGCGTGAAAAAGTACCTGAAGCTCTTGTGGTCAGTGAAAATCTCATATTGAACACCGTACAGGTAGTGTCACCAGATCTTCAAGGCATAAACAATAGTGGCTAACTCTTACCGAGAAGCATAAGGTACCACCTTACCTTGTTGCATAAGCACAAATCCCAAACCCTTCAGGGATGCGTCGCTATAGATCACAAATACCCCATCCTCCGAAGGAATGGTCAATACTGGAGCAGTAACCATCTGATGCTTCAACTCGAGAAAGCATTGTTCGCAATCACTAGTTCAGTCAAACTTCACCCCCTTCCTGGTCAATCGTGTTAGAGGTCTAGACAATTTAGAGAAACCCTCTACGAACTGATGATAGTAACCCGCTAGTCCCAAAAAACTCCAAACCTCCTACCCACTCTTCGGTCTCATCCAGTCGACCACAACTTCAATCTTTCTAGGATCAACTGAGATATCGCCCTTAGACACACCATGGCCTAAGAACGTGACATGATTCAACCAGAACTCACACTTCTTCAGCTTAGCATGCAGCTTCCTTTCTTGTAGATCTGTAGTACCAACCTCAGATGATTTTTTATGCTCTTCCGGACTCCTCGAGTATACCAGAATGTCATCAATAAACACCACTACGAACTGGTCTAGGTACTCATGGAAGACCCTGTTCATTAGATCCATACCCTAATTGTCACGCCCTAAACCCGCAGATGGGTCCCAGGTGTGAATATAGTAACCTAACCTGTCTCTGTATCAATTAAAACATACATGATACAATGCAATAAGAGGGTCCAGCGCCGTGGGATATACGGATGCCCTATACACATACACATATACATCCATACTCATCCAATACGCAGCGAAAAATGTTTCATCTATCCATATAACATACCATACCAGAGTCTATACAACACTAGAATATACAACCCATAATTACAAAGCATACCCCGTGTGTCTACAAAAATCTTCACGACAACCCGGTTACAAAAACTCGTACCTAAACAGGCACTAACAACAGCTAACGACACCCCCGCTTCCAAATGCTAGGATGCTAATTACGGCTACCTGAAGGACCTGAAAAACATTAGTATGTACATTCAAGGTGAGACACCTATTAGTAAGGAAGAAAGCATGTTATATCAGTGTGTGGCATACTAGTGTTATTTTACATAAAACAGAACACTATACAATACGATGCAATTCGAAATAATTTCCATACAGTTCTATACAGTTCCAGTATTTTCACAATTCCATTCCAGTACATACGATACCCAAAACATACGGTCAATGTCATCACACTAATACGCAACTACGCTATGAAACTCGAAGCTTCACATCGATTACATTGCCAATACGATGTAGCTCACACTATTACGCAACTACTCCATGAAACCCGAAGCTTCACAGCGATTACATTGCCATTACAGTGTAGCTCACACCCCTCGGTGACCAACCGGGATACAAGTGATATTTCACACCCTCGGATATAGAGCCAGACACTCTCGCCCACGGTTTTGACACCGGTACATGACGCAGTGTACAGTTTTTAG
Source organism: Malania oleifera (assembly GCF_029873635.1). Taxonomy (NCBI): domain Eukaryota; kingdom Viridiplantae; phylum Streptophyta; class Magnoliopsida; order Santalales; family Ximeniaceae; genus Malania; species Malania oleifera. The sequence continues at coordinate 4,194,100 of NC_080426.1, read as the reverse complement.
CTGCCACATAACTGTTTCGGAGTACGGTAATTAGCCGCTCCTAACCGATTTCACAAAACCTGGAATCATTTTGGAACTCACGTTCCTATACTCATCAGCGTACGGTAATTAGCCGCCACATAGTTGTTTTACAAAATACCTAGAATAATTACATACAACCATACATACCACACTTATTTGGTTTACGGAAAATCATACCGTTTTCCAAATTCCAGTATACAATTATACAAATATGGATAACAATCATCTCAATAATACAGTTTAAACAAAACAAACGGTTTTCCAAATAAAGTAGAGATGATACCTGAAATCCCCAAATTTTACCAAAAATTGTAACCCAAAAATCCCGTATTTTACCCGATAGATTTCCCCAAATAAGTTACCATAACATATATACGATCGTAGCCTACAAGCTTATCGATCCTGATTTCGAAAAGTAACTGATATAAACTGAATCCCCTTACCTTAACCCGAATTACAACTACGAACTCTACGGTCCCCAAAATTATGAACCGAGACTCCAAAACCTACAAACCACAGTACAATACATGCTTACAATCCGTACTACTATACATATTTTGAATCAGAAAGGAAAACCGAGCCTTACCTCGATTTTGGCTTGAAACCCGAAACTGCTCGAAACGAGATTCTGATCCACTAGAAATATAGAGAATCCTTCCCTGATCCTCGTAGTAACGTCCGATTTATGAATCAGGTGACAAACGGTGAAGAAATCAAGAGATAAAGAGAGAGCTTCGAGTTCTAAAGAGAAGGAAAGAGAGAGAGAGAGAGAGAGAGTTAAGCTAACTTAGCATAAAAGCAACCCTTTTGGATATTTATAACCCTTTGACTTGGGTGGATTCGTCAAAGAATTGGTATCCTTGTCGACGAGTCCACCATTACCTTCATCAACGAGACAGTGGCCTCGTCGACGAGCTTGAGATTCCAGATTTTCCAAAATCCCTCAGGATCTCCTCGTCGACGAGACACTAAATTTCATCACCGAGAACAAAAGAAACTTCATAGACGAAGCTTGCCCAAATTACCACTTTACCCTTATTTTGTATAATAAACCCACATATCATGGTTCGGGTTCTTACATAATCTACTTACCTTGATTTTGGGATGGTACCCAAACTTCTCAAACCAACATTCTGCTCCAGTTAAGTTGTAAAGAATCTCCCAAAGATCACCATGGTAGCTTCTGATTGTCGAACCGAGGAGAAACAGAGCTGAAAATCTAGAGAGAAGTCAGAGCATCCGAATTATAAAGAGAGAGAAAGAAGAGGAACTATTTTTTTTGTCTAAAACTTGATTTTTGCATATTTATAGGTGGCTGGCCACGTGGCTTCGTCGACAAGACACGTGGTCTATTTGACGAGGCGAAGAAGGGAGTTCATCGACGAAGATAAGGATCTTGTTGACGAACCAATGGATTTGAAACACCCCTTCTCGATTTCTCTTCATCGACGAATATTGAAATTCATCCATGAATCCTTCAGGGAGTTCGTCGATGAAACGAGGACATTCATCGACGAACCCTGTTTGACCCCTTTAAATTTCCTTCTTCTATTTTATTTAATTATTATAATTTTTGGGTCTTTACAAATGGTATAAACGATTTAATTCCTACATGATCAAAATTGACTACAAAAGGTGTGAGTATAACTGTTGCGTATATGTGAACAAACTTGATGATGAATCACTTATTTTCGTGTGTATGTTGATGATATGTTGATAGCTGCAAGAGATTTAACTGAGGTGAATCAGTTAAAGGACCTGTTGCATAAGGAATTTGACATGAAGGATCTTGGTTCAGCCAAAAAAATACTTGGGTAGGAGATTCTTCGAGACAAGACTGCAGGGAGATTATAGCTATCTTAGGGCAGTTACGTGCATAAGGTGTTGGAGAGGTTTAGCATGGTTGATGCAAGATCGGTGAGTACACCTCTAACGAATCATTTTAAGTTGTCTACTACAAATTGCCTAAGTTCGGATGAAGAAATTCGGGACATGTCAAAAGTCCCCTGTGCTAGTGCTGTGGGCAATTTGATGTATGCCATGGTATGTACAAGGCCAGATTTGACTCATGCGGTGAGCATGGTAAGTAAGTTTCTTTTTAATCCAAGAAGGCAACATTGGGAAGCCGTAAAATGGATACTTAGATACTTACGGGGTACATCGGGATATGACATCATGTTCGGCAAGCAACAAGGTTGTCCTTCAATTATGGGGTTTGTTGATGCTGATTATGACAGAAGGTCTATAACGGGATATGTGTTTACCCTTGTAGGAGGACCGGTACGTTGGAGACCCATTGTACAATCTCTGGTAGCATTGTCCACGACTGAGGCGGAATATATGGCAGTTGCCGAAATTGCAAAGGAAGCCTTATGACTTACCGATTTAGTTAAAGAGATGTGATTACCACAAGATGGAATGGTGCTACATTGTGATAGTCAAAGTGCCATTTATTTGGCGAAGAATCAGGTATACCATGTAAGAACCCGAACTGTGATAATGGGGTTATATATGTAAAGAGAGGGACATTTTGGTAAAAGAGCAGGTTCGTTGATGAAGCCGGATTTCATCGACGAAGCCTTTGTTCTTCTCATCGACAAAATTCAGAGCCTCGTCGACGAGAAAAAGCTGAGGGGTTCAGGGAAATTTAAATATCAGGGTTTGTCGATGAAATTGCTGCCTCGTTGACGAAATCCCTAAAGACCTCATCGACGAGAACACCAACTCATCGACGAAATCCTCCAGGTCAAGGGTCTTTATAAAGGATATTTTGTTTTGCTTTTTGGCTAAGTTTTTGGAAAAAGCTCTCTCTCTCTCTCTCTCTAGAAATCTCCCTACACTCTCTCTCTCTCTCTCTTTCTCTAATTTTCTTTGTTGTTCGTTGCTGGATTCATAAATCCAACGATACTGCGAGGATCAGTGAAGGATTCTCTACGTTTCTATTGGATCGGAATCTCGTTTCAAAGGATGTTGGGTTTCAGGCCAAAATTGAGGTAAGGCTCGGTTTTCATTTCTAATTCAGTATATGTATAGTAGTACAGATTGTAAGTATGTTTTGTACTGTGGTTTGTAGATTTCGGAGTCTCGATTTGTAGTTTTGAGGATCGTAGAGTTTGTATTTGGATTTCGGGTTAAGGTAAGGGGATTCTGTTTATATCAGTCCATTTTTGAAATTAGGAATCGGTGAGCTTATAGGCTACGATCGTATATATGTTTTGACTACTTATTTGGGAAAATCTATTGGGTAAAAGTGCCGAATTTTTAGGTTACAGTTTTTCGGGAAAATTAAGGATTTCGGGTATCATCTCTATTTTGTTTGGAAATTTGTTGGTTGTGTTAAAACTGTATTATTAAGATGACCGTAATCCATATTTGTATAAACTGTATACTTGAAATTGTAAGTGATATGATTTGCCGTAAACCAAATAAGTGTGGTATGTATGAACGTATGTATTTGTTCCAGGTATTTGTAAAATAGCTATGTGACGGCTAATTACCGTACCCTGAAATGTATAGGGACGTGAGTTTCAAAATGATTCCAGGTTTTGTGAAATCGGCTAGGGGCAGCTAATTACCGTACGCCGAGAGTGACCGGCTCTATATATGAGGGTGTGAAATATCACCAGTCCAATTCCTGTTGGTCACCGAAGTGGTGTGAGCTATATGCTACATCGTATGTTGCAATGGATTCACAGTGGGCCTAGGTCGTCGCAGCGTAGTTGTGTGTAATCATGGTGAGACTAGGTGACCTTTGTGTAGTTGCGTATGTAGCAATGGATTCACTATTGGGCCTGAGTCATAGATTTTTGTAGTTGCATATGACAATGTAATCGCCATGAGACTAGGTGACCTTGTGTAGTTGCGTATGATGCAATGGATTCACCATTGGATCTTGATCGTTACAGCGTAGTTGCATATGTAGCAATGTAATTGCTGTGAGACGAGGTGACCTGGTGTAGTTGTGAACTAGTGTGAAGACACTGACCGTATGTATGCATGTTGGGTATCATATGAACTGGAATGGTTTTCTAAAAATACTGAAACTGTATGTATTTGTATGAAACTGTATGAATTGTTTCAAACTGTATCGTATGTATAGTGTTATGAAGTATGTAAAATGACACTGGTATGCCACACACTGATATAAACTGTTTTCTTCCTTACTGAGAGGTGTCTCAACCTGAATGTACGTACAATATTTTTCAGGGCCTTCAGGTAGTGGTAAGTAGCATCCTAGCGTCTGGAAGCAAGGGTGTCGTAGCTATTGCTAGTACCGTCTAGGTACGAGTTTTGGTGTCTAGGTCGTTAGGATAGTTTTTGTAGACACCTAGGGTATGTTTTGTATTATGGGAATGTATATCCTAGCTTGTATAGTATAGACTCTGGTATGATACTGGTTATGTATAAAAGATCATATTTCGCTGCGTATGTTAATGAGTATAGATGTTTTTATATATGTATATAGGGCATTTGTGTACCCCACGGGGTCGGTCCCTCTTTGTATGATGTATCATGTATGTTTTAATTGATACAGAGATAGGTTAGGTTATTTAAATTCACCCTCGAGTCCCATTTTCGGGTTTGGGGTGTGACAACTTGGTATCAGAGCTAACCAGGTTGTTAGGTCTTGTAGACTTGGTTAGGAGTATTGATGTATACATACCAGATTATAGGATGTAGGAAATGGGTAGTGTTGGTTGAGGGTTGTTTTGTTGCTTGATCGGGATGTGTTGGCGGTATTCCGTGCTTTTCCTGGAATGATGATTCCAGTAAAGGCAGGGTAGATCATTGACGAATTTCGTGTCGGTGTGACGGGACAGGCTGAGACTTGTGAAAGTAATAGTTGACATGATTAGGTCTATTATTATGTTAACTATGTCCTATATAGGAATTCTAATCGATTCCTATTCTGTTTTTAGTATGGAGTCAAAGGATAATAACTTGAAGAGTGGCTCCAAGGAGACGGCGAGCGACGAGTGATCCGAGAGATTGGGCGGGGTGTTAGGAGACGCGAGAGCTCTCCTACTGATGCAGGGTGTACCATTGAGAGGTTCACACGCATGCACCCTCAGACATTCACAGGAGGATCTGATCCGATAGTGGTAGAGGATTGGGTTGAGAAAAACGAGAGGATTCCGGAAGTCCTCCACTGCACTGAGAAGCAGAAGGTATTGTAAATTACCTCCCAGTTGACTGGGGAGGTAGGGCGATGGTGGATGGCAGTGAGCCTACTGGAGCGGTAGAGAGCTGGTCCATCTAATATGATGGGGGGCCGTTTCAAGGAGGTATTTTTTGAGAGATACTTTTTGGTCTCCACTCGGGATGCGAAGGCCAATGAGTTTTCAGGCCTGACACAGGGTACTTTGACGGTGCAGAAATATGCTGCTAGATTTATTGAGTTGTCTCGATTCGCACCGTACTTGGTTCCGAAAGAGCATGAGAAGGCTCGAAGGTTCGAGAGGGGTCTGAGGAAAGACATCCGCCATCTGCTGCGGATGCTGCAGATCCGTGAGTTTTCTATCCTGGTGGATAAAGCCACCATAGTTGAGACAGACCTTCGAGGAGATGAGGTAGTACAAGTTCAGGGGAAGAGGCCAGTATCTTCTGGTCCTCAAAGTGGTTCTCGACAGAGACAGTGGAAGAAGAAGAAGAATTACAGCTCTGGTTATCGGCAGAACACCGAGCGACTGAGTTTTCAGGGGGATCCATCCTCTGCACCGTGTGAAGTGCCGTAAATGGCATGAGGGCGAGTGTCAGCCATTCTGGGATGTTTGCTACAACTGTGGCGAAACGGGCCATATGGCGAAGAACTGTCGGGAACCAAGGAGGATTATGCCTGCACCGAGTCAGAGCAGTGGAAGTAACCAGGTGCCTTGGGTGAATTATCAGGCAACCACGGCTTCGGCGAGAGTATATTCACTTACTCCAGTAGATACAGAACACACTGGGAACGTGGTGACAAGTACCATGTTATTGCTTTCGAATAGAGCTGTTGTTTTATTTGATTCGGGGGCAACCCATTCATTCATATCTGCTAGATTTGTGAAATTATGTGAGGTTGAAACCCAACTTTTGGAGGAATGTTTGGTTATGGCTACGCCGAGTGGAAGTATAATAATGTGTAGTAAAATGTTCGGAGACTGCCCAGTCATGATTCAAGAGAGACTGTTACCGGCGAGCCTTGTAGTATACGACATGTCAAGTTTTGACATCATACTGGGAATGGATTGGTTGTTCTCCAGCTATGCGGTGATTGATTGTCGTAGGAAGGTAGTAGTGTTCAGACCTCCTGGGAAGCAAGAGTTTGAGTTCATTGGATCGTGTGTGCGTTCTATGCCACAGATTCTATCAGCTTTACAGGAGAGGAGGTTAGGATGGTTGTCAGGGGTACCTAACTTGTGTGAAGGAACCACCGCGGGATGAGTTGAGACTCGAGGACATTGGAGTGGTCAACGAGTTTCCGGATGTGTTTCCTGAAGAATTACCCGGTTTACTTCCGGATCGTGAGGTGGAGTTTGCGATAGAGTTGCTGCCTGGCAAGACACCGATCTTTAAAGCTCCGTACCTGATGGCTCCAGCAGAACTTCGAGAGTTGAAGGAGCAGTTTCAGGAATTACTGGACCAGGGTTTTATTCAACCAAGTGTTTCTTCCTAGGGAGCTCCGGTATTATTTGTGAAGAAGAAGGACGGGTCGATGCGTATGTGTATTGACTACCGTGAGATCAACAAAGTGACGGTGAAGAACCGTTACCCTTTGCCTCGTATAGATGATCTTTTTGACCAGTTGCAGGGAACGCAGGTCTTTTCAAAGATCGACTTACGGTCAGGATATCATCAGGTGAGGGTTAGATCGGAGGATGTAGCGAAGACTGCTTTGCGAACCAGATATGGCCACTACGAGTTCTTGGTCATGCCTTTTGGGTTGACGAATGCTCCGACGGTATTCATGGTTCTGATGAACAGGGTCTTCCTTGAGTACCTAGATCCATTTGTAGTGGTGTTCATTGATGACATTCTGGTATACTCGAGGAGTACAGAAGAGCATGTGGAACATTTGAGGTTAGTGTTACATATTTTGCGAAGGAGGAAGTCGTATGCTAAGTTGAAGAAGTGTGAATTATGGTTGAATCGGGTCACGTTCTTAGGCTACGTGGTGTCTAGGGTTGGTATCTCTTTTGATCCTAGCAAGATTGAAGCTGTGGTCAGACTGGGCTAGACCAAATAGTGTGCAGGAGGTTCGAAGTTTTCTGGGACTGGCGGGTTACTATCGTCGGTTCGTAGAGGGTTTCTCTAAATTATCTGGACCTCTGACACGATTGACTAAGAAAGGGGTGAAGTTTGACTGGACTGGTGATTGCAAGCAATGCTTTCTTGAATTGAAGCACCGACTAGTTACTGCTCCAGTATTGACCATTCCTTCAGGGGATAAGAGTTTTGTGATTTATAGTGATGCGTCCTTGAAGGGTTTGGGATGTATACTTATGCAACAGGGTAAAGTGGTAGCTTATGCTTCTCGGCAACTAAAAGAGTGTAAGAAGAATTACCCTATGCACTTAGAGTTAGCTGCTGTGGTATATGCACTAAAGATCTAGAGACACTACTTGTGCGGTGCTCAGTGTGAGATTTTCACTGATCACAAAAGCCTCAGGAACTTTTTCACGTAGAAGGAGTTGAATATGAGACAGAGGCGGTGGCTAAAGTTGATTAAGGACTACGATTGCACGATCAGTTATCACCCTGGAAAGGCTAATGTGGTAGCAGATGCGTTGAGTCGGAAGTCAGAGCATGCAGCGGTAACGCAGTTGTAGCTCAGCATCATGTTAGGTGAGATTTGGAAAGCCTAGGTGTGGAGTTGGTGTTTGGCCATCATCAGGGTTTCATTGCTAGCTTGGTAATCCAACCGACATTGTTTGAGCGTATTAAAGCTGCGTAGGCTAATGATGCAGAGTTAACTGGGATTGTGGAGAGAGTGCAGCAGGGTTTGGCTACGGACTTTAACATCTCTGATAGAGGTGTGTTGAGATTTGGGACCAGGCTATGCATTCCAAATGATGATGAGATCAAAAGGACGATTTTGGAGGAAGCGCATCGTTCTCTGTATACGGTACATCTGAGTAGTACGAAGATGTATCGGGATTTGCGCAAGTCCTTCTGGTGGAGTGGTATGAAGAGGGATATTGCCCGGTTTATGGAACAGTGCCTGATGTGTCAGCAGGTGAAGGCTGAACATCAGAGACTGGTAGGGCCGTTACAGCCTATGCCTATTCCGGTATAGAAATGGGAACATATTTCCATGGACTTTGTTACTGGATTGCTGACAGCGCTTCACAAGCAGAATGCTATTTGGGTAATTGTGGACATGTTGACGAAATCTGCTCACTTTGTACCGATGAAGGTCAGCTACCCTTTGAGTAGGCTAGTTGATATGTACGTGCATGAAATTGTAAGAATGCACGGGGTACCGGTGTCCATTGTTTCAAATCGGGATCCGAGGTTTACTTCTCGATTTTGGAAGAGCTTGCAGGAAGCATTGGGGACGAAGCTTACATTCAGTACAACGTTCCACCCCCAGACTGATGGACAGTCGGAGAGGACGATATAGATCCTAGAAGATATGTTACGGGCTTGAGTATTGGACTTCAGTAGTAGTTGGATTCAATTTCTGCCACTTGTGGAGTTTGCCTATAACAATAGCTTTCAAGCTAGTATAGAGATGGCACCGTTCGAGGCTTTGTATGGTCAGAGGTGTCGATCTCCTTTGTATTGGGATGAGGTCAGTGAACGTCAGGTTTTAGGACCTGAACTCGTGCAGCAAGCATTTGAGAAGGTAGGTTTGATCTGGGAGAGGATTAGATCGGCTTAGAGTCGGCAGAAGAGTTATGCGGATGTTCGTCGCCATGAGTTGGAGTTTGAGGTGGGGGGGTAAGGTATTCCTTAGAATCGCTCCGATGAAGGGAGTGATGAGATTCGGAAGGAAGGGCAAGTTGAGCCCAAGGTATATCAGACCATTCGAGGTACTTGATTGAGTGGGTCCACTAGCCTACAGAGTTGCATTACCCCCAGCACTCTCGAGGGTCCACGATGTATTTCACGTATCCATGTTGAGGAGATACATGTTGGATTCGTCGTATGTTATCAGTTACGAGTCCTTGGGACTTGTGGATACTTTGGTATATGAGGAGATACCTGTTTAAGTTTTGGACCATAAAGTTCAGAAGCTTTGTACCAAAGATATACCGTTAGTGAAGGTATTGTGGCAGAACCACGAGGTTGAGGAAGCTTCTTGGGAACTAGAGACGGAAATAAGCCGAAAGTATCCACAGTTGTTTGAGTAGTATTTGAATAGCAGGGTGATATGAGCATGTATGTATGTATGTTATCCTCTATTATCATATTGTATCTAGTGGTTAGTCTCAGGGAGAGTCATGTAGTATTGTGAGCTCCTAAGACCATGTATGTATGTGACCACGGTATTCCTCCGCTATAAATGAGGGCATATATGTATGTATTGTAACGGGGAAGTGTATAAATGGCCGCCGTATTCTCTGGAGAATGTATGTATTTATTGTAACGGGGCTGCGTATAAATAGCCGCCGTATTCTCTAGAGCATGTATGTATGTATTGTAACGGGGCAGCGTATAAATGGCCGCCGTATTCTCTAGAGCATGTATGTATGTATTGTAACGGGGCTGCGTATAAATGGCCGCCGATTTCTCTAGAGCATGTATGTATGTATCATAATGGGGATGCGTATAAATGGCCGCCGTATTATCTAGAGTATGTGTGTATGTATCGTAGAGGGACTACGTATAGATAGTCACCGTTTCACCTCAGAGTAGATATGTATTTAGTAGTATGAATGTGATTGTAAAGAGAGATTGCAAATTTCAAGGACGAAATTTTTCTAAGGAGGGGAGATTGTAAGTGTAACACCCCGACCCCGAGGGGCCTGGGATATTAACTTTTTACTACTAATTTACAGCGGAAGCAAATAAACTCAATTTTTATTAAACCAGAGCACTAATATTCCATATTACAATCATTTATTTCAAAAGAAGGAAAATTACACAAACATAAATATCTGAAACCATACTAATATTTCTAATCAATCTTTATTTTTCTAATCCCCCACCCACATGCTTGCTAAGCCTGATTCCCGACATGTCCTTCAGAGTTATCTGAAATAAAATATGATTAGGATGAGACGACGCTCAGTAAGTAAATAAGATTATTATTAGTGTGTGGCCAAAATGAGTTTTTAAAGAATTTCGTAAAACAATAATGAATATTATAACTTCAAGACTGCTTTTAGAATAAACATAAATTTAAAAATTTCTGCATAAAACTTTTGTCATCAATTTCAACAGTAAATTTTTAAATCATATACTATAACTGCTAAATTAAACTTTTAACTTTAAAACTGTAAAAATATTTAATGATAAACATACATATACTTTTCCTTATACGTGTTCCTTAGATCGTCATTTAAGTACCAAAATGATCCTTTTCACGTAAACTTATACTTTTCCTTCAAATCATCAGTAACTTTGTACACATAATTAAATATGTATAAACATATATTATAAAAACCCACCCTTAGGCCTGTTTGCCGTAAGTCATGTTTACCCCCATGACTGGGTTGTGCGGTCCGAAGACTGGACTTAGCTGGCTGGCCGACCAAACTAAATCAACGTACATAAACTTTAAGTGGGATTTTCCTTATTAAGTCCTGGACTTAAACCAGGTGTGCACTCAGGAGAAATCCACTAACATAAATAACCACTCTGTAAACAGTGTGGGTGCACTCTGATCCGTATAAACTTTAAGCTGCGGTACCGAGCATCTGTAACTTTGAACTTTCGTTACCATAAGGGGTTTGAAAATCATCTTATTATAATTTATGCAATTTAAAATAATATCGTGAAAATCTCATCTTTACTCATATTTACATAAAAATGTAACGTAGAAATAAACTCATGCCACACAATTTTTGTGTTAAAAATATATATAATTTTATTTTTGAATAGAAAGAAATGCTGAAAATTTACCCGAGGAGATTGGAACATTTCTTAACCCAAAAATAGATGCAAGTATATTAAAGATAGAACTGGTATAATTAAATATGCGTAAAAATAAACTTATGGAAATTTTGTGGAACTAAGTAACATAATTAAAATTTACGTACAAAATAAACTCGGGTATGAATTTAAAATAAAAAGAAACTAACATAATCAAAATTTACTTACCTTCTTCTTTTACCGTGTGCTACGAACACAATAATTATCTTTAAGAAATGAGATCGGAAAAAGTGGGTGATTGAGAACTTACTCAAAATTCTCACTCCACCACAAATTCTTTCACTCACTAATCCTTCTCTTCCTTAGAAAATTGTTGTGAAAAATGAAGGTTGAGAGCTCCCTATTTATAGGAAAATTTTGGGGAAGAAATGGAATTTATAAAAGTATGGGGAGATGGGTGAAATTATAATTTTTTTAAAATTAAAGAATGGGCAAGGGATGGGCAAGGTATGGGTTGAGTATGGGATGGGGATGGAGGCCATGTGGGAGTGCTTGCCACCATTCCCATTAAATAAATTTTTAATTAATCACTTACCTAATTAATTAATCAATTAGTTAATTAATTATTATTATTTTTTCTAATCATTATTATCATTATTATTATCATTGTTATTAATTTTAAACTACTTTTAGTATTTATTTATTTTATTATTTATTTTTTGAATAAGAATAAAATTTGAATTTTGAAAACTCATGTGGGCCCCACATGGTCTTGTGGGCCCCACACAACTTCGAGACCCGAATGGATCCTACGTAACTCGAATAACTCTTATACGATTTTATGCATCCTACATAACTTTGAGACTTGTGAAAACCTCCATACGGCTTCGGGACTCATGTGGGCCCCACACAGTCTTATGGGCCCCGTATAGGATACCTATATTATTATTATTTTATCATATATTTCTACAAATTATATCAGTTAAAACATTATTTTATGTACTTATTTACGTATATAAACAGTGTCTTGTGGCTCCGGGACTCATGTGGACCCCACATAGTCTTGTGGGCCCCACATATGATACCTATATTATTATTATCTTATTATGTATTTCTACAAATTATGTCTGTCAAAACACTATTTTATGTATATATACTTATTTACGTGTACAAATAGTGTCTATCCTGTTTATCCTATGAAATTCCATTTTGACCAGGCTGACCTCCAGGGAGCGACTGAGCCGCAATGGTCTCTGAGCACTCGCTAAGACAAGGTCTTTCTTAGGCATCAAACATGGAATCAAGGATCCTACAGAAAAACACTTCTGTATTGATATTAACTTAATGACTATTTTTATTATTTTATTGTTATTGTACTTTAATCATATATATATATTTTTGGGTCATCACAGTAAGAACCCGAACTGTGATAATGGGGTTATATATGTAAAGAGAGGGACATTTTGGTAAAAGAGCAGGTTCTTCGACGAAGCTGGATTTCGTCGACGAAGCCTTTGTTCTTCTCGTTGACGAAATTCAAAGCCTCGTCGATGAGAAAAAGCCGAGGGGTTCAGGGAAATTTAAATATTAGGGTTCGTCGACGAAATTGCTGCCTCCTCGACGAAATCCCTAAAGACCTCGTCGACAAGAACACCAACTCGTCGACGAAATCCTTCGAGTCAAGGGTCTTTATAAAGGATATTTTGGTTTGCTTCTTAGCTAAGTTTTTGGAAAAAGCTCTCTCTCTCTCTCTCTCTAGGAATCTCCCTACACTCTCTCTCTCTAGTTTTCTTTGCCGTTCGTTGCCGGATTCGTAAATCCAATGATACCGCGAGGATCAGTGAAGGATTCTCTACATTTCTACTAGATCGGAATCTTGTTTCGAAGGATTTCGGGTTTCGGGACAAAATCGAGGTAAGGCTCAGTTTTCATTTTTGATTCAGTATATGTATAGTAGTACGGATTGTAAGTATGTTTTGTACTGTGGTTTGTAGATTTCGGAGTCTCGGTTTGTAGTTTTGAGGACCGTAGAGTTCGTATTTGGATTTCGGGTTAAGGTAAGGGGATTCTGTTTATATCAATCCATTTTTGAAATCAGGATCGGTGAGCTTATAGGCTACGATCGTATGTATGTTTTGACTACTTATTTGGGGAAATCAATAAGGTAAAAATACGGTATTTTCGGGTTACAGTTTTTTGAAAAAATTGGGGATTTCGGGTAGCATCTCTATTTTTTTTGGAAATATGTTAGTTGTGTTAAAATTGTATTATTGAGGTGACCATAATCCATTTTTGCATAAAATGTATACTTGAAATTGTAAGTGATATGATTTGTCGTAAACCAAATAAGTGTGGTATGTATGAACGTATGTATTTGTTCCAGGTATTTGTAAAATAGTTATGTGACGACTGATTACCGTACGCTGAAATGTATAGGGACGTGAGTTCCAAAATGATTCTAAGTTTTGTGAAATCGGCTAGGGGCGGCTAATTACCGTACGCCGAGAGTGACCGGCTCTATATCCGAAGGTGTGAAAATCACTAGTCTAATTCCGGTTCGTCACCAAAGTGGTGTGAGCTATATGCTACATGTGACAACCCAAATTCTAATGGGATTTAATTCATAAAGAGGAAGGGAAATGGAAACTGAAACATAAGGAGGCAGTCGACTTCGTCGACTAATACAGGGGATTTGTCGACGAGGGCTTTAGAAAATTCGTCAACGAGGACTGAATTTCGTCGACGAAGAAATACCGAGAGGCGGGTTGGGCTGCTCTGAATTTTGTCGACAAACATAAGGCTTCGTCGACGAATTTACTGAAGGATTCATCGACGAAGTGACGTGTCTCATCGACAAATATGGCAGTATAAATAGTGGAAAATCAGGATATTTTTTCATTTTCAGCGCCCCTCTCTCTCTCTTACAACTCTCTTACTTCTCTCTTCGATTTTGGCCCTGTCAATTGCCGGATCAAAGATTTGAGGCTACCGCGATGCTCCTGGCGAAGTTCTCTACGAGCTTTCTAGAGCGGATCGTTGGGTAAACGAAGTTGGAAATCATCCTTGAGTTAAGGTAAGACTTTTGAAGCCAAATTTGGTCTTGTGATAGTTATAGGAAATGATGTACGCATAAAAATACTGAAGTTTAATACTGCGAGTTTCACGTTTCAGGGTATTGATCAGGAAATCCTACGGGGGTCAAGCTAGGATATTTTAGGGGCTTTCTTAGTAGTCAGGTAAGGGAATAAACTAAAGTAGTTATTTTTCATACAAATTATTATTAATTATGAGTAAATTTATTTTCAGAAAAGCATATGTTATATTTGTTTATTACGAATGAAATGTACGATTGGGAAAATACTGCTATGATGATTAAAATGTATATGTATGTATGAGATGCCAGAAAACCACGATTTTAGAATATGAAGTATGACTTTTAACAGCACATGTGTAACATGAATATTATTTTACGTGAAATGTATTATGATATGAAAGATTTTACGAGCAAAGCATGTTTTCGGGTATTATGAAAAGATGAGTTATGTTGTGATGATTTTGATGAATATATGATAAATGATTTATTTTCAGAATGTATATACCTGAAACGATTTTGGCGCGAGGCCATGTATTTATGTTATTAGCACAAGGCCGTTTTTATGATATCGGCGTGAGGCCATATTTATGATTTCGGCACAAGGCCGTATTTATGATTATGATCAGCACGAGGCCACTATTATATCATGAATTATATGTTATCAGAACTCGGATGTTAGTTTAATTCAGTTTTAGGAGCTCGGTACGGTAACTATATGTAGATCAGATATTTACATTCAGATTAGTGCTAACCATCCCACGAGGGGATGGGAGATGGCTAGTTGATGTGGCTTTCAGTAGAGTGTGAACGTCCACCTGGCAGTCCGGACCAGGGTGTGTCGGGCCCATCGTACTTACATACATATTTGACTCGGCAGTGGTCGGCCAGCCATTGTCGGGTCCCGCCTTTAGGCTGCACAACCTGTCATGGGGAGTAATACATGACACCAGCTAGCTATTCATCTTGGGTATATTTTCAGTATTAAAGTTATAACAGATGTTTTATGTATGTTATGATTTATTAACAAATATCAAATTATATGATTATCTAGTATGATATGATGAATGTTTACAGAGTTATGAAATGTACTGTATACGTATAAGTGCCTTAAATATTCATGTTGCCACACAGCTGTATTTAGTTTATTTTCCCTTACTGAGAAGTGTCTCACCATCGAACATTAAATGATTTTTAGGAAACCTAGAGGGACTGGCGGGTCAGGGCCGCCGATAAGTGGGTTTAGCTTCCCTACTAGAAGGGTAAGCGTTGAACTAGGATCAGGAGATTTTTGTTGTACGATCCTAGTGTTATTTTGAATTTTTGGGAAATTGTAAATAAATATAGTATTTTGGGAATGTAAATAACTCTGGTATTATGTTTCATGGTTTAATGATTGAGATTTTATTTTACTGCTGCTTAGGTTTCCGCTGTGATTGACAGGTGTCCCCGTTACCCACGGGTTCGGGTTGACTTTTCCATTCATTACGTTATATTTCATGTTAAGAAATTGAGGTCACTACACTACATCGTATGTTGCAATGGATTTACAGTGGGCCTAGGTCGTTGCAGCGTAGTTGTGTATATGGCAATGTAATCGTGGTGAGACTAGGTGACCTTTGTGTAGTTGCGTATGTAGCAATGGATTCACTATTGGGCATGAGTCGTAGATCTTCGTAGTTGCATATGACAATGTAATCGATGTGAGACTAGGTGACCTTGTGTAGTTGCGTATGATGCAATGGATTCACCATTGGGCCTTGATCGTCACAGTATAGTTGTGTATGTAGCAATGTAATCGCTGTGAGACGAGGTGACCTGGTGTAGTTGCGAACTAGTGTGACGATACTGACCGTATGTATGTATGTATGTATGTATGTATGTATGTATGTATGTTGGGTATTATATAAATTGGAATGGTTTTATGAAAATACTAGAACTGTATGTATTTGTATGAAACTGTACGAATTGTTTCAAACTGTATCGTATGTATAGTGTTATGAAGTGTGTACAATGACACTGGTATGCCACACACTGATATAAACTGTTTTCTTCCTTACTGAGAGGTGTCTCACCCCGAATGTACGTACAATATTTTTCAGGGCCTTCAGGTAGCGGTAAGTAGCATCCTAGCGTCTGGAAGCAATGGTGTCGTAGCTACTACTAGTACTGTCTAGGTACAAGTTTTGGTGTCCAGGTCGTCAGGATAGTTTTTGTAGACACCAGGGGTATGTTTTATATTATGGGAATGTATATCTTAGCTTGTATAGTATAGACTCTGGTATGATATTGGTTATGTATAAAAGACTGTATTTCGCTGCGTATGTTGATGAGTATGGATGTTTGTATGTATGTATATAGGGCATCCGTGTACGCCACGGGGTCGGTCCCTCTTTGTATAATGTATTATGTATGTTTTAATTGATACAGAGACAGGTTAGGTTATTTAAATTCACCCCCGAGCCCCATTTCCGGGTTTGGGGCGTGACATACCATGCTAGAACCAAGCACATTGATGTGAGGTTCCACAGGGTTCGAGAATTGATTGTTTCAAGTGAACTTGTGTTGGAGAAAGTTCACACTTCTGAAAATGCAACGGATATTCTGACTAAATCAGTTACTTTAGAGAAGTTCAAGCATTGCTTAGACTTACTTCATGTCTCCAAGTGTTAGAAAAGAGACATATCTAATCAAGCATTTTCAAGTTCAAGATGGAGCAGTTCATGCTTTTCGGGATTCTCCTTAGGGTTATATAATTGCCAAGGTGGAGATTGTTGTTTGTGACTCTTATACTTTGTTTTTGTAGGCAAAGAAGGAAGAGGAAAAAACATGAAGGGATAGCACAACAGAGTTCGTCGACGAATGCCCTGTGTATGTTGATGAGGGGACAGCAAGGACTCGTCGACGAAGGTTCTGTGATCGTTGACGAGAAAGTACCGAGAGCAGGAAATTTCAGAGTTCTGGATTCGTCGACGAAAGTCTGTTCTCATCGACGAACGCTCTTCTGTGGATCGTCGATGAAGCCATGTACTCGTCGACAAAAGACGCCTGAGTTGTGAGCAGTTTTTTGTGAATTTTGAATTTTTGAACATTGGGTGGTTGGATAAACAGAGGAAAACCTCTGAGAAACTTCTATATATGTTATTTTGGGCATATATTGAAGAGTGTGTGATCATTTTGAGAAGTGTATTATGTACATTGTGAATTTCTATAGTGAAATTTGTGTGCCATTACTTTCGTGGATGTAGGCTTTGCCGAACCACGTAAATCTTTGTGCTATTCTTGTTCTGGTTGTGTGTTATTTACTTATTGTTATTTATTCCGCTATGCATCTTCATTATTCGATCCATATCACAACAAAATTATATTAAATATCCTCCAAATTTCAATTCAAAATCCATACTCCCAATAACTACTAACCCATTTTAGTCCTAAAAGTGGAGCCAAACTCAAGCTTACTCTCGAAAGAAAAGCTTAAGGTTGCATGCCCAGGACATTATGGATTCATATGATAATAATAAGAAGAGAGAGAGAGAGAGAGAGAGAAGTTGTGGGCTTCATGTATTCTCCTCTTTGATGACTACAGGCTGACAACATCACAAACTCACATAGCAGTATTAGAGAAAGAAAAAGGAGACAACCTATGATGATTATGGAACATAGTATTATTGGATCTCAAAATTTAAAGCATGAGTCTTAAAGACCGGAAGCACCAAAATCTGTTTTTCCATGCCAATTAAGGATTAAACATATTCGTGGTAAGTTAGACGTAACTTTTATAGAAGATAAGATAAGGAAGGAACGACTCAGATGATATGGACACTTGTAACGTAGGTCTTATAATACATCTGTGAGAAAGAGTGACTTAATTACTGTGGGGGGTAGTAGAAAGGGTAGGAGTAAACTTAAAATAATTTGGAAGGAATAGTGAGTAAAGATTTAATATCCTTAAATCTATCAAAAGAAATGATCCATAATCGTATAAATTGACAGAAAATGATTCATATAACTAACCGACGTGCTTGATTTTGTGATATATATATATATAAATTGTGAAGTGACGTGTTGGAAGCAGAAGTGAGACAACCCCCAACCCTCCCTCCTCATGCGACTTAATGCTGTTGTCTCTGTCATCTCATCCCTCGCCTGCAGCCAAATAGTATTCATCTCTCTCTCTTCCTTTCATTAGCGGCCTCGCACTTTTCCAGCTCTGTTGAGAGAAGAGAGATTTGGTGAGGCACTGTCGTCGATTGGAGCGTGCGGTGGTTTGTAGTGGCGGCAGCGGCGGCAGAAAATGGTGGGACCACAGAGGCCTTTGTTCGTTCTCTTCGGATCTTCCATCGCGCAGCTGAGCTTTAGTAATGGCGGATGGGGTGCCATTCTCTCTGACATTTACGCTCGAAAAGTACCCCCTCTCTCTTCCTCTCTCTGTCTGTTATTTTGGATTTTCTATCTTTGATTTTGTTTTCCTTACGAGGTGGCATCGACAATCGATGTCTTCATATTGTTTCTTGCTAATCTGTTGGTGAATGAACCGCAATGCTATATTTCCATGAATTTATTTTTTTCTTTTGTAATTTAGACCTGATAATCATTTTGATGGGCGTTTAGAAAAAAAAGGTCTTTGATGTAGAGTTGAATGAATTAAAAAATATAGAAAACCTTTTGGTGAACGTTTATGAGAATCATTGTTTAGACTCTATAGAATACTTGGCCATCCAAACATCCTTTTGGGGGAATCTTAAACTATGAATTGTGGGGTTTAAAAAAAACCTTTCTCAAAGAAGAAAACTTACCCAAATGAAATTGACTTTTATCTAGACTCCTGAAATATGAATTGTGGAGTTTTTTAAAAGAAAATTTTCTCAAATGAAATTATTTCGATGATAGAATTTGAAACTACATTTTTATGAAAAAAAAAAAAATGAGAAACAATAGATCAACTTTATCTCAGGTGATCCCTTCTCCCTTGTAAATTATTCAGTCAATTTAGTAGCTACAGTTTTTTTTTTTTTTCCTTTTAAAATTATTTTCTGCAGCCAAATATTTCATATCATGGTTACCACACGCAGAGAGTGATTTTTTTTTGGTCTGTGTGTGTGTGTGTGTTTAAACAGGCTTCTTTGCATGATCAGGACAACCATTTATAGTTCAGAACTGGCTGACCTTTCCCATATTTTGTTCTTCTGACTTCTTGGATAAAAACCACATACTCCACCCAAACTCCAAAGTGATCATTTGAGCCTTCAAAAGCTCTTTTAAAATAGAAGATTGCCCAAACTTGTTGCAGACAATGAAGGGATTACCAAATTCATTTATGAAAGGGCAGTACTCTGGCTAATTGTGATTGTCTTACGATGTTTCCTTGAAACAAACATGACCCAATGCTCTCATCTGTTTACCCAAAAAAAATAAAAAAAAATTCTTTTATGTCTACGAGAAAACTGTGATACTCCTTGTGATGTTTGGTTATTTATCAAAGTTTCTATTGAATGCATTAGCATTAATATAGTATGCATATTCTACTCATTCATGGGAAATTTCATCTTTTCATGTGTTCCATTGTAGGCAGACATACTGTTGCGAGGATACTATGGTTGGAACTCACGTCGCGCTATCCAGGTCCTTGATAAAGTTTTTCCGAAGGTAATTTGCTGCATATACCATATGTATTTAAGGTATATGCAATAGAGTGCTGGTGATCACTGTTTTTTTGGCATTGAAACATACCACACATTTGTTGGGCCTACAAAAAGTGCTCATGGTGGTGGGAGCTGGTGGACAAGTTTCCTGACTAAATTGGTTTGTCATTGGCTACACGAATCATTTTCATTGTTATATTCTTTCAAGGGCTGTGTGTACCATAAAAATTGATGGAAAGGAATCAAAGGATAGTCTTTTACAAAGAAATACAGTAAAAAGATTCGCAAGGCCGACACCCATTCAATAGGATTCAAGATTAATTCAGTTAGAGTTGCATGATTTACGTAATTCTAGTCTAGACTTGAGGGAATGATCTGAGTGCCTTTTTGATGTGTTCTTGATCACATTCATTTGCACCTGCACATTTTTGTGCAACTCTAAATAATAAAATGCATCATTTGAGGCTTACACTGATCATTCTTTCATGGATATGTATGAACATGCATGCATTATTTTCCTGAGTGCATTATTGTATCATGCGTTTCTGTTGAAAATTTTCTTCGTACCATACAAGATTCCATAAGAACTTTAATGTTGAAACAACACCAATTGGCTTTAGCTAGTCAGTGGTGTTTCATGTTGATGGTGGCATTTCCAAACTTGTTCCTGGATAATCCATTTAGTCGATGTCTTGATTGTTTCCTTTATTTGAAACAAAATTATGAATTTCTGGGTGTATAGGTACAGGTTTCTTTTGTCAGCCATTGACTATTAAGATATTTTCTTTTCATAATTGTGCTTTGTTCTAACATTTTATTTTTCTTCATCCTAGGATGCTGTTACACAGCCTTCTTTGGTGATAGTTTATTTTGGTGGTAATGATTCAATGGGGCCTCACTCATCTGGCCTAGGGCCCCATGTTCCACTCGATGAGTACATCGAAAACATGAGAAGGATTGCTGTTCACTTGAAGGTGCTTATTTCATACCCAATTTTTGGTTAAACAAGTGAAGCTTATTGCTTATATGCATCTGGCCATGGGGGGGTGGGGACCTTTGGGGACATTAACTTGAGACTAATGGGCAAAGTCGCACAAGGCTACAGTTACTGAAACCAAGTTGCCCATATGGACCATGTACCACAAGAAAATATCTGATACTCTCCTCTGTACGTGACATAAGTATGACTCTAGGAGTGGGGTGTTTGAAGGTACTAAAGATAGGCAATTTAATTGTTGTATCTGTTGCACAAATCTTTTGTGTAAAAATGGAGTCCTGGAGACAACACTCAAAATAATTTTGGTTAAAAAAGATTATTCTTGAACTTCTGAAGTGAATTTATTTTACTGTTGGGAGAAGTAGGCCTTTAAACTCATTTCTAATGCTATATATAATAAGTGGAAAATTTAATTTTAATTTGTAGAAAAATAAATATTATTAAGAGAGAGACAAAAAACAAATATAAGGTAGATGAGGACAAAATTTCCATTTTCATTTTGTATTTGGAAGTTCAAAGAAATGGCTTAAATCTTTTGCTCCCCCCCCCCCCCCCCGCCCCCGCCCCCGCCCCCCCCCCCCCTCTTATTTGTTGCCATAGGTTTGTTTGGATTCTTTGTTTGGCATGTTCTTCATTAAGTGAGGGTAATATTTGATACTCATTTCAATGCAATATTATTTGAAAATCAGAGCCTTTCAGATACGACACGCATCATTTTCCTTAGTTGTCCCCCTGTCAACGAGGCCAAAGTTCGTGAAAACACCAGGTTCTCTAATGCTTGTACCATGCCTTTGTTAATTTATTTTTCTCCTTTTGATTTATGACATATCTCAAACTCTAAACTTGATTTCCTTTGTAAAATCAGTTCAATTTTTAGTCAGTTAGTACGGACAAATGAATTGTGCCGAAGATATTCAGAAGCTTGTATAGAGTTGTGCCAAGAGATGGATGTGAAGGTGGTGGATCTCTGGACTGCGCTTCAAAAAAGGGATGATTGGTTGACTGCCTGCTTTACGTAAGTTTTCTTAAACAGAGTTTCTGTAATATATTTTGCAAAGACCTTAAAGCATAAATAGATTGCTTATTATAAGGCAGGCAACTGATGCATGATTGACACTATTTTTCTGCATATTATCATTCAAAAATGTTAAGGAATATGACCAATGATAAATAGTCTCGCCTAATATGTCGTCAAAATTGTTTGGTTTATTGTTTTAAGGTCTTGCTATGTTGTATTTTATAGTCAACAATATTGAGTGATTTGACAAACTGCTTATCCATCCATATTGAAAAGAGATTCCCCAATTTGGTGCCTACTTTTGATTTTCTCAGATATCCCTGTATAAAAATTTTGGTTGAATAGTAAATGTTAGAGACTATAAAATAAATAAAATATTAGGACAGAAAAAGTAAAAATATAAAAAATTATTAATTATATAAAAAATGAATGAAGATATGTTACACATGCATTATGGGTAATGGGTTTTAGATGGCAAGTATAAGATAATGAAGGTATGTGAGGCTGCAGTGCAAGTTATCCTCTTATCCAATCAGCTGAGTTTTGCCTTCAGATTGGCAAGTGTTACAATCAACTTCATCTGCACATGGGCTACTCCACTGGAGGCCTGGAGCACCACTTTGTTGCAAGGCCCATTGACCTTGCAGAATCCTTATTTTCTTTTTATCTCTTCTGCCTTTCTCCGATGCTTGTTTTGATGTGGCTGTGGTCCTTACTTATCAGGAGTTTTGATTCACATTGTTTTCGTTTTTGGGTGTGGCTGTGGCTGTGGCTGTGGTCAGAATCATTATCTCACTTCTCTGTATGGGAAGATAATATGAATGGCTTCCTACCTTTTATCATTCTCTTTTGGATGCGAGAGGTAGTCTCAGGAGAGTTTGATATTTCTGTTGTTTGTGGGGCCTGCTCTTGTATGGCACAATGTTCTCACTCCTGAAGGAGTTTTTGGCTGTGGAATAGTGCCTTTTCCAATTTAAGCAAGCTTCTAAGTTCTGACACTGGTTTTTGCAAAGAATGGTCCTTGCAGCAGTATTTTAGATATTATGACTCCGTTGGAATGCATTGCGTAGTTGCATGGAATGCCCGTGCTGTGGTATAGAGTCAGCTGACTCAAGGCAAATCCTTTTATTCTAATGACCTAGGGTTATAACTATTTTGCACCTTCACTCTTCATGCTTTGAATCTTTGATCTTCATACAGCAGATTCAACTTCCATATGAATTTAACTGCCTTTACACCCATCAAGCATGTTGTAAATAATCCGCTGCTTTTAGTGATCACATTGAAGTTCTAAAAAATGTCGAATGTTGCACTTTATTGCTGGAGTTTAATTATAAGTGACCAATTTTTTTCCAGTGATGGGGTTCATTTATCTGCTGATGGAAGCAAAATAGTTGTGGAGGAGATACTAAAGGTTCTCAAGGAAGCCGAGTGGAATCCATCTCTCAACTGGAAGTCCATGCCCACTGAATTTGGAGAGGACTCATTGTATGATCTTGTTGCATCCAATGGAAAAACCACAATAAATCCCTCTGAGTGGACGTTTCACAGGGAGATACAGTGGGATTAGATCACGGATGAATTATTTGCCTTGTCAGTAAAGTGAATAGGTCTTTATTTCATTGTGATTTTTCATGGAAGAGTGGGAAATTGTGAAAAGATGACTGAAGCTAAAATATCTTTTGTTTTTTGGTGCAGTTGTGCAGCCTGTCATTGAGATCATCTGAAGTATCTTACATGTTCATATTGCATTCCATGGATGAATCTTGAATTATTGTAAAACATCACAATAGTATTGACTGCCTACACTTAATATCAAGAATTTAGGGCAAATATGATGCCATGTGTTAAACTTGGTAGTCAGGGCACTTATGTAGTGTGAATTAGGGCACATGTGATGCATGTGTGTGGCATTCGACCCCTCCTCCGTGTTAGGATTTTGTTTAGAGGGATTCTAAAGGAAACAGAGGTTGGTCCGATGGGTTGCCGATGTCGTGGCCTTGCTGGAGGTTCCGAAACTGGCAGGTCTGTTTGGGATCATCAATCAGGCAAATGTGCTGTTTTGTAATTTTTTCTGAACAAGTGAATGCCATATGAAAATTCACATGCATATCTAATAAACACAAATGAGATGCAAAGAAATGGCATTCTAAATTGACGAAAGTTCCAAAAAAAAAACTGCAGCCGCAAAAGTAGCTGTGGGAAAGTGTAGTCACTTGTGTTGAATTTGATGTGGCATGAAATAGATTCTTTCTTCACAACTTTCCATATCAGATGCCCACGTTGAGCTGGATTATACATTCCATAATTCCTTTACAACTTAAACCATAATGAAGGCTGACATTGAGTTGGATCACACATTCCATCCAATCCCATTTTCTACACTCTTATCCTTGTCCCTCAGGATGTGAGCTTGAGAAACTTGTAATTTGATAATTTTAAACTTTAATCATGAGATGCCTCTTAAAAATAGTAGTACTTTGATTGAAGAGATTTTGGATTTAGACAAAGTGTAATAAAATTATATTATAATTGTCTAAATTCATCTAAATTCAAATTTAAGATCTGAAATTCAAACCCTCAAATATAGCATATATGTTCTCTCTCTTGAAACACTAATTAAACATTGTTTTTAATACTTCGAAATAATAAATGTAGTTTTTAAAAAAAATATCAAGAAAATTATTGAAAAAGGGACTCTTGCCCTATTTGGTTTCATTTTTCTAAATATTTTATTTTTGGTTTTCTTTGTTTTTTGCCACATCTGAAAAATAAAAAAACTATTTTATCCCAAAAAAAAACTAAGAGAACTTTTTCATCAAAATTTACCTTTTTTGTCCAAATAAGCGAAAGGGAATTATTGGCAAATGGTGTTTTTGAATTATTTAAAACTCATGAAACTTTTTGTCCAATTTTTAAAAATAACAAACTTTTATATCTTTAATTTTATATTATAATATTTTTATAAAAGACTTCATAGGTTTTTGCTTTTAATTCGCTAGAAGAATATCATTGTACTATTTTCTACACTCTCTCTCTCTCTCTGTTTTGTTTTTTTTTTTTGTAATTGGTCAAAAGATATAGGACTCAAGCTACACTTGCTTAATATTTGAGTGTAACAAGAACACCACATGAAATGTTAAATTGGTAGTTTAGGACTATCTAACATTTTTTGGAAAGGTGGGATGTGAGCTAGAGAACGAATACCTTAAAATTTAATCAAATTTTATTATGTTTAAAGATGTTCATTAAACTTTTAATTGGTATATGATTCAACAAAAATGGGAGCAAAATTTAAATTAAAAATGTATGTTCAAGCGTCTTCATTAAAATATTAATCAAATTAGGCACCCATATTGAGTTTTAGTTTAATTTCTGAATGATTTTTTTTAAAATTTCAAGCAACATATATAAGTTATAAACACTTCTTTTTTATGAATAAAAAGATCTACTACAAATAATTTGTAAGAAAAAATGTGCATAGTCATACTTATGATATTACAAGAACTTCACTTTTATTTTGTGGAAGGTAATTGAATAAAAGTTTAGATGAAAAACATCTAAAAATTAAGGAATGATTTAATTATGTTCCTTTCCTGTATCAAACATTTAGCTTAAGATATAAGAAATATTTTCTAAAAAAAAAAATTAAAGAAAACCGATAAGATTATTAAATGTGCTTAAAAAATATGCCAAAATCTTTTTTAATAAAAAAATATGTAATTTAAAATTTGACATGAAAATATAGATACAATTTTTATTTTTTAAAAATATGTTCACAAACACTTAAAATGAAATGAAAATTTTAAAAGTTTTTTTGGGGAGCATCGATTTTGCATTTAAAAAATAACTTTTTTATGAATTTAAATAAAAGTTTTTATTGCATTTTAAAAAAAAAATAAAATAAATTCCATCTCAAAATTCAAGCTTTCGAAGAAGACAGGATAATTGTATTTTGCAGTTTTTCCCGCCCAAGGAAGATGTATGCTTTGTGTTGTTCGGTTGATCCAGATCGCTCCATATAAATACTCACCCGCTCCCTAAAATTTTCAATTTCCCTCCCCTTCTTCTTCCTCATCTTCTCCTTCTCCTGCCAGAGACTGGTGCCGAAGAACGTTTAACTCAGGTAATCTCTGTCCCCTATTTGATTATTTTCTGTATTTCATTTTCATTAAATATGTTCATTTTGCTCCATTTCACCTGAGAATTCCACTAGTTCTACTTCATGATTTTGTCTCTCCCGCTAACGCATTCAGTGTAGTCCAGGGATTTCACTGCTGTCTGCATCTGCAAAGACAGTGAATGGATTTTTCGGTCTATTCTAGGGTTTGTGGTCGTAAACCTTCGAACCTGGATTTTCTTTCTAGGAGAGTTTTCAAAATTTGGAATGAATTAAAAAATGTTGGAAATTTGTAAGATTTTGTTGAAAGGTAAGAAGTTGAACGTATGGAAAGTGGCCGACATTGGACGGCATGCCTAATTGTTTTCAAGATGTAATTGAGTGTTAAACCCTGGAATATGTGCGTGTATCATGATGGCCTGAAGTGTCTACTCTAGGGTTTGTATTCGTAAGGGGGGCATGTGAGCTTTTAATCTTGATTTTCCATTTACGAGGGGTTCCAAACTCTGTTAAAATTGGGAATTTGGAATGATTTCAAAAATTTTGTCCAAATTTTGGAAATTGTACTCTCGTATAAAAATAGTTTGAAGACATTGAAAATGGCTGAAATTGAATGAAAATTGTTATCTAGAGATAGTTTAGTGTAACGCAGAAATACACAGCAGGTCTCATTATGACCTGTTGATGTGGTATGGCCGTCAAGAGGAAGAAGAGATAGGGAAGGGAAGGAAACAAAAGTTGAATACGAAAAAGGAAGACAGAGAGGATTATTTTTTGGGGGGGGGGGGGGGGAAAAAATCAATTCTTCCCGAGAACCAATTTCCTCTTGCAACAAAACAACCTCTATACACAGAAAAACTAGACTAAGGTGATTTTGAAACGACCCCTTTGCTAATTAAAATAAAATCTCTAAGACAAACAAATTAAGAAATGAATGCACATGTAAGCATAATTCTAGGACTTGCTTACCCAATTCTTTTGAACCTCGATAGATGGTTCATCCATTTTCCAGCTTTGTGTTCTGCATTACCTGTGTTTATTTATTTTTGTAATGATTCCCTTCATTCACCTGCAGTTTTGCTAGGTGAGGAAGCAACAAGGTTTAACGCTTCGCAGACGATTTTGGAATGCATTTTCTAATGCTTTAATGAGTAGTGTTAGAGAATTCAAAAGAGACAATCAGAGCAAGCAAGAATAAGTGGGTAATTTCAAGAATGGCACATTATTATGACATTGATGATATTATAACAGAAGAAGAGGTTGCTACTCCTTGCCTTTTCATCCTTCTTTTTTTGGCCATGCTTGTATTTTCATTGTCAGTCCCCAGTTGTCTTATTTCAAACACTTTGCAATGCCTAATTCTAGCATGTTCTCCTATTTTCTGCTTTGGCTTGCAGATTGTTTCAGTTATGTTCCAAAAGGCAGCTAATGGAGTGGGGCTTCTTGATCCCAGTGCTGAAGCTAACTGCGTAAGTTTTGAGGAAAGCTGGAGTCTACTTTGTGGGCATTGTTATGATCTGGTTCTAATTTTCTCTGATTGGTTGATTGTGTTTCTTAGGTTGAACATGGTTCAAAGGTAGAACTGCCTTTTTGGATTGCTCATGAATTACATCAGAGGCAAGCAGCATTGATCAATGCTCCCACCTGTTTCAATCAAAAGTAAGGCTCACAATGGCCCTGACAGACAATTTTAGTGGCTATAAGACTTGTTCTTGGAGAAAACTATTATAAAGACTGGATTAGAAGTAGCATTTGTTTTTTTTAATTACTTTCTCTGCAAATGGTTCACATGCGGCTGGATTGTGAACCGTAGGTTGCATGAACTTCAACCTTAGTTATGCTCTCTTTTCCAATTAATAGATTTTTCCTTGTCTATGTCATGGTTGCCTAAGAAAATGTGGAAGATGGAGTGGTTGTGAGCCATCAAGTATAACTCACCCTCACTGCTGTGGGTAAAACTGACCAAAGGTTGTAAATCCCTGAATTTGTCCTCTGTAGAGCGCAGGAATATCAAGTTATCAACTACTTGCTTCTGTCCTTATCCAAGTTTTTTGGTAGCTGCTTGAAAGTTGAGGTTACTGATATTTTGCTTCTTTATTTCTCTTTGATGGGGTTTATAATGCCAGAACAAGGAAGGAAATACAGGCTGATGCTGCATGTGTGGATCTAAGGAATCGGTGTCCATACTTTTATGAATTAGGATGCAAGATTGTAGAATCGTGAGTTTCTCTTCCCTTTGATTTTTTTTCCTAGTGCATGCCTAATGGAGGAGGATTGCTTGTGGATAATTCTATTCAATCATATTTTGTTTGAAGATTTAAAAACTAGGAAAACTTCGCCTGTGATGCACAAAATGTCTGTCCTAATTTTTTCACACACGGCCGGTCCCAAGCCTGGGTTAAGGAGGAGGGTTGCCTTAGGTAGTTGACAGCTAGCGTAAAATTTGTCAAATCACTATGATATGAATCTTTACTGAATATTTCCTGGAGCGTCCCTTACAAGCGACATGCTGCACTTGTACCACCTGGGTATTACGAAAAGTGGGCGAGGGTGGGTTAGGTCGTTGCCCCAAAGTGACGCGCCGTGTCGGTGCCCAGGTACGGTGTTAAATATGCGAGGGTTCTTGCATCATTCTGGACGTGGGCCGGTAAAGAAGTTAGTTCAAGAAACTAGAATTAGATTAGCAACTTGGAATATAGGGACACTTACAAGTTAAAGCATGGAAATTGTGGATACAATTATCAGAAGAAGAATTAATATAATTTGCTTTCAAGAAACTAAGGGGGTGGGGGAGAAAGCTAGAGAAATTGATAAATCAAGGTTTAAACTTTGGTACATTGGAAAAGAAAAGCATAAGAATGGAATAGGAATTATTATAGATAAAAATTTAAAAGATAGTGTTGTTGATATAAATAGAGTAGGGGATAGAATAAAAATCAAGATGGTATTAGGACAAGAGATAATAAATATCATTAGTGCTTATGCTCCTCAAGTCAGCTTCACAGAAAACTTTAAGAGACAATTTTGGGAAGATATGGATAGTATTATACAAGGCATACTAGGCGCAGAGAAAATATTTATTGGAGGAGATTTGAATGGACATGTTGGAAGGGATAAAAAAAATTATGAGAGGATACATAGAGGATATGGACATGGAGATAAAAATGAGCCTGAGGAGATGATCTTAGACTTCGCTATGTCATATGATTTTAGTATAATGAATACTTACCTTAAGAAGAGAGAAGAACACTTAATAACCTTTAAAAGTGGACAAAATAGAAATCAAATAGATTTTTTTTTTTAACTAGGAGGGTAGATCATTTATCATGCAAGAATTGTAAAGTTATTCCATGTGAAAGCCTAACCACACAATATAGAGTTTTAGTGTTAGATATATGTATTAAAAAATGGAAGAAAAATGATAAAATAATCCAGTGTAAGAGAATTAGGTGGTGGAACCTAAAAGGAGAAAATATAATAAAACTTAAAGATAAAATGATCAAAGATGAGGATTGGACTATAGAGGATGGGATAGATACAAATACTCTTTGGAGTAGATTAGCTAGCTCTATTAAAAAGATAGCAAAAGAGATTTTAGGTGAATCAAGGAGAAGATTCTCGAATAGTAAAGAAAGTTGGTGGTGGGATAAAGAGGTACAAAAAACCATAAAGACAAAAAGAATTTGGTATAAATGGGGGCAAACATGTAGAAATAGGGATAACTTTGAAAAGTAAAAGGAGGCAAGAAAAGATGCAAAAAATGCCGTTAGTGAAGTTAAATACAGATCATTTAATAGTTTGTATGATAGATTAGATACAAAAGAAGGGGAAAAAGATATATTTAAAATTGCTAAAGTTGGTGAAAGGAAAAGTAAGGACTTAGGAAATGTAAAATGTATAAAAAACGAGGATGATATTGTTTTGGTTAAGGACGAAGACATTAAAGAAAGATGGTGAAGTTACTTTAGTAGGTTGTTTAAAGATAACCAAATAAAAGGCTTAAACTTAGAATTGTCAAATGAGGAAAAAATTAAAAATATGAGATTTATTCGCAAAATTAAAGTTAACGAAATTAAGTTTGCACTAAAAAAGATGAAAAATTGGAAAGTTATGGAACCAGATAACATACTAATTGAAGTTTGGAAATTCTTAGGTAATAACAGAATTATATGGCTAACTAATTTATTTAATACAATTATAAAAACTAAGAAGATGCTAGATGAATGGAGGAAAAATACTTTAATACCTATAATAAAGGAGATATTCAAAATTGTAATAACTATTGTGAAATTAAACTTATGAGTCATACAATGAAATTATGGGAAAAGATAGTTGAACAAAGATAAAGGTTAGAAACAAATGTCTCAGAAAATCAATTTGGTTTTAGGCCTGGGAGATCTACCACAGAAGCTATATATCTTTTAAGAAGATTAATGGGAAAGTTTAGGAAAAAAAAGAGGGATTTGCATATGATATTTATTGACCTTGAGAAAGGTTATGCTAGGATACCTAGGGAAGTTCTATGGTGGGTTTTAGAAAAAAAGGTGCATGTAGTAGGTATACTGATGTCATTAAGGATATGTACGATGGAGTAATGACTAGTGTAAGGACTATAGATGGAGAAATTATAGAATTTCTAATCACTATAAGTGTACATCAAGGATCTGTTTTGAGTCCTTATCTTTTTGCTTTAGTGATGGACCAATTGACTAAGAGTATTTAAAAGGAGGTTCTATGGTATATGTTGTTTGCAAATGATATTATATTAATTGATGAAATTAGAGACGGAGTAGAGGCTAAGTTAGAATTATGGAGAGAAGTTTTAAAATCTAGAGACTTTAGGATAAATAGAAATAAGACAGAATATATGAAATGTAATATTAGTAATGATAGGAGGAATATTGGAGATAAAGTTAAACTTAATGATGAAGAAATAAATAACACTAGTAGATTTCGATACCTTAGAGAAATATTATGCAAGTTGAAGGAGAAATTAAAGATGATGTAATGCATAGAGTTAAAGCATGTTGGGTAAAATAGAGAAGTGCTTCAAGTGTGTTCTGTGATTGTAGAATACCTCTAAATTTGAAAGGGAAGTAGGACAATTATAAGACCAGCTATGCTATATGAATCGGAATGTTGGGCGACGAAGAAACATAATATCCAAAAAGTAAAAGTTGCCGAGATGAGAATGCTTAGATGGATGAGTGGTATAACATTAAAAAATAAATTAAGGAATGAACATATTTGCGGTAAGTTAGGTGTAGCTCTTATAGAAGATAAGATAAGAGAGGGACAACTCAGATAGTATGGACATTTGCAGCGTAGGCCACATAGTGTACTAGTGAGGAAGAGTGAGTTAGTTACTGTGGGGGGGCAGTAGAAGGGATAGGGGTAGACTTAAAATAAAATAGGAGGAGATAGTGAGTAAGAATTTAATATCCTTGAATCTGTCAAAAGAAATGGTACATGATTGCATAAATTGGCGAAAAAGGATTCATATAGCCTATCCCACCTAGTGGGACTTAAGGCTTGGTTTTGTTATTGTTTATTTAAAAATTAAGAAATTTGTTTTAAATTGGTAAATCTAGATATTTTAGAAGTTAAATTAAGGATTATTTTGTAATTATTTGTTTTACTTAAGAGTTATTTTGTTAACATTTGTTTTAGTTGTAACATTAGGTGTACTATACTTTCTTTGTACTGTATGAAACATTTATCAGATTTGAATCAGAATTGCCATTCAGTTTCCTTTTTCCCTCTCTTCCCCTTGTTAGGTGTGTAAGGAATTAATGACAATAGAATAGCTGTCAGTAGGAGAATTTGTTTTTTACCACAAGCCTCAAATGAGTATAATCAGTTGAAGCTATACAGGAACTTGTTCACTGTATTCTATCATTTTTAACGTTACTATAATATGAATCGGTAGGAGATTAGATTGGAGCTGTTTACACATGAAAACTTCTGTTCCAACTTTCATGTTACTGTTGAATTGTAGCATTTGGCTATTGTTTTTGACATGTTCGCACACCTGGACAACCATGTGCACTGCATTCTGTTTCCAGTCCATGAATGAATTTGCAATTTTGCAAAGCCCATTTTGTTCCCACTAATGCCATTGTGTGGTCCTGAAAATGCAAAACCTCACCCTAAAAAACAATGGTAGAGAATCTAGAGATACGATCAAATGGGTAAAAGGATTAGCAAATGAGAAAATAAAAAGAGCTTTTCCTTTTGCACTTTTTTCTGAGTGAAATTTTTATGGTTTCCCTCTCATTGCATCACTCCACTTCCATTATGCACCCATTGACAAGCTTTAATTGGATTCTGAGCTTCATTGGTAATCTATGATGAATCTGAGCTCTTCCAATTTACCTACCAGCACCAGCTCTTTGGATTTAAATTCTATTTGTTAGATGATGGGAGACGGCCAATTGGTAAGTGGGTGCTGGTTGATACAAATATGTCTAATGATGCTTGTAAACTATATAACTGGGTGCAGAATGTATAGAGCAACACTGCTAGATGGTCCATTGTACTTTTAATACTGTTTATTGTTGAAAAGTGAATAATTTTGGCTGGGCTTTTTTTTTTTTTTTTTTTTAATTTTTTGAAAAAAATTGTGAGGTCAATGCATAGAGTCTAATAAGTAATAACGCATGCTTCTTTTGGTGTTTAGGATTGGAGATAGGACCATTGGATCCTTGCTTCTGATTGCGTTCAGGACTAGGTACAAGGAGGTCTTGACCAAGGCCCACACTGCTGCATCTATCCTAGCCCCCAAATTCTTGGCACTATTAACAAAGGAGGAAACCCACTGTGAGTTTCTTAAAACATGTTGGACTGCTTGTTTTCTTTTTTCATCTTGATACTGTTATGTGGTAATATTGGCTTTCATGGCTGCACACCTTTTAAGTATTCGAGGCAGCTCAATCCTCATTGGCAACATTCAAGAAGTGGCGGATGGGCGGACCCAGATTTCAGAGAGCTTCTATTCTTGGTAGGAAGAGGAAATCAACTGATTAAGTGGAGAATATTCATAGTAATACGGTAGTTTGTACCCTACCACTAAGGTTTCCATTTAAGAGCATAGTCTGGGGAGTTCAATTCACCATGAGAAAAAAAATCATAATGGCATCAATGCCCAAAATCAACAGTAGGTCTTGAAAGAAGGGAAAAGAAATCAATGTCCGCAGGCTGATATACAAATTTCTGCTGTTGGCAGTAACTGCAATTGTGAGAATTAATGTAACGCATTGTGCTAACTGGAAGACTGGTCAATTGATAAAGTTGTATTTGTAAATTCATTTAATTACTATAGCATAATCTTTTAGAGCCAGTGTTGCCTGTCTTTTACCCATCTTGGTGGCTGTGGTTTAGGAAAGAACCGAAGCAATGATCGACAGATGTGTTTATTATTATTTCATGAAACTGAATCTTTTAAATTTTTTTGGGGATCGTGGTTCTTCTGTAGATTACCGGATTGCATTTTTGTTTATGTTCATTGTGATTGCTTAGCGGCCCTACCCTTTTAACCTAGTCGTGGGTTTCCTTTTGTGTTAGCTTTTTACGTTTACTTTAATTTTTTTGGGGTGGGGGGGGGGGGGGGGGGGAGGTGAGAATTTCTCATTTTCTCTGTACTTGTTTTTTAAATCTTTTCCTTTCTGTCACTGAAAAAAATGGATTTTTGAAATGAGCTTAAACCAACATTTTCTGTTTGTATGTTTGAGCTCCCTTAAAGTTATTGGCAAAAATCAATTGTAAGTTTCTTCTAATGTAATCATATGGTTTGTAAAATGAATAAGCATGAGCATTATTAAAAATATAATATTTTTATGAATGGGAGATAAATTATTATACAAAAATATAAATATCTTCCTAATTAGTATGAAGCAAGCACACTTTAAAAAAAAAATTTGTAGTAAAATTAGCAATGAGAATTGTTATCTAAAAATTAATTGTCAGTGCAAAAATTTGAAGGAAAAAGTGATTATGAATTTGAAATTATCTTTTGGATGAAAACAAAAAATAAAATTTTAATTGAATGAATTAAAATAAAAAATTAATTGTCAGTGCAACAATTTTAAGGAAAAATGATTATTAATTTAAAATTTGTTTTTTGGAAAAAAATTTAATAAATACTTTTTCGAAAGTTGTCAACTATATCGGGCTTGACACGAAGCTCGAGGAATGACTTGTTCTCTGTATGCCTGTCCCCGCGATATTTTTATGTGCAGTCCGGCAGATATTTTGTGCCCACGTGGTTCTCGTTTACACACGCAGGCAAAAACGACGCCGCGTTAGCACTCTTAAACGCAATGCTAAACTCCATGCCAGCATCGCCTTGTCCGATATCTGCCGACGTGGCAAAAACATCTGCTCTTTTGCGGCTTTGCTTTTTTAATCTTTTTTCACAGTCATCCAATAGAACCTCTTTATAAGATATTTTCTGAGGCAAATCCAAACACGCGCGCTCCCGTAGCGCGTGCACTTCAACCCTACAAAATAAGCCAGTCGCCCCCAACCTCAAAGCCATCTCCGATCAGAGAGCGGCGTTGCTCCACCACATGCATGACAACGCTTGATTCTTCCTCCGCCGCTGAATCCAGCATGGACGACGGCTCCAACGGCTCCCACCAACCCAGCCGTCTCCACCTCCACTCCGCCGACGGCCGCAACGGCTACGGCTACGGTGAGGACGCCGACGGGGAAGGAGACGCCGAGGTCTGGGATGCGTTCAGCAAGAGCTTTAGTCAGGTCCAGTCCGTTTTGGATCGGAACCGGGTTTTGATCCAGCAGGTGAACGAGAACCACCAGTCTAAGATTCCGGATAATCTCGTCAAGAACGTGGCCTTAATTCAGGAGCTCAACGGGAACATTTCGAAGGTCGTTTCGCTCTACTCTGATCTCTCTACGAATTTCTCTAGTATGTTTCATCAGCGGAACGGAACGGTAGCCGGAAAGAATGACGATGCAAAGGGCGCTTGAATCGATCCCTTAGTTAGTTAATTGCAGTAATTTTTTTTTTTCTCAATCCCCTCGATGCTTGTTTCAATTGACCTAATTGTCTGGTGTTATTCAGCAATTCGGTTCCCTGATGTAGCGTGCGACTGACGTCCTTAAATTGGGAAATTGGTCTCTTGGAATAAAGTTGGGTTGTGGGTTTATTGATTGATTGATTGATATCTATTTGAATAATTGCTTCTGTGTACGCGGATGTTGTCATCGTCTTGTCAGTGCTGATCTTTGTTAAGAACTGTGGTGCGCATATGGTGTAAAGAACTTCTAGGCATATGAAGCATACGTGCTGCTTACTTATTTTTCTTTCATTTCTTCTCCTGTTTACAAATAATTAAATGAGGGCTTAGCCTGGTTATTAGAATAATTAATCTGATATTACAATAATTATCAAAATGAACTTACTCAAGCCAGCGAGGGTTAGCTTTTCCTCCCCTTTCCTTTCTTTACTGAGTGAGCATGAGGAGATTTCTTTTATATGATCTTGGCTTGTCCAGTGTCATTGTAAAGATTTATTTGTTAGATGGGTTGTTGCTTGGGGATTAAGTTCTTGATGTGAGGGTAGAAAGCAGTAGGTTATTTAGTAAACACCATTAACTAGTTAGTTGGCCATAATTTTAAGAAAACTGTGGCAATAAGAAGTTTAAAGTAGCCTCTCACAAAATAGACATGGACTTGTGCCAAATTATAAAGATTTCACTTTGAGAAGCGCAGATCTGATGTTTGTGCTTACAGTCTTTAGGAGAGTGAAATTATTCTTCAAAACAAAATCCAATCAAAGTGAAAATTTCACGTGTCGAGCTTTTGAGGTTTATGGCAAGGCTTGGTTTGGTTTACTACTCACCTCTTATTTTTTACCCATGTTTGTATAATTGTGCTGACTGCCATAGAGCAATTGTTGGAATAAGATGGTTGAAGTAGGATTTTTAAAACTTATTGATCTTGTGCAACCGGAGGCCCTTGAGGCATCTGTGTTATGTTTGCTTTTGCTTCTTGCTCCTTGTAGTGAATGAAGTCTCAGGTTAGAGGTAGTGTTCTTAGATTCAGGGCCTGATAACATAATAACTACTAATTATGGGACAAAAAAAAAGAGATAGTGCTCAATCAAAAATCAATTGTTTCTTCAAATGGCCCTGTTGTTGGAATCCCTTGGCCTGCAGTCCTATGGTTTTGATCATGGGAAAAGAACACTTTCGTTTCAGTCTGGTTCATTCTGTTGGTGGATTCAGGTTTTGATGTTAGCAAATGGGATTCATCTAAGCTGGCATCTATTTTCTGGAGTTGAGATTCTGTTGAGTTATGTTTTGTAACAAAATCAAGTAATAATCCTTTGGCTATATTTTAAAGAAAACTAGGGTGTAGGGAAGTTCATAGTTTTATTCCGGGGGCAAAACTTGAAACCTGATTATATTGTACTAACTTTTTTAAAAAAATATTTTCAATTTTTTTTACACGGGCCCATGAGAATAAATATCAAGGGTGAAATTATCTCTCTGCTTGACTATTTCCAATTTTAGTGGGAATTTAGATGAGGTGAGAATGAGAAATTTATGGCAATTGTTGCCCTGTTTACTGCCATTTGTTTTCTCATGCTGAATTTAATGGTGGAAACCTTGGGGCTGAGGCTGCTTCGATTTTAGTGGGAATTAAGATAAGGCGAGCATGAGAAATTTGAGGCAACTGTGCCCCTACTGACAAGTGACAACCACTTGTTTGCTGATGCTGAATTTGTTGATGGGAAAAATTTTTGGGCCAAGGCTGCTGTGATGGGACACATAAATCCTGCTAAGTTTAAGGTCATCAAAAGAAAACTGCTCGACTCTTTGGTATTCAAATAGTAGAGATCCCATCAGTTGAGTGTGTGTGCATATATTGGAAACATCGCAATGTGATGATCAAGTATCAAGTTGCGAACAAAATTTGATGGCGACTGATCTTTTAGCACATGAGAAGGTGATAACATTCATATAGGGCACTATGCTTTTCCATTTTGTTTTATGCTTTAGGTTTTCCTTGTTTTTTCTCAACGTTATTGGCCAGCTGCATCCTTTTTTTCCTTTACTTTGTCAGCTCATACTCTGGCCAGGGCTATTATTGTCCAGCAACTCGGACCATCCACCACGCGACCCAGTTGCTAGAACATCTAGACTAGAATTATTTCCTTTGCATGCACTCACACTTTTCCTTGTTACCCTGTAGACAGGACTTACTATCTTTTCCCATGTACCCTTCACACTTGCCTTCTCATTTTAAACTTCAAATTCCAAACTCTATTAACAAATATGGACATTACTCTTGTCATCAGTAGTAATTGTTCTTACAGCTGACAGACCATCACTAAATGCTTCAGTAGATCACTGGACTTGGGTTGCAGATGGTTAACTACTGGACCAAAGAAGCAACTTATGTGGCATATATACTGATTTGAAAATAGGTATTTTACGACATTGATTTTATAGCTGTGTGAAGGATATGGAGGCATTTGTATTAAAGGAAAGAAACTCCAGCTGTGAGTGATGTGTATAGAACATGTTGTGTTTCCAAGAGGTGATAAGGTATAACAAGCGTTGATTGTGATGATAAATACCTCTTACGCATGCGAGGGAGAGAGAGCGTATGCATGTGTTTTCTTTTGCTCGGTAAGGTTAGGTGTTTTATAGTTACAACCTGAAGTTGGAAACTACGTTGACTAAAGTAGCAATATGAATTTTCATTGATATTAACTGTGGTTAAGCATATACAACACCATCTCTAAATAGTGGCAACATGGTTGCAACTGTGTTAACAACTTACCATTTATCCTGCAGTCATTGGTTTGTGTAAATTCTTTCTTAGCCATTTATTTATGTACCTTTGTGAATTCAATCCTAAGAAATATAGTAAAATTGGAGATCATATGATTGTCTATTATGCTATTAAAGCTTTACACTATGCTTGTTTTTATTTCCACCGTGTGACAGAACAAGTTCTGGCTTTTATTGTTTGTCTTCCCATGTTGGGTTTGAAGTGGGAGATGTAGACTTGGAATCACATCGAACTGAAATAGTAAGGATTTGACAGCCCTCCATTGTCAAGGACATTGCATTAGATTGTGCCTCCATTGTCAAGGACATTGCCTTAGATTGTGTGGAATAGAAGATGATTCATGTAGTTAATCCCACCTAGTAGGACTTGATGTGCGGTTGTTGTTATTGTTGCTGGTGCTCCTTCTAAGGTTTGGCTCCTTTGCTTACATATCTGGCTACAAGGCATTGTGCAAAATTTTCAGCCACTTCTCTGAAATTGTATGAAACGTTTTTTTCCTCGACAATGAGGTGATAAGAACTTCATGGGTCTAGATGTATTTTTCACTATCCTATGTAGACTATGACCTGATTTGTGCGGTCTGTCATGCTTTGATGTTTGTAATTTTTCTCAGTCGAAATATAACAATCCTCTGTGGCAATGCATAAGTTAATTGGTCTGGCTGTTTAGCATTAGTGGCCTGGATGTGGGAAGGGCCATACAACTGGGATCCTCATACACAATCAATTACAAATTCATGTGAACACAAATTTGTCAACTTTGTACATTTAATCTATTGCACAATTTTTTAAATAGAATGTAAATTTTTGACTGTATTATTAGGAAGGGAAATGTATACAGTTTTCAATAATCTTTTTCTAAAACTGGCAAGTCATAAATTAATGTTAGATTTCAGTTTTGCTAATAACCATTGGAGTCTACGACCTCGTACTAAGTTTGTTTTAACATCTTTAAAGCACTCCAAATGTTTTAGTTCCTTGTATGAACATTCCCATGCCAAACACAACCCCAACACATCGACAAAAGGGTAAGGTTTTATATGGTCATATAGTTGTGCACAAAATGCATTGATGGAAGTTCCCCCCACAGGCCGCCCCATTGGCAAGGTAGGAGAACCCTGTCGTTGTTGCGGCAGGTTCGAATCCTATCTACTTGAATGGGGAGGGGAGGATATATAGTGGCACACTCCGCCCCAAGTTTGGTCAACTCACTTGGATACCGAAGCGACAATAGAGAATTCACTCCAAACTCAAGTAATAATATTAATACTATCACTACAAGTTTAGGATATTTTCATAGTTTCGTTGCAAAGTATTCATACTATGATGAACAAAAAGTATCATGCAGGACAATAGTATTCACGATTAAAATATTCAAAAATAAAAATAATAGGACCACTTGAAATAACTTAAGTTAAATGCACCATGAATGTGTACTTACAATGAGAGAAACTTATAACATATTATGTTACTTCTAGCCAACTTGGTCATTATTTGAGTGTGTAGAAGGAGATGAAGAATGTGGGAATTCCTTGGTAAGCTTATCTAACTACACAACTTTTCTAACCACACATGTATACATTAACAAATCATTAAAACGAAAACAACATTTTTGGTATTCAAAGCAACTTTATGGAATTCACTTTTCTTATAATATTTTATTACCATATGCCATTATCATATTTTTTGTCACATTCTCTAAAATTATGACACACGATTCATTTAAAAAGTGCATGAAATGAAAAAAAATTATTAGATTAAGTTATCTAATCATGTTACATTTTAAATAGCGAATCACATCTTTAGATTTCAGATGATTTTGGAGGATTTATTTTAAATCAATAATCATTAATTAAAAGTTTGAGGATATGACTCGTTGTCTAAAATATAATATAGTTAGATATTCTAACCAAATAATTTCTCATTAAATAGATTATATATTAAGATTATAAATAACATGACAACAAATCATGTCAATCCATTAATGTTCATATATATCTTGCTTTTTCTTCAAATTTAAGGCGAGTTTCCCTATATTATGGGAAATGACAAAGAAGATTAAGGAGATGGCATGCAACTTCATCATAATTGTGCAAAGAAAGATTAAGGGGAAATTGATTTTTAGTTTCACTATGTGCAAATTTATATAAACATTGTAAGTTTACATCATGTTTATATGGTGTATATTAACAAATTTTAATACAATAAAAAAATATTCCTAATAATATTTTAATTTTAATCACATTTTTTTTATGTTTCTACTATTTGATTATGATGACTGAGGAGCCCCCTGAAATATATTTCCCCTTGTTTTGCCATTTTTTTTTTTTTTAAATAATGATGATCAATATTTAATTGTTTTAATTGAAAGTTGAAAGTAATAAAATTATTTGTAATTTTTGAATAAATTTTTTAATTAATAGTTAGCTTGCATACACACTTTTTTATGTATGCCACAATTTCCAAACTAACTCTTCGAGAAAATAATGAAAAAAAAATTAAAATTTAGCCTTCAAATTATTTTATTAAATCACTTATTCATTCATAACTTATAAATTTATATTTAAGTGATAATCTACAAGAATAACATATTATTATGTGTCTTATAAGTATAATGAGAAAAAAAAAATATTATTTAAGTGATTTTGTTTGAAAAAAAAAAAGTAAAAAAATAAGAGTAAAAATTATTTTCTGTAATATTTTCTCTTGATAGTAAATACTATTAAAAATGAAAATTTATTCTAGTGTGACTACAAATTTTAAAAAATAAAAATGTTGATAATATGTAAAATTAAAATTATATTTATTAGTTTACTATATATTTTTACTTTCCTTAACAATTCAACATACAAAAATAAGTTCTTTCAGATATATTTTATTAATATTTTTCAAGGTTAGTATAGGTTTTAAAAATTAATATTTTATAAAAGAAATTAGTTATGCACAAGTGGGAAAAAAAATTACTTTTCCAAAACGACGCTGTTTTAATAGCATTCAATTTAATCAAGAAAAGCCGCGAAGAGCGTGTGTTCTTTTATAAGAGAAACCGGCAAACCGCTACGGTTAAGACCGAATCGATTCAACGTGGCATCACATACACGTGTCCACGTCGTGTAATGATAAAATGTCCACGTGGCATATAAAACGGCGTTGTTTCCTCAATCTAAAGACAAAGATCGGCGCGAGAGAGACCTGACAGAAAAAAAGCAAAGGCCATTTTCCGTGCAGAGAATAGAATGTAGAGAGAGAGAGAGAGAGAGAGAGGGGAAGAGCAGAGCAGCGACCGATCGAGCTTCAAAAACTCCTCAAATTCAGGCACCCTCAAAAACCCTCCTTCAATTTTTCTTTCTAACTCCAGAATCGGAGAATTTCGGAATCCGAATGGCCAAGAATCCGTTCTCGGCTACACGGATTGGCTATTATATTGAATAAAACAGAAAAAAATTCATGTGAGAATCGAGCTGAGAGTCAATTTGATTCCATTTGATCGTTTGAAAGAGATGAAGAGCCACAAGAAGGCCTACAATTACACCATGTTCAAGTGCTTCACCCGCAAGTTCAAATGCAGCGAGGCGGAGCCACCCGCCGACGTCAAAGAGGAGTTCGCGAGGTTCTCGGGGGGCGATCTCCATATGTCGCCGGAGCAATTCCGGCGGTTCTTGGTTGAGTCTCAGGGAGAATTGGAGTGTACCCTCTCCGATGCGGAGAGGATAGTGGGCCAAGTTATCCATAGAAGGCACCACCTCACGAGGCACACCAGGCACGGTCTCGACCTCGACGATTTCCACCATTTCCTCTTTTCCCATGATCTGAATGCTCCCATTGTATCCCAGGTAAGGTCTCTTTTTCTCTCTCCTGTTTGGGCTATCGGAAAGAATAAGAAATGGAAAGGAATTTTGCAGTTTTGACTTTTGGCTTTTTAATTAGGATAAATTCCACTCAAGGAATTTTTTAATGTTTTCTTAATGCTATATCTTGATGCAATTTCAAGCCTAATTTTATATTTGGGAGACATTCTGTTAATTAATTTAAAATTAAGATGGGTATTGTATAAATAATAGTTTTTAGGACTAATTAAAAATTTTAAAGGGGAAAGTGAAATTAACCTGTTTTAATTATTGGGAGCCAGAGATTTTTTTATTTTTTTATTTTTTTAAATTAGAGTATACCGAGGCAATGTAATAATTTGGCTTCAGCGTTGCAAGTTTACTGCACAAAATAATTTTCCTTCATTTTCTTCAGTTTTCTTATCAGCCAAAGGGAGTTTTCTTCAGCTCCTGGATGTGGCATGCATTGTGTTTATGGTTTTGGTTCATTGGGTTCAAGTTCAACGAAAATTTACCTATAAAACAGTGGGGATGGCAAAGACTTTGTGACATTTCTTATCACTACTAGGTTTATGGTTTGAATAGTAATGTGGAATGGTTATTGTGATCAGCAGCTATTCCGTTAAGAGATCTGGTGCTCTGCATAGCCTCCAAAGATTGTTTGGTTGCAATTTTAATGATTATATGCAAAAAAGTGTTTTTTTCTCCTTGGTTTCTGTGAGTGCATCATCACCTCTACACATTTTAGCCCAAAATGGTCAATTCCGTGGTTGAAATTTTGTAGGGATATTCTTTTCTGATGAACTCCTCTGCATTTATATATATGAGAAATTGGTTGATCTAGTGTAGAAAACAACAGTTGAGTTCATCAATGCTTTGACTCTCTCTCTATGACGTTTATTTTTGACACCGTAATGCTTTGTCTTATTGAAGTACTGAGGCATTTATTCGCTCTTGATGAGTCTGCTATTCCAGGTGCACCATGATATGACTGCTCCATTGTCACATTATTTCATATATACGGGTCACAATTCCTACCTAACAGGGAACCAATTGAGCAGTGATTGCAGTGATGCCCCAATCATAAAGGCATTGCAAAGAGGTGTGAGGGTTATCGAACTTGATTTATGGCCGAATTCCACAAAAGATGATGTTCAAGTATTTCATGGAAGGTATGAACTTTTCCAGTTTATCCTTTTTGATAAGGCAATGTTCTTTCATGCCTATCCATATGTTGTGATTGTGTAGGAGACAAAGTGCTTGTACTTTATATCGTAGTTGTGGATAGTAATGTTAATATCATTGCACTTGAAGGTTCTGTTTAGCAAGTGCTATTGCTATTTCAAATTGAAAAGGGATGCCTTGCATGGTAATGTCCATTGAGTTCATTTAATGAAAGTGGCCTGAGAAAT
The DNA here is from genome assembly GCF_029873635.1 of Malania oleifera. Lineage (NCBI taxonomy): Eukaryota > Viridiplantae > Streptophyta > Magnoliopsida > Santalales > Ximeniaceae > Malania > Malania oleifera. Next base: position 4,151,131 of record NC_080426.1, on the reverse strand, counting down.
TTTTGTTCCATAATATGTTGACTGCATTTTATTTTGTCCCATTTTGTGATGTACTTTGCTCAATATGAAATTTTGATTCATAAGCTAGTTGGAGCCTGAATGCTTTTCCCATTTTAAGAAGTTGCTTATACTTTAATGAGAAATCTCAATTTATGAATGAGTGTAGGACATTGACTGCTCCTGTGGCACTTATTAAATGTCTGAAATCCATAAAAGAGTATGCCTTCGTCGCATCTCCGTACCCCGTCATAATAACTCTGGAAGACCATCTTACACCAGATCTTCAGGCTAAAGTGGCTGAGGTTAGCTTTCATTTCCATCTTTGATTTTAATTTCTATGTACCTGAAAACCTCTAATTAACTGACACTTTGCTTATAGATGGTCGCTCAAATGTTTGGAGACATGCTTTACTATCCCGAGTCAGAATTTTTAGCAGAGTTTCCCTCTCCTGAAGAATTGAAGCATCGAATTGTTATTTCAACCAAACCTCCAAAAGAATATCTTGAATCCAAGAATGTCAAGGACAAGGGAACTGTCTCTCCTAAAGAAAGAGACTCATCTGAAGAAGAACTAGCAGGGAAGGAAAGGCTATCTGCAGCTGAATCGGATGCCGGTAACAGGGTGAGCTAGGAAGTGAAAATTTATCATGTTTTTGATATTTGGGCCTTTGAGGTGCTTGTGTAACTGAACTTGATTTGGTTGGCAGAGTGATAGTGATCAGGATGATGAAGATGTCTTTGACCGTAAAGCACCTGAATACAAGCGTCTAATTGCAATTCATGCTGGTAAACCGAAAGGTGGGCTAAAGGAGGCATTAGAAGTTGGATTTGATAAAGTTAGACGTCTTAGTTTGAGCGAGCAAGCACTTGAAAAAGCTGCCACAAATCATGGGGCTGATGTTGTGAGGTACTCATTTCTCTCATACTAGATTCCTGCAAGAAATACTTTTCTTTTACCGAGGTTATCAACTCTGACCTTAGTTGTTTTCATTTCCAGGTTCACACAGAGGAATATTTTGAGGATATACCCTAAAGGAACCCGATTCACCTCCTCAAATTACAAACCACTTATTGGGTGGACACATGGAGCTCAGATGGTGGCCTTCAATATGCAGGTTAACTCTAATGTCTGATGTTTAAATAAAAACATATTAGTAATATTTAGTTGTGAGCTTTGCTCGGGTACTTCCATTTTTCAAATTTTTCCTTTGTGCGGTTCAGTTAGCATCAGCTATGCAAAACACCGTTATCAGTATACTTTGTATGTTTTGAACAGATGATGCTGCATAGTGCTACATTAAGCTTGATATATTTTATGCATGTCTGGGTGCATGCGGACACCTTTGTATGCAAGTGTTATTGTGTTGCATTGCAATAGCATCTGAGGCGGAAATGGCTTCTTCATCCCAAGTGGAAGCCTTCTTTTGAACTGCCAAATAATTATTTGACTTGTTTTTTCATACTCTTGCATGTGGTTACAGGAAATACCATTTTTTTTGTCTGAAGCACGTCTTGTTGATTATCATTGGACTGATCATAGTATTGTTGGGTTCCTAATTTGGACCACCCAAAATTCCCCATTTTTTTTGTAAAGAGGAAGAACCCGTTTTCAGTAAGAAAATAAGGAGCATGCAAAGGGTAACAAACTTTTAAAGGCCTTTATACAACTTTTGTTCCTTTTTATCAGGCAAGAAGGGTGTACCATTCAGCTGCTTAAAATCCAAAATATGTTAGCTTGTTAACAAGTTTTTAGTTCTGGTCTCTCCAAAATTCTAAAAATCCTATTCCTACTGAATTGTAAGGATTTACTCTATTCTACAAGCAAAAAAGAAAATATCAATAAAAATTCCTGCTATATTATGAGTTTTCTTATGACAGGGATATGGAAAATCACTCTGGATGATGCATGGAATGTTTAGATCAAATGGAGGCTGTGGTTATGTGAAAAAACCTGGTTTTCTGATGATGAGAGGTCCACGTGATGAGGTTTTTAATCCTAAAGTTGTATTGCCAGCAAAGAAGACATTGAAGGTGAGTGAATTGTTTTTTAACTTAAATATGAAGTTGATCGAGTGACCCTGACTTTTAATTGACATCTTCTTAACAGGTGAAAGTATACATGGGTGATGGATGGTGTTTGGATTTTAGCCCAACACACTTCGACACATATTCCCCACCTGACTTTTACACAAAGGTTAGTTCAAGTTGACCAAAGAGATGTCATGATCCTTTGTTGAACAAAAACAAAACGAAAGCCAAAAAAAAAACATATATATATCATGTCATGCTATTCAGAATCAATGGGGAGATTTTGAAATTAAATTTTTTTTTTTATAGTTATCATAATATTTATTTGTGTGCACTGCTTGGAGCGCATTTGTCTTGAGTCTGTGGTTTGCATCAAACATTTTCAGACAGGGCATAGATTTCCATACCAATTACCAATTTCCTATGCCATTGATTTATAACTAAAGATTAGAAGTAATCTTATGTTTGGAGAGGCCTTGGATTTAAAGTTGTACTGGATTTAGATAAGATGTAGTACAAAATTGTATTAAAAATTGTCTAAATTCACCCTAATTTAAATTTAAGGTTCGAAATCTACGCTCTCAAAACCCTACCCAAAAAGTAAATACAACCCTAGTGCTTTGGAGATGATGTTTATTCATTTACCATTGGTTAAGTTTAACAGTACCAAGTTAATGCATAGTTTTTGTATCAAATCATATGTCACAGAACTGATGAAATTCTTATGACAGGTTTATATACTTGGAGTGCCACAAGATTATGCCAAGGTGAAAACAAAGATAATAGAGGATAACTGGGCACCTGTCTGGAACGAAGAGTTCTCATTCCAATTGTCTGTTCCTGCATTGGCCTTACTTCGAATTGAAATAAGAGAATACGACAGGTCGGAGAAGGATGACTTTGGAGGGCAGACATGTTTGCTGGTGTCGGAGCTTAGACCCGGGATTCGGGCAGTCCCCCTGTTCGACAAGAAGGGAAAGAGGCTCAAACATGTGAGGCTCCTTATGAGATTTCAGTTTGTATGAGCTGTAATGTTTACCTTCTTGGAAGGAGTAGTGGTGTCTTAATGAAACTTTGTCATCAGATTGTTGTATATATATATATATACTAGTGAAATGTCATTTTGAGTAGCTGAAATATATCTTCAGATTTCATGAATAACTCTCTGGTGTTGATGTTCATGTTCAGTATTGCTTTGCATTGAAGTTGTGATCATCTGAAGGGAAAAGTTTGCAGGTCACGGGTAACCATCGCAATGGGCAGTGGTTTGTAGTCAGGAGCACCTTTGTGCATGAGCACATCAAATGAAACACTTGAATATTTGATGCATTTTAAAGCCTCCTTTTTCACCCATAAATTGAGTGAAAATGGTACTTAATTGTTCACTTTTTGCCAGAATAGTAATAGCCTTTTTTAATTGATTAATCATTGAAACTTTTAGAGTAACATTTGGTTTTATTTTAAGGCAAAAGATGTTGACAAGTTTGATAAAAAATACTAATCTTCTTTGAGGTTTTAAAAATTTCAGCGACTTTCACTTAAGTTTCACAAATTTCAAAGAACTCTCTTGAGGTTTACTAAAAAGACATAAAATTTTCTTTATATTTTTTAAAAAGACAAGTCTTAAGAAACATTTGTGTCTCTTTGACAAATTTTAATTGTGGGCCTATGAAATTTTTGAAATTTCAGGAGAGGTCATGTTTTTTTACCAAATCTAACCGGACTTAAGTGTATTTTGTCCTTTATTTTATTCAACATCAACTATTAATTTTGGTATTATAAATAATTTGAAAAATATTTAGAAAAAAGGATAGAAAAATTCAAAGGAATTTATTTTTTTCAATTTAGTGTGGTTATAAAGAAATATAGTAAATTAATAAATAAAAATTAATTTGATGTCATTAACATTTGAGTTTTTTTTTTTAAAAAAAATTTGCCATATTATAATAAAATTTATTTATTTTAATAGTATTTGATATCATGAGAAAATATTTTGCTTTCCTTTCTTGCCTCCCAACAAAATTTTAGTTTCAAATTGATCTTTTATATTTGCTTTGATGTTTAATGATAAAATGTGATTTGACAGTAATAATATAGTTTCTGAAAATGAATAACTTCTATAAAACATGAAATTTCTATTTTCATGATCAAATCACTTTATATGATATTTCATATTTGCATTGGCTTTTTAAGCGTGAGTCGTCCTTACCATTAGCTAGTCAAGTGTAAATGTCATTATATCATTATATTATTACACTTATTGTGATATTTATATAATATTGTTATTATATTTATTATTTTAAGAATCATTATATCAAATTATGAAAACATTGTCATATGTTGTGTATGAAAACATATATTTCGGACCTTAAATTTAAATTTGAGCGAATTTGGACAAATTTCAATATAATTTTGTATTGTTTCTTATTCAAATTTAATACAAATCAAACTCAAGACTTCTTCAAATATGACAATTTTCTCTCTTGATTTTTGTTTCACAAGAAAGAGAGAGAATCTATCTTTTCATAATACATAAAAGAATAATGGTAGAGTGGTAAATTGCATCTAATGAAATAATAAACAATAAATATTATTAGATATTACAAAAGTAGTATAACTATTTCTGTATAATTACAAATACAAGCCAATAATATCGTCAGCGCCTAGGGTGGTTGGGAAGGTGTCGTCCTCCTGCCGATGGCCTCACCATTGACGGGGAATGCCATCCAGGCTAGTTCTGGGATGCAGTCATATGCGCAAGCCATGAATAAAAAACGGAGATACTTGCATTCAAAATTTTTATGAGATTGACAGTTAATATCAATGGTGAATTGAGATTTATTTTCTCAGAAGCGGAGATGGTAAAGGCTGAGCAAGAGTTTCAATTTGCATTAGTGATGAAATATTTTTAGGAATTGACCATCTATTGATAAAATTCAGTTATCGATTTTGAAAACATGGGGTTTAACAGAAATTCCAACCATCAGTATTGTAGATGATTACCATGTGCTTATACACATGAAAAACGAACATGATTTTTAGCATAAGTGGGCAAGGGAAGGTAGAATTAGGCAATTCATTTCGATTGTTCAAGTGGACGAAGAATTTTGATGTCAAAAAAAAATCTTCATTGGCTTCTCAATGGATTTTCTAACCAGGGTTACCAATGCATCTTTACCAAACGAATTTTTTTCAAATTATAGCGACTCGTTTCGGTCGTTATCTTGGAATCAATGATGCAATAATCAACTGTATGAGAGCCTCGAGGGCACGTATTTGCGTGGAAGTCGACCTGACGATAGAGCCGATTAAGGGATTTCCTCTAATTTTATCTCCGAAACAATGTATTTGGCAAGAGGCCAAATATGAAAAGATGAGTTGTTTCTGTTCTATATGTTACTGGCAAGGACATACCTCGTGTAACGACCCCAAAAATAATATGTGTGTCACGACCCGCTCATTTTTCACATATATATTTTTTATATATATAATAATATCAACATCAAACATCACAACTCAGCAGGTCACGATCCACCTGAACCCGTGGGTACCAGGGATATAACAAAACATACAGCAGAAGCCTACGCAGCAAAAAGTATAAAATTATATACATCTCATCATAATGTGCCCAATACATACCAGAGTACTACAACCACTAATTCTCAGTATATATACAACCCAAAAATAAATCTAGGGACAATTCCCTCAAAATCTAACTGTCCCTACCAAAACTTACCCTTCGCAGAGGGCAGATAAACAATACTAATTCTGTGGGGCTTTTCCCGCTCTCCTATCCGGGGCTCTTGAAAAGTTAATGAGATTTAGGGGTAAGACACCTCTCAGTAAGGAAAATAAACTAATACTAGTGTGTGGCAACATGAGTAATTTGTGTTCAACATATATCATATATATAACACATTTAGTACTATTTCATCAAATCTGGAAAAGTATATATATATATATATATATATATATATATATATAAATCAACATGGCAGAACATACTGCATTTTCATAACATAATATCTCATCTCACATCGTAATAATAATATCATAAAACAATCCTGGTAGGTTAGCTGGCTGTTGTCATGTATTACCCCCACATGACTGGGTTGTGTGGCCCGAAGGCGGGACGTAACAATGGTTGGCCGACCACTATCAAGTCGATAGTCTATTGTAGGTCCGATGGATCTACCCAGATTAGTCCGTACACCAGGAGCGATAACAGCACACTCCTCAAACATAACCACATCGACCATCCAATCTCACACCACTCCGTACAGCGGCGTTAACACAGATATCATGATCACGAGGACCATGGACACATAACAACGGTACCGTGCAAGTGCTAGCCTAAACCAAGCCAACCAGGTTCTGATATCATATACATATACTGAAACTGTGATACATAAATATCTCATTTCATTTATTTTCACATCAATCATATCATTTCACATATATACATGTATCATAAAAATCATCGGCTCGTACGCCGGTATTTCACATTTTATCATAGTTCGGCCCGTACGCTAGCTACACATAGCATAGCCCGTACGCTGGCAAACAGTAATCACATAGCACAGCCCGTACGCCGGCAATCACAGTCACATAGCATGGCCCGTACGCTGGCAAATCACATAGCACGGCCCGTACACCGGCAAATCACATCCATATATATATATATATGAAAACATCTCGGCCCGTACGTCGGTTTTCCATCATAAAAATCCATCTCATCCATATTCCCAGAAAACAGCATTTCACAACATTTTTACTTATGTCACATAGTAGATTTTCCACATATTCAACATACGATCATTTTCACAGTATTTTGCAAATATAAAACATATATATATAATCATATACATTTTCCGTAAATCAAATGATAACTATATATATATATATATATATATATATATATATATATAAACATTCTCCAAAATAATACTAGCTTAGCTTATCTCCTTACCTAATTCTTGGAAAGCCCTTAATAAAACTGCCCCGCACTCGCAGGGCTCCTAACTTAACACCCTGAAAATAAAAAATCTCAGAATTAAAGTTTAGTATTTCGAAGCATACAATATTTTCCTTAACTGCCAAAAACCCAAATATTGGGTAGAAAATTTTCACCCAAAAGCATTCAAGTTTAACACCTGAAGGGTTTCTTGACCAATACTCCGAAACTGAAAACCCCCAGTATTAAACTTCAGTATTTTCATGCGTACAACATTTCTTATAACTAGTGTAAGACCAAATATGGCTTAAAAAGCCTTAACTCAACTCTGGGATGATTTCCAATTAGCTTTCTCCCACGATCCGCTCCAGCAGATTTGGAGAGAACTCCGCCAGGAGCGTCGTGGTGACTTTGGATCGTCGATCTGACGACCGGTGGGGCCAGAAACGTAGAGAGAAGGGAGAGAGAACCGTAAAGCGAGAAAGAGGAGAGAGAGAGGTTTTGAAAAAAATGATATTTCTCCTGGATTTTTCCTTCTTATAAAACAGGATTTCATTGACGAGCCCGACCTTCGTCGATGAGTCCTTCACAAATTTCGTCGACGAGACCCTATGTTCGTCTACAAAATTCAAGCTGCCTCAGAACCTCTCTCGGTATTTTCTCGTCAACAAAATCTTCAAAGCCTTCATCGACGAAGCCTTGCTGACCCCCTTTCCTTTAGTCCTTCCAAAGTTCAATGTCGTCGACGAAATCAACGGGTTCTTTCTGTTTCCGATTTCCATATCCCTTTTCTTTCATTATTCAATTACCATTTTATTCAGATCGTTACAATGTGTGTAAGTGTATTAATATAATAATAATAATAATAATAATAATAATAATAATAATAATAATAATTAATAAATAATATTATTATTATATTAAATTAATTAAATAAATAAAAAATAAAATGAATAGTATTATAATGATAATAAAAACTTATTGGAATAAAGATATATATATATATATATATATATATATGCCTTACCTTTCTTGATTCTTCAGGAAAAGGTTCAATTGGAAATTGGAAACAGAGAAGCCCCAAGTCGAATTGAATGCTTTCTCTCTCCTCAAATTCTCTCTCTCTCTCTCTCTCTCTCTCTCTCTCTCTCTCTCTCTCTCTCTCTTCCGTCAAACTCTTGATAACTCCTTTGGAAAAACCTCCGAGAACTCAGTTACCACAAGGATATCCTCCAGTTTAAGTTCCTCCCTCAATGCTTTTTTCACAAACGCTAGGTACCCCTAGCATCCTTCTAAAAGTAGCCTCCTTACCTGAATGGCTAAAAGAATTCGTGGCGCGGAGTGCACACACGATCTGAAAAATTTAAACTTCTGCTCCCCAGGAGCTCTAAACACTACTTCCTTCCTGTGGCAATCAATACTCACATAACTGGACGCTAACTAGTTCATCCCCAAAATGACATCAAAACCATGCACGTCAAAAACAATCAAACTAGTAGGCAGCATTCTCCCCTGAATCTGCACTGGGTAGTCTCTAATCACTTTGCTACACACTACCACTGACCCTGTCGGCGTGACCACATCTAACTCGGCATCTAACAATTGTTTCTCTACCCCGCATAACTTGATAAACCCCCGAGATACGAAAGAGTGCGTCACTTCTGAGTCAAACAATACAATAGCTCTATTTGAAAGCACATAAATGTTACATGTTACCACATCTCCTACATTCTCGGCGTCGCCAGGAGTCAAGGAATACACCCCGCGCCTGGGCCGTACCCCTCTGGTAGTTCCTGCGCGGTGCTTGGTTACCTCCCCGATACTAATGTTATGGGGGTGTGTTGTTCAACGTCTCGCCACAATCTCGTGCCATATGTTTGGCCCTACCGCACCGGAAGCAGCCACTTGATCCTCCCCTGCACTTTCCCAGGTACCTCTTGCCACATGTAGGGCAAGCAGGGTATGATGAGGTACCTTGAAATGCTCCACCGCCCATCTCTCGTCACTAGCCTCTGCCATTACCATACCTCCTCCAAGGACCCTGCCTCGCATATGCATGAGAAATAGAAGGCATAGTACTCTTCTTCGAGTTTTGAATCCCAACATCTCTCTATAGACTCGTCTCTGCCACGGTGGCCTTATCCACCAGTGTAGAGAAATCTTGCACCTGCAACACAGCCACCTGCTTTAAGATCTCCTACCTCAGACCATTCTCAAACCTCCAAGCCTTCCTGGACTCATCTGGAACCATATAGGGAGCAAAACGAGACAGCCCCATAAACCTTGCAGCATACTGCTAAACAATCAGGTGTCCCTGAGTCAGGTTTAGTCCGCCTTAACTGTAACGACCCAAAGAATAATAGTATTTAAATAATAAAGAGAGGGGAAAATAGAAATGGTAACATAAGAAGGCAGTCGACTTCGTCAATGACATTGCATTTTGGAGGTGATAATTCCAAGAAAATTTCCCAGGCCTCGTCGATGAACATAGGGGTTTCGTCGACAAGGGTTCTTTAGGATCTCGTCGACGAGAAGATACCGAGAAGGATTTTTGGAAGTCTAAAATTCATCGACGAGAGTGCAGGTTCATCGATGAACTTTCTACAGGACTCGTCAACAAGGCAACGTGGTTCGTCGATAAATCCCGCCATAAAAATAGTGCTTAAACTCAGTTTTTACGCAGAATTTTAGCGAAACCCTCTTCTCTCCCTCCTCTACGGCCCTTCCCCCTTCTCTCTTCGATTTCGGCCCTATCAATCGCCGAATCGTCAATTTGAGGCCACCACGACGCTCCTGGCGGAGTTCTCTTCAAGTCTATTGGGGCAGATCGTCGATGGGATCGAGTCAAATTTCTTCCCAGAATCAGGATAAGGCCTTTTAGTCAATTTTTGGCCTCCTGTCAGTTGTAGGAAATAATGTAAACAAAGAAATATTGATATTATGTTCTAGCGAATGTTGTTTTCAGGCTGTTGAGTGGAGAACCCCGTGGGTGTTGGACCCATTACAGTAGGGAGATTTTAGCAGAAATTAGGTAAGGAAAATATGCTATGCTAGGTTATTTAAGTATGATTTCAGTATAAAATTATAAATATTCTACCAGAGTATTATTCACAGCAGAGATTTATACAGTTTATCAAGTATGATTAATATGTTTTAAAATTACTGTGTGGCTTGAGAATATAAATATAGTACAGAAATATGTTTTGCAATATTTTATTAATTATGTTTTACAGAATATACAGACAGTGGATATTTTTATAGTAATTACAGAATATCATGATTATATAGTTGATACAGATACAGTTTACAGTACCATGACATATAGTTTTACAGTTTATTTCAGAAAATACAGTTGATACAGATATAGTTTATCACATCGTCATGGTTTATACAATTATTACAGAATCATGGTAAAATAGATAGTTGTATATAGAGATGTATTATATAGTATTAGACCATGTTAGACCATACAGTTTACAGAGTACGGTACCGTAGCTACATAAAATATATAGAGTACAACTGTAACAACCTGCTTATCTTAATATAAAGTGAAACATAATAAATAAAATGGTCAACCCGAACCCATGGGTATCGGGGACACCTGTTATACACAGCAGAAACCTAAGTAATAGTAAATTTAAATCACATTTTCGTAACCATAAAATCCAAACACCAGAGTTAACTACATTACCAAATACCTGTGTTTATATATAATCTCCCAAAAATACCAAAATAAACCTAGGATCTCACAACAAAAATCTCCTAATCCTAGTACAAGACTTATCCTTCTAACGGGGTAACTCGATAAACTCAACGGCGGCCACGCTCCGCCGGTCTTTCTGGGTTTCCTGAAAATCATTTAATGTTCGAGGGTGGGACACTTTTCAATAAGGGAAAATAAACTAAATACAACTGTGTGGCAACATGAATACTTAATGATAAGATAGATATACAGTACAATCTTCATACCAAAAAACATTCATCATTTAATAATTGCAAAAACGTATGATGTAGGACGGGAATGGTCGACCTATGCCCTACGTTTCAACCCTCGCACAAGCACATACACTTAAATACTTTAATTTAAGAATTTAATTATCCGAACATAAATACAATAAATCATGTTTTATTTCACATGTTGAAGGATTTTGAAAAGGTGTATGATTTGTCCAGCAATTAAGTCCCGATTGGTTCTTTCACAAAGGAATCAAGTTATATACTGAAAAGTTTTTATTTCAAAGATTCAAGAATAAAAGTTCTATGTTAGCAAACTAATATTCATACAATTGATTTTAACTAGCAAGTACCAATATTGCAATCTATGGATCAAATGGGCTATTCAAAGATGTGATTTTAATCTACTAGCAAGGGTTCACAAAATATAAAAAAGATTCAAACACAAGTATTGAAGTTACCAAGATATTGGTTTGGATGACTTGACGTCGTTCCACACGTAGTTAGTCATACCGTTGGTCCTTTGTACAAGCTTTGAATCACAAGATGAACACAGTAATGAAGTGTAGATGATGATCGTTGTGTGGGTGTATGAAGATGCTAGCCGTGTGGTGTTGATGGGGGCCGTGAGAATGTTAGATGGAGGAGGGGTTGATGGAGTCGTTGGATAGTTTAGTGGTCTCTCACCACTTGATCTCCGGAGAGAACGCCGTAGCCTCACACTACTCACTCACAAGGAGAGGAACAAGCTTTACAAGCTCAAGCAAAGAGATGCTTCTTCAATATTCAACTTCAACTTCCTCTGCTTGTTCTTACAATAAGAAAGCTATTTATAGGGCATAGCCTAGGAGACAAAGCTTTAAACACTCAACAACTCTCAACAATTTTCAACAACAACTCTCCATAACTTTCAACAACAACTCTCAACAACTTTCAACAACTATTAACCTAACACAATTAATACTTACTAAAAAACAAGGAACTCCAACTCATAAGCACACAAGTCAAGCTTAGTTGTCTTGCATTATTACAATTCAAATTTGAAATTTAAACACATTCCAAAAGGAAGGCCAAAACCGTGTGGGACCCATTGGAGCCATGTGGGGGCCACATGGATTTTGAGTTGGACTTTGCTCGATGAGAATCTTGTTGGTTGCTCTATCATTGATGCATGTGCTCAAAGTGTTATCTTCCTTGGGATTAGGGAAAGTAGGGCAGGCAAGTGGACCTAAACTCTTATGAACAAAGTCATGTTCATTCAATTTATTCACTTGTTTCAGCTCCTCATGTTCTATCGGGTTCACTCTATAATGTGGTAAATAAGGCAGAGATGAATAAGGAACAAGGTCAGTGATATGTTGATTGTCTCTCGTGGGAGATGACTCACTAGGTGACTCAAAGATGACATCCTTAAATTCAGAAGGTAGGGATGATACTTCTACGAGTGTTTCTTTCTCAGAAAGGGCCATTTCAGTCTCCTTAGTAACAACCACCAACACTTGTTGTGTATCTTGACTTTCCTGCTCAAACGACTCTTCACTTATGATACTTAAGGTTTCTCCACTAGTTTTTTTCTTTTCCTTCTTCTTTTTCTCACCATCTTCCTTATCAAGTGCCAAGTTCCTAGTGGGACATTGTTTGGGAAAGTGTCCTTGTTTATGGTACCTAAAGCACACTGCACTGCCAGAACTCTGGTGAGAGGATCCAGTCATAGGTGCTTTCCTTTTGTCCATAGGTTTTTGGTCCATGGGATTGCTCCTTCGGGAAGCGACTTGACTTGATTGCGCTGGTTGAGACTTTTCATAACTCTGAATCTGGTGAGAGTATGATTCATTAGAAGAGGTATCAAACTGTTTTCCCATGTGCCCTTTAGTCATTTGCTCAAATTCATAAGCTAAACTATAGGCATGTTCAAGGGACTCAATGTGATATGGGAATAGTTTTCTCCTCAGTTCAAGCTTTAATCCTAGGCAAAATCGAGAGGTCTGTTGACTATCAGTCTCATAGACACCACATCTTACAATCAGCTTATCGAATTGATTCATATATTCTAGAACAGTCATGCTACCTTGACGCAAGTCGTAAAGCTGATCTATAAGGTGCTCTCTATAACTAAGGGGTGCATACTTCTCCCTTAATCTATCCTTCATTAGATCCCAATGCTCAATGGGTCTATGGTTTAACCTCACTTCTTGCCTCTCAACATTTATCCAATGGAGTTTGGCTTGCCCAGTTAGTCTCATTTTTGCAAACCTCACTCGGTGTGAGTCATGCATCTTACACCACTCAAAATAGGCATCCATTCTAGTCAACCAATCTTGGAAGACTTTAGGATCCTTTTGTCCATCAAAAGTGGGGGCTTCTATCCTCATTTCATCAATGTAAGGATCATGACGGTCCCTACGGCAAGGTCTCCTAATATGAAGGTCATCAATGTTATAGTCCTCATCATCCCAATGTTGGGCATAGGGCTCACGACGTGGGGGTATCCTAGCAATGTCATCTTGGCGACTCACTCGCCTTTGTGGAGGGAGGGAAGGTCTTTCTCTAGGAGTCATAAGTGGCTCTCTCTCAACATGAATCCTACGACCTCGGTGAGGATTCCCGACTTGAGTAGACATCCTAGGGGTTGGGAAAGGATTTGGAGAGCACTAGGGCAGCCCTTTGGAATGGTGTTTGGTTACACAAGGTAAGGTCAAGTGTAAATGTAACATAATTGAGGTCCAAATACCCAAAATTCAGAGTATAGATGGGCTGTTCTTGGCAAAACCGTCACCCGTTTTTCTAGAAACCCGAGAGCTGCTAAAGGATTTTCAACTGCAAACACCTTTTGGTATTTGGAGTATAACTTTTGCTACAGAACTCCAAATAAGGCGATCTTAGTGTCAAAAGAAAGCTAAGAAAATTTTCCACAACTCTTATGTTTAAGGTTTTTGAAGATGGTAAAGTTTTGATAGTGAAAATCGCATATCAATATAGCAGATGGAAAATGAAGATGTTGGGACTTAGAGGGTTCGCCTAATTCGAACTAGGCTCTGATACCAAGATGATGTAGGACGGGAATGGTCGACCTATGCCCTACGTTTCAACCCTTGCACAAGCACATACACTTAAACACTTTAATTTAAGAATTTAATTATCCGAACATAAACGCAATAAATCATGTTTTATTTCACATGTTCAAGGATTTTGAAAAGGTGTATGATTTGTCCAGCAATTAAGTCCCGATTGGTTCTCTCACAAAGGAATCAAGTTATATACTGAAAAGTTTTTATTTCAAAGATTCAAGAATAAAAGTTCTATGTTAGCAAACTAATATTCATACAATTGATTTTAACTAGCAAGTACCAATATTGCAATCTATGGATCAAATGGGCTATTCAAAGATGTGATTTTAATCTACTAGCAAGGGTTCACAAAATATAAAAAAGATTCAAACACAAGTATTGAAGTTACCAAGATATTGGTTTGGATGACTTGACGTCGTTCCACACGTAGTTAGGTCATACCGTTGGTCCTTTGTACAAGCTTTGAATCACAAGATGAACACAGTAATGAAGTGTAGATGATGATCGTTGTGTGGGTGTATGAAGATGCTAGCCGTGTGGTGTTGATGGGGACCGTGAGAATGTTAGATGGAGGGGTTGATGGAGTCGTTGGATAGTTTAGTGGTCTCTCACCACTTGATCTCCGGAGAGAACGCCGTAGCCTCACACTACTCACTCACAAGGAGAGGAACAAGCTTTACAAGCTCAAGCAAAGAGATGCTTCTTCAATATTCAACTTCAACTTCCTCTGCTTGTTCTTACAATAAGAAAGCTATTTATAGGCATAGCCTAGGAGACAAAGCTTTAAACACTCAACAACTCTCAACAATTTTCAACAACAACTCTCCATAACTTTCAACAACTGTTAACCTAACACAATTAATACTTACTAAAAAACAAGGAACTCCAACTCATAAGCACACAAGTCAAGCTTAGTTGTCTTGCATTATTACAATTCAAATTTGAAATTTAAACACATTTCAAAAGGAAGGCCAAAACCGTGTGGGACCCATTGGAGCCATGTGGGGGCCACATGGATTTTGAGTTGGACTTTGCTTCAATACTTCACTTGGGTCTTCAAGCACCTAATAATCTTGAAATAACATATCCACAAAAAATATAAATTAACACAATAGCAAAGTCTTCACATAAAAAAGTCTTCCATCAAAGAAGTAGATGATCTTCAATTAATCCCATGTGTTCCTGCAAAATAGATATAAACAATAGTGGACATCTGGAGGTCGACCACGTGTCACCATGTCAGCAAAGGAGTGGAGATCGGGAGGTCGTCCATGTGTCATCATATCAGTAAAAGGGATACATAAGGCATGTTGATCCCCATCAACGTATACTTTCATATTTCTAATACATCATACTAATCGTAACTATCTAGTATAGCTAATAATACTGAAAACATACCCAGGATGAATAGCTATCTGATGTCATGTATTACACCCCATGATTTATTGTGCAGCCCGAAGGCAGGACCCGACAATGGCTGGCCGACCACTACCAAGTCAAAAATGTCTGTAAGTATGATGGGCCTGCCATACCCTGGTCCGGACTGCCAGGTGGACGTCCACACTCTACATTGAAAGCCATATTGACTATCCATCTTCCACCCCCTCGTGGGGTGGTTAGCACCCATCTGATCATAGATATCTGATCTATAAGCTACGGTACCGTACTCCTGAAACTAAACTAAACTAATATCCAGGTTCTAGTAACATATAGTATATGATAATATAACATTTAACATAAATAGATTAATAAAATTTCTATAATTTCATAAATATGGCCTCGTGCCAAACATTTCATAAATACGGCCTCGCGCAGGCTATCAATCACGGCCTTGCGCCGAATATTTCATACATATCATTCTGAATAATAAATCAATTATCATGTATTTTCAACATCATTTTGTACTGTATATTTCATATTCCTAAAAACATGTTTCATTCATAACATAGTCATATCATAATACTTCTCACGAAAAGTAATATTCATGCCACACATTTGTTGTATTAAAACCATACATTGTATTCTAAAATCATAATTTCTGGCATCTCATACATACATATACATTTCAACATAATAGTAGTATTTTCCCACACATGCATTTCCTTCATAATCTACAGATATAGTACATGCTTTTCTGAAAATAAATTTACTGATAAACAACAATAATTTGCATGGAAAATAATTGCTTTAGTTTATTCCCTTACCTAACTACTGAGAAAAGCCCTTATAAATTCTGGTCTCACATCCGTAGGATTTCCTAATCAATATCCTGAAAATGAAAACTCACAGTACTAAATTTCAGTATTTTCACGTGAATATCATTTCCTATAACTACAGTAGGACCAAATTCGGCATAAAAAGTATTACCTCAACTCAGGGATGTAGCTTCCACCAACGATCCGCCCTGGCAGATTTGGAGAGAACTTCCCCAAGAGCATCGTGGTGGCCTCAGATCATCGATTTGGCGAGCGATGGAGCCAAAATCGAAGAGAAAGGAGAGAGAAACCGAAGGGAAAAAGAGAGTGAGTGTTTTTCTTAATTTGTCCATTTAAATCCGGATTTCTACTATTTATAGGGTCGGATTCGTCGACGAGACACATCACCTCGTCGACAAGTCTTGTAGAAAGTTCGTCGGTGAACCTACACCTTCGTCAACGAATTTCAGACTTCCCCAAGACCCTTTCTCGATATCTTCTCGTCGATGAAACTTGGCTTCGTCGATGAGGCTCTTTTATACTCTCGTCGACGAATCCCCTATGTTTGTCGACGAGGACCTGATGATTTCCCTCGATTAATACTCTCAAAGTGCAATGTCATCGATGAACGCAAAGTGTTCGTCGACGAAGTTTGCTGCCTCCTTCTATTTCTGTTTCCATTTCCCTTCCTCTTTATTTAAATACCATATTTATTATTCGAGTCATTACAGCAACCACCTATTCAGATAATACGTGGTATAAAGGTTGATCGTATAGAGCCCACGAGTGGACAGACTCCCCATCAGATATAGGTTAAGGAGAGCTGATCAGACCTATGGAGTATAGTGATTTATCCTGGTCAGCCAGCTAGGATAGATTCCCCTTACGGGCCGCACAATTTTGTCATGAGGGGTTAAATCATGACACACAGTTATCCACGGGGAAGTTTATAGTTATTATTATGTTGGTACAGATTTACAGAGATGGAAGATATATATATATATATTAGAAGTATTTTGAGTAGAAACCTAAAGTATAGAAATGTTAAGCAATAAGAGAAAGGTGATGGTTTAAATTACTGGTATTGTATTTTACAGATTCAGTGATACATGATTATATAGTAATAGATTTTCATAGTATTATAACTCATCTGCCACACACTAGCAATAGCATATTTCGTCTTACTGAGCATTGGCTCATCCCATTACTTTAACATTTTTCAGGTGATCCAGGTAGGCGAGCAGACAAGGCTCACAGATAGAGGGCCCTCAGTATTGCCCTAACAGTAAAGTGAGTATTTTTGGTAGTATTTTGTATAGCCCTAGCCAATTGAGGGTATTTGGGGAACAGTCATATATGTATGTTTTGGGAAACATGTTAGCACTCTAGTATTGTATATAATTATATATGGTTATGTTTATTTGATTTCTACTTCTCGCTGCTTAGGTTGATGGTTGGGTTTAATCCAGTTTGGTATCAGAGCATTGTAAATTTTACAATATATAAAATAAAAAAAAAAACCCAAGCTAAATAGTAGGTCGTTACATTAACGTTCCTAATGGAGGCTAGAAAATTTCAGCCAAAGAAAATCTCTCTGAAGCGGATCCAAGTCATCACTACCAGTACCAGCCTCTGCTCCTCTAGCAGCTTTACCACTTGCCACCATCTCTCAGCCTCTCCAGTCAACTTGAATGTGGCATAGAGCACCTTCTGCTCATCTGTGCACCGCAATACGACCAAAATATTTTCAGTTTATCGCACCCAATTCTCCACAATGATCAGGTCAATGCTTCCCGTGAATGTGGGAGGATTCATGTGGGTGAATAGATCGATGGCACACCCCAGCTCAGTGGTGGAACAGTCCTGCCCCCTGGAACTCCGCATGACCTCGATCATGAACTGTAACGACCTGATTTATCATGTCATTTTTTTTTCCACATATATAATCTGTAAAATTTCACTGCTCTAATACCTTCTATTATAACCATAACATTATCACGGACAAGGTAGGGACCGTGGAACCTGTATATCCATAAACTACCTATGCAGCAAAAAGCAAAAAAGCAAATATCCACATCAAATATATACAATACCAAAGAATCAGTATCTCTCCAAAATATACATACATAATCATTCCCAAAATACCCTCACCTGGACCTAAGGACTACTCAAAAGTGACTTCCCAAAATTCTTATCCTCCGAACAGGGCAGTATAAGGTCCCCTATATCTCGGTGCCTAACTTGCACGCCTACCTGGATCACCTGAAAAGTGGTAAATTACTGGGATGAGACAACTCTCAGTAAGGTGAAATATGTTATTACCAGCGTGTGGTCGACGAGTTACATATATATATATATATATATATATATATATATATATATTATACTGATAAAAATTCTGAAACTAAGTTAACTGATAAAACAATTTATATTGCAACACATACCTATATAGTTTAAGATACAACTGTATTAACTGAACTTCCTACTTATTCATACTGCTAATACTATAATATATCTGTTGTTTACTATAAATCTATGTACATATATATAACTGTGATAACACCCTAAAAAACTATACGTCATGATTTAACCCCTCATGACAGGGTTGTGCGGCCCGTAGGCAAGACTTAACACTAGTTGGTCGACCAGGATAAGTCAATTGAACTCCGAAAGTCAGATCGGTCTCCTCAATCCTAATTGATGGGGAGCCTGTCCACGACATAGGCACGATCGACCACTGAAAAATTCATATACTATCTGAGTTATGTGGTTGCATTTTGAACTGAAATAGCAACGGTACCGTGCTCTGCTGACTGAATCTGACTAAATAATTCATTAGGGTCTAATACTATATAATACTGGTATTTATAATTATCTTATTATTTTTACATGATTTTGGAATAACCATAATATTGTAAAATTGATCTGAATAATCTGAATATCTGAATAACTGACTGAATATCTAAATATCTGTATATCTGAATATTTGACTAAATATCTGAATATCATGGTTCTGAAGTCATGGTAACCTGAAAATGTTATAAATCATGTTTCTGAATATTCTGTAAATTGTCTATCTGTATGTATACTGGGAATTTATAATTCTGTAGAACATATATATATATATATATATATTTCATGTTATTTTGAGAACTGTATAAATTATGTACTGAATAAATACAAACTCATGCCACACCAAATAAAACTCATGCATTAAAATCTGTATAAACCTATATTCTAACATATTCAAAATCACACATTGTATTCATATTCAAATATTATAATTGATACTGATAAAAATTCCTGAATTTACTAGCATCACATATTTCTCTTACCTGGTTTTCTGAGAAACCCACAAACTAACCAAACCTACGCCTGCAATGTTCGTAGCACAACACCCTGAAATTTACATTTTTCCCAACAAAATTTCAGTATTATCTTACCTAATATATTTTTCTCAGTCCAAAAACACAAAATGTCTTATAAAACATAAAATACCCAACTTACCCAAATTTTGGGATGGTGCCCAAGTTGGCCTAACCAACGAACTATTTCAGCAGACTTGAAGAGAATCTTCTTAGGAGTAACGTGGCGGCTTCCGATCGCCGAACCGACGAACAATGGAGTCAGAATCAAAGAGAGAAGGTGAAGATGTAGGAGAGAGAGAGTAAGGGTTTCCTGGAAATTTTCTCGCAACAAATCTAGAGTTGGTATATTTATAAATGTAGACTCGTCGACGAGTCCTTGAAGAGAGATCATCAACGAATACTTACTCCTCGTCAACGAGTTTTAGGCCCTGAAAATAGCCCCCTCGGTAATTTCTCATCAATGAGACATATGTCCACGTCGACGAGTCTAAGAGGCCTGCTCATCGACGAGCACTCTGCACTCGTCGACGAGACCCTGCTGAAACCCCTTTTAAAAATTCATTTTCTCTCATTTCTTTTATTATTTAATTACTGTAATTCTTCGGGTCTCTACATGAAATGCTATGCGAAGTCTCGAATCGCCAATGTAGAGTCATTTCCATCCTTATTTGACATCCCTTTGTTACTACTTCCTCCGATGTTCATATTATTATCCTTGGGATCCATCCTAAAGAGATAATTGAGATGATTTTAGAATTTTGATATCCTAACATGTCTAGTGCAATTATAATATTAAAAGACTCACTTTAATAAATTTAAAGTACCAACCTAAATCATCTCCCCTAAATTACGACATACTCTGCCAATTTCATATTCTCATTCTAGTTTTCTAGTTTCTACCCCTCCGCTTGGAAACAAAACCATTGATGGATTGCCATGGTTTTTTGAACCCGTCGTGTAATGACTCGAAAAATTTTAACTATTTAAAATAATAAGAAAGATAATAAAAGGAAAAGGGGAAAAATAAGAAAGGGAAAAGAAATTTTAAAAGGGTAACAAGCAGGCACTTGTAGACGAACTGGATTTTCTCGTCGACGAGAAATCATCTGAGCCTCGTCACCGAGTATACATGTCTCGTCAACGAGAAATCTTCTAAGCCTCGTCGCCGAGTATGCATGTCTTGTCAACGAGGGTTTACCAAGAGAGGTTCTTATATATCTGAATTTCATCGACGAGCTCCCGGTTTCGTCCACAAGCAGTGCTCTTGGGCTCATTGACAAGTTCAGATGTCTCGTCAACGAGGCCACGTGGCAAGTTGCTTATGTGGCAAGTTGCTTATAAATAGGAAAAAATCAAAATTTTAGTGGAGGATTTCATTTTTTTATTCAGTTTCTCTCTCTAAAAATGGCCCCCTGCCTTCTCTCTTTGAATTCAGCCTAAATTTAGCCCAGTTCGACAATCGAAAGCTACCACGAGACTCTTGGGAAGATTCTCTGCAACATAGGCGAGGCAGAATTTTGATTTGAGAGGTTTGGGAAACATCCCAAAACCAAGGTAAGTGAGAAAATTTAAGGTTTTATTATTATTTTGAGATATTTGAAACTTAGGAAGTATTAAATGGGTATTTTTTAAGATTTGAGAAAGTTGAAATTTTTGGAATATAGGGTCTCGTTTTGTTCAATTTAGGTAGGAATCCTGAGGAGCAGGTAAGGGGAAATACTTTACAACAAATTTTTACTAATTTTTAACTAGTTAATTTTTGGGTATAAAAATTTATATATTTAGGTAAATTATTCTGAATGATGCAAGAAATGAAAATATTGTTTTTGATTATATATTATATTGAAAAAAAATCGTGTGGCATGAAACCAACTTTGTTAATTAAATAGTTGTGAGTACTATGGAATGATGATTTATTGTGATTGTGAATGCAGTTGGGTTGTGAATTTTGCTTGGTTGAAAACATGTCTGGTTGTGTATATTGTGGCAGATGCGTGTTATGATTGAGTGGTTATTGATTTGTGTCGTGGTTTATGTAAATTGTGATATAACATTGGCAGTGGTATGAGGAGGTCGTTATATCGTAGCTAATATAACCGTCATATAACATTGGTAGTGGTATAAGGAGGTCGTTATATGGACGTTTATATTGGGGGGTAAACATTAACAGTGGTATGAGGAGTTTGTTTACCTATTTACCATGAACAGGGTGGCTTGTGTTGTAATATGTGATTGATTAGTCCTATATGGACCAGTGCTGTGTGGATGTGTATGTTGTGTGTACTAGAGTCTTGTGTGGACGTTGTATTCTGTGTGTTTATGGACCCTGTATGTCACGCCCCGAAACCTTAAACCCGTGTCCGACGTATTATACCTGATAAAATCTCTAATAATCCATAATCCATAATATACGCAACGGAAAACATAACCATAGTCTCCACATAACATAATACCAGAGTTTACTAATTCTAACTACCAACCATAATAAATTAATCATTCACCAGTATTCAAATATATACATGTCTCCAAAACATTATCTATTAATACCAGTAAGTTTAACAACTATCCTTTCATAACTGACTTAAAATAGAAAGACATAAAACATATAATATACATATCAGAATTAACATAAAAATATATCTTTTTTTCTTATATCTTCCAAAAATGTTATAAAATCTCGAGCTCTCAAAGTTTGATCCTGCGAAATCCTGAAAAAGATAATTTCATATTCGGGTGAGACACATCTTAGTAAGGGAAGAAATAATATATTAAATTCAGCGTGTGGCCAACATGAGATAGATAGATATCATTTTTATTTCATTTGCAAATCATCATATAACATTGAAATCGTTTTCTGAACCTAAACAATCACATGCAAATATTTAACTCACGAGATTACCCAAGGATAGGGGTGATTACCCGCCCATACGAGTAGCACCCCTCTGCTCTGATACTTAGGTAACCCTAAGGTCACAATTAAAACATACTAGAGCACTCACCTTACTCAGTAAGCCCTCAAGTGTTAAATTGATCTCGTACTCACGCATTCAACAATAGTTTACCAGCAAGGGCCCTAAGGATAGGGAATTCTACCCGTCCATACAAGTAGGTTCCCTCTGCCCTAACGCGTTATGCAGCTACTGCCACATTTAAAGTTACTAGTGCACTCGCCTTACTCAGCAAGCCCTCAGACGAAATATACGTCTTGCCCAATTGTAACATGTTCTATGTACATACATACTTCTAATATCATAATACATCATTCTTTCTATCACTATTTAATCATACACATCTGTTCATATTCATGGCTTAACATTGCATTGCATTTCACTTTAAGTGACTCTTTCCTATTTTACATTGTTCACATTGCACAATTCATTTCCATTTCATTCATTTCCCTTTTCATTTCATTTCATTTCATATCCAGCATCTTTTAGCTATTTTACCCAGCATTTTTCAGCTGTTTTACCCAGCATCTTTCAACTGTTATACATTTATCCAGCCACTTTCAACTGTTTCACATTTACCCAGCCACTTTTAGCTGTGACACATTTACCCAGCCACTTTTAACTATTTTACCCAGCATCTTTCAGCTGTTTATATGGTTGCATTAACACACACATGCAACATTATCCATATCATATTTTATTTTCATGGTTTTACTTACTTAACCTGCATCTCATACATTTAATATATATTTGCACAGATTCTCATGCCACACAATTTAACAGTAAAATTCATACACTGTCTATAAAATAAGCCAACCAATATTTAATGTTTATATACTAAAAATACCTTTCATGTCTTACATAAATATTCTGAAAATATTTTTCTACTTTCATCAGTTCATTTTCACACATACATATTTAATAAACGGCCCTAAACTCGAAAAAAATATAATTTAAACAGTTGGCATTTTACCCATACTGAAACATATACACATACATATAACACAATTTATTTTCCATTAAATTCATAAAAATTCTGATTTAATATACACGTACATAAAAATTCTGGTTTCTTGAACTACGCCAACAGGGACTCCGAAAAATACCTACGGCACTCACTCGGATCCTGAAATTAAATTCCTAGTTTCAATAAATTATTCTTGAATAAAATATTATTTAAATATTTCCTAGGGTCATAATTCCTAAATAAATAAATACACTCTTAAATTTAGCCAAATTGCCAAATTTTTCAAATCCCACTATTACTTTAGAGTAGGGCCTAGAAAATCTCAATTGAAAAATTACTTACATCAAAATGACGACAACGACGATTAGGACCCCGTGGTGGTGCCTGATCGTAGATTCAACAGCAGATTTTACCAAAAATTGAGAAATTAGGAAAAAATTACCTTTCCCCAGGAGCAGTACCTAAGTCGTTCCTATGAAAAATCTGCTCCAATAGAAATGTCGGTGGCGGAGCTAGGAACCCAACGACATCTTCCGTTTTCTGATCCGCCATAAACTCGTCGAGAAATAAATGAAGAAAGAGAGGCGGAGATGGAAGAGTGGAGAGGCGAGACGACGAGAGCAGAAGCTCTCTGCAATTCCCTGCAGAAGCTTCAATAAGCTTCTTTATCCTCTTTTTTTTCCTTTTTTTTCTTTTTTTTTTTTCTTTCTTTAACTTACCTTAACTTAACTTTACTTAACATACATATATATATATATAACTTATACTTTAACCTTTATATATATATATATATATATATATATATTAAGCTTACATATATATATATTACATATATATATATATATATATATCTTTATTCCATTTTTTTTACTATTTATTTATTTAATTTAATAATATTTAATTAATTCATTAATTAATTAATAATTATTATTTTTTTATACTATTTATTTTTATTTGTTTATTTAATACATTAATTTAATAGTGTTTAACCAATTAATTAATAATTTATTTTTTTTATTTTAATTTTTTTTTCTCGAGTTATTACACTGTGTGGGTATGATTGAAGACTGTGTGGATTGATTATGGTATGCATTAATGTGTAGAACTCTGTGAAATGACGAGCATTGGTTGTGAGTAACTTTAATTAATTAAGTATTTATGGTAAAGTAGATTACTCCACCCGAGGGCTTGCTGAGGAAGGCAAGTATTTTGGTGATTATTTTTAGATACCAGAGTAGAGGGAAGCCACTTGTATGGGCAGGTGACCTTCCCTATTCTCGATGACTTTACCTAGATACATAACCCGAAGACTTACTGAGAAAGGCGAGTGACGTGGTGTTCGCACTAGAGCAGAGGGAATCCACTTGTATAGGCGGGTAGACTTCCCTATTCTCGGGAATTATCAATAAAAATAATTATGTATGTGGGCATGTGATTGGGTGACTGAGAAGTTGACAATGGTGTAGTTATGTATGCGTTATCTTGGCTGCTATTGGTGGTGAAATCTGATTGTATGAATATTTTAATTATATATTAAACACTTCAGTCACACACTGTTGTAAATTATTTCTTCCTTACTGAGAGGTGTCTCACCCCTTTGATTTATCAATCTTTTTAGGTCTTCCAGGTGATCGAGCTTAGAAAGCTCTAGGGCGGGGTAGTTTTGTGAGTAAATAAAAAGAACAAATATGTATAGTGTAAAAACCCAAAAAGATATATAAAAGATTAACAGATTGATTTCCAAAAAAAAATAATAATAATAAAATAATAAAAAAAATATTATTATTAATTAATTAATTAATTAATTAATTAATCAGATTTTAAAAGAAAAAAATAATTAATTAAAATTATTTTTATTTTATTAATAAAATATATTATTAATATTAATTAAATATATTATTATTATTATTATTATTATAACATTACCTGAAGCTTGAAGCTTCAGGTAAGTCTCAGAAAGTGCGCAGGCCCCCCCCCACAGCTTCTTCTTCATTCTTTTCTTTTCTTTTCTTTTCTTTTCTTTCTCTGTAACTCTCTGAACTCTCTCTCTCTCCTCACGTTCTCTCTCCCTCTTTCCTCGATTTCGTGACGGATCTTTGCCCGATCGAAAATTCGAAGATACCACTGGACTCTCCATTTGCTGCTGCCGTCATTTCTACCAAAGCGGATCGGTGATAGGAGCGGCGTAAGCGTATTCCCTGGGGTAAGCCATTTTCCCCTTTTTCTTTAATTTCTTACAAAATATAAGCCCAATTGAAGAACGGACGCCACCACGAGAATCTAGTGATGATTCTCTACAAGTCTAGTGGGATGGAATTCTCGTGGGGGTGTCGGGCCAAAACCCCAAATTTGGGGTGCGGCGATTATTAAGGGGCTTATTTTTAATTAATTAGCATAAATTTAGAAATGCTAAAATATTAAGCATCTGAGACTGAAATATGATTTCTGAAATTTAGGGCTCAGGTGAGCGCCGCGGGTGTAATTTTGGGACCCGCAGGCAAAATTTGGAAAATTAAGTAGGGATATTAAATAATAGTTTAAATATTAATTTGAGGTATATGGAGCCTAAGGAAGGCTAGATGAGTATTATTTTGGAGAAATAGATTAATTAATCTGGGGAAAATGTAAATTGCAGGAATTAAATTTTGGGCGCCAAGGGCGTGAAATTTTGGGTCCTAAGGAATTTCTCAATAGTCAGGTAAGGGAATAAACTAAAGCAGTAATTTTCCATACAAATTATTATTGATTATGAGTAAATTTATTTTCAGAAAAGCATATGTTATATTGTGTATTACAAATGAAATATACGATTGGGAAAATACTGCTATGATGGTTAAAATGTATATGTATGTATGAGATGTAAGAAATTCATGATTTTAGAATATGAAGTATGACTTTTAACAGCATATGTGTGGCATGAATATTATTTTGTGTGAAATGTATTATGATGTGAAAGATTTTACGAACAAAGCATGATTTCAGGTATTATGAAAATATGAGTTATATTGTGATGGTTTTGACGATTATGTGATAAATGTTGTATTTTCAGTATATATATACCTGAAACGATTTTGGCGCGAGGCCATATATTTATGTTATCGGCACGAGACCGTATCTATGTTTTCGGCGCGAGGCCATATTTACTATGATTTTGGCGCGAGGCCATATGTATGATTTCGGCGCGAGGTCGTATCTATGTTTTTGGCACGAGGCCATAATGATGTTACGTATGATCATGTATTAGATGTTTTCACAACCAGGATGTTAGTTTAGTTCAGACCAGGAGCTCGGTACCGTAGCTATGGGTTCATTTTGGCACGGGGCCTTATTAGTGCTACCGTCCCACGAGGGGATGGGAGATGGATAGTCGATGTGGCTTTCAGTAGAGTGTGGACGTCCACCTGGCAGTCCGGACCAGGGTGTGGCGGGCTCATCGTACTTACAGACATATTTGATTCGACAGTGGTCGGCCAGCCATTGTCGGGTCCCGCCTTCGGGCTGCACAACCCGTCATGGGGGGTAATACATGACACCAGCTAGCTAGTCATCCTGGGTTTGTTTTCAGTACTACAGTTATAACAGATGATTTTATGTATGATATGATTTGTTAACAGATGTGAAAATATATGTTTACCCAGTACGATATGATTATGTTTATAGAATTATGAAATGTACTGTATACGTACAAATGCATTAAATATTCATGTTGCCACACAGCTGTATTTAGTTTATTTTCCCTTACTGAGAAGTGTCTCACCCCCAAACTTAATTAATTTTTCAGGAGCTCCTGAGAGACTGGCGGGTCAGGGCCGCCGTTAAGCTAGTGAGATTACCCTGTGAGAAGGGTAAGATTTTGTAATAGCATCAAAGTTATTTTGTGTTTAACCCTAGAGACATTTGGATGTATGTGAGGATGTATAGAATGCTCTGGTATTATATTTTATGACTGGATGTTTGAGATTTTATGTGTACTGCTGCTAGGTTTTCCGCTGTGTATGACAGGTGTCCCCGCTACCCACGGGTTCGGGTTGACCATTTTATTTATTATGTGATATTTTATGTTAAGAAATTAAGGGACGTTACATTTGGTATCAGAGCCTAGGATACTAGATTCTGTAGACTCTAGAGTGCAGCAGTATTAATACCAGAGTATAGGATAAGGGAACTTGAGGTTTGGTTTTGTAGTCTAGATGCAGGACTTCCGTGGTGGTTTGTATGATTTTCCTGGGGTGACGATTTCAGGAAATTCATTGTAAACTATCGTCGGGTTGGGTATCTAGATTTCAGGATTGAACCTTGAATTAAGATCAAGAGTGACGAGTTAATTAGGAAAATATACCATATGAGCTCAGTGATATGTATAGAGAATGAGGTTTTGAGTTAAGTTATTTCTTCTTTCAGGATGGACCACGGTGGAAATAGTGCCCACGCCAGTGGGAGTGAGGGTGCTGGACCCTCAGGCGCTGCGGGTAGTGATTCAGATGCAGTCTTATGCAGCGTAACACAGCAGGTTATGGCAGAAATTGCCAGGAGTTCGAGAGAACAGGGTGGTCCGTCTGTAAGCCACGGTTGTACGATTGAGAAGTTCATAAAGATGAATCCTCCAACTTTCTCAGGAGGAACGGACCCCGCAGTTGCTGAGAATTGGGTGCAGGAGATGGAGAAAATATTTGCAGTACTGCAGTGTTCAGAGGAGCAGAAGGTGCTGTTTGCCACCTACAGACTGACTGAAGAGGCCGAGAGGTGGTGGTCAGCGATGAGAGTATTAGAGCAGCAGAGGACTATACCTGTAGAGATGACTTGGGAGCGATTTAGAGAGATATTCTTCAACAGGTATTTTCCAGCCTCTTCCAGGGAGGCTAAGATTACGGAGTTCCAGAATCTGAAGCAGGGACAGCTGTCAGTACAACAGTACGCGACGAGGTTCATCGAGCTATTTCGCTTCGCCCCGTACATTATTCTAGATGAGACGAAGAAGGTACGACAGTTTGAAAGAGGCTTGAGGAGAGAAATTTACAAGTAGGTATCGATATTGAAGTTGCAGGACTTCACCGAGTTGGTCGACCGAGCCACTATAGCAGAGATTGGTGAGCGATTGGAGGCTGAGGAGCAGAGGCAGAAGAAGAGATCCATACCTTCTGATTTCCAGCAGGGAGCTGACCGTGCCGCGTGGAAGAAAGGTGGCTATTATAGGGACCGG
Source organism: Malania oleifera (assembly GCF_029873635.1). Classification (NCBI taxonomy): domain Eukaryota; kingdom Viridiplantae; phylum Streptophyta; class Magnoliopsida; order Santalales; family Ximeniaceae; genus Malania; species Malania oleifera. The sequence continues at coordinate 4,122,449 of NC_080426.1, read as the reverse complement.
AGACAGAGGACAGGGAATCGCGGTTTCCAGGGTGCACAGCCATCTCCCACTTGCCCTTCTTGCGGGAAGAGACACCTGGGAGAGTGTCGTGCTGGGCGAGGTGTCTGCTACAGGTGCGGGGAGCCAGGACATATGATGAGGGAGTGTCCAACACAGATTGGTACTGTTCCTAGACCTGCACGAGGAGGTTACCAGGCACCACGAGGAGGCCAACAAAGGAATACGGCCCCAACCAGAGTTTTTGCTTTGACACCGGGCGATGCTGAGGCGGCAGGAGATGTGGTGACAGGTACTATTTCAATACTGTCATTTAAAGCTACTGTTTTGTTTGATTCTGGGGTGACGCATTCATTTATCGCCTGGGATTATGTTAAATTGTGTGGGTTTGAGCCTCAGCAGTTAGAAATTAGTTTGTCTGTTGCTACGCCAATTGGGACCGTAGGGGTATGTAGGAAGGTACTCAGGGACTGTCCAGTGGATATTCTAGGGAGGTATTTGTTAGCTAATCTGGTGATTTTAGACATGCATGGGTTTGAGGTAATCTTGGGCATGGATTGGCTAGCTGCCCACTATGCTAGCATTGATTGCCATCAGAGAGTGGTAGTGTTTAGACCTCCAGAGGGACAAGAGTACAGATTTGTGGGATCACGTGTGCGCACCCCACCTCAGTTATTATCTGCTATTCAGGCGTGTAGATTGCTATCAGAAGGTTGTCAGGGATATTTAGCCTATGTGAAGGCTGTATTAGAAAGGGAACTAAGGGTGGAGGATATCCCAGTGGTGAGAGATTTTCCTGATGTATTTCCAGAGGATTTGCCGGGACTAACTCCTGATCGTGGGGTAGAGTTCGTTATTGGTCTGGTTCCGAGGACAGCACCGATTTCGAAGGAGCCGTATAGAATGGCACCGGCAGAGCTGAAAGAATTGAAAGAGCAGTTGCAGGAGCTGTTAGATAAGGGGTTCATTCGGCCCAGTGTGTCACCCTGGGGAGCACCAGTTTTGTTTGTGAGGAAGAAGGATGGCTCGATGAGATTATGCATCGACTATCGAGAAATCAATAAAGTAACTATCAAGAATAAATACTCGCTCCCGCGTATTGATGATTTGTTTGACCAGTTACAAGGGAGACAGATCTTTTCGAAGATAGATTTACGCTCCGGGTATCATCAGGTGAAAGTCAGGGCCGAAGATGTTCTAAAGACGGCATTTAGAACACGGTATGGTCACTATGAATTTCTAGTTATGCCGTTTGGGTTGACGAATGCTCCTGCGGTGTTTATGGATCTTATGAATAAGGTTTTTCACCAGTACTTGGATCTGTTTGTGGTAGTATTTATTGATGATATATTGGTGTATTCGATGAGTCCAGAGGAGCATGAGGAGCATCTGAGTATAGTGTTGCAAGTATTGCGAGAGAAGAAGTTATATGCGAAGCTCAAGAAGTGTGAGTTTTGGCTGGAACAGGTTACCTTCCTTGGACATGTTATATCCAAGGGTGGTATTTCTGTTGATCCGAGTGAAATTGAGGCGGTGGTTGATTGGGTACAACCAAAGAACGTGCATGAGATTAGGAGTTTCCTGGGATTGGCTGGGTACTACCGCAGGTTTGTTGAGGGCTTTTCTCGATTGTCAGGCCCATTGACCAGATTGACCAGGAAAGGAGCAAAGTTTGAGTGGTCTGATGAATGTGAGCAGAGCTTCCAAGAGTTGAAGCAGCGACTCATCACTGCGCCTGTGTTGACGATTCCTTCAGGAGAAGAGGAGTTCGTAATTTACAGCGATGCGTCCCATAAGGGGCTCGGATGCGTGTTGATGCAGCAGGGGAGAGTGATAGCCTATGCCTCACGACAGTTGAAAGAATATGAGAAGAACTACCCTACCCACGATCTGGAGTTGGCGGCGGTTGTTTACGCGCTGAAGATTTGGAGGCACTATCTATATGGGGGTAGGTGTGAGATATTTACTGACCATAAGAGTTTAAAGTATTTCTTCACGCAGAAGGAATTGAATATGAGGCAGAGGAGATGGTTGGAGCTAATAAAAGATTACGACTGCACTATTAGCTACCATCCGGGAAAGGCTAATGTGGTTGCTGATGCTTTGAGTCGGAAATCAGTGGAATCATCTGTATCTGCAGTGGAGATTCAGCATCCGATTCAGATGGATCTGGAGAGGCTCGGTGTGGAGCTGGTAGAGGGTGATCACCAGGCGTTCATTGCTGACTTGGTTTTGCAGCCGACTCTACAGGAGGGGATTAAAGCAGCTCAGAGGAATGATGCAGAACTAGTAGAGCTTATGGGAAAGGTACAGGATGGTCAGGAATCAGAGTTCAGCATTTCAGATGATGGGGCCCTGAGGTTCCATACCAGGTTATGTGTTCCTGCCGATCCTGAGATCAAGAAAGTCATTTTGGAGGAAGCACATCGATCCCTATATACTGTACATCCGGGTAGCACTAAAATGTACAAGGATCTCCGAGAGTCCTTCTGGTGGAGCAACATGAAGAAGGAGATAGCTCAGTTTGTGGGTCAGTGTTTGACGTGCCAGCAAGTGAAGGTTGAGCATCAGAGACCGGCGGGATCGTTGCAGCCACTCCACATTCCTGAGTGGAAGTGGGAGCATATAGCGATGGATTTCGTCTCAGGATTACCGCCAGCGTTGCATGGACAGGACGCTATTTGGGTAGTGGTGGATCGATTGACAAAGACTGCCCACTTTTTGCTGATTAGAGTTAGCTACTCCATGGACAGATTGGCTGAGTTATACATCCAGGAGATAGTTAGACTCCACGGCGTTCCAGTGTCCATAGTTTCAGATAGAGACCCACGGTTTACATCTCGTTTTTGGAAGAGTCTGCAAGGGGCCATGGGTTCTCAGTTGTCGTTCAGCACAGCTTTTCATCCTCAGACAGATGGACAGACAGAGAGGACGATACAGATTTTGGAGGATATGCTGCGAGCATGTGTGCTGGATTTTGGAGGTCGTTGGATGCAGTATTTGCCATTAGTTGAGTTTGCGTATAACAACAGCTACCAGGCCAGCATTGGGATGGCACCATATGAGGCACTGTATGGCAGGAGGTGTCGATCCCCATTGTACTGGGATGAGGTTGGTGAGAGACAGGTATTGGGGCCAGAGCTGATACTACAGACTCAGGATAAAGTCAGACTCATTAGAGACAGGATTAGGACAGCGCAGAGCCGGCAGAAGAGTTATGCTGATACTCGTCGGCGAGAATTGGAGTTTGACACAGGGGATCACGTGTTCCTGAAGGTGGCACCGCTGAAGGGTGTTATGAGGTTCGGGAGGAAGGGTAAGCTGAGCCCTAGGTATATTGGACCATTCAAGATTATTGAGAGAGTGGGTCCAGTTGCCTATCGTTTGGCATTACCACCGGTCCTATTTAGGATCCATGACTTATTCCACGTTTCTATGGTGAGGAAATACGTCCCAGACCCCTCCCATGTGATTAGATATGAAGCACTGGAGTTGGGTGATACTTTAGCTTATGAGGAAGTGCCAGTGCAGATTCTTGATTGGAAGGAACAGGAACTACGCACAAAGAAGATTCCATTGGTAAAAGTTCTATGGCGCAACCATGCCATTGAGGAGGCTTCTTGGGAATTAGAGAATCAAATGCGCCAGAGATATCCGCACTTATTCGGTGGAGTGTAAAGCTGAGCCAGTCAAGTGAATGGAATGGTGTTGTAGTTTTTATTTGTATAGTGTAACGTGAGATGGATAGAGTTTTTAGTTTTGAAACGTGAATGGTTTTGAGAGAATTTTGAATAGTTGTAATATCTCAGAGCCCTCGTTGTAACCACGGTATTCCTCCGCCATAAGTGAGGGTAATCAATAAAAATTGAAAGTGTTTTCACTAAGGAAGGGAAACAGGGGAATGGCAAATTTCGAGGACGAAATTTTTATAAGGAGGGGAGAATGTAAAAACCCCAAAAAGATATATAAAAGATTAGCAGATTGATTTCCAAAAAAAATAATAATAATAAAATAATAAAAAAATATTATTAATAATTAATTAATTAATTAATTAATCAGATTTTAAAAGAAAAAAATAATTAATTAAAATTATTTTTATTTTATTAATAAAATATATTATTAATATTAATTAAATATATTATTATTATTATTATTATTATTATTATAACATTACCTGAAGCTTGAAGCTTCAGGTAAGTCTCAGAAAGTGCGCAGGCCCCCCCCCCCCACAGCTTCTTCTTCATTCTTTTCTTTTCTTTTCTTTTCTTTTCTTTCTCTGTAACTCTCTGAACTCTCACTCTCTCCTCACGTTCTCTCTCCCTCTTTCCTCGATTTCGTGACGGATTTTTGCCCGATCGAAAATCCGAAGATACCACTGGACTCCATTCGCTGCTGCCGTCATTTCTACCAAAGCGGATCGGTGATAGGAGCGGCGTAAGCGTATTCCCTGGGGTAAGCCATTTTCCCCTTTTTCTTTAATTTCTTGCAAAATATAAGCCCAATTGACGAACGGACGCCACCACGAGAATTTAGTGATGATTCTCTACAAGTCTAGTGGGATGGAATTCTCGTGAGGGTGTCGGGCCAAAACCCCAAATTTGGGGTGCAGCGATTATTAAGGGGCTTATTTTTAATTAATTATTATTAATTTAGAAATGCTAAAATATTAAGCATCTGAGACTGAAATATGATTTCTGAAATTTAGGGCTCAGGTGAGCGCCGCGGGTGTAATTTTGGGACCCGCAGACAAAATTTGGAAAATTAAGTAGGGATATTAAATAATAGTTTAAATATTAATTTGAGGTATATGGAGCCTAAGGAAGGCTAGATGAGTATTATTTTGGAGAAATAGATTAATTAATCTGGGGAAAATGTAAATTACAGGAATTAAATTTCGGGCGCCAAGGGCGTGAAATTTTGGGTCCTAAGGAATTTCTCAATAGTCAGGTAAGGGAATAAACTAAAGCAGTAATTTTCCATACAAATTATTATTGATTATGAGTAAATTTATTTTCAGAAAAGCATATGTTATATTGTGTATTACAAATGAAATATACGATTGGGAAAATACTGCTATGATGGTTAAAATGTATATGTATGTATGAGATGTAAGTAATTCATGATTTTAGAATATGAAGTATGACTTTTAACAGCATATGTGTGGCATGAATATTATTTTGTGTGAAATGTATTATGATGTGAAAGATTTTACGAACAAAGCATGATTTCAGGTATTATGAAAATATGAGTTATATTGTGATGGTTTTGACGATTATGTGATAAATGTTGTATTTTCAGTATATATATACCTGAAACGATTTTGGCGCGAGGCCATATATTTATGTTATCGGCACGAGACCGTATCTATGTTTTCAGCGCGAGGCCATATTTACTATGATTTTGGCGCGAGGCCATATGTATGATTTCGGCGCGAGGCCGTATCTATGTTTTCGGCACGAGGCCATAATGATGTTACGTATGATCATGTATTAGATGTTTTCACAACCAGGATGTTAGTTTAGTTCAGACCAGGAGCTCGGTACCGTAGCTATGGGTTCATTTTGGCACGGGGCCTTATTAGTGCTACCGTCCCACGAGGGGATGGGAGATGGATAGTCGATGTGGCTTTCAGTAGAGTGTGGACGTCCACCTGGCAGTCCGGACCAGGGTGTGGCGGGCTCATCGTACTTACAGACATATTTGATTCGGCAGTGGTCGGCCAGCCATTGTCGGGTCCCGCCTTCGGGTTGCACAACCCGTCATGGGGGGTAATACATGACACCAGCTAGCTAGTCATCCTGGGTTTGTTTTCAGTACTACAGTTATAACAGATGATTTTATGTATGATATGATTTGTTAACAGATGTGAAAATATATGTTTACCCAGTACGATATGATTATGTTTATAGAATTATGAAATGTACTGTATACGTACAAATGCATTAAATATTCATGTTGCCACACAGCTGCATTTAGTTTATTTTCCCTTACTGAGAAGTGTCTCACCCCCAAACTTAATTAATTTTTCAGGAGCTCCTGAGAGACTGGCGGGTCAGGGCCGCCGTTAAGCTAGTGAGATTACCCTGTGAGAAGGGTAAGATTTTGTAATAGCATCAAAGTTATTTTGTGTTTGACCCTAGAGACATTTGGATGTATGTGAGGATGTATAGAATGCTCTGGTATTATATTTTATGACTGGATGTTTGAGATTTTATGTGTACTGCTGCTAGGTTTTCCGCTGTGTATGACAGGTGTCCCCGCTACCCACGGGTTCGGGTTGACCATTTTATTTATTATGTGATATTTTATGTTAAGAAATTGAGGGACGTTACATATAGTTTATGTTTAATTATTCTGGTCACGTAATATGGAGAATGTGGCTGTACTTTTTGGGTATGCTTATGTAATTATAGAACTCTAGTATTATGTTTGAGGTTGTTTAATTTAATTCCATTGCGTGAATGGTATCAGAAATGCGTGTTTGGTCTCTTAATACTCCGAGCCCCACGTGGCAAGTCTGGGGTGTTACAATTGATGTGAGAGCATAACGGTCTTGCAAACTTTAGGAGGATTAGTACCATAGTATAGGTTTGAGATGAATAAGGGTACAAATGGGTAGATTAGGGTGTTGAGAGAAGTTTGAGTTTTTTTCATAACTTGGAGGCAGAAATCCCTTGACGAACTTCCGTGATTTCCTAAATCAGTTGACGGTTTCTGAAAACCACGGTAAATCCATCGACGATGATGTTTCCAAGCGAAGAAACTGAAATTTGGAATTTGAATTTGAAGGTTAATATTTTTGCCGATAATTGGATGTTGAATATTTAATTAAGGATTTGGATATTAAATTGGTTTCATGTTTTATGATCATGTCAGGTATATTAAGATGTGGAGATTCTAAATTGCCTCTGTTGTATATTTATATTCAGGGATGGATCCCAGAGGCAAAGGCATAGATGAAGGAGCAAGAAGTGAGTTGGGAGCTTCCAGCGGGGATGAAATTGACACATCTCGTTTGTTGCGAGGAATAACTCGTCAGGTTAGGGAAGAGATGAGACGGGATTTTGGGGAATCAAGCTACCATTGATCAATTCACCCGTCTGAAACCCTCATCTTTTGAGGGTGGCACTAACCCAATTAAGGCTGAGATGGGGGTGCAAGAAATGGAAAAGATACTGGCAATGTTGAATTGCACGGAGGAGCAGAAGGTTCTTTTCGCTACCTTCAAACTGGTTAGAAAAGCTGAACGGTGGTGGCACACAATGAAGCTATTGGAGGAACAGTGAGCAGTGCCTATAGCGGCTTCACATGCAAACCCTCTTTCTCTCTCTAAAATCTATTTCTCTGACTTCTCTCTATAATTGCAACTTCAATTCTCGCCGGTTTAACGATCGGAAGCAGCCACGTTACTCCTGGGAAGATTCTCTACAATACCTGCTAGATCAAAATTTTGATTTAAAGCATTTAGGCATCATCCAAAAATCTTGGTAAGTTGGTTATTTTAAATTTCATAAATTATTGGATATTTCTGAACTAAGGGGAATGTGTTGGAAGGTGTTTGTTGATTTATTAGGAGAATGTAAATCTAAGGGTGTTGAGATGGGAACACACAGGAGTAGGGTTGGTTAGATTTGTGGGCTTATCAGTGAGCCAGGTAAGGGGATAAATTAAGTCAGCATTTTTCATGAAATTATTTATTAATATACAACATTATTTTCAAAAATTATATATGATATGGTATAATATTTGAAAATACTGTTGTTGAACAGGATAATAGATTTAATACATTTTATCAAAAAATATGATTTCAGATTAGATTTTATGTTAGAGTATTACTCACATCTATGTGGCAGGAGTAGAAAATTATGTTATATCTGAATAATATGATTTTTACAAAATAAGTATATTATGACAATTTTCAGAAAAACCATAAAAACAATACAAAAACTATGGTTGAGAATATATTATGTAAAGCACTGCAGAAATTTTATGTTCAATATGTTATGATATGGTAGGCGCAGATGTCGTGATTTATATGTTAAGATATGGCCGACGCAAATGCTGTGATTTTTATGCTATGATATGACCGGCGCAGATGCCGTGATTTATATGTTAAGATATGGTCGACGCCAATGCCGTGATTTATATCTTAAAATATGGCTGACACAGATGTCATGATTTATAAGTTGATGCAGATGTCGTAATTATGCATTTTATGTCAGAAATCAGGAAAATAATATAATGTCAGATATTACTTTGAAATATGAAACAACTATGTATCAGTAATATGAAATGTACTATATGTTATCAGAACCCGGATGACTTAGTCTAGATTTCAGAGCACGGTACCGTAGCTATAAGTATAAGTTCAAGTATAAGTTTATGTTAGTGCTACCATACATATCAGATAAAGTGTGGGAGATGGCAAGCAGTGTGGCTTCAGTGTAGTGCAGGTGTCCCCCTGGCAGTCCGAACCAGGTGGGACAAGCTCATCGTACTTACAGACATATGTTTGACTTCGCGTGGTCGGCCAACCATTGCTAGGTCCCTCCTACGGGTCGTACAACCCTGTCATATAGGGGGTAAGACATGACATCAGCTAACTATCCATCCTGAGTATTATTTCAGCATTGTACAGTTATAGAAGATGTTTACATGATTACAAAATTTAGTACGTTATTTATTATGATATGATGAATCATGTTTTACTCATAATTTATATAGCCAAATTTATCTCATATATATATATATATATATATATATATACATATTATGTACAATTTATGTTTAAGCACGATAATACTCATGTTGTCACACACTGATATTAGTTTATCTCCCTTACTGAGAGGTGTCTTACCCTAACATTACAAATATTTCAGGAAATCCAGATAGAAGAACGAATTGAGCTCTACAACAGTAGAGGTTGACTGAACTACCCTGTCAGAAGGGTAAGTAGTTGAGTTAGGGTTAGATTGATTTTTGGGTTATGACCTAGGGTGCTTTTTGGTCCTTTTGTGGATGTTTGTATATATATAACATATTTAGTAGAGTTCTAGTATTGTGTCCGATATTGTATGACATGCATGTAATTTATATTTTTCGTTACTTAAGTATCAGAGATATACGACAAGTATATTTCTGGTACCCATGAGTTCAGGTTGATCATGACTATATCAGTTTAGTAGGATATCAAAGTTATTATGAATGTTGTTATGTAGAGAAAAAAAAAAAAAAAAGTATGAATATATGTATATAGTAAAAATAGGCAGATCCTTACAATGGTGATCCATCAATATAGGGAATGCAATAGTGTGGCTGATTTTCTCCTTGAAAAAGTAAAATGAGATACAATGTCATATACGAAAAACAACTTTTTTTATCACGTTCTCTAAAAGGTATACTTCGGATGGATAGGTTGGGTCTCACTTCTTTTCGTCGTTAGTTCAACTCTCGAGTTTTGTTTGGTGGATTTAGAGTTGTTTAAAGTTTTTTATAATTTTATGTAAGCCGGTTTAGACTTATTTCTTAATTAGCATTGTTTGGATTTATTGTCTATGTTTGGTTGGTTGTTGGAATTATTTTTTTGAGGATTTTAATTTCATTATCTATAATCTCTCAATTGCTTGTCTTGAAACACGATATTACTCCACCAAAAATGAGGCATATCAATAAAGTTTTTAAATTTTGTTAAAAAAAATATTAACACAAAATACATCACAGTTTTTTTCTTTGTTTTTGTTTTTTTTTAAGATCTCATTAGAGGAAAAAAAGCAAAAACATCATAAATAAAATATGTAAAACCCGAAACACCACCTAAAACTCCAACCAAACGGGAGACAGAGGATTGGTAGGTGAGTTTTCCGCGTACGAAACGCGGCTGCTACCTCTAGCCACACGTTACCTTTGTACAAATCAATTTACTTCTAACCAAATTAGATCAGACCGTTTGTCGATATAGTGGGACCGAAACATCGCCACGTCAGCATCTAACACATTTGACACGTCAACCTTTCTGTTTGATTGGGGATTCAATTACACAAATGCCCCTAGTTTCCACCAATTAATTAGAGGATAAAAATTACCCCCCTGCACTATCTCCTGTATTTTTTTAAAATAATATTATTATATACAATTTTATTATACATAGATGCATGCATGTATTATGCATATATAATATATATTATATATATTATAATATTTATTTTTAGACCTGTTTGTGCTTCTATTCCGACCAAGACATTCTATTTTTCCAACTTATGTGTGTGTATATATTAATTAACATATGTATAGATTTACGTATATATTTAATTTATTAAATTATTGTCTTTGGACTACTTACGAGCCTAATCCTCAAGATATACTCTTGCAAAGACTTGCATGCATAAAATTAATATTTTTAATAGCTTAGGATAATTTTAAGTATTTTTTATCTGTATAAGTGGTTAATCTTCGTAGAGCTTATTTTGGTTTGATTCTAATATCCTATCGTCTTATTAAGTGCAACAATATGTAAATCAGTCTCAAGTCAATTTAATCTATCTAATACTCAAACTTAACTGTCATGCCCCAAACTTGTAGAGTTTAAGGTGCGACTTCCTATAATGATTGTACAAGTGACGTAAGAAATAGAAATAGAGGAAATAAATAAAATCTCATAAACTTTTATAGCAAAGTATTAAATAAATGCATTACAGGAGTATCTCTAACATTAAAATTAACATTCTTAAAAATTTCAAAACATAAAAGTGTTTCTGGCCAATTGGCACTATACTAGTGTTTATTCTATACAGCTCTCTCTAATACCCCCCACGTGTTTGCTATGCCTGATTCTCATTATGCTCCTCAAAACTGTCTGTAAGGTAGGAGAATAAATGAGTGAGACGATACTCAGTAAGTAAGAAAGATTATATCAGTGTATAACTATGATGAGTTTTACTGCACCATTATCCTATAACAGTTAACATTTAATACTGTAGTTCTAAAGACTGCATTTAGAGCTAGATATGGTCATTACAAATTTTTAGTTATGTCATTCGAGTTGACCAATGCCCTCGCTGCATTCATGGATCTTATGAACAGGACCTTCAATGACTATTTGGATCAATTCAGTGTGGTTTTTATTGATGATATTTTGATTTATTCAAGGAGCCCAAAAAAACATAAGTTCTATTTAAGGTTAATACTCCAAATTCTAAGAGAAAAGAAATTTTATGTCAAACTTAAGAAGTGTGACTATTGGCTAGAAAAAGTTGCATTTTTGGGACACGTGGTGTCCAAAGGTGGAATTTCAGTAGATCCAAGTAAGATAGATGTCGTAGCAAATTAGTCAAGTCTGAACAATATTCACGAGATCAAGAGTTTCTTAGGTCTTGTTAGATACTATCGTTGATTTTTAGACAGATTTTCTAAGATATCAGTCCAACTAACGATATTGACGAGGAAGAATGTTAAGTTCAAATAGACTGAAGAATGTGAGCGAAATTTTCAAGGATTAAAGCAACGACTCATCACCGCTTCGGTGCTGGCAATTTGATCCTTCGGGAGCATGTGGTTTTATAATTTACGATGATGCATCTTAAAAAGGGCTCATGTGCATGCTAATCTAACATGGAAATGTTATTGCATATGTTTCTCGACAACTCAAGAAGTACTACATAATTACCCTACTCATGATTTAGAGCTGGCAATTGTGGTATCAGAGTAAAGGTTATAGATTTTGTAGACTTTGGCGAATAATTTTTACCAAAATATATGAAACAGAGTATAGCAGCATTTGAGAACTTAAGCAAGAAAAAAATTCTTTCTCTCTTATTCAATGTGTAATACGTACAGCTGAGACCTCTGATATATATGTAACTAGAGGAAGAAGAAGAAAGGAGGAAAACAAAAGAAGAAAACCATAACAGAAACTAACAGAAAAAGAAAAAACAACCAAACAAACTAACGAAAAATAAACTGAAAAAACTAATTATTTTTCTGTAATAGTCCCCTCAAGATGATGTGTAGATATTATGCACATTCATCTTGGATAAAAGAACTACAAAAAATTTAGAACCTAAAGGTTTAGTCATTAAATCTGCAAGCTGATGAGCTGAAGATACATGCAGAGTGGTAATAAGACCCTTTTGTAATTTATCACGAACCAAATGACAATCGATTTCAATGTGTTTAGTACGTTCATGATAAACTGGATTGGCTGCTATGTGAAGAGCATCTTTGTTATCACAAAATAAAAGAGCTGATTGGGGATGATGTTGATGCAGATCAGCAAGTAACGATTTAAGCCAGATAATTTCGCAAACAGTGACAGCCATGGATCTATATTCAGCTTCTGCTGAGGACTGTGATATGGTGTGTTGCTTCTTAGATTTTCATGATACAAGAGAATCCACAATGAAAATGAAAAAGCCACTTATGGATCTACGAGTATCCAGGTAGCTGACCCAATCTGAATCTGAAAAAGCTTTGAGATGAACCTTAGATGAAGATGGAAAAAATAAGCCTTGTCTTGGAGCAGATTTAAGATATCATAAAATTCTCATAACAGCTTGTAAATGAGGCATTCTAGGGATATCTAAAAAATGACTAAGATGATGTACAACAAATGTAATGTCAGGTCTGGTATGAGTCAAATACAATAATCTTCCAATAAGTATTCTGTAAGCTAAAACATCATCTACCAGTTCACCAGCATCTTTAGATAATTTTGTATGAGAATCCATGGGAAATGAGACTGGTTTAGCAGCAAATAATCCAGCTTCTGAAATTAGTTCCAAACAATATTTTCTTTGAGATAAAGATATACCTTTTTTCGATTGAGCTATCTCCATTCCAAGAAAAAATTTCATAGACCCCAAATCCTTTAACTTAAACTCAGCAGGTATTGATTTTTTAACGTTCTCAAGAACAGCTAAATCTGTCATGCCCCGTACCCGGAAATAAGACCGGGGGGTGAATTTAAGAACCTAACCTGTCTCTGTATCAATTAAAAACATACATAATACATCATACAAAGAGGATCCGACCCCGTGGGGTATATGGATGCCCTATATACATACATACAACCATCCATACTATCCAGAATACGCAGCGAAATATGGTCTTTTATACAATAACAATATCATACCAGAGTCTATTCTACACATGCTAGGATACACATTCCCATAATACAAACGTACCCCAGGTGTCTACAAAAAACATCCCGACAACCTGGATACCAAAACTCGTACCTAAAAGGTACTAGCAGTAGCTACGACACCCCTTGCTTCCCGACGCTAGGATGTTACTTACCACTACCTGAAGGTTCTGAAAAATATTGTACATACGTTCGGGGTGAGACACCTCTCAGTAAGGAAGAAAACAGTTTATATCAGTGTGTGGCATACCATTGTTATTTTACATACGTCATAACACTATACATACGATACAGTTTGAAACAATTCATACAGTTTCATACTTTTCCATACAGTTCCAGTATTTTCACAAAAATCATTCCAGTTCACACGATACCCAACATACATACATACATACATACATATGGTCAGTGTCGTCACACTAGTTCGCAACTACACCAGGTCACCTTATCTCATAGTGATTACATTGCTATATACGCAACTACACTGCGACGATCAAGGCCCAATGGTGAATCCATTGCATCATACGCAACTACACAAGATCACCCAGTCTCACAGCGGTTACGTTTCTACACATGCAACTACAAAGATCTACGACTCAGGCCCAATAGTGAATCTATTGCTACATACGCAACTACACAAGGTCACCTAGTCTCACCCCGATTACATTGCCATGTGACAACTACGTTGCGACGACCCAGGCCCACTGTGAATCCATTTTTACAAACGGTGTAGATCACACCTTCGGTGACCAGCCGAACCATACTGGTGATATTTCACACCCTGGATATAAAGCCAGCCACTCTCGGCTTACGATAATTAGCCCCCACTAGCCAATTTCACAAAACTTGGAATCATTTTGGGAACTCACGTCCTTATACATTTCAGCGTACAGTAATAAACCTCCACATAGCTATTTCACAAATATCTAGAACAACATACATACATTCATACGTACCACACTTATTTGGTTTACGGCAAATCATATCGTTTACAATTCCAAGTATACAGTTTATGCAAATATGGATTACGGTCACCTCAATAATACAATTTAAACACAAACAACAATTTTCCAAACAAATAGAGATGATATCCAAAATCCCCAATTTTCCCAAAAATTCCATATTTTTACCCGATAGATTTCCCCAAATAAGTAGTCATAACATGCATACGATTGTAGCCTACAGGCTTACCGATTATGATTTTAAAAATGGACTGTCACTTTGGATTTGTGAATCCGGCGACAAACGGTGAAGGAATTGAAGAGAGAGAGAGAGAGAGCTTCGAAATCTATAGAGAGAGAGAGAGAGAGAGAGAGAGAGAGAGAGAGAGAGAGAGAGAGAGAATATTCATAACTTATCCAAGAAGAAACCCAAATATCTCTTTTATAGACCTTTGACCCAAGGGATTTCGTCGACGAATTGGTCTTCTCGTCGACGAAGTCTTCAAAAAATTCATCGACGAACAGGTGGCCTCGTCGACGAACCCTGATATTTCCAATTTTTTACCGCCTCTCGGCTTTTTCTCGTTGACGAGGCTCTGAATTTTGTCAACGAGAAATCCACTACCTTCGTCGACGAATTATGGCCTCGTCGACAAAGTCTGCAGAATTCCCATTTTACCCCTCTTTTACATACTTAACCTGTACAATACAAATTCGGGTTCTTACAAAATCACTACTAGCTAAGAGGATATCATCAACATACAATAACAAGGCAACAAAAGAACCTCCTTCCTTCTTAGTAAACAAAGACTAATCAGCTTTGGACTGATAAAAACCCACTGAAAACAACACGGATGTGAATTTTGAATTCCATTGTCTTGAAGCTTGCTTCAAACCATATAAAGATCTTTGCAATTTACATACTCTTTTGTCCCCCTTACTAAGATAGCCTAGAGGAGGCTTCATATAAACTTCCTCATCTAATTCCCCATATAGAAATGCATTATTAATATCTAAATG
Organism: Malania oleifera; assembly: GCF_029873635.1. Taxonomy (NCBI): domain Eukaryota; kingdom Viridiplantae; phylum Streptophyta; class Magnoliopsida; order Santalales; family Ximeniaceae; genus Malania; species Malania oleifera. The sequence goes on along the minus strand of NC_080426.1, from coordinate 4,107,356 downwards.
ATGGAGATGCCAATCATGTATTGCAGCACGTGATAAAATACACCTCACAGTAACCATCTTTGCAACAGGTGAAAAAGTCTCAAAAAAATCCAAGCCTTCCATTTGAGTATAACCTTTAGCAACAAGTCTTGCCTTATGTCTTTTTATTGAACCATCAGAATTGTATTTGATTTTATATACCCACTTATAACCTATGGGAATTTTATTAGGTGGTAATGTTGTGAGAACCCAGGTTTTACTCATTTCAAGTGTAGACAATTCTGCAGACATAGCAGCTCTCCAAAGAGCATGCTGAACAGCTTGATGATAAAAGACAGGTTCAAAATCAGAAGAAATGGCAATGGAGAATGCTTTGTGTGATTCAGATAATCTGGAGTAAGAAAGTACTTCAAAAATGCTATGTTTATTACCTGAGATAGTAATAGGATCCCTGGTAGATGATTGAGAATTAGAAGTAGCTAAGTTGCAATGATAAGCTTGTAGGTAACCAGGCTGTTTGTGTTGTCGAGTTGATTTTCTCAAGGGTGGAAATTGATTTACATCATGGAAAGGTAAATTATTGTTAGATGGAACAATAGAAACTGGAGTAGGAAGTGCTGATGACAATTGTGACAACCCGGATAAAAATGATATTTAAAATAATAAAGAGAAAGGAGAATTATCAGAAGGCTCATCGACGAACACAGGGGATTCGTCAACGAGGAAATACCGAGAGAAGTTTTTGAGCCGACTGAATTTTGTTGACGAGGAGTGGATTTCGTCAATGAAATTATTGAAGGACTCGTCGACTAGATGAGGTGGCTCGTCGACGAACCTAGTCCTATAAATACTAAAAATTCAGTTTTAAACTTCCAAACTAAGAAACCTCTCATCCTCTCTTTCCTCCCTTCGGTTCTCTCTCTCTCTCTCTTCGATTTTGGGCCGGATTTATGCCGGTTCCGACAATCTGAAGCCACCACGACGCTCTTGGGGAAGTTCTCTCCAAATTTTCCGGAGCGGATCGTTGGTGGAAGCAAGTTGGAAATCATCCTTGAGTTGAGGTAAGACTTTTAAGCCAAATTTGGTCTTACGGTAGTTATAGAAAATGATATACACGCGAAAATACTGAAGTTTAATACTTGAAGTTTTCATTTTCAAGGTATTGATTAGGAAATCCTACGGGTGTGAGACCAGAGTTTATAGGGGGAGGCTTTTCTCAGTAGCCAAGTAAGGGAATAAACTAAAGCAATTATTTTCATGCAAATTATTATTATTTATGAGAAAAGTTATTTTCTAAAAAGCATGTATTATATCTGTAGATTACGAAGGAATGTACGTTTGAGAAAAATATTGCTACTATGTTGAAAGGTATATATATGTATGAAATGCCAGAAATTATGATTCTTAGAATGCAATGATTGGTTTTATATAGCAAATGTGTGGCATGAATATTATTTTACATGGAAGAATATCATGATATGACAATGATACGAATGAAATATGTTTTGAGAAACTATGAAAGAATACAGTACCTTATGATATTGAAAATACATGATAAATTGATTATTTTTAGAATGATATACATATATGAAATGATTACGGCGCGAGGCCGTATTTATGAAATGTGACGCCCCGATTTTCCATACAAATTTTTTTTTCAATAGTAAATAAATAATTACACGTCATCCACAACACCCACAAATTGGCCACGTCAACAATCCTACTATCATTCATACGACCCGACCCGTATTTGGTATCAAGTAAAAAGGTTATTTTATTATACAACCTAACATCGGAAGACAATATACACATATTAGTCAGAATACAATACCCAGAGTATCAATATACACAATACTATCTCATATCCAAAAACAATACAACCCTAGGGAATCACACCTCCCTAGTCCAAACTCACCCTATATATCAAGGTCCTAGCTCCCTATGATCACGGAGCTCTACCACCTGGCCTATCTCTGTCTCTTGAAAAATTTAGATAATTTGGGTGAGACACGGCTCAGTAAGAAGGAATAAATTATTTACAGTGTGTGGCCATATGAATTCAATTATAATACACTTTACTTTTCAAATCATCATTGCATTTGAGAAAATACACTGATATTCACATTCTCATAATCATATAAATATACAACACAAGCTTTTATAAGCTTTAAAATCATTTATCAAATTCAATAATTTCCAACACATATTTACTCGTGAAGTTCCTAAGAATAGGGAAGATTACCCGCCCATACAGGTAGCTTCCCTCTGCCCTAACACGTTATGCAACTGGGTATGGTCACATCTGATACCTATTTGGGCACTCACCTTACTTAGTAAGCCCTCAGGCGGAGAGTTTCACTTCGCCTCAATTATTTATATTATTAACTCACGCGGTTCCATTTCTCAAATTTATCATTCTTTATTTCTCAATTTCCATTATTTCTTTCATTTCTCATTTTAGCCAATTTTATCATTCTTTCATTTTTCATTTCCACTTTACTTTCTGGCTCATGAGTATCCTCAGTATCAAATACCAACATCGTGTCTGTAACTCATGGCCACCCTGAGGATCTTTCTATACACGCCATGCTTCCCCCCATGGCCAAGGTTGTGTGGCTCGAAGGCTGGATCTAACCGCGGTTGGCCGACTCGGTTAGATCAAATATCATATCACATATCGCATTTGTAGTACGACTGGCCAGCCAATAACCCTGATCCGGACTTAGGGGGCCCAATAACCATACACAATGGCACAGTCGAATGTCACGCCACACGCTCCAAGAGTCCGTGTGCCTGCACTAACATCACTCGCAACAATACCGTGCTTAATATCAAACCATCTAACAGGGTTTACCATCACATACCTACAATCATTATGTGGTATTGACATTTTATCATTCATATTTCAAGTATTTTCACATTTCTCATTTTCATATTACAGAATTAACATTACAATATTTTCATTTCACATTTCAGTATGAGTATTCTCAACACATTTCATCATTTAAATGATATTTTCTCAGTTCATAATTCATCTCATCTGATAATATCATATACATATCTTATTTCATAATTACTCAATATTTCTCAAAAAATGTTTCCATATTTCACCTTTTTTCATTTTCTTAGAGAATACATTTCTTACACATTTCACTTTCATCATTTTCCCACATTTCAGTTCTCATATAAAAATACATTTCAATATCACATATTTCACAGGGTAAATCATCAAACTCAGTTTAAATATTTCTCAATAAAAATCATATGCCATACAATTTCATCTGATATTTAAATCATAATAAATTTCAAGTAAAATAACATACGTCATTTTCACATATTTCTCAACCCATAATTTTCATAAAAAGACTATTATAATTTATTCCCCTTACCTGACTTACTGAGAGTCTCGCTAGAATTTCAAATCCTACCACCGATCCGCTCCGCTAGAAATTACGGCAATGGCGAATGGAGTCCAATGGTATCTTCGGATTTTCGATCAGGCGAAAATTCGTCACGAAATCGAGGACAGAGGGAGAGAGAATAAGAGAAGAGAGAGAGAGAGAGTTCTGAAGCTGCAGGAGAATAAATTAAAAAAAAAAAAAAAAAAAAGAAAGAAGAAGAAGAAGATATGAAAGGGGGGGGGGGGGCTCCTTTCAATTAAAATCAATCCTTCTTGAAGGATTCATATCCTTCAGGAAGGTATATAATAATAATAATAAATTAAGAATAATATATTTTATTAATAAAATAAAAATAAATTTTAATTAATAATTTTTTTATTTTTTATTTGATTAATTAATTAATTAATTATTTATTTATTTATTTATTTATTTATTATTATTATTATTATTATTATTATTATTATTATTATTTTTGGAAATCACTCTACCAATATTCTATAACCATTTTTGGGGTTTTTACATGAAATGTTCGACACGAGGCCGTATTTATGAAATTACGAAAATACTATATTATTATGTATTATTTGTTATCAGAACCCAGATGTTAGTTTAGTTCAGTTTAGGAGCGCGGTACCGTAGCTTATAGATCAGACGTTTATGATCAGATTAGTGCTAACCACCCCACGAGGGGGTGGGAGATAGATAGTCGATATGACTTTCAGTAAAGTATGGATGTCCACCTGGCAATCCGGACCAGGGTGTGGTAGGCCCATCGTACCTACAAACATTTTTGACTCGGCAATGGTAGGCCAGCCATTGTCAGGTCCCACCTTTGGGCTGCACAACCCGTCATGGGGGGTAATACATGATTTTAGCTAGCTATTCATCCTGTGTATGTTTTCAGTATTATCAGTTATAACAGATGTTTTATGTATGATATGACTTATTAGCAAATATGAAAGCATGTGATTCTTCAGTACGATATGATGAACGTTTACAAAAATATGAAATGTACTGTATATGTATAATTGCCTTAAATGTTCATGTTGCCACACAACTATATTTAGTTTATTTTCCCTTATTGAGAAGTGTCTCACCCCCAAACTAAATTAATTTTTCAGGAGACCCTGAGAGACCTGCGGGTCGTGGCTACCATTGATCTTATTGAGTTATCCCACTAGGAGGGTAAGATTTTGACCTAGGATCAGGAGATTTTTGTTGTATGATCCTAGAGTTATTTTGATGTTTTGAAGGTTGTACATAAATATAGTATTTTAATGATGTAGTAAACTCTGGTATTATGTTTTATGGTTGAATGATTGGGATTTTATACTTGCTGCTGCTTAGTCTCCGTTATGATTGATAGGTGTCCTCGTTACCCACGGGATCGGGTCGACTTTTCTATCCATTATATTACATTCATGTTGAGATTTTGAGGTCATTACAACAATGGTTTAGAGAAAATTATATTCTCATTAGAATCTGAAACTGGATTGGGAAAAACTGTAATAGAACTTTCTGAAGGTGTGATGGACTGAAATGAATGTTTATGTGTAGACATCTTATTGAAATTAGATGAAAAAGGAAATATGGATTCATGAAATATGACATCTCTAGAAACAAAGAATGTTTTCTATTCCAAATCATAAAGCTTGTAACCCTTTATACCAAATGGATAACCTATAAACACACATTTTCTTGCTCTTGATGAAAATTTTGATTTGTTTTGGACAATGGTTGATGCATAGCATAAACAACCAAAGACTTTTAAATGTTTATATGCTAGAGCTGAACTATACAAAACTTCATGTGGGGACTTGTTTTGCAAAATCAATGATGGAATTCTATTGATAATATATGTTGCAGTAAGTATACATTCTCCCCAAAAAATTAAAGGAATGTTTGATTGAAATTTTATAGCTCTTGCTACATTTAATAAATGTTGATGTTTTCTTTCAACTATAGAATTTTGTTGAGGATACCCATGTATTTTGTAGCATTTATCAATAGTATGATTATTCAATCCACAATAAGTGCAAAATAATTTTGCTCTCCTCTGTTGCTGATTTCCAGAAGTAGTTTTGTGGCCTGAAAAACTTGATTCTGGTATTTTGCTCATAAAGGCAACTGTATCAATTACACCAGATTTGCAAATCTCTCGTTGTTTCTCTTCTTGAATTATTAAAGAAAAAACTTTGTTTATTTCTGGTAGAGAATCCATCATCAGAATCTGCCCTCTAATATGTGAAAAACTTTCATTTAACCCCATCAATAACTGAATGACATGTTGCTTATCTTGATATTTCAAGAATTCCCGAATAGCATCACAAGTGCATGTTCTTAGAACACCACAAGAACAAGTGGGAATCAGATTATAGTCAGCTAATTCATCCCATAAAGATTTAAATTTTGTATAGTAATCTCTTACCGACATGTTTTCTTGAACTAGAATGGATAAATCCTTTTGAAGTTGAAAAATCCTTGGTCCATTTCCTTGTGTAAATATGTTCTTGAGATCTTGCCACATATCATTGGCAGTGTGAAAACAAATAATGCTAGCCCCAATTTCTTTTGATACTGAATTAATGATCCAAGAAGGTACCATATTATTACATCTTTCCCACGTAGCATTCGAAGCATCTGTTGAGGATGGTCTAGCAATTGTTCCATTTACAAACCCAATCTTGTTATTCGCCTTCAAAGCTATCATCATAGATCTACTCCATGTGTGATAATTTTCCCCAGTGAGGACATTCGAAACCAGCATTGTCCCTGGTGAATCACCACTCTGTAAGTGGTATGTATTACTTTCTTCATTCGTATTGCTCATTGAAACGGATGAAGTAGACATTGCAGTGGACCTTCTCAACTTTCTGCTCTGATACCATGAAACAGAGTATAGCAGCAGTTGAGAACTTAAGCAAGAAAAAAAATTCTTTCTCTCTTATTCAATGTGTTTACGTACAGCTGAGACCTCTGATATATATGTAACCAAAGGAAGAAGAAGAAAGGAGGAAAACATAAGAAGAAAACCATAACAGAAAAAGAAAAAACAACCAAACCAACTGACGAAAAATAAATTGAAAAAACTAATCATTTTTCTGTAATAATTTTTACTAGAATATAGACATGAATCATGAGGAAGGTAGAACTGAGTAGGATAAGATGTTTTTAGCATATTATCTTGTTATGCTCTAACAATGGATTTATGATTCAGAATGGACTCTAAAGATAGTAACTAAACATTGGAGGGAATGAGAATAATGTACAATATGCAAGTCTAACTTATTGAAATTTATTTAGATCGAAATATAAAAGACAGAAGAAGCCTCCATAAACCTCTGTCCCACATTATAAGTTTGAAAAAATTGGGACACTTATAAAGTATTTTCTATCCCACTAATTAAAATTGAAACTTAGAGGGGAAAATAGAGTGAAAAAACATAAATATAATTATATATTTATTTATTTTTATTTAGTTCCCACTTGGCACTTGGACACTACATGTGTGATTAATTCAGACCTTAATTTTGAAATTAATTTTCTTGAATTTTGTAGTGATTCCAAAAAAAATAAAAATAAAAAATAATTAATTATTATTAATTAAATAATATATAATAATATATTAATATAATATAATATTATAACAAAAGGGGATACAGAGACCCCTTGAGCTCTCACCAATTCTCTCACTCTCTCTTCTCATGCCCTCTCTCTGTCTTCTCGATTTTCTTGGTCAAACGTGCGCTGATCGAAAAACGAAAAATACCCTTGGGTTCCTATCTTGGCCACCAATATTTTAACCGGAGTGAATTTGTCGTAGGAACATCGTAGGCACCACTCCTGGGGTGACATAAGGGGAATAAATTATGTTAGAAATTTTTATAATTTAACCGATTAAATTGTAATATGAGATTACATGAATTATATACATGTTTTCCTGAATATTCTGGCATATGAAAATTAGATTTTGGATTATTATTATTATTATTACGAGATAATTAAATTGATGTTTGTGAGTTTAAGGATTTTATAAAAATTGTTATTTTAAAGTTGAACCGATTGAATTAAAATATTTGATTTCTGGATTATTATAATAGATTTTTTGAATGTTTTGACCAGTTAAAATTATTAATTTGATTATTATATTAATTTGAGAAATCCTAAAATGTGTAGGCTGATCATCATTGTTTCTGAAAAATATAACTGTGGTTAAATAAAATTGTGGAGGCGATTAGACCTGATTTTCGTTAAAATGTATTTTTTCCGGGTAGTTTACGGTATTACGAAATTATAATTTAAATCGTGTGGCATGAGGATAATATGTTTTATTGTATAATTGAATCAAAATATTTTTATGGTATTATATGGTGAAATGGTATTGTCTTTATGGAAATGCAGGAAATACTGTGAATTTGTGAAATATGTGAAATGCCAGTTTTATGCCGAGATACAAATATGATATTTTTGATACCGAGGAATATGATTTATACAGACATGATATATTTGATATTGAGAATTACTGTGGAATTTGTGAAATGAGATATGATGGCTGAGAGTCTATTTGATATGACGGTTGAGTGCCGGATTTGATATAAAAGTTATACTGAATTACGAAAATGAGAATTTTATTATAATTTTATTACTTAACTTGTATTATATAGTTTAAGAATCCTAAGGAGCAGTTGTGATGAAAGCACGGTATCGTAACTAATATTTGAGATAGTGCAACCACACTGTTCTGGATAGAAGTGTTGGTATTGAAAAGTCGATTTGGACACGGAAGGGTTGTGTGCCCCTGGGGTCTAGACCAGGCTGGGTAGGCAAATCGAACTTGCAGACATGAGGTTTGACTCAGCCTGGTTGGCCAACGATGGCTAGGTCCAGTCTTCGAACCGCACAACTCGATCATGGTGGTTTATACATGGTGATGTTGTATATCCAAAAGGCGGTTTCTTCTATGCATATATGTAAATTTATGTTAATGTTATTATTTGCTGAATAGACTAAAATTGTGAAGAAAATGTATATTTCCAACTGTATAAGTGTGAGTTATATTACACAAATGTTGTATTTTCCAGTTAAAGTAAATTAAATGAGGTTTTTGATTTCACTAAAACTTATGTTAGCTACACACTGACAATAATTTATTCCGTCTTACTGAGAAGTATCTCACCCCAATACATATATCAAATTTTCAGGACGTACAGGAAATCGAGTCTAGGAACTTCAGGGCGGGACCTAGACGAGCTATCTAAGAGTGAGTAGTGTTAGGACAATATTTTGTTTATATCTAGTTGTTTTGATTATTCGGGGTTGTAATATGTTTTTGGGGAGATATTGACATTAAGGTTGAGAGGTAGTACTCTGGTATGTATGGTTGTAAAATTATATTTTGTTTCTATTGGTTGTATGTTTAAATTATCTGCGGAATATTAGCACTTCGGGCCCCACTAAATTCAGGGCGCTATAGTTACGATTTCAAAACAGACTTATTTTATATGAATATATATATATATATATATATATATAAAACATAATTTTCGAATTGCTACAAATTTAATAATCAAATTTCTACAAGATGATTGTTGAAATTATCAAAATTAACTATCTTTTCAAAATATATTTTGAAATACAAATACAACAGTTATGTCTATTTGAAAAGACATAATGTTGTGAATAGCCATGTTTGTTTGATCAAAGAATATAATATGAAACTCATGTTTCTCTAATAAGATGTCATAATAGTAGTTTTCATCATAAAATCATCTTCAAAATTTGTCCTCCCCAACCTCTGATTCTTTAATAGACTAATACTCTTCAATTTTGTAATATGTAGATTTCTGGTGGTCTTGACGTATCCCAAAAGTAAATTGCATCAAATTTTTTATTTTTATTTTTGGGTAGCAAACTTATTTGGTTGACAAAAAAGAAAAAAAAATCCTTAATTGAAACAGTGAGTAGGGTGTGAGGTGGGAGCAGTAAATGATGCCACTTGGCAGTTGCTGGGTCTCTGTTGGTGGAGGAAGGTGGTCAAAATCAAACGGATCTACTTTTCAATCTGCCCAATGGTTGTGATAACCATACAAGATTATCCTAAACCCCTCCATCATTTAAAAAAAATAATAATAATATCTTATTATAGTATTGAAAAAGTCTTTTTATATATATGCTGCAAATTTCAATATAGTTCTTAATTCTTAATTATAAATAATCCCTTTTTTTAAAAAAATTAAATGATTCAAGCGAAAACTAAATTAAAAAAAAAAGTGGGGGCGTGGGGGGGGGGGGGGGTGTATGGCTTTATGTTACCGACGAGGTGGAGGCGATCACCAAGCAGCGGCAAAAACATGGCGAACATAAAAAATAAAATCTGGGGGCCTACTGATCGGACGGCGAGAACAAGACCCCGTGCTTGTTCCGTGTTGTCGGTCCCTTGTTTTTTATTTTTTATTTTTTAAATTCAGAAATTAAAAAGACCAGATTTTTTCCTTTTCTGAATTGTCAAACAACCTACCTTTCACGTGGCGTACCCTGATTTGGTTGAGAACGCAATGGCCCCGGTTTCAGGATCACAACAAATACCCCGCAGCTAGGTCCCACCATCACCAGGTGTAAAGCATTGTGGCCCCCACTTCATCTGCCACCCGACCCATTATTTCTTCGTTCCTCCGCCATCCCCACTGCAGCCATCTCCTCTCTCTCGCTCTCTCTGGAGCTCTGAAGTTCTGGCGAGCAAGCAAAATGTCAAAGCAAACTTACAGGGTGTGCTTCTGCTTCCGGCGGAGGTTCCGGTTGGCGGCGGCAGAAGCGCCGGAGGAGGTCAAAGCCATCTTCAGCCAGTACTCCGAGGGCGGAATCATGACCGTCGATCACCTCCACAGGTTCTTGGTTGAGGTTCAGCAGGAAGATAAGGCCACCAGGGAGGACGCTCAGGCCGTCATGAACAACCTCCACGTCTTCCACCGAAAGGGCCTCAATCTCGAAGGCTTCTTCAAGTATCTTTTCTCAGACATCAACCCTCCTCTCTCGCTTTCTCGCGGGGTAATTTAGATTTACTTTTCTTTCTTAATTTAACGGTTCAATCTGCTCAATTTGGAGTTTTGAGGTCACATGTGAGTCGAGTCTTTTCGTTCTGTGCTGGTTTTCTGAAATCAATTTGTAAAAAAATAACAGAGTGGGGTTAATTTTGCTTAATCTAATCGCATGAAAAATTCATCCAAGTGATTTCGTAATATAGAAGCATAATTGTTGTTATTTAAGTTTAAAATGACATCTTTTGTTCATCTTCTCCTCCGGCTCTTTATCCTGATTTCGATGACTTCCTGTACGGGAGTTCTTTAATCGTACCCAACGTATGGTAGGTTGGTTTTTTGAGTTAATTGTTCTTCGATTAATCGTCTTGATATGCATTATTTTGCATGTTTTATGGGAATTTTTGGGATATAGCTATGGCATTTTACCCTTCCTTTTATTGTATAGTCATGACATGTTCCATAACTCGATGTTGATGATGGTATTTCTAGTCTATAAACATCAATAGATTCTCAGAATGGATGGTCTGTAAGTTTTACATAGTTAATAGCATGGCAGCACGCTTATTTGAGGTCAAAAAAGAAAATGTTGTATTGGTATAAATTTTTTGTTATTATGTTTCCAATTCTTAATTTGTTCTTTTGGCTTTTCCCTAGGTTCACCATGACATGGATGCCCCATTATCGCATTATTTTGTATACACCGGACACAATTCATACCTAACTGGGAATCAACTAAGCAGCGACTGCAGCGATGTCCCCATCATACAAGCGCTGCGTAGAGGTGTAAGAGTAATTGAACTGGATATATGGCCAAACTCAACGAAAGACAATATCAATGTTCTTCATGGAAGGTATGATGCTAACGTGCAAATGGTGCCCAAATGCCACCTCGTTTTTCATCAAATTATGACACAAACCAAATAGTGTTTTCTTCTCTAAGTTAATTGGAAATCTTTTCTGCTGTCTTTAGTTATGATCTTCTTCAAATGATGCCAGACTACCAATATATAAATCAACATGAGTTTTGGAGCGTTGAATATTTTTTTGCTACTGTGGTCTGCGGTGTACGATGGAATTGGATAGATATCTCGCTTTTGTTTTTTTGTTATTTATTTATTTTATTTTTTGAGGTCGATTGGGAGGCTCATTGGGTTGGGCTACACAGAAAGATAGCCCATCTCCTGTCTCAAACCCCTTTCTTGCACCCTTCCAAGATTAGAACTTTAGAACACCAATATGGAAGTTCCTCAGTTTGTCCATTGCATGCAAAGTTCCCTAGGGAGGTAAATATAATCTCTCTCTCTCTCCCCATGATCAAATGGAGGGCTAAAAAACAACCCAAAAAGAGAGAAAAGATTGGCTACAAAATCAAATCATGAGGGAAACCAGCCCAAATCCTCAACTAGTACCCTCAGAAGGCCTCTTGGAGGATGGCCTAAATAATAATGCGAATATGTTAGCCCATCTGGTAGAGGATGCTTCCATCTGCTATGTGTGCTCTATTTCAAAGGACGATCAAGCTTGTCCTCTTGCCATAATGCTATGCTTGAACAATCCAAGATGTGCTTTGAAAAATGATGCGATCTACATGAACCATTAAAAGATCTCTCATTTATCTATTTCGAAACCCACCACAAACCCAAGCGAAAACAACTATCAATGGTAGTCCACATTTGAAATCATGATCTAATATTCATGTGCTACCGGTGCATGGGATCCGTCTCAAAGAACTTAGTTTGCTTCTTAGGGGATGCAAAAGAATTCCAAATACATCTAACAGCTGTGCAATTCCATAAAATATGGTGAGAATCTTTGTCAGTTCCACAAAAGACAACAAGTTCCCCTACATAAGCCACATTGCTGACTCTCCTTATTCGTGAGCAACCTGTCATGTGCGACTTGCCAAAGAAAAAAAAAATTCTTTCTGGAACCATAATATTCCAAATTTATTTTTATGAACAGTTTCAAGTGATGCTGGGACGTGGGAGTGAGGAAGCAGAAAATTTTCCATTTGGAGTGTTCCTCCATGCAATATCTTCCACTGTAGGATCTTCGGCTACCCTCAAGGCAGCAATACAGACAACATGCCATTAAGAAGCACACCCCCCCTCCCCCCCCCCCCCCGCTGCGTGCGCGCCTGAAAAAAAAGGCCAATCTCGTCCGAAACTCAGCATGCAATATCTAGAGATGCTCTTAATAGTCACATTCAAAGAAAGTCGTGCATCAGCCACCCATACATTATTCCAAGAGTTAATGTTACACCCATTGTCCACATTCCATTTCAAGCCCCTGGTAACATTGCATAACACAACCAAAATACCCACAAACAGTACCCCAATCAATTGTATATGAACAAAAATCCAAATAAGATTTTGTTATGTGCACCTTGCATCACTGAATCCATGGTACAACTCCTATTTGAGCTTGAGACCATACGTGTGTGGGGAGAGCGGACTACCCTCTTCCCATTTCCTTAAGTTAATGTGACTTGATGGGGACCACAATAAGACTAGGATGAGGGAAGGGACCTCTCATTGTGTTCATGTAAAGAGTCCTAGGCAAACCTACCATCATGGCTGCTTGTACCACAAAGCCTACACTAACCTAACCCCATTTGTGGGCCAGCGCAATGCGCAATATGAAATATGGTGCTCGCATACCATCATAGCCTTTTATTTTAATATTTTGGAAGGTCTGACATTCAATTTAATTTGGGTTTTATGAAATAGGCTATGTTGGTCCATCAAATTCTAAGTTCAAACTGCTGCTACAAAGAATCTCTTTGCATCCTGCCAAACTCTTTCAAGTATGAGAGGTAGACGTCCTCGATTGAAGCAAACTTCAATCATTATCAGCACTTGAATATTTGCTTCAGATAATGTCGACATAGGTCGGCTCTCTAATTAACCTCCAACCAAGTTTAGCTGAAAATGCCACATTGATTGCCATTCTCCCTTAACCTTTTTGGCTTGCAAACTTCATACAATTTAACCATATGCACCATTTTCCCGTAATCGATATCACCCCAAAAAAAATTCATATGGCATCAATCAATTTGATAGCATAAACTTTTCGGTATTTGGACCATAAGCGTAGGACAAATAGAAATAGATGAAGACTTAAAAGAACTGATTTAGCTAAGATTACCCATCCTACAAAGCAAAGTTTTACTCTTCCACCCAGCTGACAGATGAAATTTCTAAATGTTGACAGTGTGTGTGGGACAAATAATTTCGCAAAAATTTATGATCATTGTGTCCTCTTATGCTCCTCTTGGTTATTTGATTTCATTACTGTTTACATTTGAATTAGATTTATTTATTTATTTATTTTTTAACTAAAGGAGGGCAGCACCTCCAATTATTTATTGATATACCCTCACTTTTGGCGGAGGAATACTGTGGTTACAAGACAAGCATTGGGAGATTACATTTGAATTAGATGGTGCTTATCAAGTTTTTAAAATATACTTGTAGGACACTGACTACTCCTGTGGAACTCATCAAATGCTTGAGGTCTATTAAGGAGCATGCATTTTATGCATCTGATTATCCTGTTGTGATAACTCTAGAAGACCATCTTACTCCAGATCTTCAGGCTAAAGTGGCGGAGGTGATTGTTTTCATTTCTATTGAATTTTAACCACTCATAACTGTATAATTTATCAATTTCGTGACTACTTTTTAGATGGTCACTCAAACGTTTGGAGACATACTGTTTTCTCCTGGCTCAGAATGCTTGAAAGAATTCCCCTCACCAGAATCTCTAAAGAGACGGATTATTATATCAACCAAACCCCCAAAAGAATACCTTGAAGCTAGGGAACTGAAGAAAAAAGAGAGTGGTTCACAGAAGGGAAAAGATTCAGCAGCAGATGAAGAAGCTTGGGGGAAGGAAGTACCGGACCTCAAATCCAGTATAGTAGCCGATGATAGGGTGGGAGGAGAAGTTGAATCATGTGTTTTCTATTCTGTTAAATCAGTGCACTTAAGTGGTGATTCCTTACTTTATTCCTTATTTTTTCTGGCAGAATGATTTGGATGAAGAGGATGATAAGGACGAGGAAGATCTTGACAATGGAGATTCTAAGCTGCAGCAGAATGCAGCATCCGAATATAAGCGTTTGATTGCTATTCATGCTGGGAAAGCAAAGGGTGGATTGCAGGAATGGCTGAGGGTGGATCCTGATAAAGTTAGACGTCTTAGCTTAAGCGAGCAAGAGCTTGAAAAGGCCATTATAACTCATGGAGCAGATATCATCAGGTATTGTTTGGTCTATCATTCAGTCGATCTCATTGTCTCAAGCAGATGCATGTTTGCAATGGGGAAAATGTTTGCCTGCCTTCAGCATGAAACTGAAAATTTCTTTTAAATGAATTTTACCATTGACCCCAACCATTTGGGTTTAGATTTTTTCCGTAGACTGTAGATGAATTTTGCACCCCTCAAGTTCCTTTCTTTTTAAAAAAAATCATGTAAGGATATTATATAGGCCATTTCTATGAGTTCTCTTTTTATATTGTTTGGTCCAATGAAATTTTGATAGTATGATCGCAATGGCCTCCTGAAAATGTTCTAGTAGTGCCATATTTTTGGTAGAGCAGGAGGAAAATGTATGACATGTTTTGAGTACGCACTCATTATCAACTTCTTTTGCATAACAATCATTAAATCATATTGTTTTAGGTTTACCCAGCGGAATCTACTGAGGATTTACCCAAAGGGTATACGCTTTGACTCCTCAAATTACAACCCACTAATTGGGTGGATGCATGGTGCACAGATGGTTGCATTTAATATGCAGGTTAGGTTTCTTTCATTTTTACTGTTGCTACCATGTGATTTTGTAGTTCCATTGAGGATGCTATTATCTCGATACAAAGAAAACAACCATTGTTTATGGGAAAACATTTGCAAGATTTGTTCCTTTTTTTATTTTTTTCGTTCAGTTGAATGGCAAGGCTACTTATTCATGTTCTCTGCATTTTTTTCTTCCCAAAGGATAAAAGTTTGAGCAGGCAGTTGAATTTTAGGCAGGGAATTCTATTTTGTGTCCAAGTTGGAAGCTAATCATTGGAAACTTTTCAAATCCTTCAGTTACCATATGTAGAACTATATCATTATGAGACTAGATTAATTGGTCTCAGCAATAACTGCATCTCCTTTATTTTGCCCATTAAGCTTCTTCAATGTGCTCACTGATCAAACTTCAAGTGCTATTCGGTTATACCATTGGATTCAGCATATATCAAATGTTTTCCTATAAATATAATTCTATCAAATGCCAAGAATGTTCTCTTATGACAGGGATATGGAAGATCGCTCTGGTTGATGCAGGGGATGTTTAAAGCGAATGGGGGTTGTGGATATGTGAAAAAGCCAGATTTTCTATTGAATGCAGGGCCAAATAATGAAATTTTTGATCCTAATGCCAATTTACCGGTTAAAACAACTTTGATGGTGAGTGGGTTGTAATAAGGTCTTCTGGCTCTCTCTCTCTCTCTCTCTCTCTAGTTAGCTTTTTGGCAGAAGTGCTTCACTCTAACTGGCTGTCAGTGCTTCACATTACTGTTTATGTATTCTTTTATTCCCTTATGTCTGATGATTGCTTTCTTATTACTTATTAGGTGACCCTGTTTATGGGGGAAGGTTGGTATTATGATTTTGAGCATACACACTTTGACGTTTATTCCCCGCCAGATTTTTATGCAAGGGTAAAGTTGATGTTATTTGCTAATGGCATTTTGATACACAAGAGAGACATCATCTTCTAGGATGTAGATATCCAACTCTGGTTGGGCCAATCTATGTGCAGGTAGGAATTGCAGGAGTTCCAGCTGATGCTATAATGAAGAAGACGAAAACACTCGAGGACAACTGGACGCCTGCTTGGAATCAAGCTTTTGATTTCCCACTGACAGTTCCTGAGCTAGCTCTGCTCCGGATCGAAGTTCACGAATATGATATGTCTGAAAAGGACGATTTTGGAGGCCAAACATGCCTACCTGTGTCCGAGCTAAGTAGAGGGATTCGGGCTGTTCCTCTGTACAGCCGCAAGGGAGAAAAATACAACTCTGTAAAGCTTCTCATGCGCTTTGACTTTGTTTGACATTCTTCTGGGCTAGTGTAGCAGTGTGTATGTGCTGGATGTATAATTTATTTGCTCTTCCACAGTTTGTGTTTCTGATGTGGAAGTTGTTTTGTGAGAGTTTGCAATAGTGTATGTAATATAAGTTTTTTGTCAGGTTTGTGTTGTTTGGAGTTCCTGTGCTATTACCTTTTATGTCCTTTGCTGCAAATGCCCTTTTTTTTAGTGTGATGTTATTGCTAACATAGGAATCTTCAAGTGGTGAGTGAGTTATTCCCTCAGTGGACGCAAAGTTTGTTAATTTGCTGCTTGGGCCAAAAATTGCAGTGCCTATATCTTAACACTGCACAGAAAATTTGTTTGGATTTGTTCAGAGTTAATTTCTTAAATTTGTAATCTACTATGTGTTTTGATTGTCAAATTTCCTTAATAGAGATCAAATCAGTTGACAAATCTCTTTAAAACATTTTTTAGGTACTCTTTCTTCTCTCTCCCTGTAATAGCAATCTTAGTTTTTATGTTTAAGATAAAATGCATTTATACTTTTTAAATTATACCATTTATTACAAATACCTCCTTAAACAACATTTACAACTTTAAAACTATTGAAGGACTAAAGGAGTATTGGAGCTAACATCCACTAACTAAAATAATAAAAATATATCTTATACCCTTTTATTTTAATTTTGATCCATCTAACTTCCTAACAACTTCTCGCAACGATATGACTATCAAAATTATTATAAAGTTTCAAATATGGATACATGTAAAATTCATTAAATTTTCAAAATTATTTCATTTATTAAGTTTAAATTATCTCTTTAATTAAGTTTTTGGAGTAGTTCAATGTAATTTCATAAGATAATTTAATGGGAATAGGTTAAAATTGCAATATATATGTAGTGTATGCAATTTTATTAATGTATATTACATTGCCAATGTAATTCAGATATCTATATATATATATATATATATATAGTATATTTTTATTTTATAGAATTAACTATTTAATTCCTCAATATTTTATTCATTTTTTTATTTTTATAATTCAATAAATTTTTAAAAAATTGTTATAGCCAAAACTGATTGGGTTAATCGATCGATCACAATCTCGACCACCTACTAAGGATAAAAAAAAGAAACTTGGAGGACGTGGAGTGTATGTACTATGAGGATCACCATGATGTTTAAGTTAGGAAATACAAAAGGATTGGATTATTGCAACAGTAAAAGAATAAAGTGAGAATGAGATTTTTGGCCTCTTCCCATAATGC
The DNA here is from genome assembly GCF_029873635.1 of Malania oleifera. Classification (NCBI taxonomy): domain Eukaryota; kingdom Viridiplantae; phylum Streptophyta; class Magnoliopsida; order Santalales; family Ximeniaceae; genus Malania; species Malania oleifera. The sequence continues at coordinate 4,089,577 of NC_080426.1, read as the reverse complement.
CCCTTTTATAATTGTCGTGGCATGCCTCTATTGAATTCGATATTTATTAGTCAATTATTTTGATGGATGTGGATTATGTTTTGATTAAGGATTTTTATTAGGAAATAATTGTGGTGCCTTGATTTCTACCTTTTATTAGTATACCTTATTATTATTATTATTTTTATTTTATTATTATTATATGCTACTGTTAGATTTAGCTATTTCTTTCTTAACAAATGGAGTATTTTTATAATCATGAAGTTAGTTTAAAGAGATGTAAGTGTCACTATTTTAAAGTTGAAGAGTGTATTTAGGGGTGTATGTATTTTTTTTTTTGTTTTCAAATTTCTTATGTCACTGTATAGCTTCTTGGAGTTTAATTTAGAACTATTACAAATTTGATGGATAAAAGAATAATTTAAAAGATTATGGTCGCCAGTTTGTTAAACTGATTAATATTTATTAACTAATTTGATGGATAAAAATTGCAGTATTTATAATGATTTATTTTGCAAATTAAAAACAATATCTTAATTTAGGACATTAAAAATTAAGACACAATTAATAATTACCATTTGTTTTATTTTTTAGCTCAGCACTCATAAAAGGCAAGAACAGACCAGATATGAAGCGGGCTCAAAAAAAAAAAAAAAAAAAAGACAAAAAAGAAAAAGAGCGACCCTCTCTCATTGAGGAGGAACCCGAATACAACGCTGGCAGAGGTGGTGAACGCTGGCAGAGGTGGTGAAGGTGACCTCATATCTTAAATTCCGAAAATGGCCCTAACGTCTCAACCGCCGCCGCCTCTCTCATTCTCCTCCGATTCCGACGACGGCGGCGCTGGAACAGAAGGCCACCGTCACAACGACCTCTCCAACTCCATTTTCAAATCCTATGTTGAGGTCAACGGCCATTCTTCGCCCGATCTCTCAAAGATCCAGTCGTTCCTCACCTCTTCGCGCTCCGGCGCTCTTTCTTGCCTCATATGCCTCGAGAAAATCCGACAGTTGGATCCCACCTGGTCCTGCTTCTCCAGCTGCTTCGCCGTCTTCCACCTCATCTGCATCCAAAGCTGGGCCCGCCAAGCCTCAGACCTCGCCGCAGCGCGGGCCGCCGCGCGCCTCTCCGCCGATCTGTTCCCGGTTGCGGCCGCGAAAGCGATCGAGGAGTCGAAGTGGAATTGCCCCAAATGCCGGGTAGAGTATTCCAAAGCCTTTATTCCCAAATTGTATGTTTGTTTCTGTGGAAAACTGGAAAACCCTCCTCACGACCCCTGGATACTGCCACATTCATGCGGGGAGATCTGTGGTCGCCCGTTGAAGCACAATTGTGGTCATCACTGCTTGTTGTTGTGCCATCCTGGTCCGTGCCCGTCCTGTCCTAAGCTCGTGAAGGTCCGGTGTTTTTGCGGCGCTGTTGAGGATGTCCGTCGATGTGGGTTCAAGGACTTCTCGTGCAATGGAGCTTGCCGGAAATTATTGGACTGCGGGATTCACAGGTGCTCGGAGACTTGCCACGAAAGTTTGTGCCCACCATGTCGAGAGCGAGGCATTTACCGATGCAGGTGTGGGAAGAGGGAGGAGGAAAGGCAGTGCTGTGAGAGGGATTTTCGATGCGAGACACCGTGTGAGAGAGTGCTCGAGTGTGGAAAGCATTTTTGCAGCAAAGGGTGTCATTCGGGTGGATGCGGCAGTTGCCCACTTCAGGGGAAGAGGACTTGCCCATGTGGGAAGAGAGTGCATGAAGGAATGGCCTGTGATGTTACAGTGCCATTGTGTGGAGCAACTTGTGATAAGATTTTGAGCTGTGGATTTCATAGATGCCCAGAGCGATGCCACCGAGGATCATGCATTGAGACTTGCAGGACTGTCATAATGAAATCTTGTCGTTGTGGGAGCTTGAGGAAGGAGGTAAACTTCTGCATTGAAGTCTTAATTCAGTTTTCATAAGATTGTATGGATATTTTCCCCTCATTTAGATTCAGGATAGACGATTGTAAATTGAATCTAGCATAGGTTCCTTGCTATCAAGATTTAGCTTGTGAGAGGAAGTGTCAAAGAGTGCGAGATTGTGGACGCCATGCTTGTAGACGTCGCTGCTGTGATGGGGACTGCCCACCTTGTTCAGAGGTGCATCTTATCATGTCTGCAAGATTTTTTGCATCTATGTATATATATGTAACTAGCAGTCATTTTTTTTTTTTTTTTGAAATTTCAGATTTGTGGCAGGAAGCTCCGGTGTAATAATCACAAATGTCCTTCTCCATGCCATAGGTACGGGACCATTTTATGTTATTTATATTTGGACGATCTGTAAGTATTGGGTTTCTAAAGCTGAAGCATGCCCTTCAAATTGGGCTTTAGCTTGTAGTTAATGCTCTCAGAAAATTGTCATCGGGAATCAAATTCATATAACTGAAATCTATTGATTAGAACATAGTTAACAGAAAATTCTTCCACCCTAGCAAGCATCCTCTCCAAAATATAAGTGCTATATAAGTAACCCCCAATTTCCCACATTTTAGAGCATGTGCTACACCCCGATCCTATTCCTTTTCCACAAACTAAAAAGTTTTACTTTCTAGGTAACATTGGATTGGAACAAACTTCCCCTCAATTATGAAGTAATCAATAGTTTTTAAAAAATGTACGGACCAGTTTAGTTTTCAGGGGTCCCTTGATGTCCTGGGCCTATGGCGATACAACACTCTGGCTGTTGTGGGGAGATGGTGGTCTGGTGGACAAGTTCCAGTTGTGTAAAGAAAAAATGTTGCTTGAAAGGTGGAAATTTTATGATTAAGTTTATTGTAAAACATCAGGCATTGTGTGGTATTTTCCTTTAAAGCATCTTAATTGAGCTTGTAAATAATCAGTGATAACTTTGTTTTCTGTATCGCTATTATACAAAGGACTATATTATGATTCTGAGATTTGTTCTTGTAGAGGTCCCTGTGCTCCTTGCCCGGTGATGGTGACAATATCATGTTTGTGTGGCGAGACGCACTTTGAGGTGAGATCTTGGCAGTTGCTATGTGCTTTCTTGTGACTTTTGCAGGACCATCTTTATACTATGTTCTTATGGTTAAAAGCATGTTTCCTCTTTTTCTGGCAAAAAAAACAACACAAAATACAGAGGTTTAAAATGAATAAATCAGGAGGTTGGTAACATATTACTGAGCACATGGTCTCATTATGCTTATCCTGATGTTGTCTCGCCATAGTGTTCATTGGCAAAGTGGTCATGCATAAATGCATGTGGCACATTGCCTTGTTGCCCTGATGGACTTGAAAGTTGTTAAAAAGTTAATTGAATTTGCATTTTTAACTAACATTTTTTCCCAGTACGCGAGTGAAGCTGTAGACTGCAGACCTTTAAAAGTATTTGAATAGCTGGTGCCTGAAATGCTGGACTGCATCAAACTAGGGACCTACATTTATGGTGTTGAATATATGATCTTCCCATTCATTGCTTGAATTGATTTAGAATACTGAAGCATGTTCTGTACAGTCATTGCATTTAAATGACATGATTGTGATGATAAAGGTGCTTAACCTGATCTTATTTTTACCTTCACAAAAATTTCATTGTATTGCTCACCATACTGTTTGAATTTATGCTGTTTCTTGCCCATGGCAGAGACAAGACTTGCGAGTGGGTTGAGAGGGAGGGGGCGAGACTAGAAAATTTCTCATGTCCATAGTTTGATTGATTCCTCATATTGTGCTTAAAATTTGATGAGAGGTTGTTATTAGGAACCAAGGCCAATAATTTTTAATGTAAAAATTTTCAGTTAAAATATTTTAATTATTAAAATGTAAATATGATTATATATGGTAAATAGTGTAGCACTAATTTTTCTACCTAGATGTACAATTTTTAATCCTTTCTACATTTCAGGAACATTCTAACCATATGAAATTTTTTGTGCAGAAAAATACATGTGTGGTAAGAAAATAGAATAAAAGGGATACATCAAAAAAGAAATTACATTTTAAAAAAATTACTTGAAACAAACATGTTATCAAAAATAATAAGTTGAGTTTGAATCAAGTATTTTGTTTGAGAAATGGAAAGGAAAAGAAAGTAAGGAGGAAATCAATATTTTATTGTATTTTTTCTGCATATAAAATACTATTGAGAATGAAAATTTGTTCATATATGATTTTTTGTCAAGATTTGAGAAAAATTGAAAGTTAATAACATGTTAAATAAAATTTTTGGTCATTGATTTATTATATATGTTATTTTCTTTCTCAATTTCCTAAATAACCAAACCTGAAATAGTGAATTCCTTTATATTTTCCTTTCCTTTCTCTAAAGATATCTAACTTCCAAACCAGGCCTTAGGGGGAAAAAAAAAATTGTATCAAAATATTGTTTTGAAAAGGTGTTGAATTTTTCATTATATTGTTAGTCAATCACTAATGAATCAAGCTTGTTGCTACTGTATTATAGTTCTTTGTAACACCGTTATAGGACATTTCGTGGGAGTTGTTTATAGTCTTGAGGCTTAGTTAGAGGAGAAGTTAAGAGCAAATTGCGCTTTTGAGGGTTGGAGAAGGATTTGGGTCTTAACATTTAATACAAGAGAAAAAGTTAAAAATGTTGATAACCAAAAAATATGAAAAATCTAAAGAATGATATGTAAAATAAAAATTTTGGTCATCGATTTATTATATTTGTTGTTTTCTTTCTCACTTTCCTCAATAACCAAACATGAAAAGGTGGATCTCTTTATATTTTGCTTTCCTTTAATCTAGTGATTGCCAAATTCCAAACTATGCCATGGGGGAAAATGAAAAAAAAAAAGGCATTTATCAAAATATTTTTTTGAAAAGGTGTCGTTTTTTCATTATAGTCAATCACCTATGAATAAGGCTTGTTGCTAGTTGCTGCTGTATTTTAGTTCTTTTTAATGCCATTATAGTATGTTGTACAGGAGTTGATTATATTGTTGAGGCTTAGGCAGAGGAGAAGTTGTAAATCGTGCTTTTGAGGGCTGGAGAAGGATTTGAGTCTTAATATTTAATGTAAGATAAAAAAGTAAAAAAATGTCGTGAGCCTTCTTCTTAAGTAGCTTTGTGATGTTGGACAGCAACAGAAGCTTAGAAACAGAGAGTTAATTATGGGTGAGAATTAGAAAGAAGAAGAGAAGAAGAGGAGAATTAAGAAGAAAGAGGAAGGAGGAAGAGAGAAGAAGGGGTAAGTAGAGGGGCTGCTGTGCAGGACAGAACATAAGAACAGAGAGAGGTAGAAAGAGAATTAGAGACAGAACAGGGAAGGAAGAATAAGAAGGATGGAGAGAGAGAGAGTGAGAGAGAGAGAGAGAGAGAGAGAGAGAGACTGAATAGGAAATCTGGATTCAAATCTGATAACTGATCGTGTCAACACGTTACAAAAAAATTATTTATACATCTAACATTATGACTAAAACAATTATTTACAAAACAATTCCAACTAAAACAAGAATGTACAAAATTACCCCAAAGTACTTAAAATACACTAAATAACCCTAAACTAATTAAAATTTTAAAATATCTTGAATATTTTCCAAACTAAAATAAAAATCCTAGCTACAATATAAACATCCAAAGTTGTTGATTGATTGTCCCAAACTAAAATAAAAATCTTAGCTACAATATAAATTTCCAAATTTATTGCATCCTTGCCCCATAAGCTAGTAGAAGATTATTTATCCCATAAGGCCTTAGGGAACATCCCACGCACAGGGTGTGGGGTTTGGGAAGGAGGAAGGGCTACTATTGTGTATCTAGCTCTAATAAGCTTTTTGATGAACCAATTGTTTTCCTCTTTGTTTCTTTTTTTGTTGTGGTGACATCCCAATTGAAGTTTGAAATTGTTTAGGACTCTTGGTGATAACATAATTATATGGTTAACTAATTTATTAAACATAATTATAAGAGCTAAGAATGTTAGATGAATGGAGGAAAACTGCTTTAAGATCTATCTAAAAAATAATGGAGATATTGAAAATTGTAGTGACCATTGTGGAATTAAACTTATGAGTCACACAATGACACTTTAAGAAACAGTAATTGAACAAAAACTAAGGTTAGAGACGAGGGTTTCAGAGAATTAGTTCGGTACTATGCTCTGGAGATGAACTATAGAAGCTATATTTTTCTTAAGAAGGTTAATGGAAAAGTTAAGAGAAAAGAAGAGGGACACATACATGGTTTTGTTTGACCTAGAGAAAGCCTATGAAGGTACCTAGGGAAATTGGTGGGTTCTAGTAAAAACAAAAGAGAGTATGTAGTATGTTTATAGATGTCATTAAGGATAGATTAATAACTACTGTTTGGACCATAGTTTCAAAAATTAGTCTGTAATGGCTGCTATGGCTGTTGCATAATAGTATCAATGGCTTCTGAGACTATTATAGGGCAATATGTTGGAGGTCCTCAAATTCAAGACTGTAATGGTCCCTAAAATGGATTGTTACGGGCCGTTTCAGTGTCAAACTGGCTGCGAATGACTAAAAAAAGGTTTTTTAGTTTTTTTTTTTTTGGGCATGCTTCCTCCCTTTTCCCTTTATTGAAGCTTAGTAACTCAATTTTAAGTTGATTTATTTTAGCTAGTAATTTTTTTTTATTAAAATAAAATAATTTTTTGGGTTTATTTTCCTTGACAGTTAGTATGCATTTTTTTAATGACTACTGTTCAAATATACCTAACTTTTTCTCTCATTAAATTACATATGTTCGTATTCTAAGTTCTTTAAATTTTTTGGTGTTTTTCTTAAGCCTAATTTGGAGCCAAAAATATGTTATACTGCTATGCATTTTTGTTCTTGTTTAATATATGAACATTCTATATTCTATTTTTTGGATAAAAAAAATTCCATTAAAGGCTAAATAAGTACCAAAGATGGCATTCTATATTTTGTATTTCTTTATATTTAGGGCAAACGACATTGACCTCCCTTGAGGTTTGATAAAAAGACACTTACCTCCCTTGAGGTTTTAAAATTACAGGGACCTCCCTGAGGTTTCAAGAATTCCAAGGACCGCCCTTGAGGTTTGCCAAAAAGACACAAATCTCCCCTTGTATTTTGCAAAAAGACAAGTCTTTTGAGGGGAGATTTGTGTCTTTTTGCTAAACCTTAGGAGAGGTCTGGGTCATTTTTGAAACCTTAGGGGAGGTCTTTGTCTTTTTGCTGAACCCCTAGGGAGGTGAGTGTCTTTTACCCTTATATCTATGATTTCTTTGTTTAAACTTCACTTATAATCAATAAAGTAGTGAAAATTAGCGATTGCATTCTTCTTCTTGTCAATAGCAACTAAAACTATATGTTATATTGAAATTGATTAAAATTTACTAGAAATCATTTAGTGCATTAATATATAGGATTCTGAGATCAAAGCATGTGAATCTATATGTTTTAAGAAGTTTGCTAATGCAAAAAATGACTTCATGAATGCAGTATACGTTACCCATAACATCTGCAGTGACTGCAGCTGTTTCTAGGCTGTTTTGTTTCTAGGCATTTTTACTTCTATTCTTCATTCTTTTTTTATTTCTGAATTTTGAGGATCTCTTGGCCTCCCTAGCTTTTTAATGTTCTCTATTCTCATTGTTAATATGTTTCTTTTGCCATAAAAAAAATAAAAAATAAAACGATCTGCAATGAGAGCAACAATTACATCACGACCATTATCGCTAGGCAGACTGTTACTGTTATTTAAAATCATGGTTCGGACTGTGGCGGAGAGGCTAGATATTCCTAATTGCAATAGGTGTGCATCAAGATTCTGTTTTGATTCCTTATCTTTTTGTGTTAGTGATGGATGAACTTACTAGGAATATCCCAAAATGAGGTCCATGGTGTATCTCATTTCGGCTGATATTGCTTTGATTGATGAAATTAGAGGTGGAGTAGAATCTAAGATAGAATTATGGGAGAAAGTTTTAAAATCTAGATGTTTTAAGATGAGTAGAAATAAAAAGGAATATATGAGATGTAATTTTAGTCATGATAGGATGAATATTTGAGAAAAGATTAAAAACTTGATGGTCAAGAAATTAGTAGCACTAATAGATTTTGATAGCTTGGATGTATTATGCAAGGAGAAATTGAATATGTAATACATAAAGTTAACGTAGGTTGTGTAAAATAAAGAAGTGCTTCGGCCATGTTATGTGATTGTAAAATACCCTTAAATTAGAAAGAAAATTTCTTTAGGACAACCAGCTATGTTATATGGAATAGAATATAGAGCAACTAAGAATAGTGTATCCCAAAATTAAAAGTTACCTTCATGAGAATGTTAGGGTGGATGAATGGTGCAACTCTAAAAGATAAATTTAGGAATCAGGAATGAATATATTTTTGGTATGTTAGGTGGTTCAAATGGTTTGGGAATGTGCAACATAGGCCAACTAAAGCACGTGAGGGACTGAGCTAGGTTAGTGGTAGTAGGTGGGGGAACAACCTAGAAAAAATCATAGTACAATCAAACAATAATAAATAAAGAGATAGAGTAGAAGAAACGAAACCAAGATTTATAATGGTTCGGTCAACCTTACCTCCACCCATTCCCCAAAGCTCATTTGTGTATAGCACTGTTGAATAAATCAAATGCATGTACACAACACACAGGATTCACAGTCCCTTTTCGTACAATCAATTGGCACTCGGCTCATCAATGTGAGAACCAACTTCACCCCAATCCACCAGGGTTTCAACTTATCAAACTCAAAGAGCAACTCTCTTTAATACAAAAAAGTTTACAGCACTTTTTCTCTTTGACAAAGGATGTGCAATCAATAATCAGACTGTGAGCACTCAGCCAGTTCTCAATAGCTTGCCCACTACCTAGTTATCTTTGACGAACATATCATTCTCTGCAAAGATATACTCTCTTTCCCCTTTTTCACAATAAGCTTGCATATCTCTCATTGATTATCTTAAAAATCAATGTACTTACTATCCTTCAAAAACTAGTAGCTTTTGAGCATGTCTTGTAAGAGATTAGGGCTACACAAGTTGTGGTGCTGGAAGGGCTTGAATCTGAGTTTGAATTTGCTCCATAAATTTTGTTCATGCAATCCGAAAACAAGGAAAGATAGTAGATAAGTAATAAAGGTGATTATTTGGATATAGAATATTGAATACATCCTTTCTAGTTTGAAAGAGAGAATATATGTAGAGAAAAATTTATTTATATCTTGTAGATATGCAAAATGTGAAGTTGATATGATTTCCAAAGAAGATAATGCAACAAGGGAAAAAAAAATCTTATCTTGAAATATCTTCTATTTGAAATTCAAATAGCTTTCCATTGGAACTTATCTCAAACATGGAAATTAGACTATAACTGAAATGAGCAGTGAGTCAATATTTGAGATGCATATTTGAACAAGTTGGAACAAGATATCTTCAACTCACAAAGATGAGTGTGGCTACCTTGAGCATGCTCAAGACTGTAACCAATCAATCCCAAAACACATGCACAAAATTGCATATTTACATGCAAGGCAATAATATCTTTCCTAAACTTTTTCGTGGCAATTCTCAACATAAACAAGCTTCACTAATAATCATCCTGAACGATCTGAAATCAATAATCAAGTTATACAAACTTAACAAATCATTGTCTTGTCAATATCCAAATTATCATGTAATTCAAATAATGTTCTATTGTCATCAACACCCTTTGTGAGGTCAACATGTAATGTAATGATATATTAAGCGATTTATGAGAAATCCTGAGGGTATAAGCGCTTTATGAGAAATCAGGAGGGTGGTTGACTGGTTGCCACCCCTCCTTGGATCTTCCAATGATGTTGCGTATTAGTGCCATGATTATGTACACCAGCTTTGAAAATGTTCAAATAAATTACGTAGTTCTTTATCATGTTTTGATGCCATGAGAACTTAGGACATGCTTTTCTTGTATTCCTTGTTTGTTCTTGGGACAGCTTAAGCTTTTACATGAATTGGTGGCTTAACATGGTATCAGAGCCATGGTTACCCTTTATTGTTGCCCATGTTGTGTGGTTAAAAAATTATCAGTTGTTTGTCTCTCCGGTTGCAATCAGATTACATGCGTGGGGGAGTGTTAAAGCTTGAAATACATTGTTGGCCCACAGCCCAACAGCCTAAGCTTTTAGGTAAAGTAGTGATCTAAAATTGTATTACAGAGATGGTTGCTAGGAGGTATCAGTTTCTATTCTGGTTGCCTATGTGGATTGTTAATTTGTTAGTAATTATCTTATTCTAGTAATGGATGCTATTTGTTGCATGTTTATCTTTTTTCACATGCAATCAAGCTGCACTTGTCATGAAATTTTGTGGCTTGATGAAATTATTGGCCCACAACCTAATAGCTTAAGCATTTAAGTGAATTGATCATTTAACACTAATAATCTTTTTATTCACTCATTCTTCCACAACTCTTTAAGTATTCTGTTATTTCAGGAGCATATCTGTTTTATATATTGATATTTTGAATATACTTTCACGAGTTATATTCTTGTTTAGACATTATATTTTATGTTAATTTTCTGTTAGGTTCCTTGTGGTACGGAAAGGGAACAAAAGCCTCCAAAATGTCCCAAGCCATGTTGTATTATGCCTTTATGCAGACATGGATCAAATGCTAAGGTATCAACTTATTTTTGCTCATTGGTCCCCTATGTGATTTCTTTTATGTTTAATTTTTTCCTCAAATGGGGCACCATGATGGTGTTCTTGACTTTCAAGTCCTCCAATATATGTGAAAATGCACAAATTAGATATATAAATGTATAATTATTGTCTGCATTGGGAAGGACACTCAGATTACTAACGGGCTTCCGAGACATACTTATGGAACCTAGGAAAAAAAATATGTATATATATATATATATATATATATTTATGTATTTAGTTCTTATGGAAGCATGAATTTGTAAGACATATTCCATTTTTTTATGAAGAATTTTCTCATATGTGATTTGTGTGCATCTCTCTGTAGCCGCATAGATGCCATTATGGAGCATGCCCACCATGTCGGCTTCTTTGCGACGAAGAATTCCCTTGTGGGCACAACTGCAAATTGAGGTCTGTTATAATTTCCCTGCACAGATGTTATTACTCATTTTACTATTTTTTGATTTTACATTTTATGTTCAGATGTCATGGCCCAAAGCCGCCTCCTAATCCTGAATTTACATTGAAACCAAAGAAAAAGAAGTCAAATGTTCAGATTCAATCTATTCCTGGTTTGCCATGCCCTTCTTGCCCAGAACTTGTTTGGAGGTCATGCGTTGGCCAACACATTGGAGCAGAGAGGATGGTTGGTTTTAGCTATCTTCTAATCAATATGCAAGCAATTCAACATGTTTACTTTGTTTACTTGATTATGAGAAAGTCAATGTGATATTCAACATTTTATTGTGTTTACTTGATTGTCTGTAAGGTGTTGTGTATCAGTTTGCTCTCTTAGTATTCCCATTTCCCCATTTTCTTGCTTTTTTTTTTCAGATGTTTTGTTCTGATATATCAGAATTTTCGTGTGAAAATTTATGTGGAGTCCCTCTTTCTTGTGGAAATCATTATTGTACTGAAACTTGCCATGCCCTGAAAGACCTGTCTTCAACATCAGTTCAGCATAAAAGAGGCAAGTCCTGTGAAGAGTGTCATCTTCCTTGTCAAAAGGTACTTCATTTGCTTTTGCCCCACAACTCCCACTCAACTGAATTTATTGTTGAGACTTCTGTTAGTGTGCTCTCTATCTTCTAGTATTTACTTTCTTCAACTCGTGTTGCATTGTAAAGTTTTTGAAATGTTTGGATGGGCTGTAAAACTTTTGTTTGTCTTCTTACAGGAAAGGAGACCTACTTGTCCACATCCATGCCCCCTGCCATGTCATCCTGAAGAATGTCCCCCTTGCAAAGTTCTTGTAAAACGATCATGTCACTGTGGTGCCATGGTCCACGTTTTTGAGTGCATGTATTACAACTGCTTGTCTGACAAGGAGCAAATGACTGTCCGTTCATGTGGTGGACCCTGCCATAGGTAATTCATTGATTTTTGCTCCTATTTGGTTACATTGGAAGCTATCCTTGTCTTTTACATTTTTTTTCCTTTGTTAAGGGATAAAAAACTTAAAGAAGGGCCTGGAGGCAAAAAAACATGCTGGGTAATCGCTAGCAAATTTATGTCATTGACATAGTAGATCTTTTGCCACTTAAATTCTTTTTTATTTTTTGGTTAGATAAGATGTGCTGAAAACTTCTTGTAGACCAACATGTTGCATATGGACCATATTTTTATGCATAATTTAGCTTGAAGGTTGATTAAGTATTAGGTTGACAGTTGTTGACTATATCTCATGTAAACCATACATGGAATGCCATGTTTTCATGCAACCTATGGTACAAACAAAAGTTTGTAGTAATTAAGAGCATAAAAATTGATTGGTATAATTGTATTACGTCAACATTTATTGTTCTCATTCTATTTTAGACACTGCAAAATAGTTGTTATGACGTCTAGTACTTTTTCGGGTGAACACTTATTATCAGCACTAACTAAATTTAACACTTTTTCAATTTTCTTTTGATAATGAAAGAAATTGTATTCGATCGAGAAAGAGAAGTTACAATGAAAGGGGACAAGAAATATGCCCCGAAAAAATAAAAAAGAAAATACAATTTAACACTTTTGCAAAAAGTACTTTTTCAATAAGTGGTTCCAAATGTTCCCTTGAAAGAGGATCTGCAGCGAGATTATCTGGCTTTGTTATTTTGATTGTAATGGGGTTTTTAAAGTCCTTGAACATCTTGATTTATATCTTAATTGCAGTTGTTGGTATGAATTTGAAATGGCTTTATACACTGCAGTATTGTTTTTCCGTGATGTAACTTCAGCATTGTATTATGGATATGCAGAAAGTTACCCAATTGCACACACTTATGCCCTGAGATATGTCATCCTGGTCAATGCCCGTCACCTGACAAGTGCAGTAAAAAGGTAATGAATTCAATGTTTTTTAAAACTGCTTGCTTTCATTCAAAATGTGTATACTTTATTTATTTTTAAAGTTTTGTTTGAATTGCACAAACCTATGTGATGTTGGACAGATGTTAGAATATATATATATATAATTGTGAGAATTAGAAGAAGAAGAAGAAGAAGAAGAAGAGAAGCAGCAGCAGCAGGAGGAATACAGAACAGAACTGAACAAGGGTGAGAGACAGAATTAGGAGAGAGATAAGAGAAGGAAGAAGGAGAAGAGAGGAGGAGGAAGAAGAAGAATAGCAGAACCCGTGGGAGAGAGAGAGAGAGAGACAGAGAGGGAAACTGCCATCTGATTCAAAAACAATAACTGTACAATAACTTGCATGTCCAGCACTTATACCACTAATACAAATAACACATATTTACATATAGGACCCAACTAAACACATAACTACAAATACTAAAATCCCTAAAAATACAAAGAAGTCTTTCCTAAACCTTCTTAAACCTACGCCTAAAATACATGTGCCGAATGGGTGGCCTAGGGGGTACAGGTGGTCCTCCATCATTCTCCCCCGGCTGAGAGGAACTCTGCTCCACAGTGTGAGACTGCAAATATGACTCCAGCAAGTCAGGAGCGCTGTCACAAACATCATCCTCGGCAAGCCATGTAGCATCTGACTCGGGCCGACCTCTCCACTGAACCAAGTAGTGATGAAAACCACCATGAGGAGATGTCACAAACTCATCATCCGAAATAGACTCCTTTGTTTCCTGTGGTTGAGAAATAGAGAGAGGCTGAGGAGCGGCTGAACCTGCATGGGCATCAAATGGCAAACCAAGAGGCCCAAAGTGTGTCGGTAAGGTGTCAAATCCTCTACATTAAAAACTGGACTAATGGTCATATGAGTAGGTAAATCAAGTAAATATGCATTAGGTCCAAGTTTCTTAAGGATGAGGAAAGGGCCAATGGCACGAGCATGGAGTTTTTAAATGAATTTCTAGGGTAGTGCTCAAGTTTATGCGAGCCATGACACTATCACCTGCATTAAAGTCTCTAGCTCTACGATGTATATCTGCAGCAAGATTCTAATCCATATTACTCATAGCAAGTTTTCACCTAACCTCAGCATGCAGCTCATGAATGTGATGGACAAAAGACTCAGCAGGCTCAGAAATACAGGCATCCGGTGGCAAAGGAACAACATCAATGGGTGCACAGGGTTTGTAACCAAATACACACTCAAAAGGACTCTTACTTGTGGACCTATTCATGGAATTATTATAAACAAACTCAACAGTAGGCAGCACCAAATCCCAACTGCCCTATTTTTCTCCCACAACACACCTAAGTAGGTCACCAAGACTAAGATTGATAACCTCAGTCTGACCATCAGTATGAGGATGGCATGCAGAAGAAAACAACAAGTGAGTTCCACACATTTTCCGAAGTGTCTTCCAAAAGTAGCTGGAGAACCTGATATCCCTATCAGACACTATGGAGGTTGGCAGCCCATGCAATTTGACGACCTCTCTAAAGAACAATTTAGTTACATGAGATGCATCGGAAGTCTTATTACATGCGATGAAATGTTTCATCTTGGAGAATCTATCAACAACAAAAAATATGGAATCATGTCCCCGGGCTGTTTTGGGGAGTCCAAGAACAAAATCCATACTTATGTCTCTCCAAGGCATGTGTGGCAATGGTAGAGGGGTATAAAGGCCAATGTTGTGTCTCTTCGCTTTGGCTAATTGACATGCGCGGCATTGAGACACTATCCTAGCAACATCCCTCTTTAAGGAAGGCCAATAAAACCTATCATCAACTAAGGCAATGGTTTTATCCCTCCCTAGGTGACCTTCTAACCCCCCGGCATGCAATTCCCAAACTAAAAGATCTCTAAGGAAGTACGGGGAATGCATAACCTAGTACCTTTAAATAGGTATCCCTCTCGGATGATGAAATCTACAAAATCCCTATGGGTGCCCTCGCTCACCTCTTAAAAGATAATCCCAAAATTAGGGCAAGTGGAGTACTCATCCTTTAGATGATCAAATCCAATGACCTTAGCTTTCAAGATATGGAGAATAACTGCTAACCTACTAAGGCCATCAATGACTTTATTCTCAACACCGGAATGATGCTTAAGAACAAAAGTGTTCTCATTAAGGAACTCCACCTAACTAGCATGCTTCGCACTCAACTTCTTCTGCGAACCCAAATATCGCAAAACAAGGTGGTCAGAGAAGAGTACAAACTCTTGGGGTAACAAGTAGTATCTCCAATGTTGGAGAGATCTCACTTATAACATAAAACTCTTTATCATATGTGTTATATCTCTGTTTGGCATCTGAGAATTTTTCATTGAAAAATGCTATAAGATGTCTCTTTTGACTCAAGACCCCACCTATACCTATCCCAAAGGCATCACGAGCCACCTCAATATCTCTATTGAAGTCCGGATGCCTAAGTACAGGTGCTTCGGTCATTTTCTGTTTTACCTCTCTAAAAGCTCTAGTTGTTGATTGGGTCCAATGAAACTCTCCTTCTTGAAACATTTAGTGATAGGAGCCATGATGGTGCCAAAATGCCCTATGAATCGCCTATAGAAAGTAGCCAAGCGATGAAAACTACAAACCTCAGTAATAGTCCGAGGCTTAGGCCACTCTCTAATGGCTCCAACCTTTTTTTGGATTAGTGGCTATTCCTTGTGTAGAAATCACAAAACCAAGAAAGAGCACACTAGATTGTAGAAAGTTGCACTTCTAGAGGTTAGCAAACAACTTTGCTTCCCTCAAGGTGGCATAGACCTCATGAAGATGTATCAAATGCTCCTCCCTATATTTACTATAGACCAGTATATCATCAAATTAGACCACTAGGAACTTTCCAATGAATGGCTGTAGAATATGTGTCATAACCCTCATGAAAGTGCTAGGTGCATTAGAAAGTCCAAATGGCATGACCAACCACTCAAATAAACAGTCTTGGGTCTTAAAGGCCGTTTTCCACTCATCTCCCGGTCTAATTCTAATTTGGTGATACCCACTACGCAGGTCAATCTTGGATTACCAACTAGAGCCAGCTAGCATGTCAAGCACATCCTCAAGTCTAGGGATAGGGAACCTATATACTTGATGGTGATTTTGTTGATAACTTTACTATCCACACACACTCTCCAAGATCCATCCTTTTTTTGGAGTTAGGAGAGCTGGTACAGCACTTGGACTAAGGCTATGTCTCACAAAGCCCTTGTCAAGGAGTTCTCCTGCTTGCCTATTTAGTTCATTACGCTCTTTAGGGTTCATCCTATAATGTGGCAATTTAGGTAGTTGTGAACCTAGAATGAGATCTATGACATGCTGAATGTCTTGCATAGGTGGTAGCTCACTAGGTAATTCACTAGGCACAACATTAGGGAGCTTAGCTAGCAACTCTCCTACCTCAGGTGGGCACTCACATAAAGACTCTTGCTTCTAAGAAGGAACCTCTCGAGTGAGGACAGCTAAAATGCACCTATTTTCTAAGCTCTCTCGCTTAAAAGTCCTACGATTAAGCAAGTGAACATTTCTTTGAATTGTGGCTTAACGGACTATCTTGTTCCTTAACTTAGGATCTTTAGGGGTGGGCTTGGTAGGGGTCAAAATGATGTTCTTATCTTTGTGCCTAAACACATAGGGGTTTTCCCTACCATTATTAGTGACATCATGATCAAATAACCACGGTCGCCCTAGCAGGACATGGGCCACATCCATCGGGAGTACATCACGATAGACCCTATCCTTATAATCTCCCATTTGGATGGGTACAAGACACCTTTCGGTAATGGGTAGATTTGTCCTATTTACCCAATTCACCTTAAAAGGCTGAGCGCGTGGCTCTCCTTTAAGGTTTAATCTTCCTAGAGCAGCCTTGGAGATCACATCCATGTTACTACCCCCATTAATAACAAGCTTACATGTCTTCTCTTCACAAAGAATGAAAGTGTGGAAAATAGTGGTCCGTTTCCACTTCTCACTATCCACGGTAGTGGATAAGACACACCTAACCACACTAAAATGGTGGTCATCCTCCTTAAAATCATCTACAAGCTCCCCCTCATCTCCCGAGTACTCAACAACATCTGCAACCTGATCCTTACAATTGGGCAAATCATCAATCTCATGCTCTAAAGCTAGAGCTTGTTGGGGCCAACAGGCAGCAATATGATCTCTAGCATGGCAACAGTGACAATGCATAGATGAACTACTAGCTTGAGGAATATTGGGTCCACTAGAGCGAACAACATGATGTGACTTGTATTTGCTTTGTAGAACTCTCTTTAGGGGTAGATTGAGGGATGGTAGGCCTAGGGTGAGGAAAGGATTTGGATTGACGCGACTCATTCACCTGGGATGAAGGCTTACGAGAGCTCGAGGTACCTTTCTATAACAAGTGCTATTTGATAGGCTGCCTCTACGGACTATGGAGAGAACAACTCAACCTCTCAGCTGATATCCTCCTTAAGACCATTCACAAACCTTGCTACAGTGTGATGTGTGATCTCAACAGCATCACTCCTAAGCATCAGTTCCTCAAATCGATCAATGTAGCTAGCTATAGTAGTGGTTTGTTTATGGTTCAAGAGCCCATTGAACAGCTGGCTCCTAAAGGAAGGAGGGATGTATTTTTCTTTCAATCTTTGTCTCATCACTTCCCATTGGGTAATAGGAGGTTCACCTAACCGTTCTAGGGTTTATTGTATAGTTTGCCAATACTTCTTTGCCGGCCCTACCAGTTTCATCTTGGAAAGCCGAACTTTATCTTCACCCCGTATATGGTGCCAATTAAAGAAGTCCTCCATCTCTGATACCTAGTCTAAAAGGAGCTTGGGTCAAGTTTCCCATCATAAGCATGCACATCTACCTTGACCTTTTTTGTAGCATCTCCATAGTCTTCCCTACTCTGCCTAGGGGAATGCAGAGTATGCCTGTGGTTAGGTTGGTACCCTGCATCATTAAACTCCTCAAGGTTACCTTACTCAAACCTAGACCCTAGATTAACTTGAGGCTGGGAGGGGGGGGGGGGGGGGGGGTGAACGGGCCTACCGGTCTGTTTTGGAGCCTGACTTATGTTGTTAGGTAATAGAGGAATCCCAGGAATAGGAAGGATACCCTAGGCTGACCCTACTGAATATGGGGAGTTGTTAGGGTGCCTGACAGATGGCCCTATGTCTTCCAAAATAGGGCGTTTACCTAACATCCTCAAGACTTGGTCAAACTGTTGCTTGAGGTGCTCAAACTTTTGGTCCATAGACTCCTGAAGAGTGTCTAAGCGGGTAGACAAGTACTGGGTGTCAGTGGGTGCAAGTTCGTTGGGGTCAATGATTTTGTTGGTGACCATGATTAATGCAATATGCTACAATTATGCTGATGAGGAGGACTAAACTTGACTATGAATGATATAAATCCTAAATTATTACAATGCACAAACATAAAGCTGTAGAACATAATGCATATGAATGGATATGGTCACACACAACATGGCAACATGGGTTTAGTATGTATGGATTTTAACAATGATGCAATGATGAGTTAGCTGGGGGAACTTGAGTTTGCCATCAAATTCCAATGTTAGACCAACAATTTCTCAAGTCCCTACTCCCCGATTCTCAGGAATATAGCCATCAAATGGTAGTTGGAACTCGCTCTGAATGCTGACGATGCTTCAAAAGTCTGAAATTTTCCCAGGCAGCCTAATTTTAGGCTGTATGTGATCTTAGGAATGCAAACCAAGCTTAATAACTCAATTTCTTCTCTGACAGCTTCATGATCTTAGGAAACCAGTCAAATTCTCGAAGCAGTATCTCACAAGTCTGGGAAAAACAAGGGAACTCCAGCAACTTCCCCATGCACGTGGCTGGCGCATGAGCCGCTGGCGATGGACCTCCGGCAATTGGGTTCCAGCTGGTGGTGGATCAGGGGTTAAGGATTCCAGTGATGTTGGAGGTGTAGCAAAAAAAATGCAGGGAATAGGGGATTTAGAAGGGCTGCTGGTTGGGGTACTTTCAGGTGGCGCATGCTGCATGGGGGCCACTCCCTTGTCGGTTGGGGATGAAATTGTAGGGGAAAGGGTTTTGGGGGTGTCGATTGTGGTAAGGAAGGTTTCATGGTTTGGTTGGTGGGAAAGGGTGTTCGAGTTTTAGGGACGCGACTGGTACAGTGTTTAAATTTCTGGGAATTCAGACTTCGAATGGCTGTGTGGTGATTGTAGTGTGCTCTGATACCAATTTGATGTAGGACAGATGTTAGAATTGTGAGAATTAGAAGAAGAAGAAGAAGAAGAAGAAGAAGAAGAAGAAGAGAAGCAGCAGCAGCAGCTGCAGGAATACAGAACAGAACAGAACAGGGGTGAGAGACAGAATTAGAAGAGTGATAAGAGAAGGAAGAAGGAGAAGAGAGGAGGAGGAGGAGGAAGAAGAAGAATAGCAGAACCTGCGGGAGAGAGAGAGATAAAGAGGGAAACTACAATCTGATTCAAAACAATAACTTGCATGTCCAGCACTTATACCAGTAATACAACTAACACATATTTACAAATAGGACCCAACCAAATACATAATTACAAATACTAAAATCCCTATAAATACAAAGAAGTCTTTCCTAAACCTACGCCTAAAATACGTGTGCTGAATGGGCGGCCTAGGGGGGTACAGGTTGCCCTCCATCACTATGTTGTTGTCCCATTGATGCTAAAAGCCAGTAATCCCTATATATCTTTTCTCCCTTTTTAGAGTTCTCCGTGAGAGGTATGCAAGAGGATAAGGAATGTTATTTTTTAGGAGGCAAAATGCCACTGCACTGTTACACAATTAAATAGAGGGTTTCTAACAGTTGTTGGTAAGCTTCTCAAACTGGGATGTGATCTCATGAAAACGTAAATATTTTAAAGTGAAATGAGAAGTTCCTCTGGGAATCAGTCTGGATTTTTATTTCTTAAATATTATTGCACAAATCATACGGTTTCAACTAACTAATCTACTCTTAATTTGCCATGCCATCTCTCCATCCTAGGTTACTGTTCGTTGTGGATGCCAAACCTTGAAAAAAGAGTGGGTGTGTCAAGATGTTCAAATGGCCTGCCGCAATGCTGGTTCTGATCCCAAAGATATATCTAAAAATCACTTTGGACTTGGACTGCTTCCTTGCAATTCCAATTGCAAGAGTAAAGTTAAAACTGTTGATTCAGAGTTACAATTCCGTAAATCTAAAGTTCTGGAGGTAATTTTTTTTTTTGTGAGAGCTATTATTTTTCCAATATCTTTGGCATCATTATATTTTTCCAGCATTTGATACTATATGATTTAAATGCAAGGGGTATTGCAATCTCTCTGTTTTACACCCCACCCTTTAAGCAATACAAGATAACAGTGTTTTGTAGTCTGTGGACAGAAGGCTGTAACATTTTTAGCAGCATCTTAACCAAAACAACTTACAAATAGCATTACGCAGCTGTAATTTGCCAGATATAGGGACTATTTGTTACTAATTCTATTTTTTTTATCAAAAAAGAAGAACTTTTATTAGCTGCGCATCAAAGGGATGCCACCCTGTGGCACAAGAAGTTATATACTTTGTAGAGTGTCATATACATCAAAAATTACATTATGGTCATTTATAATTTGCCCACTATGCCAGCTGGAAACATCAGCAATCTACTGCTCTTTGCAAATCTAAAGTGGAGTAACTGAAAACTTTGAAGGCTCTCTTATTTCTTTCTTTCCAAGCACACCAAAAGATGCCAAGAGGAATGAGGTTCAAAGCCTTGCTTCTCCTTGGTGGCTCTAATGCCTTTCAAAATCCAAATCTCCCCTCCAATGGAATTTGCAGCAACCCACTGATATGCTCTCAAGTATAGAGCCATTTCTCAGATTTCTTGTCCAAGGGCAGTGGAGAAGGATGTGGTTGTCTGCATCAGCCATACAAAGAAAACATCTGTTGGTTACTGTTAGTGGTCTCTTCTGTAGATTGTCTTAAAATTTTTCCATGTGTAGACTCCCAAAAAAAAAAAAAAGGACTTTTGAAGGGGCTGCTGTCTTCCAAATATGAATCCAAGGGGATTTGTTGAAATTTACTATCGGAGAGAGCTTTTTGTAGAAATATCTAACAGTGAATACACCATTTCTGTCCAAAGCCCATATTGGTCCATTGGTGATGTTTTGGTTTCGGAAATAGTAGAGATTGCTGTAGATGTCAGACTCTCAGAGAGTGCACAAGTTCCCAATCTGCCACATTCCTAGTAAAAGGAATATTCCAGAAAATCCCTTGATATGAGATTTGGAGATGATGATTGATGAGGGCATCTCATCACAAGCCAAATGTAGATGGTAGGAAAGGTCACTTTAAGGTTGCTGTTGTCATTCCAAACATCATGCCCAAGCTAAATGTTGGCCCAATTCCCCACTTGAAATCTCACATAGTGGAAAAAATCATCCCACCCTTTCCTAATAAATTTCCAAACCCCGACTCCATAGAGTCGTCTACAAGTATGTGTTGCCCATTTGTTATGCTCGAGCCCATGTTTAGAAGCTATGGTTTCCCACCAAAAGTGGTCTTCTCCTTCATGAATGCCCACAACCATTTCCCAAGGAGGGATTTATTAAAAATGTGGCGGGATTTCAGCCCCAAACCTCTTGAACATATGGGTTGTTTACCACTCCCCATCTAACAAGGTGGTATTTAAACTCCTTTCCCAAGCTTCCCCAAAGAAAATCTTCTCTGAATTCCCTCCTATCACCTACCAATTGAAGTCGATAAGGGTAGGAGGGATGTGAAATAGATTGGAAGATTCATCAGAGTGCTCCTGATAAGGGTGAGTTTGCCACCTTTTGATGAGAATTTTTTTTTTCTAGCTTGCGAACCTCGTTTTGAACTTCTTGATATTAGGGTCCCAAACCCCTTTGTCTTTGAATTTGGATCCAAGCACATAATCCCCATCTTACAACCCCGAGGACCAGCTTGGAAGGTATCCCCTATATTCTCTCCATTCGGAGTGAGCTCACTTTTTCCAAGGTTCACTTTTACGCCTCAGACGACCTCAAACTCTAGCAAAATGCCTTGGAGGTTAAGGATATAAAGGGGATCATCTTTGCAAGAAATTATAGTATCATCTACAAGAAGGAGTTGAGAAATTTTTGTAAGCCTTCCATTTTTGCCCACCTTGCGGTCTCTAAAATCCCTCCTTTAGTAGCTTTCAACAACATAAGGCTTAGCACGTCCATCACCAAAATGAATAGTAATTGGGATTGGGGATCTCCTTGTCTTAAGCCTCTCAAGGAGCCAAAGAAAATGAATGGACAACCATTTATGAGCACTGAGAAGCTTGGAGTTTTGATGCAATGAGCAATCCAACTGCACCAAAACTCCCTAAAGTCTATATTCCTGAGAAGATAAAGAAGGAAATTTCAATTGACATGATCAAATGCTTTCTCCATATCCACTTTGCACAGTTTTCCCTTTTTTCCCTCCTTTAGGTAGGCATCTAGCACCTCATTGGCGATAAGGACAGCATCCATAATTTGTCTTCCAACCATGAAGTATGTTGATACTAACTGTTAATAGTTATTTAGTCTTTTAGCATTATTATTATTATTATTATTATTATTATTATTATTATTATTATTATTATTATTATCATGTGTTAGAGTTTTGTTAGTAATAAGTGTGAATTAGTAAGGGTATTATGGTCATTCCTATTGTACTTACATATATTATAAATAGAGAGAGAGACCTATCATTGAGTTTAGGTCTTCCATTTTACCAAATTACTCAACATGGTATCAGAGCGTGATCCAAACTAAACCCAAATCTCCTCAGCCGTCGCAGGGAAACACTCTCCCGTGGCTGTGCTTCCTAGATTCACCTCCATCCCATATTATTTCACAAAATCAACCATACACCCATAAATAGAACCCCCCCCCCCCTCCCGTCCTTTGACAACTCACCCCACAAAACCCCATCGCCGTAGGAGCCCCCACTTGCCAGCCAAATGCCGGCAGGGCTGACCCAACGCGCCGGCGCATGAGTGAATTCCCTGCCGCCTTTTTTTTCCTTTGCCATGCTCTGATTCCTTCTCTAGACTGTATTATCAAGCTGTTAGATCAGTTTTTTTGGCTCAAAAATTCAACCTTTTCCGACTATGCGCTTGCGGCATTCCATTAATGTTTGTTCAAGGCTTGTGAAGGCTCCTTTGTGACTTTTTTGGAGCCATGGCATCATTCACATGTTCAGTTGTGAGGCTGTGGCAGTGCTATATCCATCGGTGAGTTGTTCACCTTGTCTGTGGCAGTGCGGCACCCAAGGATTCGTGAAGCTGTTTATCAATTGTTAATGAGTTTATTGGGACTGAAACAGTTGGATTTGCTGTTTTTTTTGATTCACTATTCTAATTCCTTCCAGATACCAAATTATAAAGCTGTTGGGCATGTGTTTTTTGCTCCAAGACCCAATCTTTGTTGTGACAATGCACTAATGGTAATTCGTTAGTTGTTGTCGGTGTTAGTAACAGTCATTGGTGACCTTCTTGGGGCAGTGGCAGAGCTCATAAGCTGTGTTTTTTTTTTTGGGTGCAAGGCTGTGGCAGTGTTGCTTTCTTGGGGCTGCATCTGAGGTTGTTGGTCATTTGTTCATGTTAGTTTTGGTGGTTCACCTCTCCAATTTTTCCAGTGCTGAGTGTTGCTTTCTTGGGGCTACGTGTGAGTTTCTTGGTGCTACGGCAGCTTTGTACTGATTTATCCATGGCTTGTTCATGGTAAGTCACCTTGTTTGTGGTTGTTCCAATTGTTTCAGCAATTAATATTATGACCTTTGGTATGAGTTTGTGAATGTTGGGATGGCATTTGCAAATCCCAAAAGTATGATTCCTTCATTAGTCACTTGTTTGAGTGAATCGTGTACTGTGACTATATCAGAGGAGGAGTATTCCAGGTTTCTTCTATAGTATCAATTGTCTCAACAAGCATCTTATCACATTGCTTCTTTTGACCAGAAAGGTAATCCCACAGTTTGCATGTCATCTGGTATCCTTCCTACTAGTCTTTGGATTATTGATTCTGCTGCCAATGATCATATAACAAGTGCAACCAACTTCTTTTCTGATCTCCAATATCCTAATAATCTCCCTAAAGTTACCCCTGCTGATGGGTCCACTATTATTGTTAAACAGATAGGAATAGTAAATCCTACTCCTTCTATCTCTCTTTCTTATGCTTTATACATTCCTAAATCTTCTTTCGCTCTTATGTTAGTTAGTAAGCTTACAAAGTCACGAAATTGTTCTATCACATTCCTTTCCTGATTATGTGGTTATTCAAGATCTGAAGATGGGAAAGACAACTGGCACCGGATGCGAGGCTTGTGGACTTAACTATTTTGAGCCGCCTTCTCCACCCATTGTTTGCATAGTCGTAGCTACACCACTTCAAATCCATTGTCGTCTTGGTCATTCGTCCTTGGACAAGTTGAAGCAGGTTAAATAGCTAGTTCTTACATTGAGTTATGTGTCTAATCTTGAGTGTGAGTCCTGTTAGTTGAGCAAGCATCATCGTGTTCCCTTTACTCCTCGGGTCGACAAATGGGTGGTTAGTCCTTTCATGCTTGTCCATTATGATATTTGGGGTCCTAGTCGTGTGACATCAAAGTTGGGGTTTCGATACTTTGTTACATTTGTTGATAACTACTCTAGGATGACTTGGTTATATTTAATGAAAGATTGTTCCGAGTTGTTTGATATCTTTTGTGCTTTCTGTTCCCAAATAAAGACTCAATTTGACATGTCAGTTAGGATACTTCGTAATGATAATGCTAAGGAGTACTTCAGTACCCAATTCAGTACTTATATGACTAACTCTGGTATGATCCATCAGTCCTTTTGTGCCCACACTCCATAACAAGATGGAGTTGCAAAACAAAAAAAACAGACATATTCTTGAAGTCACTCGTATCCTATTGTATCAAATGAATGTTACCAAAGTCTTTTGAAGTGATGTTGTGCTCACAGCTTGCTTCCTCATCGATAAAATGTCATCCTCTATCCTTGGTGGTAAAATTCCATATTCAGTTATCTTTCCTAAGGCTCTTTTGTTCTCCCTTCCTCCTCGTATATTTGGTTGTATGTCCTTCGTCCATCAATTATCTCCAAGATTGGATAAGTTGGATCCTTTTGCTATCAAATGTATTTTTTTGGGCTATTGCTATACTTAAAAGGGATATTAATGTTATAGTCCTATTTTACATCAATTCTTTATCTCTGATGATGGTACCTTTTTTGAGTCTACACCATACTACTCTAATTCCTTGAGTTCTGTTGACCTTGATGAGTCCCTTCCTCTACCTTGCCTTCCAGATCCAAACCTAGTATTTATGCCTAATCCTCCTACATATTCAACCAGTTTGAGTCCTTCTCATCACTCGAATCACCCCAATTTACGGGCATACACATGACGACTCAAAGGGGAAGTGAAGTTCCCTCATCGGATGATCTTATTTCTCTCGATGTTGATCCTCCAATAGTTGTTCAAAAAGGTAAGTGCACTTGTTCCAAACATCTGATCTCTAATTTTGTTTGTTATGATTTCTTATCACCCTCTTATTGTTGTTTTGTTAGTACTTTGTCTTCTGTTGCTCTTCCAAGATCTATTTTTGAAGACCTATCCCATTCTGTGTGGAGGATGACAATGGTTGAAGAGATGAGTGCACTACATGATAATGATACTAGGGATATGGTACCTCGTCCTCCTGATAAGTTTGTGGTTGGTTGTCGCTGGGTGTATAATGTAAAAGTCAATCTTGATGGTTTTGTGGCTCATCTGAAAGCTTGCCTTGTTGCTAAGGGGTATACTTGGGTGTATGGTTTGAATGATTCAGACACATCCTCCCCGGTTGCTAAACTTGCCTTAGTACATTTGTTCATTTCTTTAGCCATCACTTGTCATTGGCCTCTACATTAGTTAGATGTGAAGAATGCTTTCCTACGTGATGATCTTTATGAGGAGGTATATATATGGAGCAACCCCTTGGCTTTGTTGCTCAAGGGAGTCAGGCTTAGTATGTCGGCTCAAGAAGTCATTGTGTGGATTAAAAAAATCTCCAAGAGCATGGTTTGACCATTTTAATGCTGTAGTATTTGAGTTTGGCCTTCATCAGTGTGTAGTAGACCGCTCTGTATTTTATCGTCATACTTCATCAGGCTGCTTATAGTATAAGTGGATGACATTGTGAAAACTAGTGATGATGATCGTGGCACCCATGACCTAAAGCTTTTTCTATAGAGTAAGTTTCAGACCAAAGACTTGGGACCATTAAAGTACTTCTTGGGTATAGAAGTATCGAGATCTCGTACGGGTATTGTCTTGTCACAGAGGAAGTTTGTTCTTGATCTTTTAGATGGGACGGGGTTGTTGGGATCCAAACCTATTGATACACCCATGGATCCCAATAGTACCTTAATGCTAGATATGGGTGATTTTTTGCCTAACCCAGGTCGGTGTTGGAAATTTGTTGGAAACTGTTGTGAGTCAGTTTCTCGATTTCCCGAGAACTAGTCACTTGGATGCGGTAATTCACATTTTGAGATATCTCAAAGGTGCACTAGGGAGAGGTCTCTAATATCAAGATCAGGGCCACACTAATATTCAGGGATATATAGATGCAAATTTGGCTGGATCACCATCCGGTCAAAGATCCACAACCGGGTATTGTATCATTGTCGGTGGTAATTTGGTGTCTTGGAAAAGTAAGAAACAAACTATGGTTGCCACGTCGAGTGCCGAGTCAAAGTATAGTGCTATGGCGCACATTAAATGTGAACTTGTTTGGCTGAAGAACATGTTGAAAGAACTAGGTTTTCCAAATTCTAAACCTATGGAGTTGATGTGTGATAATCGAGTTGCTATTCATATTGCCTCCAACCCTGTCTTTCATGAGTGGACAAAACACATTGAAGTTGATTGCCACTTTCTTTAAGAGAAACTTGTACAGAAGCTCATTACGACTACTCATGTGAAGTCTGAGTTTTAGCTTGCGGATTTGTTCACTAAAGCCTTGGGAGGTGCTCGTGTGAAATTCATTTGTAACAAGCTAGGAGCATATGATATATATGCTCCAGCTTTAAGGGGAGTGTTAATGGTAGTATTAGTATTAGTAGTAGTAGTAGTAGTAGAGTTTTGTTAGTAATAAGTGTGAGTTAGTAAGGGTATTATGGTCATTCCTATTGTACTTACATATATTATAAATAGAGGGAAAGACCTATCATTGAGTTTAGGTCTTCCATTTTACCCAATTACTCAACACTAACCAATAACTTCCGATATTTCTTTTTGATCCTCTTGGCTAGGACTTTGGAAATGATTTTATAAATGCTTCCCATCAAACCAATAGGGTGGAAATCCTTGTTGTTAACAACCCCAACTTTCTTTTGAACAAGAGTGACAAAGATTGTATTGATTCATTTGGATCAAGTGCTTTGTTTCCATTGCAATTTTTAGTGGCTTGGAGGATTTTTGCTTCATCAAAGGGTCTCTCTAGCCTCCCCGTGGTGGAGGGAGTTAGAGATTTGAAATTGATTCGATCCACTATTAGTCTCCAAATCTTAGGTTCATAACAAAGGTCTTTATAAAAATCTCAAATGCCCTTTTTATAATCCTCTTCCTTGGTCAAGGTGTTTATCCCAATTTTAATGTTGGATATGGTGTTGCATCTATGATGAACATTTGCTATCTGGTGAAAAGTATATTCTAATCCACCTACCTTAAGCCATAAAGCTCTGGATTTCTTCCTCCAAGATATTTATTCAAGGTTAATAACCTCGCTCAATTCCTTCTTGAGCAATACTATTTTGCCCCTTTTTCATCATCAAGGCCAATTACCTATCGCTCATCAAGTTTCAATACCATTGAGGATAACAGTCTTCTTTGCTTGTACATTTCCAAAGTTGTTTCTATTCCATATTTTTAGCTTTACTCCCCAAATTTGTCATGCTTTAACCATATAATTCTCGAAGCAAGAGGGGGTTGGACTTGGCCCTATAGTATTAAAAATTGGTACGTAACGGCCATTATGGATGCTACGTAATGGTACCAACGGCTTCTGAGACCATTACGGGGTGATATCTTGGGGCTGCCAATTAAAAATTGTGGCCTTTGAGGTACCGTAACAGCCATTACATTGCCGTACTAGCTATGAATGACTAAAACAAGTTTTTTAGTCCCTTTCTGTTTTTTGTTTTTTTTGTTTTTTTCATTTTCCCCTCTGTTTTCCCTTTATTGAAGCTTAGAAACTCAATTTTAAGCTGTTTTATTTAGTTGGTGATTTTTTTATTATCCAAAAAAAAAAAAAAATCATTTTTTGGGTTTATTTTCCTTGACATTTAATATGCATTTTTTCATTAACTACCATTAAAATAAACCCAATGTTTTCTCTCATTCAATTACATATGTTTGTATTCTAAGTTGTTTGATTTTATTTTTTTCTATTATTCTTACACATAGTCTGAGACTAAAATACGTTCTATTTTATGCTCTTTTTTTTTGGTTGTTTGGCGTAACATTCTTAATTTTATTTTTTGGATAACAAAAATTCCATTAAAGACTAAAAGAGTACAAAATATGGCATTCTATATTTTATATTTCTTTATATTTATGATTTCTTTGTTTGAATTTCACTTTTAATCAATGAAGCAGCGAAAATTCTTCTTGCCAATAGCAACTTAAACAACCAAGATGGCATCCAATACTTGTTTTATATGTTACATTTTAAATTGATTAAAATTTTCTAAAAATCATTTTAAAGCATTAGCATATAGGATTTTAGGATCAAAACATATGAATCTATATGTTTTTAAGAATTTTGCTAATGCAAAAATTGAATTCATGGATGTGTTGATCGTTACCCATTACATAACATCCACGACAGCTTTGACTGTTACACATTACCGTCATGTGGACTGTTAATGTTATTTAAAACCAGTGTTTTAAAAGGCTCGATCAAGGCCCACCTCAAGGCAAGGCATGCTTAAAATGCCTTGAGGCTCAATCCAAAATACCAAATTCCAAAAAGGCTAACGCATTACATGATGATGCTTACGCATTTTTTGCAAAAAGCATGCCTTTTGTGCCTTTTTAGTTGATGCTTACGCACTTTGGATGTGTGATTCTCAAGTTAGAATTGGTTAGAAAATTTTAACTATGTGTTTGTACAAAAGGAATGTCATAATATGAGTTTATTTCTAAAACTCTTGAATCTCAACCTTTCCAAAATAACTGAACTTGTATTTTAATTCATGAAAATAGTTTGAACTTTGTAATGGTATAACTATCTCTTGTCATGATTTATGTCATGTATTCAAGTTAGCAATTTTTGAATGGCCAACAAGTATTTTGCGAAGTACATCTAGTTTTTATTTTTTACATTATATTTGTGATTTTCTTAATTTTTACTTATTTTAAATATATATAATTTATTTAACAAATTTTTATCTTAAAAAACAAATTCTCAAAAGGCTTACGCCTTGCCTTTTGAGGGTTAAAGCGCCTCACCTTACGCCTACGGCTTTTAAAACATTGTTTAAAACCATGGTTGGCCCCCATTTAACTCCGCTAGTGTCGAGGAGAATGGGAAAGTGGTCTGAGGTGGGCCTAGGAAGCAAGCTTTGAATCACATTGGGGAAGTGAATTTCCAAGTCTATTGATATTAGGGACTTGTCAATCCTTGAAAAGGAAGGTGACTCCCTGGAGTTAGATCAAGTGAATTTTCACCAATGAGAGGAAGATCAATGAGGGTATTCATGTTGATAAAGTCAAGAAATTCTCTCATGCAACTGGTCTCAGGGCTGCCCCCACTTCTTTTGTGCGAATAAACTACCATGTTCAAATCATCTCCAGTGATCCAAGGAGCATCCAACATTGCCTCCTTAGTTTCCTGCAAGCACACAACATTGCCCCTCCAGTCCTTGAGAAAGGACTTGATTACATCCCTTCTGTATCTGTCATCGAGTCCTCTCGCCTTCCAAGAAATGCTTTTCCTTAACCTGATTTAACAGAAGGGCTCCAGCTAATGCTTATCTTCGACATGTCTAAGCATCCTCTTGTTTTTTCATAGTTCACTGAGCATTCCAAGCATTTTAATTCCTTGTTGGTATCCATCTTTCTGCTTACTGCCTGAGGGTTTTCTGAGATTACTATCCACCTCTTCTCTTCTTTTTCTTTCAATATCCTCAAACAATTGCAAAGATCTTTCTTCAAACCCTTCGAAGGACACACTTGTTTGGTTACTGATTTCAACTTCCAGAGAACCCAAATAGATGCCCGATTCTTGAAGTGGGTCTTGTCTGGGTCCATGCCATTCAAAGTTTCAAAGTTGGGCCTGTCAATCAAACCCTCTAAGCTGGGGGGTTGACCCAGGAAGTGTTGTACGAGGTGTTAGGGGCAGGTACAAGGGCCATTCCTTCAATAACACTTGAGATTTGGGGGATTCCTGCCATAAAAACAACCTCCTCGTCTTGATATCCTGCCATGGTTTTAAATAATGGTAATTGTCTGTGTAACGATAAGAGTTTCACAGACATTACGCAATGGGTAACGGTCACCATGTTTGTGAATTCATTTTTTGCATTAGGAAACTTCTTTAAAACATATAGATTTATGTGTTTTGCCCGACAATCCTATATGCTAATGATTTAAATGATTAGTAGTAAATTTTAATCAATTTATGAAATCATGTTGGTTGCTTTAGTTGCTATTTCCGGAAGAAGCATGCATTTGCTAGTTTTCACTACTTTATTGTTTACAAGTGAAATTCAATCTAAGAAACCATAAATATAAAGAAATATAAAACACATAATGCATCTTTTGCACGCTTTTAGTTTTTAATGGAATTTTTATTATCCAAAAAATGAAATATAGAATGTTCATATGTTAGACAAAAACAAAAATGCAGACAGTAGAATGTATTTTAGTCTCCGAACTAGGTGTAAGAAAAACGGGAAAAAAAAAAAAGGAACTTAGAATATGAACATATGTAATTTAATGAGGGAAAAAGTTGGGCTTGTTTTATGGTAATTATTGAAAAAATGCATACTAAATGTCTAGGAAAATAAACCCAAAAAACAATTTTTTTTTAGATCATCAACTAAATAAACCAGCTTAAAAATTGAGTTTCTAAGCTTCAGTGAAGGGAAAAGAGAAGGGGAATAATGCAAAAAAAAGAAGGATTGAAAAACCTGTTTTAGTCATTTACTGCCAGCCTGGCACTGCATCAGCCTGTAATTTAATGGACTGTAATGACTGTTATGGTTGTAAATTGGAGCACCTCTGAGATATCGCCCTGTAACGGTCTCAGAAATCACCGAAACCTTTACATAATGTCTGTAAAAACCATTATGCACCAATTTTTTACGCCATGGTTGATGCTGCTTGTATGGGATGATCCTGCAAGGGGACAACCTTCCTAAAGTGGACCATCATTTGTACAGTTTCAGATGGACGGTCGTGGAGCTTGAAAGGAGAAAAGGAGTTGGGCTGGGGCTTCGAGTTGTCTGGTGAGATTGCTAGGCCAAAAAAATCCCTACACTCATAGCTTCAAGGCCCAAGTTAAGGCCCACTTTGAAACCCTCAAATGAGTCAAAAGTTTTGGGTCTGCCTTTGTAATGCCCAGGAATTTCAAAAATATCATCTGCAGTGCTACAATTCTTCTCAGCAATACTCTTGAAGGAGTGCGTGAGTCCGCTTGTCTTCCTCACCCCCCTGTGAGTTGAATTTCAAATCACCACTCAGCGTAAGACTCAAATGCTTGCCACAATGAGGGCAAGGACACAAAGAAACTGGTCAGGTAAGGGCTGGGGTCATTTCAGTTGTGAAGGCCTCTGTCTTCTTCTCCAACTGATCAATGACCACAGATGTCTTACCTTTTGCAGTAGTCTTGGACAAGCCCCTGGCAGTCCTCCAAAGCTTTGAGGAACCATATGAACTCCTCCAGCTCCAAGAAAATGGAGATCCTTCTTCACATGCAGTATTCAGTGATTCTAAGGAGGTCAGAGTTCCTGCCTTCAACGACCAAATTGAAGGACTTTCTTTCGACCACCATAGCGCACTGCGCGTCCCTTGACATCTCGCCGAAGGCAGGCAGCTGCCAGTGGAGAGTCCGCAAAAGGAGCAACCGAGGAGGCCTTGAGACTTCAGCCCTTCGGCAAACTGGCAGAGGGGTGACTACGATCTTCAGACAAGACTGAATGTGCGCACACACACGAAAACAGAGGGAATTGTGCTGAAGAAGACAGCTCAGATTGTCGTTGGAGAAGACTGAGGCGTTCAGCAAGGAAGGAACAGAGGGCTGAGGTAAGGAGAAAGAGGGGAAAGCAGAGTCGAGAGGGGGGAAGAAAGAGAGGGAAAGACAATTAGGGTTTAGGGTGAGAAGAGGATTGGATGAGGGGAGAAGAGGAGAGGTCGAGTGGAATTCCTTAATCATTGTCAGGGATGGGAAATGTTGAGGGGAGACATTGCGCCAAGTTGTGGGACTTATTTCTATTTGTTATTGGAAGAGAAAAAAAAAAAAAGCAACACTTGCTAATTCTATTTATCAGCTTATGTGGAACAAATGGACTGAATTTTTTATATGTTCAGTGTTTGAATCCTCCTTGAATTTGATCTTCATTGCAAAATTTTGCATAGTCACTTTTTTTTTTTGTATGGAAAAATAGAGCCCTTCGAGGCATTAAGGAAATGTGGTCAAAATACATCAGATAAATGGTGATGTTATTGATTGAAACTGTTTGAAGTGTTAAGAGGAGGAAATAAGTCTCATTTACATAATGAGAAGATTCTCATGTCTTTATTTCTTTAGTAAGCATGGTATTGGACTCGAGCTTAAACCGGTTAGACCTATGCTCTCACTCTCAATGATTAGTTAATATCTTTGCATGTCCTACTGCATGAGCTCAACAGCTCTTATGAGACACTGACGAATTTTCCTCTTTGTTACATCCCCTTATCCAACACAGGGTAGAACATTTTGATTCAACTAGTTTGAAAACCACTTATAGCTCAATAAGCTACATTTTTTAATCAAGGCAAACTGACGAATGGCATTGCCTCTCTAATTTACCACAAATAGACTTATCAACTTTTACAAATGGCCTAAATGATGTCCATTTGCTGTTTGAACTCTCCTCAAATTTGATGTTCATATTGCCCGTGGAAAAATGCACCACTAAACAATGTTCTATGGAATTATCAGTAGCATCGTTGAAATAAAAGAGAAATTTTGATGAAGCCATCTACTGGAACCAACTTGGACGTGTCAGGAAGATGTATTGTGTTCACTAGTCCCTATTTTGACAGGAAGAATCCCCAAATCTTCATTTCTTCAGCGCAAGCACTAACCCTAACTAAGCATCTTTTGTGGCCCCTTTTTGTATTGGGGCTGGCTGCCCTCCATGTGAAACAAACAATCTCAAGAAGCTGCAGTGCACTTGATTTTTTATTATCTGGATTGGCAACAAACCCTTGGATTGTGTATCTTCTATATTATGTTAATCAAAATTCATCTTCACATTTTGATGGAATGAAGTGACAGTTCATGTGCTTTACCAATTCAGAATTAAAATATGCAAGAAAAAAGCATGTATACTTGCACATAAAAGTGTTGACTCTGGTCCTACTGATGTTGCTTCTTTGATAGACAAAGGATCCAGCGCCAGATACAGAGAAGCACATACCAAAGCGAAGAAAAAGACGAGAGCGGGTACAAGAAACCAAGCAAATCTCTAGACTGCAGGTCTGTATCAATTTCTCAAGGGAAGTAACTTATTATTGAAGATTGCTTCTGCATTAGCTTAGTAACAGTGGCTGCTCTCTTTGAACAGAAAATTATTGCATTCATTGGGAGATTCCTTCTTTTTTCCATCCTGGTGGTTGTTCTAATTGCAGCAACATATTATGGCTATAAGGGTTTGTTGTCGCTGTCAGATTGGATGAATGAGATTGAAGAGCAAAGACAAAGAATGAGATATCCGCGAACCAGATAATTCTTGAGCCAGCATGTCTGGCAGGCAGAGTCGATTTGCATGAGGTTAGTGCATTAAATATTCCAAATCTCAATAGCTTCAACAGTTACGGAACTCCGCTTTTCCCTCCTCCATGAAGGCAAATGGTCGCCGATATGTGATTTGAGGTTTCAAATGTTTTGATATATTTTTTTCAGTTCAATACTTCTTGTCTGCATTACTTTTGATTCCTCTACAGAGCTTAGACAATGTTCAGTCTCTGCTCATGAGTATAATACTTGTTAAGTTTAAAGAAAGAAAAAGAAGACTTGTTGCTGCAAAGTGTTGTTATACATAAATAGAGGTTTTAAACATTTTGTTACACATGAATAGAGGTTATAAACATGTATGTATTCATGTAAGATCATGACATGAAAATGTAGTGATAACTGTTGATTGTATAAATTGTGATAAATCAAACTACAGTGCAGTTCATTGAGAGAAAAACCCAGTCCATTGTAATAATTTCTTCGACAATTTTCATGAGAGGTTAGAGACTGCATGATGTTACAATTTGTCTGCCTACATACTTATTGATTTTACACGTGATCCCTTAATTTTCTTATGGAGAGAGACCCATGGGGGAGGAAGGAAGGGATGGATTGTAGCATCAAACATGGCAATAAGTGGTCCCTTTTTTCTTTTTTTTCCCATTTTGAAGAAAGGAAAGCCATTACCAGCTGAAAGATTACATGATAGTATTATGCCCTGGCCCATGCCCTAGGTTAAAGCTGTCATTGCATGTGAGCAAAAAGGGGATATCTGGAGAAAATGTTGGGTGCAGCAAGAGCACATTTAGCAAACTACTGCCATCAACCACCCCTTTTGCATCAGAGAGAAGCAATCATCTGCAAAGAAGAGATGAGAAATGATAGGGGAACCTATCCTTTGGGTATATACGTTAGTAGAGAATTCAAATCTTAAAGAGTAGACATGGTTTTGTACCTGTTTCCTGGCATTTTTTGTCTCCGCTAGATCTGGATGATTTCTCTCTACCAGGTCTTTTGGATGTCAAACTGTTGCGGGAGGCCCAACCCCTGATTGTTCCAACTTAATAATATTATGGCATCAGTGGAGCAGCGCCAGCCTTCTTAGCCCTCTGACCTTCGGCAGAATCCATAAGCATCCTGGTGGTGTAGTTACTCTTTTTTCCGACGGACAGATGCTGCTTAACATTGCCAGTCTCATCTTTACCCCCACATATATTTTTGTCTTTTTTCCTTGAGCTCATTATCTTCTCCATTCATAGGACTTTTGGCCTCATCTATCTTCCTTTCTCCCCTTCTTTTTGGAGTCTTCTGGACTGTCTCTTTTCTCTTCCCAGCTCTGCCTCCTCTACCTCCTTTGGTTCTGGGATTACTGCTAATTATTTTGAGGGCTGGTTGGGATAACAGGGGATTGTTTCCAATCCTAGTAGTCTGGTTTGGAGAGTCAGAAGTAAGTGGTAATTGCTGGGAGTTTGACAGATGCAGAAAATGTGCGGCGTAGTCTTGTTGCCAATTGAAAGGAATTGGCTCACTAGAGGTAATTCCCTGACTCATGTCCCACTTCCCGGATGGGTGAAGTTGCGAAGTAACATCTTCATGAGACTGGACTTGCAATACACCTGTTTGCTTTCCCTGCCTTGGCGCTCCTGGATTTCAATTTCGTTTGATGCGCTTGAGGGAACCAATTAATTTTTTGAAGTCCCTGCCAAATCCATCACTTGTTCATGATTTTGATTAAAGACTGGATCGCTTAGCATTTGGGATAAATCCTCCTCCCCTTGATTTTCAAAATCCCTTTGCTTCTTTTCAATCATTTGATCCAGATCATTCCCTTCAGTTGGTATATGGATGTCATCATCCCCCGCTTGGTCCTCAAAGCCTTCACTAGCACTATTGCTGCTGCATCTAAAGAAAGATTTGAAAGATATGTTGTTCCTTCCTCTTTCTTTTTTATATTCAAGATACCTTCTGTTCTTAGCAGTTGAGTAGGCTCGGTTTCTACTAGTATACATATCAGCTGCTGGTTCGTCGTCATTGTTTTTAATTCTTGCTCTCTCAGCTATGCCGTCCTCTAGTTTCTTCCTAGCCTCATCTGGGTTTGTTCTGCAAGTATTTTCTATATGACCTACGAGTCCACAACTACAACAAAGCAAATGTGTTTCTTCATACATGAAGGCAATCCATTTTAAAGAGTCTTTCTGTATTCTGAGATAGAAACCCGCTGGGAGAGGTTCCTTCAGATTGACTTCGGCTCTGAGTCTCATTTTTGTTCTTTTCCCTTTTTCTCCAGCAGCTATGTCTCCATCAATGATATTACCGCCAAATTGCTGTTTCCCAATTGCCACTCTCATGTCAAAATATGCAGCATGGAGACCCTCCACCAAAACCCATTACGAGTTTCCTCTGAAAATCGCCATCCATTTCCAGTCCTTCAGCAAAATGATGTGGAAGAAATAGCTTGGTTTCCAGTTTTGTTGATTGGGTCTGCATTTCCTCTTCAGACCAGCTCGAATTCATCCCTTCTTTCATGTTGATTTGGTTGTTTGTTCTGTTCCTGTAGAGCTTTCTTGATCTTCTATTGACGCCAGCATGATGATTTCTCCAAAATAACTACTACTACTTGTCCTGGGACTAACCTCAGATTGGGGAAAATAGTGTGAAGTCTGCAATCTTTCCAATTTGGTCCATCAAGCTTTGAGATGTATATGTATGTATAATATAGATGGCAAAATGTTTCGAACTTGAGCTTGGGGAAGATGCAACAACATTAATGATTGTAATGTAATGACTGATGATTGAAGGGAGGTCTGATGGAAAATCTTCAAGCAGATATTGGAGCAGAGGCCTCCTGTGATGTCAAGCTGCAGTAGGTCGGTAACGTTAACCCTTCGAAATTTGAAAAGCCAGGCAGCCCAGCCCAGCCCAGCCCCTTGAGCTTCTCTGTAGTGGTGGTCGTAAGATACGTGTATGGGCATGTGTTTGAACTCGTTCAAGGTATGATCGGGTGGTGGTGGGGGTGTGTTGGTGAAGGATTAGATTTGGCTGAGAAGAGACACTAGAATTAGCTGGAGCTCAAATATTTTGGGAGGGTGGTGCAGCGTCACTGTCAAATCTCAAGGAGGATAGTAGTGGGGGGTACTTTGCTTGCTTGGTAGCCA
Source organism: Malania oleifera (assembly GCF_029873635.1). NCBI lineage: Eukaryota > Viridiplantae > Streptophyta > Magnoliopsida > Santalales > Ximeniaceae > Malania > Malania oleifera. Next base: position 4,052,407 of record NC_080426.1, on the reverse strand, counting down.
ATTTTGTACGGCATCAAACAGAAAGCCAAAGAGGGGGGGGGGGGGGGGGGCGGGGGGGGTTCGTTGATGGTGTATCGTATGCAAGATATATGTTGGACTTGCTGCTGCTCTGATAGTATATGATATGCATATGGTGTTGGAGTCAACAGCGTGGATTTGGGGAATTTAATCCACCAGATTTTTGATGTACAGCTACTGCCGCTGTCTGCCAGTCAGATGTGAAAGTATGAACTCACTCTGCTGTTGATGTATGAGGTCTTATGATTAATCTGATTTGATTTAATTTAATTTAAACCCTCATTTATCATTGTTCACAGAAGGGGTTGGTTTAGCAAGGTGGGGGAGAGAGAGGAAATGAAAAGAGTAGATTTCTTTTGGAATAGCTCCATTAGTTTTTTTGGGTCCAGATTTTTAGTTGACAATGCAAAAAATATATATGCGGAGATTACTTTAATTGTTCTCTAATATTAGTTGGAAACTTTTAGCCGCGGCTTAGGTCTGCTCTCCTCAATTTTCCAAAAAGGGAATTTAATAAATGACGAGGAATGTATGAATGAATGAATTTTAGTAGTAGTGTAGCTTTAAGGATTAAAGTAGAGACTCTTGAGATGATGTTTGTGAAGCTATAACAATAATAATAATGAAAGGGAAGTGGGGGGGGAGGCACCGCCTTCAGAAAGCAGCGGCTTCTGCCCCAAGTACGTTGTCTCATTTTTCTTTGCTTTCTCTTTCGCTTTCGCCTGATCTTGATTGACTGCTGTTTACCTACATACAATTTTCAAAGTTTCTTCGTTAACTAAATTCAATTCTGCACCCACCTAACCTCTAAAAAAAAAAAAAAAGGCAAAAGAGAGAGAGAAGTACAGAAAGGGCGGGCGGGGGAAGAGAGTTGAAAATGCCTTCGCTCCTTTGTTGTTCCTTTGGGCTTCCTACTTTTTACTCTCTTCGTCTTCTTATTGCCATTTGGTAATCCATACCCATTTCTATATATATATATATATGCATGCATGCACTTACAGGACCCATCGACCATCGAAATTTTGTACACATCCCCAAAATATATCCTTACCCACATCTTTTTATCAAATTCATTTATTGTCATGAAAAAAAAAAAAACTCAAAAGGGACTTGTGCCTAGAATTTAAATTTTTTTTTTTAAAAGAAGTGATGAATTTAATAAATGCTGATATTAGATACTAAGCTGAAAAATATACTATGTTTAAAATAAGTAGTATTAGAATACATGTTTTTGTTATGTATTACTATATGATTATTTTTAGATATATTTTAAATTATAAATATTAATATTTTTAATTAATAATAATATTGTTATTAAAGTATATTTATAACATATTATTATCATATTAAACTATGATGGAATTAATATTATTAATTAAATTTAAATTTTTAATTACTTCGTTAATTTAAATAAACAAATAGTTTTTGTTCAATCTATAATTAAATTATAATAATTAATGTATGTTTTTAAATATATTTTAAATAAAAATATTAATATTTTTATAATTGAAAATTAAATGATAATTATATTAATTTTTTGACTAAAATTAAAATATTGTATATAAAATAAAATAAAATAAAATAATATTATTTATTAATTTACTATAATATTATTATTAGTGTATCTTTATAATATATGATTATCACATTAATTTACGTTAAAAATGTTATTAATAACTAAATTAAAATTTTAGTTTATTTAATGTTAATTTAAATTTATAAATGTTTTTTTTTATTCATTCTAGAATTTAATTATATTTAATTCATAAATAATAGGTTATAATGCATAATAAAATGATATATAATTAATTTTTAATTAATAATTATGTTCACTATTATTTTTATTAATATTTAAATATTTTCATTAGGTGAAAATATCCTGCTCTTAATTTATATTTATAGCATATAAGTGTCGTATTAATTTATATTAAAATAATATTATTAATTAAATTATAATAATATTTTTAAATATTAATTTAAATTATAGATGCTTCTTCTTCTTCATTATAGAATTTGAATCATGTTTCATTAATAATTAATATACTATAATGCATAATAATAACACTAGATGATTATCTTTTAATGTATTTTTAAAAATTATAAATAATCACTAAATTGATCCTAACTATAAAAATTACCCGGCATAAGATTGCTTCTCAAAATAACTTAAATAGTTCTTAAAGAAATGATTTTGAAAAAAATACTTTTTACACTTAAGTGTTTGTTATAGTATAAGTGTAACACCACTTTTTTTTTTTTTTTTTTGTAAAAGTACTTAGTTTAAGTGACAATTAATATAAATATTTTTTTAAGTGCTCCCAAATAAGGGCTAATGTATTTTATATAATAAATCATGAATTCTATTAGTGCTGCTCCAGCTTTGAAAAGTTTGGTTGGCTTCTGAACAAATTTGTTGCACTATTACCACTCATACGCTTTGTTATTCTTCATTGTTTACACAGAATATTAATTGATTGAACTATTTTCAAGCTCTTAGTATATAAATCAAAAAATGAAATAAATCAACAGCTCAGCTCTGTTATTGACGAAAAATAATCCTTTTCTTTTTATCTTTGAATATAAAATAAATCAAGTGCTCCTCTTGGGCTGTCAGTGTTCACAAAATCCTACACTCTACAGCTCTTCGTCAGCAGCAGAATTAAATCCCTAAAATCTTTACACCCCAAAACCATCCCATTTTTTTTTTCTTATAAAAAAATTATAATCATCATCATAATAAATGACAATCAAAGAGGAATTTCCCCCCCCCACCCCCCACCTTCATGCTCACTCCGAGACAATGGTGATTGTCCCACTAGAGATGCTGCCATGGCTGTCGTCGCACAGAGCCAACGCCCGCTCCAAATTAGCCACAATGTCCGTCATGCTCGGCCTCTCCCTCCCCTCCATGTACACGCAGTGCATCGCCGTGTACGCCACCAGCTCCACCGCCTCCCCCTCGTTAAGCTCCGGCACCCCCACCCTCTTGTCCAGCACTTTCCCCAGCTCCCCCGCTATTATCGCCGGCACCGCGTAGTCCACCACGCTCACCGGCGTATCCCCCTCCTTGAATATCGCCCTCTTCCCCGTCAACACCTCCAGCAAAACCACCCCCAGCCCGTAAACGTCGCTCTTCGCCGTCAGCACATTTAGCCCGTAGTACTCCGGGTCAATGTACCCCACCGTCCCCGCGGCCTTCGCCGGCTGAAAATCCCGGCCCGACTCCGGACCCATCAGCGACAGCCCGAAATCCGACACTCTGGCCGTCCAATTTGCGTCGATCAGAATGTTCGAGGACTTAATGTCTCTGTGAATTATAGGCGGGACTGCGTAATTGTGGAGGTACTCGATTCCGCGAGCGGCGTCCAACGACACTTTGATCCTCATCTTCCAGGAATTGAGAATACTGCTGTTCTTCTCCACATTGTTCTTGTCGTGTAAATGATCGTGCAGAGCGCCGTTCTTCATGTACTCGTAGACCAGGAGCCTCTCGTCCTTTTCTTCGCAGAACCCGACGAGCCTCACCAAGTGCTTGTGGTGGAGGCGTGAGAGGAACGCTAGTTCTGACTCGAAGGCGCTCTCTTTGTCCTGAAACTTCTTCGTCTTCGTGCTCGTCTCGCCTCGTTTGATCGCGACCTCGCGGCCGTCGGCGAACTTGCCTCGGTAGACGACGCCAAAGCTTCCGGCGCCGATTTTGTTCTCCAGAGAGAAGTGGTTGGTAGCCGCGGCGAGCTCAGACAGGGCGAATTCTTCCGCCCTGTCTGTGTGCTTCGCCGAGGTTCCGCTCCTCTGGCGGCGCATGATTCTCGAACCCTGGCGGCGAATGGTGCACGATCTCGACGGTGGGCTGTGGTTGGATCCTGGGGCATTGTTGGAATTGCCACCGGTGATTGTGGGTTGAACCGAATTGTGAATTTTCTTGTTACCGCAGCAAATTCCCATGTACAAGCAATAAATTATTGTGCAGATTCCTGCAAAACATCCGACTGATCCAACAATGGCGAAGGCTAATAATCCCCTCGATAAAGCTTTGGACGGAGATGATGAAGGGGGAGAAGCTGGCGCCGGCTGCAAAGCCGGAGACGGTGGCATTGAATTTTGCGATATGCAAGGCACACATATATTCTCAGCGCCATAACATAGGGATTCGGATTGAGGATAAATACCGCAACTACAATTAGATTGAACGCACCGCCCTGGAAGAATCTTCTGCAATGGAAGATCGAGACTAGAGGCAGACTGATCAGGCCACCCGGGTCCCCAACAAATTATAGACAAATTCCTCGTAGTTAATCCGCAAGTGAAATTCAAACCCGCGACAATCGAGACGAACGAAACGCCATCCGTCGAATAGCCGGAATACGCACCTCCGCCGCCCCAACAAACCACCGATCCGTCCGGTTGACGAATCGCGCAACCATGGTCGGCACCAAGGGCCAGCCCTGAAAACTCCTTCGCCGAACCAGAAGGTGCATTCAGCTGCCCGGAATTATTACTTCCCTTACAGATCAAAATCCCTGTAGCGTCTAATCCACAAGCATGAGTGCCCCCTGCCACAATACTCAACATTGAAACATTCCCAAACTGCTCTTCAATCTGGCTCCCAATCAGATTGCCGCCCCAACACCGAACCCTCTTAGAATTTTTTAAAATCCCGCAAGAAAACCCCAACCCAGATGAGATTGACTCGAACTGATAAACCCCTTTCGGCGAACCACCCCTCACGCATACTACCGCCCCGGTACCGTTCACAATCCCACAAACTTGATCATCCCCAATTGCAATATCTTCCAATAGAACCGTATTGCTGTAGTAAATCATCTTGGGTCGAAAATTGCTGTTAGAGGAGCCGATGTTGTCCCAGCAAAGCAAGCTGTACCCGCCGGACCTCAGCGCGCAGAAGCCGTTCCGGCCGCCAGCGATTGCCGTGAAGGATCTTTCGGGCTCCACGGAGATGACCTCACCCTGCCTGTAACACTCAATCCTCCTGTAGAATTGCTCTGCCACGATGCCGCAGACCGTGCCGGAGCCGTAGCTTACGGCGAAGGTGCCGCCGGAGCCCAACCCATTAACTAATGCCGCCGGAGAGAAAACGGCAACGAGAAAAGCAACGGCGACGAAGGATGGAAACAACGTCGTCGTCATCTACAGAAGTAAAAACTGACGGCGGGAGTGGGCTCTGTTTTGTTGCTCCTCATTGCAGAAGAGAAAGTAAGGAGAGAGAGAGAGAGAGAGAGAGAGGGAGAGAGGGAATTTTGGAGGGTTTAATGGGAAGTGGATTTATTTCAAAGTGTAAAACGAAATATTTGTTTCTGGGAACAGGCAGAGGAAGCTGCGTTGGAGTTGGGGAGACTAATACGTGCGACTGTACTCGCGGCGAGAGGGAGCCAGCCGTCCACATGGCATTTATTGTACGCGCTGGCACGTGCGGTGTATCAGCTGAATTTAGGAGACAGAGAAAAAACAGAGTAGGGGGAGGCCATTTATTTAATTTTGTGGAGGGTTGCAGATATTGACCGGGGACTGTTTCCCTCTCTTTCTGTAAATGTGATTTAATTTACTAATCCTATTTTTTAGTGTTTCAAAGATTTACCTAATCCCTATCTGTATTCGATTCAATTTCAAATGAAAAATCCCATTTGATTTTCTTTTTCCCGATGAGCTACAATTCAAAATGAAGATCAAGTGATATGAATTTGTTTTTCTTTTTTAAAATATTAAATTTTGAATTATTGTACTCGCAGTAGACGATCACATATGGGGCATGGCTGTGGGGATGAGTTTGATCATTAAAAGATAAATAAAAATAAAATTAGTAGGTTAGACTATTTAAATGTCGTTTTAGAGAATAATCACCCAACAATTTGTTCGAATTCTAATTTTATGAGTGAGAAGGATATGGAATATGAGATGATTATTAATCCGAAAATCAATCCAACAGCGAGCTTCTAGTTATAATTATATTACTATATCACATTTTAAAGGCCAATCAAATATTTCAAATATGGGCAATTTTCAATTGATAACTATCTGTTTTAATCAAAATTTTAATTATTTAAAATTTTAAATTTACCTTTATAATAGAATGTAACGTGATTAAATATTTTAATCTAATAATTTTTAGTAGAAAATAAGTACTCAAGATTATTACTCATGTTTAGAGTTGTAAATGAGACAAAGTTATACTTAGAAGAGTAAATCTTGAATTCATTTTGCCTGTGATCCTAAAACCGCATTAATTATATCCCTATCTTTTTTTTTTTTTTTTGGATTCGTCCGGGTATCCGCCTACCGTCAACAGTGTCAGTTTTACTGTCCACTGCACCGGCCAGCGACTAATCCCACGCCCCGTGGATCCGGCCCCACATCACCACGAGGAGGGTAAACCAGGAGTTCAGAGCGGAATCGATCCCGGGTGGCTCATTGCTGACCTCGTGAGAGGCACACCCTGGAAATCGCTCCACCACCTGAGCTTAGCCCTGGGGGCAATTATATCCCTATCTTTATCTCATTAGAAGGTGCTCGCAGTATGTGAGAGTCTCAAATTCACTTTGTCATCTATAAAAAGAATATCAAAATTTTTTTTTTAAAAATAAATTTAATATAATTAAAACAAAATAGTTTATCTTACTTTGATGTAAATATAGATAAAACAGTAAAACGTGCAATTATACTTTCCACTTAAAAATAAATCCTAACTTCTAGTTTAATTCATGCAGGATATCAATTTGACTGTTATAGAGGCTGATCAGCCAAAGATTTCATCCATCTCAATCCATTAAAATCCATGTATAACGGAATGGCTGCCGGGCAGGAAGGGGGGTGTTTGGGATATGGGGCGTTTGTGACTTTTTTGGAGTTATTAAACGGTCAAACACGTTTTGAGGGTGGGGCCCAAGGACTGGGAAATGCAATTCCATGGGAATTCACGTTCCTGTCTTCTTTGGCAGTTTTTTTTTAAAAAAAAATTCTGTATACGTGGCGGAGCCCTTTTTAATTTATTTTGTTCCAACCCATTCAATTTTAATAATTTTCAATGCCCAAACATAAACGCACCCCCTTAGCTTTAATTAATTTCACAATCACCCATTGTTTTCATAAGAGGAACCATGAAGCTTCTTTTTGTTCTAGTTTGACTTTGACCCTCCCCCCTTCAATTTTGGGCACAGCCACTCCCATCATCCCATCCCATGCCCATGTTTAATCACGACTGAGAATTTTTGTTGTATATATATATATATATATATTTTTTTTTTTAATTTTTTAAAATTTGTGAGGGCTGCTAATAACAAACGACTTTGAATTTTTGTAGTATATATATATTTTTTAATTTTTTAAAATTTGTGAGGGCTGCTAATGACAATCAAGCACACCATTCAGAGGGGGGGTGTTAGTAAGTCAAGCCGACTGACAAATTACTTTGACTCAATTCGATTTTAGTTGATTTCAAAATTAAGTTTGAGCTATTCAAGTAACTTAATGAGTCGAATTTGAGTTTTGTTTTTGTAATGCATGCTCCACTTGTCTTGTAAGGATGTAGCTAAGTTGATAGAGCTTCGCTTTTATAATTGGTTTGTTACGATTATGAGTTTGATGGCTAATTGTTCAGGTGAAAATGATAGTATACTGTACTTGAATCGATAACTCACTTTTTCTAAGTCATGAGAAAAAGACCCGAAACATGCCACTAAAAGACTATACGGAGACAAAGATGGATTGTCAATAACATAGAGAAGATAGGATGGGCCCAATTGAATTTTAGTAGTTTTATATTTTTATATTATATAAGTAAATATATATATATATATATATTTTACACATATTTTATATTAGGGCAAAAGACATTCATTTCTTTTGAGGTTTTAAAATTTTCATTGACTTGACCTCCCTCAAAATTTTAAAAATGTCACAAATTTCATCAAAAAGACACAAATCTTCCCTCAAATGACTTATCTTTTAACAAAATATAAGGAAATGTTTATATCTACATATATATATATATATATATATATATATATATATATTTTATCAAATTTCATGAGAGGTTCATGAAATTCTTGAAACCTGACATGAAGTTTTTAAAATTTTTGAAATTTCAACAAAAGTACATATATTTTTGCTAAATTTTACAAGAAATCAATATTTTTTATTATTAATATTATTTATAGTTTTCATAAGCGTATTTAATATTTCTTTATAATTAAATCGAGTTTAACTAATTCATGTTGAGTTTGAGTTCAATTATGAGGTTATAGAATTTTAGTCTCACTAGACTGCACATTATTATTATTATTATTATATTCACCATTGAAATTTAGTGGGTATGAAAAGGTGCCACCGTAAGCATGCTAAATTACTCTTAAAAAAATGTTGCGAATATTTTTTCTTGTGGCAAATATTGAATAGAAAAAATTATAGAAATAGCTTAAACAAAACATTTTGTTTTTAGAGAATGGAATTGGGTTTTGGTCTTAGTCGCTTTTGGGATTTCCTTTTCTGCCGCGTGACCAGAATAAAATGTATTCCTAACTTGAGAACAAGTTAAAGGCCTGAGATTTGGTGCCACGAAATGACCAAATGATTGTGTTTTGATTCTATAACACTCATACTATGAATGAGACAGTGACACTCAGAAGACCAAGTCCTGCTGCTCAAATTATCATCGTCCCACTCTTGATCCAGTCAATTCCAAAGACCATGAAGACTAGCAATTCCAAACACCATTGCTCTCTCTCAAAAAAGAAAATAAAAAATTCCTGACACTTCTTGATTTTTCTTGTTTGATAGCTTGATATATTAATTTATTAATTTATCGATATGCTTTTTGGGTCTTGTGAGATTCAAGCTTACCCAGAGAAAAATCTTCACTTTTCTATTATCAAGTCATTATATTTTATGTTAAAATATATATGTTGAAAAATTAATCTGTCCGAGTTATATTTTTAATAAAAAATCATATTTTTGTATTATGAGTAATATTCAAGTAGTGATTATTTATTTTAACTAAATTGCCTGTGCTATAATTATCCACAATCCTTAGTACTAATTTTTTGTATTTGTAAATTTATAACACTTGTTGTATTATTATTATTATTATTATTGGACCCTTCAAATTAGAGCATTTACATGATTAGACAGCTTAATTTATTTTTATTTTTTTTGTGAAAGCTTAATTTAATTTTAAGTAAATTTTTTTTGGGGGGTATGAAAAGGAAAGAGAGGGTATTTATTTTTAAATATTGGCTACCTGAATTATTTTAATCAAAATTTGACTCATTCAATTTGGCTTGCGGTAGAATCAATTTGGGTCAACTCAGTAACTTGAGTGCCCAAATAATTACCCTAGATTTTGAATCATTGCCTCAAGCTTTTAGTTAGATTGTGTCCAAGTACTTAGGTTGGTATTGACCATCAAATTAAACAAGTAGTTGGTCAACTCATTTGGCCCCAACCAAAACTAACTATTGCTGAAAGGTAAAATACTTGCTTCACAAGAAAAGACACAAAATTTTACTCTATGAATACTAATTTGAAAATAATTATATTAAAAATGTAGAAATTTTGATATGTAAAATAATTTTTTATTTTTCATTTCTATATTTTAAAATAATGATGAAAAAGACAATTCACTTTTCAAAATTTCAAAAATTATATAAGATGAAATTAGAGATCATCGATTTTGGCATTTGAATTTAAGTAAATTTGAAAAAAGTTCGATACATAATCCACATAAATTAAAGTTTAAGATCCAAATTTCATACTCCAATAAGCAAAACAAGAGTTAACAATTTAGAAAATAATAAAAAAGATGTTTTCTAACTTTTTATGTAAATTTTAAAAGATAGAAAATAAGGTGGTATTTTTATAATTATTTTTAAAAAATAAAAACCAAAAATAGAATTATTTCCCCAGGAAAATAACGCTAAAATTTATCATTGCTCATACAAATGCTATAAAAATAAAAAAATGAATTAGCTAATATTTTTTAAAATTTTTTATTTTCTGCAATTAAACAGATCCTAATTAACTTTAAAAAAAACTAAAATTGGGAAAAAAAAAGTATTACACGTATGAAAATATATGTGTACGCTATAATTATACAAGTTTTGTTGAATGGTTGAGAAAGGAAGAGAAGGAGCCGTCCACTTTAAATAGGGTCAGTGTCAGTGAGAAGTTGTCCTCTTTCTCTTTCACATTCTTTAACTCTATTCCCATTCTTAAAGAATTTAAAGTGTTTAACACAACTTAGCAGTTTTTTTTTACAAAAAGAAGGCGTTACGTTCATTTATTTATTAATATACCTTCACTTTTAACGAAAAAATATCATGATTATAAGATAAAATAAAAAAAAAAATACAGAAAAATCTTCCTAAAAAAAATCAACATCAACAACCAACCAAATTAAAACAACAAAACTATACATAACTAAACAAAGAAGATAAAGGTATAAAAACAACCAAAATTAAAACAAAATATAGCAAACGAAATTCTAGAATTGAACTAATGATGAACGAAAACGAGACCCTACCTATCCATCCAAAGAATACCTTTCAGATAACTTGGTAAAAGGTGTTATTTTTCGTAAATTACATTATTTCCCATTTCCTATTCTTTAATAAGAAAATCAGCCGCACTATTGCATTCCCTATATCGATGCATATATGCTTTTCTAGTAAATACAATGTTCGATTTACCATATCTTTTTTCCTAGGCTTGGACTGAAAATTATAGTGAAAAATTAAAAATAACAATTTTATTCATTACGATTTGGTGGTTGTTTCGAAAAAATATAAAGGCAGATGAGAGTAGGGAAGAACAACACGGAAGGAAGAGGGGCAGCATGTGCGTCTCGCTCTCATCCTATGACCAAATCCTTGTGAGAAATAATATTTCTTCAGTAAAAAAATGTTACCCAAGTGTTAAACTTAATACTCAAAAGAAGCTGAAAATTTTGGTAAAAATATAAATTTCAAATGAAGAAGTGCTTTATAGTTTTAAACATATATTCTTATGTTTTAAAAATATTTACAGGTAAAAAAAGGCACACATTTGAATATTAAGATAGATTTTTTTTTTTAATTTTCAAATAACATTAAAACTTGAACATTAATTACACTAATTTACATTATTTTTATCATTAATTTTTTTCTCATTCTTTAGATTATTTTGAATAAGATTCTTTATATATATATATATATATATATATATATATATATATATAAAACTCATGTTTTTACTATTTTGTATCTCAAATATTTATGACCCTAACCAACTAATGGGCCTAATTCAACTTTATTAATAAATATGGGTTCACTTAACAAATAATTATACAAGAATTTCAAAATATTACTATAAACTTATAGTTAAAGAGTCGAATTGACCAATGTACAATCACTGTGTATAATACAGTTACTATTATTATGTGTAACATAATTTCTTTAAAAATTCTAACAATTTATTAAGGAAAAGAAAAATATAACTCCAAAAGAGAAATAAATGCTACAAATAGTAACTCAAGGACTTATGATATTAAATTAGACCAAACTTTCATGAATTTTAGTCTGTTATTAAAATATCATTAAAGCTAAAAAAGGTTTTGTAAAAATATTGTCACAAAATTACGGTTAAGTGAACTAAACTTAAGAACATTTTTTTAATTCATAGAGTTAGGATTTATGCTTTAACTAGCCTCCAATCAACTTGATCCCACCCATGAAAATTATCACCCACCCTAGTAATAGGAAACTGAGAAATTTTGTAGACCACATTCAATTATATAATTTTGTGCCACTCTAAAATCTAAAAGGCAATTCGCTTGCTTACTTTGAAATCAAATTAAAAGATAAAAAGAAAGACTAAAAAATTGTCGTGCATACTTTTTCATTAGAAAGTGCGCTCCAATTCATTATTTTAAGAAAAATTTTATGATAAGCTAATTAAAAATGCTAATATATATGTATCATTCCTTTTAAATACCCAAAATATAAAAGTATGGATGGTTGAGGAGTGAATTTAAGAAATCGACTTCAACAAACAAAAAATTACACCAATGATAAATTTTAAAAAACAAAGATAAATGAGAAGGAAGATACATCAAAAACAGCAAAAGAAGCAATAAGGAAAATGCCTTTTTACCAAATTTTGTAATCAAATTTAATTCTTAACAAGATAATTGAAGATGTTGACCGATGCCCTACTTTTTTTTATAATATTCTACTTTTTCTTTTAAAAAATGCATGAATAATATTTAGATTTGTTATAAGGTTAGGTTATGATGGTTGGTAGTACGACATTTTTTTTTTTTCCTAGAATAAAATTCTTAAATTAGGCAGTCTTAACAATGACTAACAAATACATGTGTTTATACTGTTTTATTTTAAATATATATTTTGGAAGTTAGAATTCAAGGGCCATGACAACGATGTCTTCTACCATTTGGAAGCTTTTTCCCATTTTATTATTATTTTATAATAATATATTAAATAATACTTCATTTGGAAAAAAAATTCTTAGTTTAATGCTTACGTAATTTCGCTGTTTGGTCCAGCGAGATTTGTCACACGTCACACACTGAGCATTTTCCAGGCAAATCTCGCTACTTGATCCTACTTCATTGGCATTTTTATAAATACAATGCAAAACAATGAAAAAAAATATATTTTTAAATTTTTTTTTTAAAGTATAATAGTATTAAATAGATTAATTAATCATATATTTCCTTTATGCCCTAGATATTTCCAAAATCTAATTGGGATGCAATCTGATCATTTAATTTTCTTACTTTTCATATTTTATTAAGGTCATCTTTATTTCATTGACTCTAATATTACAAATGAATCTTCAATCCTTTGTATTTTCTCATATGTAACTTCTAGGTTTAAGCTTTTGATTTGTTTTCATTAAACAACTCATTAAAGTATCTTCACCACCTCTATTTTAAATCTTTTTTTAAAAAAAATTCACTGGGACATTATCATTATTGCCCTTTATACATTTTACATTTACTTAATCTTTGCCTTTTCTTTCTCTAACTCTAACTAGTTTATACGTCCTTTTTAGCCCCTTTTTATTTATTTAAAATAATAATATTTTTTAAAATTTTTTTAAAAAATAAAATTTTGAAAGTAAAATGTCAATAACTAAATAAAAAAAAGTGTATTCCTTCTCGATCCTCATGTGGTCCATACACAACCATTAACAACCAGTCCCAACTAACATTACTGGAATGGTAACTTACAGAGATGGAGAACTTACAATTTTTAATTGCTAAAAGAGAGAACTTACCATTTTTTTTATTGTTTTATCAAATCAAAATACTTCCTGTTGTTCCATTGGTCTCAAGGCATACTCATTCTATTGACATCTCCTTCCATAAGCATGCAACAATAATTTGATTTACCAAGCACAATTTTGATTCTTGAAGACAAATAATGTTCGGTTTTCATTGATTCAAGGCAACAGTCATTTAATTCTCGGACATTCCATTACCATCTATGCATAGAAATTTTGGGCTCCCATGTTTTAAGTATGAATTTCCTTTCAGGTAACCAAAATAATTATGGACAACGTTCATGATTTATGTTATAGCATATACTGTCTCCAATAGTTATGCACGAGAAACACAAGTTCTGACTCTTTTCTTCATTTTCTTTCATTTCACTTAAGGCATTTTCACGGGACTCTCCTTTAGCTGTTGACTTGTCAACTGCAACTCTAGGGCTATCTGAGAATCGTGATCTTCAGGCTAGTTCTAGGCACCTTCGGACACTTTTATTGATAATGGATAAGAAGGAAGATGTCTCAAAGGAAGAGAGAGAGAGAGAGAGAACAAGAATAGAGGGTTCAACCTCCGATGATAAGGATCAGGAAGATGAAATAGGGAGGAATTCCAAGAGGAGACAAACTCAAAAATCATCGATTTTGAAGATTGCTATGTATTTTTCAATATCTTTGTAATAACCCCAAAATTATTACCATTTATATATATATATATAACCTGCAACACTATAATATTACTTTCATACCTATAATAATATTCACTATAACGTCTTGAACCTCAAGTGGTACTGAGGATACCTACTCACAAAACATACCACCTATGCAGCGAAAAACATAAAAATATATTAACATTTTTTTACAATACCAAAGTTTTAGTATTTCCCAAAACATACATATACATCTCCTAGAAAATCCACAAAAACTCCTAGGGACTACTCAAGATACATCTCCTTTTACAACACTTACCCTTCAGTGAGGGCGGTATTAAAAGCCCCCTCTATCTCAGAGCTCGCTCCGCACGCCTATCTGGATCACCTGAAATATTTGGAATTCTGGGGTGAGACACCTCTCAGTAAGACGAAATAAATTACAACCAGTGTGTGGCAAATGAGTTTTACTTGAATAACATAATTATTAATTCAACTATAACTGTGATAACATTTCAATGTAAAACATATCATAACTCACACCTATGCCTTTTAAAATAAGCTTTCTATTTGAACATACTTTTAACTATAATAGATAGTTCCCGTTCTCCATGAAACTATATACTTTTATTTATATAATTGTGAAAGGTTCACTAAATGGATAACTATATGCATGAATTAACCCTGCATGCTTGGGCTGTGCGGCTCGTGGGCTGAACTTAACTCTAACTGCCCTACCAGGCTAAGTCGAACTGTAAACCTCTATAGTACGATTGCCCCCTCAACCTGGTCCTGACTGCCAAGGAGCTCTTCGTCTCTCCTCTGGGCACAATTGACTGTCATTCCACACTCTATCTAAGATATGTGGTTGCACTATCTATACTGTATTAGTTACGGTACTGTGCTCTATGAGCTACTCAGGTACATCAGGGTTCTGATACTATATAATATTATTTCTATATATTACTGTTTTACCATGATTCTATATAAACTGTAATACCATGATTCTGTAATATAATTATATATCATGGTTCTGTAATAACTGTAAATCATGGTGTTGACCTTATAGGTCACACCTAGTTTTGATAATGACAAATACTCAGGTATTTGATGGCTTTCAAGTGCATGTGCAGGTTCATTTTAGCAGATCAAGTAATGGCACATGAAAGCAAAGCGTGAAGACCCTGAAGGTTAGCTTCATATTGTAAATTCAATTTATGTAATATGGGTCTGTAATAGACACCGAAATTCCATGTATTCTCACAATCTCATGCACATACAACTCTACTAGCCTACTCAAAGAGTAGTTAACCTTCATCGGTATGAAGTGAGTAGATTTTGTCAACCTGTCCATAACTACCCAAATAGCATTCTGCCCGTGAAGTGCTGTCGGTAATCTGATAACAAAGTCCATGGAAATATGTTCCCATTTCCATACTGGAATAGGCAAAGGCTGCAACGGCCCTGCCGGCCTCTCGTGTTTAGCTTTCACCTACTGACACGTCAGACACTGCTCCACAAACTGGGCAATATCCCTCTTCATACCACTCCACCAGAAGGACTCGTGCAAATCCCGATACATCTTCGTACTACCCGTATGTACCGTATACAGAGAATGATGCGCTTCCTTTAGAATCGTCCTTCTGATCTCCTCGTCATTTGAAACACACAACCTGGTCCCAAACTTCAACACACCTCTGTCAGAGATGTTAAAATCCGCACCCAAACCCTGCCGTACTTTCCCCTCAATCTTTGCTAACTATGCATCACTAGCCTGCGCAGCTTTAATACGCTCAAACAAAGTCGGTTGGATTACCAAGCTGGCAATGAAAGCCTGATGATCACCAGACGTCAACTCTATGCTAAGGCTTTCCAAATCTCGTCTAATATGATGTTGAGCTACAACTGTAGATACTGCTGCATGTTCTGACTTCCGACTCAACACATCTGCTACCACATTAGCCTTTCCTAGGTGATAGCTGATCGTACAATCATAGTCCTAAATCAATTTTTAGCCACCGCCTCTGCCTCATATTCAGCTCTTTCTGCGTGAAGAAATACTTGAGGCTTTTATGATCAGTGAAGATCTCACACTATACACCATACATGTAGTGTCGCTAGATCTTTAAGGCATAAACAACAGCAGCTAACTCTAAGTTATGCATAAGGTAATTCTTCTCATACTCCTTAAGTTGCCGAGAAGCATAAGCTACCACCTTACCCTGTTGCATAAGCACACATCTCAAACCTTTCAGAGATGCGTCACTATAAATCACAAAGTCCCCATCCCCTGAAGGAATGGTCAACACCGGAGCAGTAACCAGCCGGTGCTTCAACTCGAGAAAACACTGCTCGCAATCACTAGTATAGTCATACCTCACCCCCTTCTTAGTCAACTATGTCAGAGGTCCAGACAATTTAGAAAATCCCTCCACGAACCGACGATAGTAACCCACCAGTCCGAGAAAACTCCGAACCTCCTACACACTCTTCGGTCTAGCCCAGTCGACCACAGCTTCAAACTTGCTAGGATCAACAGAGATACTGTCCTCAGACACCACATGGCCTAAGAACGCGACCTGATTTAGCCGAAACTCACACTTCTTCAGCTTAGCGTATATAGCTTCTTCTCTCGCAACCTCTGTAGCACTAACCTCAAATGGTACTCATGCTCTTCCGAACTCTTCAAATATACCAGAATGTCATCAATGAATACCACTACGAATCGATCTCGGTACTCATGGAAAACCCTGTTCATTAGATCCATGAACACTGCCGGCGCATTGGTCAACCCAAATGGCATAACCAAGAATTCATAGTGGCCGTATCTGGTTCGAAAAGCAGTCTTCGCTACATCCCCCGCTCTAACCCTCACCTGATGATATCCTGACCGCAAGTCGATCTTTGAAAAGACCTGTGTTCCCTGCAGCTGGTCAAATAGATCATCTATACGAGACAAAGGGTAATGGTTCTTCACCGTCACTTTGTTGATCTCATGGTAATCAATGCACATACGCATCGACCCGTCCTTCTTCTTCAAAAATAATACTGGAGCTCCCTAGGGCGGAACACTAGGTCGAATGAATCCCCTGTCCAGTAATTCCTGCAACTACTCCTTTAACTCCTGAAATTCTGCTGGAGCCATCCGGTATAGAGCTTTAGAGATTGGTGTCTTGCTAGGAAGCAACTCAATCGCAAACTCCACTTCACGATCCAGAGGTAAACCAGGTAAGTTTTTTGGAAAAACATCCGGAAACTTGTTGACCACCCGAATGTCCTCGAGTCTCAACTCATCCCGCGGCGATTCCTTCACACAAGCTACGTACCCCTGACAACCATCCAAGAGTAACCTCCTCGCCTGTAAAGCTAATAGAATCTGTGGCGTAGAATGCACACACGATCCAGCGAACTCAAATTCCTGCTTCCCAGGAGGTCTGAACACTACTACCCTCTTCCGACAGTCAATTACTGCATAGCTGGAGAACAACCAACCCATTCCCAGTATGACGTCGAAACCTGACATGTCGTATACCACAAGGTTTGCTGGTAACAGTCTCTCCTGAATCACAACTAGGCAGTTTTCTAACATCTTACTACAAACCGATACACTCCCAGTTGGCGTAATCACAGACATCATCTCATTCATCACACAAGTTTCTGCCTCGCACAATTTCACAAAACTAGCAAATATGAACGAAAGTGTTGCCCCTGAATCAAATAAAACAACAGCTTTATTCGAAAGCAATAACATGGTACCTGTCACCACGTTCCCAACGTGTTCCGCATCTGCTAGAGTAAGTGAATATACTCTTGCCGAAACCATTGTCGGAGCCGTGGTTGCCTGAAAATTTCCCCGAGACACCTGATTACTCCCACGGTTCTAACTCTGTGCAGGCATAATTTTTCTCTGTTCCAGACAATACTTCGCCATGTGGCCCGACTAGCCACAGTTGAAGCAAACACCCCTGAATGGCTGACACTCACCTTCGTGCCATTTATAGCACTTCTCACACGGTGCAGAGGATGGATCCCCCTGAGAACTCAGCCGCTCGGTGTTCTGCCGACACCCAAAACTATAGCTCTTCTTTTTCTTCCACGGTCCTTGCCGAGGACCACTCTAAGGACCAGAAGATACTGGCCTCTTCCCCTGTACCTGTACAACCTCATCTCCTCGAAGGTCGATCTCAACTATGGTGGCTTTATCCACCAGAGCAGAAAAATCACGGATCTGCAGCATCCCTACAACACGGCGGATGTCTTTCCTTAGACCCTTTTCGAACCTCCGAGCCTTCTCGTGCTCATTCGGAACTAAGTATGGTGCAAATCAAGATAACTCGATGTATCTGGAAGCATATCTCTGCACCGACAAAGTCCCCTACGTTAGCCCTGAAAACTCATCACCTTCACATCCCGAGTGGAGACCGAAAAGTATCTCTCGAAGAATACCTCCTTGAAGCGGCCCCACGTCATATCAGATGAACCAGCTCTTTGCCTCTCAAGCAGACTCACCGCTGTCCACGATCGCCCTACCTCCCCAGCCAACTGGAAGGTAGCGTACAAGACCTTCTGCTTCTCAGTGCAGTGGAGGACTCCCAAAATCCTCTCGGTCTTCTCAATCCAATCTTCCACCACAGTCGGATCCGGTCCTCCTGTAAATGTCGGAGGGTGCATGCGTGTGAACCTCTCGATGGTACACCCCGCATCAGTAGGAGAGCTCTCGTATCTCCTAACACTCCATCCAATTTCCCAGATCACCTGTCTCGCCATACTACGAGACACAGAAGGAGACTCATCACTTGCCGTCTCCTCGGAGCCACTTTCCAAGTTATTGTCCTTGGGCTCCATGCTGAAAACAGAATAGGATTCGGTTAGAATCCCTACAACACATATAGTTAACACAATGATCTACACTAATCATGTTAACTACTTCCTGCTAGGTCCAGGTCTGTCCTATCACACCGACATGAAAGTCATCAATGATCTGCCCTGTTTTTACTAGAATCGTCATCCCACAAAAAACACGAAATACCGTCGACAATTCCCGATCTAGCAACCAAACAACCCACAACCAACTCTACCCATCCACATCCTATACTCTGGTATGTACACATCAATACTCCTAACCAAGTCTACAAAACCTAATAACCTGGTTAGCTCTAATACCAAGCTGTCAGGCCCCGAACCCTGAAATGGGACCCAGGGGTGAATTTAAGTAACCTAACCTGTCTCTGTATCAATTAAAACATTAAATGATACCACATACAAAGAGGGTCCGGCCCCGTGGGGTGAACGGTTGCCTTAAATACATACATACACATGTCCATATTCATCAAAATACACAGTGAAATATGGTCTTTCTTTATATCAAACTATACCATACCAGAATCTATACCATACAGGGTTAAACATACCTAAAAATACTATACATACCACGGGTGTCTACAAAATCCATCAGGACAACCCGGTTACAAAATTCGTACCTATCAGGTACTAACAGTAGCTAAACACAGCCCCCGCTTCCAGATGCTAGGATGCTAGTTTCGGCTACCCGAAGGACCTGAAAAATATTTGTATATATTCGGGGTGAGACACCTCTCAGTAAGGGAGAAAACAGGTTATATCAGTGTGTGGCATACTAGTGTCATTTTCATACTTCATAACACATACATACGATACAGTTTGAAACACATACGTACAGTTTCAAAACAAGTTCCATACATTCCCATACAATTCCATATAGTTCCAGTATTTCCACAAAACCATTCCAGTTCATACGATACTCAAATACATACATACATACATACATATGGTCAGTGTCGTCACACTACTCACAACTACACAAGTCACCTAGTCTCACAGTGGTTACGTTCCAACACATTAAACTACGAAGGTTTCCGACTCAGGACCAATAGTGAATCCATTGCTACACACGCAACTACACAAGGTCACCTGGTCTAACCCCGATTACGTTACCATGTGCAAACTACGCTGCGTCAACCTAGGCCCACTGTGGTCCGTTGCTACATTCGGTGACCAACCGAATCATACTGGTGATATTTCATACCCCGGATATAGAGCCGGCCACTCTTGCCCATGGTAGTTAGTCGTTACAGGGCACAGCGTACGGTAGTTAGCCGCCCCTAGCTGTTACGGGATACGGTAGTTAGCCGCCCCTAGCCGTTACGGAGTATGGTAGTTAGCCGCCCCTAACCTTTTTTCACAAAACTTGGAATCACTTTGGAACTCACGTCACTATGCATTTCAGCGTACGGTAATAAGCCACCATATAGCTGTTTTTCACAAATATCTGGAACAACATACAAACATACACACATACCACACTTATTTGGTTTATGGAAAATCATATCGTTTACAATTTCAAGTGTACAGTTTATGCAAATGGATTACAGTCACCTCAATAATACAGTTTAAGTAACATAAATGGTTTTCCAATCAAATAAGAGATGATACCCGAAATCCCCAATTTTTCCTGAAAACTATAACCCGAAAATCCCGTATTTTCACCCAATAGATTTCCCCAAATAAGTAGTCAAAATATACATACGATTGTAGCCTACAGGCCTACCGATCCTGATTTCGAAAATGAACTGATATAAACAGAATCCCCTTACCTCAACTCGAAACCAAACCACGAACTCTACGGCCCTCAAAACTACGAACCGAGACTTCGAAATCTACAAACCACAATACTAAACATGCTTACGATCCATACTACTACACATATACCGAATCAAAAATGAAAACCGAGCCTTACCTCGATTTTGGCTCGAAACCCAAAATTGCTCGAACCGAGATTCCAATCCACAGAAGTTGTAGAGAATCCCTCCACGATCCTTGTGGTACCCTCAGATTTCCGATTCTATTAACGACCGGTGAGGAAATCTAGAGAGAGAGAGAGTTTAAAGAGTTTAGAGAGAGAGAGAGAGAGAGAGAGAGGCTTAGTGAAGAAGAAAACCCAAATATCCCCTTTTTAAGCCTTTGACCCACCCAGTTTTCATCGACGAAAAGTACCTTCGTCGACGAAAAATCAATAATTTCGTCACGGATGTCAACAGCCTCATTGACGAAGTCTGATATTTAGAATTTTCCACACCTCTTGGCTTCTCTTCGTCGACGAACCTCTGAATTTCATCGATGAAAAGTCTACTACCTTCGTCGAAAAAATCTAGCTTCGTCGACGAAATTTGCAGAAATCCCTTTATATTTTCCGGGTTCTTACAAGTAACTAGGAATATGGTCTGTAATAATCTCTGCATGTCATGCATGTAGATTGTGTAAGCTCAACATGACCATGGTCCCAACACTCATGCACATATATCATACAAAATACAAGAGTATTAAACCTCTGCTTAATTGAACATCATTGAGAAAGTTAAGAGAGCTCCTGTAACGACCCGAATAAAATGGTAGTTAAAGAGTAAAAGAAAAAGGGATATTGGAACCGAAAACAGAAGGAGGTCGTCGACATTGAACTTTGGAAGGACTAACGGAAAAAGGGGGGGAAACAGCAGGACTTCATCGACGAATACAAAGGATTCGTCGACGAAGGCTTAAGAGAATTCGTAGACGAACACAGGGGCTTGTTGACGAGAAAATACCGAGAGGGGTTCTGAGGCAGCCTGAATATTGTCGACGAATACAGGGCTTCATCGACGAAATTTGTGAAGGACTCGTCAACAAAGAACGAACTCGTCAACGAAATCCTCTATTTTATATATATACGAAAATCCAGATAATTTGGCTTCTTAAAGAAGCCAACGCTCCCTCTCTCTCTCTCTCTCTCTTCATTTTTGGGCTATTTTTACGCCGAATCAACGATTCGAAGTCACCACGACGCTCCTGGCGGAGTTCTCTCCAAATCTGCTGGAGCAGATCGTGGGAGAAAGCTAGTTGGAAATCATCCCAAAGTTGAGGTAAGGCTTTTTAAGCCATATTTGGTCTTGCGCTAGTTAGAAGAAATGTTGTGCGTATGAAAATACTGAAGTTTAATACTGGAAGTTTTCAGTTTCAGAGTATTGGTCAGAGAACCCCTTAGGTGTTAAACTTGAATGCTTTTTGGTGAAAACTTTCTACTCAATATACGAGTTTTTGACAGTTGAGGAAAATATTATATGCTTAGAAATACTGAACTTTAATTCTGAGATTTTTCATTTTCAGAGTGTTGAGTTAGGAACCCTGCAGGTGCGGGGCAGTTTTATTAGGGGCTTTCCAAGAATCAGGTAAGGGGATAAACTAAACTAGTATTGTTTTGGAAAATGTTATATAGTTATCATTTGATTTATGAAAAATGTATATGATTATATATATATATATATATATATATATGTCTTATATTTGCAAAATACTGTGAAAATGATCGTATGTTGAATATGTGGAAAATCTACTGTGTGGCATGAGTAAAAATGTTGTGAAATGCTGTTTTCTGAGAATGTGGATGAGATGGATTTTTATGATGGAAAACCATCGTACGGGCCGAGATGTTTTCATATATATATATATATGGATGTGATTTTCCGGCGTATGGGTCGTGCTATGTGATTTGCCGGCGTACAAGCCGTGCTATGTGACTGTAATTGCCAGCGTACGGGCCGTGTTATGTGACTGTGATTGCCGGCGTACGGGCCGTGCTATGAGATGTGATTTGCCGGCGTACGGGTCGTGCTATGTGATTAATGTTTGCCAGCGTACGGGCTGTGCTATGTGTAGCTGGCGTACGGGCCGAGTTTTGATAAAATGTGTAATACCAGCGTACGGGCCGATGATTTTCATGATACATGTATATTTGTGAAATGATATGATTGATGTGAAAATAAATGATATGAGATATTTATGTGTCACAGTTTCAGTATATGTATATGATATCAGAACCTGGTTGGCTTGGTTTAGACTAGCACTTGCACGGTATCGTTGCTATGTGTCCATAGTCCTCGTGATCATGATATCTATGTTAACGCCGCTGTACGGAGTGGTGTGAGATCGGATGGTTGACATGGTTATTTTAAGAAGTGTGCTATTATCGCCCCTGGTGTATGAACCATTCTGGGTAGACCCACCGGACCTACGGACTAGACTATTGACTTGGCAATGGTCGGCCAACCATTGTCAAGTCCCGCCTTCAGGCCACACAACCCAGTCATGTGGGGGTAATACATGACAACAGTCAGCTAACCTACCAGGAATGGTTTTATGTTATTATTATTATGATATGAGATGAGATATGTTATGAAAATGTCGTATGTTCTGCAATGTTGATTTATTATATATGTTTTCCCAGATTGATGAAACAGTACTAAATGTGTTATATATGATATATGTTGAACACGAATTACTCATGTTGCCACACACTAGTATTAGTTTATTTCCCTTACTGAGAGGTGTCTCACCCTTAAATTTTATACATTTTTCAGGAGCCCCTGATAGGAGAGCGGGAAAAGCCCCACTGATAAGCAGTGTTTGCCCTCTTTGGAAGGGTAAGCTTTTGGTAGGGACAGTTAGGATTTTTGTGGGAACTATCCCTAGATTTATTTTTGGGATGTATATATACTGAGAGATAGTGTTGGTAGTACTCTGGTATGATGTATTGCACCTTATGACGAGATGTATATGATTTTATACTTTCTGCTGCGTAGGCTTCTGCTGTATGTTCTGATGTATACCTGGTACCCACGGGTCCAGGTGGATTGTGACCTGCTGAGTTGTGATGTTTGATGTTGATATTATTATATAAAATATATATATGTAAAAAATGAGCGGGTCGTGACAGCTCCGGCGACCAAACCCTTGGAGTTCAAAACTCCTCGAGCGCCCGAACTGTTGTCGAGTCAATAGTTGACCATGCTTCGGGCGACTGAACATATTTTGAGCGTATCTCCCTCGGGCACCCAAACCGATGTTAGGTTCCTTTTTAACTACTCGGGCACCCGAACGATCACAATCAAAATAGGGCTCGGGCGACCGAATTGGCCGATTCGGTTAATCGAACCTAGGACCGGGCACCCGAACCTACGAAAAAATGCTACTGAATTTGATTTAAGCTACCGAACCAAGACACGGGCAACCGAACTCATTTAAGTTACTTTTATCACAATGTCTATTCGGGCGACCAAACCTCGGTTCAGCCAACCGAACCTTAGCAGGTTAAAATTAATTTAACTACAGTAAAATCAAGTTAATTTGGGTTAAATG
The DNA here is from genome assembly GCF_029873635.1 of Malania oleifera. Classification (NCBI taxonomy): domain Eukaryota; kingdom Viridiplantae; phylum Streptophyta; class Magnoliopsida; order Santalales; family Ximeniaceae; genus Malania; species Malania oleifera. The sequence continues at coordinate 4,028,258 of NC_080426.1, read as the reverse complement.
TGCTTAAGCTTTTTTAAACTTTTCTAATAATACCCAATAGGTCCTAAACGGTTATATTTTTGACCTAGCCTATAAATATGAGTTCATTTGTGTGGATTAGCAAACGATTAAGGAAAAATCATTAGTCAAAATTCTCTCAAACCCAAAATCCCATTGTGCCTATAATACTTCCAAACACTCTCACACCTTCATTCCATTGATTAATCTTAACTTTGTGAGTGTTCTTGCTTGGGTTATTGCTTAGTAGTATTGTTAATACTCCCAGTATGCTTGTGTGATTGAGATATTATTTTTGGGGAGTTTAGCTTAGGTTTATCCCACAGATTTTCATTCTATAAATCTTGTGTTGGGATAACCTAGTAAGCTTAGGATATTTGCATTATTATTGTAAGTGTCCAATAGCTTAGACTTTTGTTGTGCAAATATTTTTCAAATAAGTAAAACATTTTCAAACTAGTATTGTGCATATTTCATTGAGGAAAACTCTTTTAAACTGGTTTGATTATCTATTCATATCTTTAGAATATTGATCTGCTATTGAAGTACTTTGTTTAGATTCCAAGATACTGCTTGTTTTGAACACTCTTGAGCATATCACTGATTATACCATATTGAGTGTTGATAGCACAACTACTTGCATCACTGAGCTTACGTTTACTTACATTATTGATGTGTATGTGATCGATTAAGTACTGTGCGTATTGGGGTACATATTTGCTTTACTTGAGAAGCATAATCACTGTAACATTTGAGTGAATATATTGTTGTATTTCCAGGTGTGGCCTGAGGGGGCGATAATCCAGCCCAGAAGGATTGTGTAAAGGTTGGGGTCAGCCCTGTGAATTTGACCTAGGGCCTTCTCCGCCCCGCAAAGAGAATTTGTAAAGGTTGAGGTTAGCCCTGTGCTAATTGACCTAGTTGTATTAGGTGCTGCTCCACCCGTTAAGTGAGTCATTAGTGGAATCCTCGGGCTTGCGAGTTAGAGGCGGGGACGTAGGCACAGTTGGCCGAACCCCGATAAAATATCATGCGTGTTCTTTATATTTCAGCAAATTTATTTTCCGCACTTTTATTTTCAGCACATGTATGTTGTATGTTTGGCATTATATCTAGTACATGTGTTGATTGGGTTTATAATTAAATAGAAAGACCCTAGGTTTGTGTAATGCCGCTGTTGAATTAGTTAAACCTAAGAATAAAGTTTTAATACCCAATTCACCCCCCTCTTGGGAATACACCAAAGCTATCACATGGTTCTATACAAACTATAATATCATGGTTCTGTAAAAGTTGTAAAAAATTCTGTATTAAATATTTGTACTATATCTACTATTTCTCATGCCACACAATTTAAATGAAACTCTTATACTATAATTTGTACGGGAAAAATTGTATTTTCTTACTATATAAAAATAATATACATCATTTGCAAAACTTTCCTATATTCCAAAATTTTTGAATTTTCACAAACATATAACAGATATAAAATTCAAATCCCATACTCTAGATTTTATATTATGCAATATCCAGTAAATCATATGCTAAAATCCCATAAACACATGTTATGTTGTAATTGATAAAATTTCAGAATTTAACTGGCTTAACTTATTCCCCTTACTTGATTATTGAGAGGCCTGCTAAAACTCTATACTCACACCCGCGGTGTTCGAAACTTAAAAATCTTGAAATAATGTATCCCCCAGAATAATATCACATTTATATTTTTCTGAACCCGCATACTCCATTTAATCAATGAAATATCAAACAATCAACTATTTATTACTCTTACCTCATTCCCCGAGGAAACGCCCGCAGGGACCCTAAACCCGTGCCTGCAGCGTTCGCACCAAAACCCTGTATTCCACAAATCCCAATTTTATCAGTTCAACCTCAAATAATATTCATATTCACATTCCTAAACCTATACACCCATTAAATCAATTAAACCACCAATCAACACCATAATCACTTCCTTTGTAAGAACCTGACCCGAGAATTTTGGATTAAATAAATAAGAAAAAGGGAAGGAATTTAAAAAGGTGACAACAGCAGGGCTCGTCGACGAGGCTCCTTCTCTCATCGATGAGGCTCCTTCTCTCATCGACGAAGTCCCTTCTACAGCTCGGCGATGAAATTCAGAAGTTCGTCGATGAGTGAATACAAAGAGATTTTGAGAATTTTGAAATCTCAGGCTCGTCGATGAGGCTACGCCTTCGTCGACAAACGCCCTTCTTCTACTCGTCAACGAGCACTCCACTTCGTCGACAAGGTTGGTCGGGTCAAAGGTCTATAAGTTGAATTTTCATTTGCTTAATGGTTAAGAAACATAAAAATCCTTTCTCTCTCTCTAGAACTCGAACCACTCTCTCTCTCTCTAAGGTTTCGAGCCGTCAGTTATCTAAATCAACGATCCAACGTTGCTATATGGATCAAGAGGAGAATCTTTACACTTATAGCAGATCGGATCTTCATTTTGATAATTTTTGGGTTTTGATCCAAAATCGAGGTAAGGGTCTAAATTCGTTTTCGGTTTAGTAGATCTGTAGTAGGTAAGGTTGTATTGAAGTATTGTTCTTCGATTTTTAGGTTTTGAGAACTCAGTTTGCTATTTTGGAGCCGTTTAGTTCGGGTATTGATTTTCGGGATAAGGTAAGGGGTTTCTATTTATATTAGTTATTTTTGTAATTTGAATTGGTAAAACTGTCGTTTACAATTATACGAATGTTTTGGTTACTTATTTGGGAAAATCTATCGGGTGAAATTACGGGATTTTCAGGTTACGATTTTTGGGAAAATTGGGGGTTTCAGGTTTTGTCTCCATTTCTATTGGAAAATCGTATATTTGGTTAAATGGTGATATAGAGATGATCATACCTTTGATTATGTTAAATTGTATTTTCCAAAGCAAGAGTGGGATTTGGAAAAATAAGTAAATTGACTATATTTGAGGGTATAATTATTGATTTGGAATTCATGGGCCTAGGAAATATTAAAATAATATTTTATTTAAGATTAATTTAATGGAACAAGAATTTTTAATTTCAAGGTTCGGGTGAGCGCTGCAGGCATCTTTTCGGGGTCCCTATTGGTGTAGTACAAGAAATCGGGTAAGGGAAAAAATATATATTAAATCATAATTTTTAAAAATTTAATGGAAAATGAATTGTGTTATATATACATGTATACGTTTCGGTTTGGTTTAAAATGTCAACCCTTTAAATCATGCTTTCTAAGCCTAGGGTTGTTTTATTAGATACTTATATACGAAATTGAACTGATGAAAGTGAAATATTTTTTTCAAGATAATTATGTAAGAAATTAAAAGTATTTTTCTAGTATGTGAATGTTAAATATGGGTTGACTTATTTTATAGGAAATATATATGAATTTTACTGTTAAATAGTGTGGCATGAGTAAATAGGAATGTTGTGTGAAAATATGTTATATATATGAGACGCAGGATATACAGGAAATGAACTGAGTATGAAAATGTTAAATGAAATATGTTGTATGTGAGTGTTAATGCAACTATGTAAAATAGCTAAAAAATGTTAGGTAAAACAGTTGAGAGATGTTGGGTAAAATAGTTAAAATATGTTAGGTAAAACAGCTGAAAAATGCTGGGTAAAACAATTGAAAAATGATGAGTAAAATAGCTGAATGATGTTGGGTAAAATAGCTGAAAGATGCTGGGTAAAACAATCGAAAGATGTTGGGTATGAATGAAATGAAATGAAATGAAAATGGAAATGAATGAAATCAAAATGAAATGTGAAATGTGAACAATGTAAAATGGGAAAAAGTCACGTAAAGTGAAATGAAATGAAAAGTAAAAGATGAAAACTTGAATAGTTGAGAAATGTAAAATAATGGCAAACAAAATAATGTATTATGGTATTAGCAATATTTATGCTAGTAGAACATGTTACGTTTGGGCGAGATAAACTCTTCACCTGAGGGCTTGCTTAGAAAGACGAGTACCCTGGTTGTATCACGTGTAGCAGTAAGCTACATAATGTGTTAGGGTAAATGGAAACTACTTGTATGGGCGGGTAGATTTCCCTCTTCTTGGGAGCTTTTGCTGGTAAACTTTTGTACGAAACTGTGTGAGTACGAGATTAATCTATCACTTGAGAGCTTACTAAGTAAGGTGAGTGCCCTGGTATACTTTAACTGTGACCTTTAGATTGCCTAATGTAACAGAACAAAGGGGTGCTACTTATATGGGCGGGTAATCACCCTTATCCCTAGGTAATCTCATGGGTAAAATACCTTACATGTGTTTGAATAGGATCAGAAAATGATTTCAGAAATTATGTTAATGATTTGCAAATAATGAATAATATGTTATACACAAACCTGTTGGCCACACACTATTTTAATATATTGTTTCTTCTCTTACTAAGATGTATCTCATCCGAATATGAACTTATCTTTTTCAGGACCTTCACGAGATCGAGCTTAGAGAGTTCGAACTGTTATAGCACTTTTAAGGAAAAGGGTATAACTTTGATAATATTTTGGGATGTAAATATTTTATATTTTATGTTTGAAGTCTTCTGAGAAATGGATGGTTGTGAAACATACTGGTATTTGGGAATTATGTTTTGGAGATATGTATATATTTGAATACAGGTGGATGATTAATTTATTATGGTTGATAGATAGATTTAAAAAACTCTGGTATTATATTTTTGGGAGATTATATTTATGTTTTTCGCGTACATGATATTAGAATGTGAATTATTAGGTAAATGAATATATTAATAGCACTCTGGGCCCACGTAGAGGGTCGGGGCATTACACATATGTTCCATGTGCTCTTCTTCCTACCTTCCCTTACGTCAATCTCATTTCGTAGACATGAGATCCTAGGTCAACCTTTATGTCGAGCATACGCAGGATTTGCTTACAAAGTTGGCGATGAGGATGCTAACCATTATGCCTCGTGCATAATTGGATGAAAACCCGTAGCATAGTGTTCGGCAATACTCCAACATGACTCAACATACTAGACAGCGTTCAGCCGTGTCTCTGCATATGTAGCCAAAAGGTAGGAGCGGGAAAAGTGTAGAGTTGCCACTTCCCACATAAGCATTCGCGTCTACTTATGCTCAAAATTTGGACGTTGTTCCTTTTATGTGGCCCCAATTGTGTGGTTATAATGCTAAATGTAATGAACCAAATTTAAAAATGAAATTTAAATAATAAGGAAAGGGAAATGGAAACCGGAAACAGAAGGAAGCCGTAGACTTCGTCGACAAATCCCCTATATTCGTCGACAAAGGCTTAAGAGAATTCGTCAATGAACATAGGGGGCTCGTTGATGAGAAAATCCCGAGGGAGGTTCTGAGGCAGCCTGAATTTTGTCGACGAACACAGGGTCTCGTCGACGAAATTTGTGAAGGACTCGTCAACGAAGGTCGGGCTCGTCGACGAAATCCTGTTCTATAAGCATGAAAAATCTAGGAGAGATATTATTTTTTTACGAAACCTCTCTCTCTCCTCTTTCTCTCTCTCTCTCTCTACGGTTCTCTCTCCCTTCTCTCTACGTTTTCGGCCCACCAGTCATCAAATCGACGATCCGAAGCCATGAAGCTATGGTATAAGATCGTTCACCCCTTCACGGCCCCCTATGTTCAAAGATAGGGGGCCCAAATAATATGGAATTTCAATTATGAGTATACACTTCTCTGGATTGTAAAAGATCTTTTGATTGTAAATTGATCGACATCGAAAAATTAAAAAAATTAAAAGATATGCGTATTGATATAAACTTCTCTGGATTGGTCCCCCCCCCCCCCCACCAGGATTTTGAAGGTTTCTTTAGATACATGCAATTACATATTTTGCATGTCACATCAATATATTAATCACAACATGGTCTTAAATTTGAAGTTAAATTCATAATTACTGGAATAAGAAAGTACTTGTTTTCAATGACACATACAAATCCTAGGTGTGTATCTTTTAGAACCACAATGCAATCACCCACATTGCCTTTGGGAGCATGGATTTGAACTAAATACCATATAATTTTGTATTAAACTTTTTTCTAAATTGAAAAAATCCAAATTCAAGGTCTATCACAATTGTAGGGTGAGTTACTTTATGCCAATGACTATTTTAGAAATGTTGTTGAAGTCGCCATGGGTGTTAAAAGCTTAATATTTTAGCTTGCTGACTTATAATGTATGTACATCTAGCTAGTCTACCACTCTCATCCACACACGGGCTACATCATTTCAAATATTTGCATTACATGTAAATCAAACATAGATAAACTTGTTATGAGTATACACTTCATTCTAAATTGAACTCACTCATAGATTTTTAATAACAATGATTATGATGATGTTGAGTCGATCACTAGTAAATTTATAAGTTTAAAATTACTAATTTTACGAAGAATAATGACTAATAAGTACTTTACTATTAATTTACAAAAAAGATATCAATTATTATTTCTCATAACTAGTTATAAGAAATGTTGTGCGCATGAAAATACTGAAATTTAATATTGGGGGTTTTCAGTTTCGGAATATTGGTCAGGGAACCCCTCAGGTGTTAAACTTGAATGCTTTTGGGTGAAAACTTTCTACCCAATATTTGAGTTTTTAACAGTTGAGGAAAATATTGTATGTTTTGAAATACTGAACTTTAATTCTGGAATTTTTTTTCATTTTCAGGGTGTTGAATTAGGAATCCTGCGGGTGCGGGGCAATTTTATTAGGGGCTTTCCAGGAATCAGGTAAGGGGATAAACTAAGCTAGTACTGTTTTGGAAAATGCTTATAAATATATATAGTTATCATTTGATTTATGGAAAATGTATATGTTTATATATACGTATGTTTTATATTTGCAAAATACTGTGAAAATGATCGTATGTTGAGTATGTGGAAAATCTACTGTGTGGCATGAGTAAAAATATTGTGTAATACTGTTTTCTCGAAATGTGGATGATGTGGATTTTTATGAGGGAAAAACCGGCGTACGGGCCAAGATGTTTTTGTACATGTATATATATACATATATATATATATATATATATATATATGTGTGTGTGTGTGTGTGTGTGTGTGTGTGGATATGTTTGCCGGCATACGGGCCGTGCTATGTGGTTTTCCAGCGTACAGGCTATGCTATGTGATTTGCCGGCATACGAGCCGTGCTATGTTAAAATGAGAAATACCGGCGTACGGGCCGATGATTTTTATGATACATGTATATATGTGAAATGATACGATTAATGTGAATATAAATGAAATGAGATATTTATGTATCACGGTTTCAGTATATGTATATGATATCAGAACCTGGTTGGCTTGGTTTAGGCTAGCACTTGCACAGTACCGTTGCTATGTGTCCATGGTCCTCGTGATCATGATATCTGTGTTAACGTCGCTGTACGGAGTGGTGTCAGATTGGATGGTCAATGTGGTTATGTTCGAGGAGTGTGCTGTTATCGCCCCTGGTGTACGGACCAGTCTGGGTAGACCCATCGGACCTACAGACTAGACTATCGACTTGGCAGTGGTCGGCCAACCATTGTCGGGTCCCGCCTTCGGGCCACACAACCTAGTCATGTGGGGGTAATACATGACAACAGTCAGCTAACCTACTAGGATTGTTTTATGTTATTATTATTATTATTATGACATGAGTTGAGATATGTTATGAAAATGCAGTATGTTCTGCCATGTTGATTTATATATATATATATATATATATATATATATATATATATGTTTTCTCAGATTTGATGAAACAGTACTAAATGTGTTATATATGATATATGTTGAACACAAATTACTCATGTTGCCACACACTAGTATTAGTTTATTTCCCTTACTGAGAGGTGTCTCATTCCTAAATTTTATTAACGTTTCAGGAGCCCCGGATAGGAAAGCGGGAAAAGCCCCTCAGAAGTAGTGTTGTTTATCTACCCTTTGCGAAGGGTAAGTTTCTGGTAGGGGCAGTTAGGTTTTTGTGGGAATTGTCCCTAGATTCCATTTTTAGGATGTATATATATTGAGAGTTAGTGCTTATAGTACTCTGGTATGTATTGGACACATTATGATGAGATGTATATAATTTTATACTTTCTGCTGCGTAGGCTTCTGCTGTATGTTTTGTTATATCCCTGGTACCCACGGGTTCAGATGGATGGTGATATGTTGAGCTGGATTGTGGGATATGTAGTATTGATTTTATAATGTTGATAATATTATATAAAAAAAAATGTGAAAAATGAGCAGGTCATTACACTAAAGGTACCCCTGGACCGTTTGAATGTCGTGACTTTATGTTCAGTCGCCTTCAACTTCCTTCTTTCCATCGCTAGCAGGATATGCGGAGTGAAGGAGAAAGGAGGAGTTGAAGGGCATGAGCAAATCTCGCTAGACCAAGCAGCGATATTTGCCACGCGTCACACACCAAACATTTTTCAAGAAAATCTCGCTAGACCAAATAGCAAGATTTGTCATGCATCACACACCGAGTATTTCCAAGGCAAATCTCGTTAGATCAAACAGCAAGATTCGCCACACGTCACACACCGAGCATTTCCCAGGCAAATCTCTTTACTTGGTCCAGTGAGATTTATTTAAATCTTGTTGGACCAAGCAACGAGATTACGTAAGCATTAAACAAGGAAATTTTTTCCCAAACAAAGTATTATTTAATATAATATTATAAAATAATAATAAAATGGGAAAAAACTCTACTATTTGGCATATATTTTTTCACTTGAGTTTTATATGAATTTATTTAAAATATGCATTGAAAATGAAACAAATATTCCTCTTTATTTTTTGAAAAATGCACATATTGTTATTAATATGTTGCATAGCTAATACCTTTTAAACCAAAATGTTAAATGCTTGATGACAGTCATTACGAGCTCATGTGATAGATAGTGAGTGGATGAAACAGAGTATGGCATACACTATTTTATTTAGATAAGATAGGCCTGTGTCATATAACATTATTATACTAAATCATGTATATTTGAAGTCAATGTTTCTAATTACTGAATGAATTTTTTTATCTATTAATTATATAATTACTCTATGAGTTGCTTTTAAAGGAGTTATGCTGTCTCCTTACATGGATATGCCCATCTTTAAATTAAAACGGGGAAACCCTAATTCGTCTCAATAACCCAAATGGGTGTACTGCGTGGGTGTTTTTTTTTCGCATTCATTTTATTTGATCGTAAAATATGGGCCATGGCAGAATCGTCCAGTGCAAAAGAGTATAAAAATGGTAAGCGCTGAAACATAATAATAATAGTTTTGAGGCATGGAGAGAGAGAGAGAGCGAGAGAGACCAAATTAAGAAAAGCCATGGGGCCAGAGCATGCAATTGTAATCATAGCTGTTGAGCAAATTATTGGTGGTGGAAGTATAATACACAAATACTTTAATCCAAGTTTTCATAATTGGGCATTAAGAGAAGGAAAAAAAATATTTTAAATGTATTTTTTTACGGCAAAAATTATTTGAAAATGAGTGAAAATTGGGAAATAAAAAATCAGATGTTAACTATATGTAAAATGTAATTTTTTTTCTGTTTAATTTTTTGTAGATTTATCTTATGGTTTATTTTTCTTGATAATCAAATAAATAAATAAAAATCCCTCCATATGTTCCCCCCATCTCTTTTGTTTTTTTTTTTTTTTCTTTATATATAGTCTAACATTCAAGCAGAGTCGCCAACTGTCTTTATTACAAATCTACTCCAAAATAATTTTGAATTATTGTTTAATCGCAGTGTTGTTTGTAATCTATAAGTTGGGTTTTCTTGGGGTTTATCCTTTCACTTTATTTTTGCGTTATTTAAATGAATGCAGAGTTGATCTTGGGAAACCTTTTGGACCCAGATGTGAAACAAAAGTTAAAAGTGGGGAAAAAAAAAATGCAGAAAGGCAGGGGAAAGGGAATGGCAAAGCGCCAATAATGCTTATGCTGTTGTGTTTCTTAGTAGTGTTGACAAAAAGTTTGGGGCTCTGGAGTGAGGGGACGCTCAAATAGTTGTAAAGAGCACTTTGATAGCCACTGTTCCCAACATGATGCTGGACTTTGAGCAATCCTCATGAGAAGCTGTGCATGATTATTATAAACCCAACAAGCAAAACAAGTCCCCGCCAGTCCATCCATTGTCCCAAAGAGGGAGGAGACTGCCAGATCAGTTCAAAATCCTATTCAAGTATTATTTGGGAGATTAGAGTAGGCTTTTAAATTCAAACTCGCACAAATTTGAATGAGATTTAATGCAATTCCATACCATGTTTTGCCTAGTTTTGTATAAATTCAAATTCAGTCTTTTAACTGCGAACCCCTAAACACAAGGTAAACCCTTGACTTGGCTCACAGCAATAGTCCATAAACACCATCTTCACCTTTAACTAGCCACTGAAACAGAAATTGAAGATTATGTTCCTTTTATTAAGCCACAAATCCTTCATGCTGCACTGGAGAGGGCTCATCCCTTTTTTAACTCTCTTAAGTTAGGAATGCTCCTATTTCCATGAATCCTCCTGTCTAATCCTTCTAGTTCCTTAACATATAAAATGACGCTGTTGCACTCTGCAGTGGAAAAAATACAACTTGTTTTTAAGGATTTCAGTAACTGCAAATAATTATGACATTTATCTCATAATTTACTAGAGCAAAACAGTAACATGTAATCAGAAAAAGTAATTATTGGCTGAGTACAGATTTACAGATGTTGAAACATACATGAGCAATATCTGACAAGAATGCAAGCCTATAAACAAGGTTACATTAAATCAAGCTTCTAATAATTTTTCATGAATGGCAAGTGTAATCCAGGGATGGACACAGCAGTCAACAGCTTGAATGGCAAACCTATTCTACTGAGGATGCAGCAGCCAACAGCAGCTTTGGAACTGAAAAGGCTTCAAAATAGGACTCCGAAAAGTCGGGCCTTCCCAATGTCATGGGTGGACAAGTACATGTGATACAAAGGCCCCCATTCCAATGATGAGTTGCGCGAAAAATTAAAGCCTTTTGTTTGCTGCAAGGAGATTTGTGCTTGCATCATTTGCAAGCTCTATCCTACAATGTGCAGCCAGAAGCAGGGATTCCGTGCTTTTGAAACCATTCAGGCATATGGAATCTTTCAGAGAGAACGGGTCTCACATCCTTCTCTGTAGAGAGATGTTTGAGCAGAGGGAGGATTACTTCCAGAAGCTGATCAAATACACATAAAAAACCAAATCAACAGATCAGAAAGGTGGTCCGTAAATGAATAAATCATATCTGTGAAGGACTTCACTCGTACAAGTCTTAGTAGTACCTGTTCATCATGTGGTTGTACTGCAGAAAATGGAATGCATGGAATTCCATTCAATGGTTGCAACAAGAAACTGAATGGGTTGTTGTCAACGATCACAATTCGACGGAGGTCCTTTGATAGGCAGGATAGATCCTTCACATGCTCTCGGTATTCCCTGCGAGTTAATGTAACCAAAGAATTAATAAACAACTTTAATTTTGAGGGATATCAGGAGCTTCGATCCTTCAATGACAGTAATTAGTGAAAAATTAACCAAGTGAACAAAGACGGGAAATTTTGTAAAAGATCAATATAGATACACCCACAATGAAGAAAGCAGAATACCTGAAGCTCAATCCCAAACACGACCACCAAAATAGCCCTTTAATTTGCTAGGACATAATCAAATTAATGAGCTCTTCCATTAATTACACACTTATCATCACCATTTACCACACCCACCAACCACATGCAGTACATTATGATTTTTCTAAGTCATTCATGTCTAAATTTCTAAAACAATCATATAATGTGTCCAATCAGTGTCACACATACTGGCCTAAAAATGTGGAGTTAGGAGTTTGGGCTTCCGGCACAGCCAAAAAAGAAGGAAATCTGGAAAAGAGCAGAGCTGCACTTACGTGCTGATTGTTGAAGGCCGATAAAGTCGAAGACCAAATCGATTTTCAATGTCAATTTTGTCAACCAGTGGTCTTGCATAACCTGTGGGAACCCAAAGACTTGTCTGTCAAGAAAGGAAAAATCAGTAAGAGACAAATACAAGAGAAAGGTGCAATCATGTAAATACCTTCAAGACCGGCAGTAAATAGCACAAGATCTGCAAATTCGCTAGTTTGCTTTAAGAATTCTTGCAGTCCTGGACGTTCAAACACCGTAACATAATTGACCTTTTGCTTTCCTTCACATTCCTTCAACATATTAATAAAAAGTTAAGTCTTGTTTCACAAAAATAGAATACCAATTTAAAATGATAAACATGCAAGACACCTTGTCTGAAGATAGGCATTCCAGTTCAAACCACTTCAACCCAGCTTCTATCGCCTGATTACGGAGAACAGCAGGTAAGCTAGAGGATTCATATGCACATACTAGAGTTTCATCCAAGTCAAGAACCACCTGCATGCCAAGGTGCCCGTATCAGTGTTAATATTTATTGTGTACAATTTTAAATGATAGAGAATAAAAATAGATGTATAGAATCCTGTCACAGAACTTTAATCAATCACAGTGCCTTACCTGATGTAATTGCAGCTGGTCTGCACTCAAGATTTTTAGAATTTCTTAAATTACTAAAGCCTCGACAACCCAGGTTCAATGCAAATACCATTATATACCTACATTTGTCATTCTGTTATTCAACTTCCATAAATTTCCATGAACTAATCTCACTTCCAAACAGCCAAAAATCCAAATCCAATGTCCATATTTAGAGCCCCAAAAAAAATCTATGATTCAACTGTAATACCTTTCAAAGAAAAAAACCACTCTGCAAAAAGATTGTTGCACAAAATAGGCAGATAGAAACACTTCACAGTAGAAGGAAAAAAATCATATATCCAACCCCACCTAAGGGGAGTTGAGGCTTTGTTGTTGTCATTGCTGCTGCTGCTGCTGCATAACACATTTAGCATATACTGCACCAACTTAATTTTTCCATCCAAAATTGCAGCCACAAAATGGCCCTTACAACTAGAGTACTACTACAACTATTTGGGATCCTGGACACACTGCAGGTCCACTCGAAATTTTTCCTCAACGGTCAATAGCTTAGTGTCACAATCCATATCGAGCATGTACTTCGGAGATCTAGGGTACACAAGGATGGTTAATGCTTCAAGCTTGTGAGGTGCTTTTTATGGGGGTAAAACTGTGAGGCCCATGAGCCAAAAGCAGAGAATACCTCAACAGAGTTGCTCCGAGACCATTACACCTAGCCTTTAATATGTGAAAGCACGCATGAATGCAGAAAGCAATATTGGAAAAACATAAACAATTTTTCTGCGATAGATCCAACTACGATTTTCAATCAAAAAAAAAAAAAATTCAAGGTTTAACAAACTTGAAACTGCCAGAGTAAGATGATGTCGCAGAGAGTATTGATTATAGCTTGAGTTCAAAATGAACTTGAAGTATACAACTGACCTCACAAATACCCAAAGCACCACTCTCCGAATTTGTCCCAGCTACTATCGATGTTGTATGGATCTCAATTGTTAATTGAGAGGATCAACCAAATTGCAGATCACATTTTGCCTTCCACTCACACCATTGATAACCTCTTATCACCTTCATATCACCAGTTGGTGAAGGGATGATACCACCAAGGTTGTTGTAAAGGAAAAGTGACTGGACCGTTGCTCCATCATCAGATGTTTCTAGCAATGTTCTCAAAGCTTAGATACCTCAAGTTATTTCCATAGCTTCCATGACCAATTATGAAACTAAGGTTTTAGGTTTGGGAGGCAAGGAATTTTTTCACTAGACAAAAAAGATAAATATTCCCCAAAGGTCGATTGCATTTTGCATTGATGTGCTCCATGACCACCTACCTGAGAAGACTCAAGGATAGTTTGACCCCCTTTTGTCTCATCTTCTCCTTTTTAAAAGTAAAAGCCGCATATAATGCATTTTAGGAACTTTTAAAAGCTATGGATTTGAAGTTTTGAAAGCTAAAAGCTAGCTTTTCCCGAAAAATTATTCTACTCCATTGCTGTCCTTAGTATTTTAAAATATTACAAAATTATCAAAGCATGAATTACATTTTCTAAAAATACAGATTAATTTTAGTTATTTACTACTCTTAGGCACCTCACAACTTTTTTACCTAACACTTAAAAACCCATATTTTTCTTTTTAACAGCTCCTTTTTCACAGGGACAGGGGGAACAAACAATTCCTGCAACAATCTCAATCAGCTCCTTTTCTTAAACCCATATTTTTATTTTTAACAGCTCCTTTTTCACAGGGACAGGGGGAACAAACAATTCCTGCAAGAATCTCAATCAGCTCTCCCCCCCCCCCCCCCCCAAAAAAAAAAAAAACCTGTATCTTCTCCTTCCCCTTCCCTCTCCACTATTTCTCTTCCAATTTCTCTCTTGGCAGTAATTCCACATGCTGTTCTGCATCATTTGATATCAGAGCCCAACCACCATCTCCATTGTCCATTTTAATCCTCATTTTCCCATCCTATTCATCCTTATTCCTCTTGTTTTCTGTCCAATTGCAGCCCCTTATTTCCCTCTGCAGCAATCAAATTCCTGCAGAATTCTAGAACCAACCTCTCTCCTCCACCTTTAATATTCTTCCTTTCCTCCTATCTCCTTCCCTCTCAGCCTCTTCCTCTTTATATTTTTCTTCTATTCAGTAATTTTTCATCATTCTCTCTTCATCAGCCCCTTTTCTCCACACCATCCACATATATTCAGTTACCAGTCCCAGATTTCAAAGAGAAAAAAAATACAGCCGTTGCCCTTCAATTTTGACCGCCACTTTCCAAGAACCACTTTGCAACACCACCACTACAATGGGAGTCAGAAAATGCCAACCAGCAGATCCCAAAAATTTCCTCACCGTCCAACAGCCTGCATGGCTCCATGCACCACTAGAGAAACTCCAGTTGCCCCTTTGAATTTTATGTGTTTTTCGTATCACACCACCACCACTGAAATTGCCACCATCTGATGTGCCTGCACTCCAAGTTTCATCACCAACGCGCACATGGAAACTATTCCCTTGTTCTGCAACATTCAGAACTGCAGGACATTTTCTTCTAGACACGGTATTTTGATTTTTTTCCTGCAAAAGCCGGAAAAATTTTGAAACTGTTCATAGAAGAATCATTGTTTGAGTTTGGCACACATTTTGAGAGATTCATTGATATTTCCAGCAACATAATCCAACCATATTGCCGCAATTTGCGAATTGTTTGTGAGAGTTTGTTTATGTTACCAAAAGATACTCTACAATAAAGGTGAAATTGGTAGTCAAGTTTGTGGTTTTCAGTGAATAGATTGAGAATAGTCGGCAAATTGTGTTAACAATCCCAAGTGAATATAAAATCAACAACATGATGACTAATGTAGGGGTATAAAACATGGAAAATGCTTTGATGATTATTACTAATGCTTTGTAGTGTTTTAGAAGGCATTTCTCAGGTGCACCTTGCATTTGAGCCTAAATTGCCCCAAGGTGTAATATGAAATGTGTTACTCCCAAAAGGCTTCAGGCACTAGCCATACACCCCAGGCCAAAAAACGCACCTTTCATGCGTCAAATCATAATGCGTATGCATATGTAGATCTTTTTTAACTTATTTTTGTAATATAAAAAATATAGAAGAAATTTAAAATTACGCAATTAAGGCATGAAAGGCTTTTTTTTTTCCCTACCGTTCATTCATGCAACCTTCATAACCATGGTTTAAAATCACAGTAGCGGGTAGCGTAACGTAACGGTAACGGGTGTAACGGGAAGCGGGTGTAACGGCCGTGAATTTTTTTGAAGCACGCACAATCTTGTGCATATTAACGTACTTGCATGTTTTAAGCTTTTAACCCTTCTTAGAAAGAGTTTTAGTGTATTTTGGATCCTTTAGTTCAAGTAACTAAGTTATTTGATAAGGGCAACAAGTTTACATTTGTTTTAAACCACCATTGATAGAAAAATTACGTTTGTGTGCATATTTATACTTCTCATTGTTCTTATTTGTGATAAATTCTTATGTGTGCTAAATTAATTAACAAAACAAAATACATTATACATTCTATTAATCTATTAGACACATAAGACATACAAATAATACAAATATAAAATAGCTAGAAAAGAACGAAGGTTGAAGTTGGAAAATAAAGAACATAAATATCACATTACTAATATTATCAAAATAAAATATTTTCCTAACAAGTTAGTATTTTCAAATTGTTAATTAATGCATCTAACGTGAGTTTTTAAAGAAATAGTAAATTTTGTAACATTGTCATCCTCATTATAATCTTTTACCCCTCTTGCCACTTAGTATATTGAGAATGATATATGAAAGAGAGGGAAAAAAGTGAGAAGAAAAAGTAAAAAATAAAATAATTTTTTGATGTAACAGTCCTGCAACGGTTACGTAACAGCCATAACGGCCTTTACATAACGGTCGCAGTCCGTAACGACCGCTACACCCGTAATTTTTCTTCCCGCTGATTTCGCGGTGCGTAATGATATCAGTAACCCAAAAAACCGTTATGTAACAGTCACAGCCGTTATTTAAAACCATGTTCATGACACAATCAGCCTTGCCTCCCTTTGCAAACATTTCGGGATTATCTAGAAAGCGAGCCATTTTGAATACATTCAGACAAAAAACTAACATAGATATTATGGGTCAACTTTTTTCAACTTTTAGGAAGGAGCAGCACCTACTTATTGAACAAGACTAGAACAAGCATGCAATACCTGGACGTTTTCCGGATGCCCCTAATAACCAACAAATGGCATATATCATTTCTTGCTACGGAGCCCGCAAAGGACTTGTGGTTACTAAGATACGAACATCAGATGTTGGATATCTCACGCATAGACTTGTTGAAGTAGTTCAACCCATTGTTGTACGTAGAACAGATTGTGGTACTATACGAGGTATTTCTGTGAGTTCTTGAAAGGGAATGATCCCAGAAAGAATTTTTATCCAAACATTAACAACTCATGTAATAGCAGATGATGTATATATATATGAGTCCGTGATGCATTGCCACTCGAAATCAAGATATTGGGATTGGACTTATCGATCGATTCATAACCTTTTGAACCTATAATAATTCCTTGTAGAAGAAAGATAAGTGTTTTGCAAAACATTTTTTCTTTTATTCATATTTTGGATTTCACTAAAGTAAAATAACTTATTTAATAAATGATTACTTTATAATTTAATTTATAATTATAATAAGATAAATAAATGATAAGATAAATAAATTACTTTGGGAAGTCCATGGATTTATAAAATCGGTTACTATTCTTGATCTTGAATTTCAAAAGAGGGAAAAAAAAGAAAGAAAAAAAAAGAGGGATAAAAAAGCATACTTTTAGAAAGAATCCTAGAACAAAATGAGCGGTAGATAACCAACTTCGAGGAGAAACATAATTGACTGCATTGATCCACGAGATAAATCTTGACAATATGACTTTCTATATCCACTTATTTTTCAAGAGTATATTCATGTACTTAATACATTTAATACATTACTCCACTAGAATCCAATGGAATTTCTAAAAGGCAATATTTTTAGTATGGGGGGGAGAAGTGGACTTTATAACTACTAATTGAATTAAGGAATCAAATAGTATCGATTGTTTAATAGATCGTTTTGCAATGCAAAGTGTTATTGAAACTCAATTTCAATAGAGGGCAGAGGCCTTTGGTGTCCCCTCCAATCAAGAATTGGAGCCTCACAATTACTAGCCAATATAATAAGCTTTTTCTCTCATGTCTTTCTTCATTCATGGCTCAAATATTCTAGGTCATTATACCTCAAGAAGTAGAAAGAATTACAATTCCCATCCTACCCAAAATTCTAGATATCGTTGATAGCTAGAATAGGTTCATAGACCGCGCCATGCTAATGTGCCTTGGATGATCAACATCTCAAGGTCAAGCGTTGATGAATCATCAAAACACCAAACCATCCAATGTAAAGACAGTTTTCAATGCTAGTTATCCAGCTACAGAAGCGACCCCATAGGCTTTCGCCTTTGCGTCTCTCTAAAATTGTAGTCATAGTAAAATCTTCGTTTATTTAATCATCAGGGATTCCCAAGCACAAAAATTCATAAACTTGGAATAGATATTAAGGATTTTTGTTGTTGAGAACTGTGAAACTGGAAAGAAATTTTATAATTCTTATGGAATCATAGTCTAAACTAAATAGAATCATGATCTAAAGGTATTTAGTCTAAAAATATATAGACCCATCAATACATTGATTCATTCCAATTCATTGATTTAATCCGGTATAGTATCCAAAAAAGATAGGATTCATCATCTTCCTAGTGTATCTTGTTTCTTTTAAAAGATGCTATGTTATGCTGCCACTCGGACTCGAAGACGAGATGCTCTAGCACTGCCTCCTACCCTTGGACAAATGGAGAGGGAGGGTAGAGGCCTTTGGTGTCCTCTCCTATTTGATAGGGCTTCTTCCTATACCTATGAATTCCATTGGACCCAGAAATGATACATTGGAGGAATCTTTTGTGTTTTCCAATATCAATAGGATGATTGTTTCGCCCCTATATCCAAATCAAATATCAAGTAAGAAGTTATTATTCCTCGGTTGTAAATAGCCAAATTTTGATACTGAATGCTCCATAGATAGTTCGAATTGGACATTTCTAGATCTAAGACATGATCGAAACTAGGAAGAAAAAAAAAAGTTGAAACTTGCTTGAACATGAATAACTCCAGTTGGTATTCTACGTGTAGGTGCAGTTTTACGTAAACCAATATGTTCATTCCTACGTGAACCAATTCTTAGTATTATTCCTTATCCCAAAAATCCTATTTCGGACGAATCTACTATCAATGGTGACTCATTTTTCGATGAATCATTTCTTCGGACAGAAGAACATTATGTAAACACTTACACTGCCCAATTTCGATTTGCATATATAGGAAAAATATCCCCAATACCACTTCTTTTTGCTTTACTACGACTTTGAGATGTATGGGCAATTTGGATTAATATTTAGGGATAGATATTACCTCTCTCCTTTCCTGTTCAAACAAATTAAAATGATTGAAGGTATTATTAGATCTAATAAGTACATTAGATCTAATAGAATGATTTTTCCGTATCTAGACTAATACTAATCCAACCCATTTCATGAATAAAATGTAACCAATTAACCAACCAACAAAACTACTTGTTACAAATAACATCTTGTTGTCCAATCCTACATTTTGCCTCTATGGACCGAGGATAAAGGAGAAAAGGGGTTCAGCAGGAAGATGATTGTACCATAAGAGACCTCTGTAGAAAGGATGATTCATTCGAATTGACATGAGAGTCCAACTACATTACATTGCTAGAATTCATGTTGTATATTTGAAAGAGGTTGACCTCCTTGCTTCTCTCATGGTACAATCCTATTCCCGCTAAACCTCTTTTCTCCTTTATCCTTGGTCCAGAGATAATCAAAATTTCATCTCTTATGACACTTTTTTAGTTAGGTATAGAAATGGAGGCCGTTATTACATATATTTTGATATTGAAAACCATATTTTTGAGATTAACAATGATCATTCTTTTCTTAATTTGCTCTAGTAAATAACTAAAGAAAATAATATAGGGGATAGAATAGAAAAAACTAATTAAATTAAAAATGTCTTTCAGAGGTTTATTAATTACTCAACTCTTGGCAAGTTTCTTTGTCCCACCCTGATATGTTTGCAAATGAGATAATTGTCTCTTCAATATAGCCGCATCTCTTTTGAAGAGATGATTGAATCTCCCCACTTTTTGTTTAATAGGCGCCAAGAAGAACAAAAAACCTTGGATACGTAATGGATCCTGAAGTACTTTTTCTGCATTTCTCTGAACAAATCCACCCACATTAGAATTCCTCGTTAATGATTGATCAAGTTTGATAGATTCCCCCTTAAGAGACCCTCCTAGCCCAACCCTAGACACTCTTATGCGGAAGGGCTATTGAACAACTAGAAAAAGCCCGGCTCGCCTACGTAAAGTAAAATTGGAAGCAGATTAGTTTTGAGCGAATGGATACCCTGAGATAGAACGAGAAAAATTCAAAAGGAATAATGGCCCCTTAGCCTCTGATGTCCATATAAAGGACACGACAAGTATAAATACCCCCTTTAACTTCTATTCTGATGGACTAAATATCATCTTTGGAAACCTTGGCACAGATCTAAGTTATGAGACTATTTATCCCTTTATTAGAGGTGTTCCAAAAATGTCTGCAATCGAGTAAATAGCTCTACGAACAAATGGATTGGTGCGAATTGGAAATGGAAAGATATGTACAAGTTATACGTTTCATCACCACTGGGCAACCACGTGTGAAGTGGATAACTATTGAAAGCATCTAAGTAGTAAGCCCACCCCAAGATGAGTGCTCTCCTATTCCAACTTCCCTAGAGCCTCCAGTAGCATAGTCGAGACAGCAACAGGTTCTCTACCCCCACATTACGGTTTTTTGGAGTTAGCTCACCCTTGCGGGATCGCTACCCTTTGTCCTAGCCATTGTAGCACGTGTGTCTAAAATATGAAAGAAACAAATTTGTCCACGACTCTACCACCCAGTAAATTCTATTCCACTTAATCCCCTTTCATGGCCACATATCTTTCTAGTATTTTAGGTCAAGGGTCCATTGATGAAAAAGAAAAGCATGAACCCAATTCCTACAATGATGAATATAAGCGCAATTGAATTTCCTAGGGAGTTATCCATTTGTGTATTGATAAAGACCATTCACTATCCGCTGTTTTACGTCCCCATGTCACCAAAGTAAATCCAATTCTATTATTTGGATTGAGAGAAGTATATGAATCAAGTGAAACTAAAAAAGGAAAAGATTCTATAATCAGTAATCGGATGATTCATGAATCGTCCATTCAAAATCGATCTAGGGGTTTGTAGGGCCTGCTCATATGGTACCTAATCATAGAATTCTATGATACTAGTGGGAATTCGTGTCTTTCTGGTTCAACTAGGATCAAATAAGGGTGGTAATTGGAATTCATCAATCTGGGTCAGATAGATCTTATTTTTCTATTTCTTCGATGGAAGGGAAAAGTTAATTCCATTGTAGAACCGTCAAGAATAGTTAGGATAGCTCGGCCAGTAGAGCAGAGGAGTGGAAATCCTCGTGTCACCCATTCAAATCTATTTCCTTGGCACATGATTAATTTGTGTGAGTATCCATTCTACAAATTAATTGATATGAATTGACATATATATTCATTAATAATCTAGATCATAATACATTTTTATCCATCTAGGTGTCTAGAGATTCTCGATCTTGATTCACATAGAAATTCAAGAACTATTATCCTAGTTGAACCAGAAAGACACAAATTTACACCAGTATCATAGAATTCTATGATTAGGTACCATATGAGAATGCCCGACAAACCCCTTGTAGCTACGTGGGTTGCTATGACTTTTTACTATCGTTTGACCGTTATTGAGGCTTTTGCTTTTGTTCAATACATAATGACTAAAGCCAACTTTGAGCCAATTTTTTGAATTATCCTGATTTTGATTACTTCAAAATTTGTATTCCAACGTGCTACATATGGTCTAATGAGAGGAATGGAAGTGGTTGACACAAGAGCTCCTCTAAGTGTTCCACCTTCCAATCGATGGAGCGACTCTCGGACGGATTTTGAGTCACAAATACTCACTTGTAGCATTCCATATCTCAATGAATTGACGTAATTTT
Organism: Malania oleifera; assembly: GCF_029873635.1. Classification (NCBI taxonomy): domain Eukaryota; kingdom Viridiplantae; phylum Streptophyta; class Magnoliopsida; order Santalales; family Ximeniaceae; genus Malania; species Malania oleifera. The sequence continues at coordinate 4,006,493 of NC_080426.1, read as the reverse complement.
TCTACTGCGTGTACATTCCCATAATGATGATAGAAGCATGTGTACAAGCGCACAATGAGGGACGTAATCTTTTTTGGTTATTGGGATCCACTAGAATTGCATTGAATAGAAATTAAAAAAAAAAAAATTTGACCTTCTGAATCAATTCTTACTTTTCTGGGAAAAAAGAAAATATTTTCAAATTTCCCTCCTTCAATTAAACACCCTTTAAGATAATCTTCTCCAGCAAGGCTGCTCCTCCAATGAGACAATTGAGCTGTCATCTCTCTCCAGCTGATTAAGATTAATCTTCGACATTCAACTCGCTTCAGATCTTCTCCAAATCTTCAGGCTCTGGATTCCTCTCTTTGCCTGCAACTTCTCTTTCACTTCAGCGAGCAGCAAAGACAAAAAGACAATCTCTTCAATTGCATTTGAGAGTTATCTTAGAGAGAGAGAGAGAGAGATGAGGGAGTCAACAATAGTTTTTATATTTGTCTTTCTGAAGTGTGGCTCCTTTTCAAGAAAGGCAGCAAATGTTTATGTTGGACAGGCATGTGGCAGTGGCCTTGTATTGCATAGGCAAGTACCCCCATGGGCAGCTTGAGTTCCTGAGTTTAGACTCTCTACGCAGTTTTAGGGGTAAATTTTACATACTATGTTTTATTTTAACTATGTAATAAAATTCATATTATTTTTAGTATGTATAATTGTTTTTTATACATTAAATAAAAATTAAATTCTCAAAAAGCTTACAGCTCAACATCTTGAAGCATATGCCTTGCCTCGTCAAGGGTAAAAACACCTCATCTTAGCGCAATATTAAAAATTGTTCAGCACTTCGACTTAGTTATCTTCCCACCAGGTTGAAGAACGTGAAGATCAGAGACAAATTAGCATCCTTCAAACTCGGTGCTCTGTTATAAGCAGCTTCATACTTTGGTCGTTCATCCTGCTAGTTGAACAAGTGCAGTTTCAGGAAAAGGCTATGAAGAAGTTATAATTGGAGGTTGAACCACATTCCAATTCAAACAAAATTGCTTCGGTGAATAAACCAATTTGAAGGTTTGTATTCTCTACTTACCTTCTAGATTGATTAAATTGTGATGACTCTGCAATGTGATATCTTTCTCTCAAGATTCCTCACATCCTTTTGGGTCATCCATGATTGTATGGTAGGAGGGGCATGATTCCTATGAAAATCCCTATATCCACCCCATCAACAAGAATAAAGTATAAAACAATGCCATCTTGAGCTCATCCATTGAACAAATTGAAGCACATTATTGGTTCTTTCACATGAATCCAAATGATTGTTTTCTTAAGGATGGGCTCCTTGGTTCTTTCCCAACTTGATGGAGTTGACCTCTTTCCGAAACAAGGGAATTGATGTTGTATGGGATCGGAAGCAAGTCATTGGATATATAACTTTGACTGAATTTGGAGACAATTTCAAAAAATAGGGCCAAGGACTGTTTGGTCCTAAACCCAAACGTGTTTATGTATTTGGAGGTTTCCTTGTCATGGATTTGTCTTTTTAGAGGTCCATTTGTAATTTCATGCATTTGTGCAGGTTTGTGTGTAATTTACTTTCATTTAGGCTCTTTATAGGGTGTGAAAGAAATGTACAAGATAGTTTTATTGAATTTTTAAACTAAAGTGAGCATGGGTTTTCCTCTCCACCTGTACCTTCTTCTTCTTCTTCTCCTCTTCTTCTTCCAATCTCCTCTTCTCTATTTCTCTTCCAATTTTTCTCATGGTAGTAACTCCAAATTGCTGTTCAACATCAGATGGCCAAAGCATTGGAACTGTATTTGATGTACGGAGATCATAAAATTTTTTGAATGACAAATAAAAAATTGTATACTAAGCGTGTGTGTGTGTGTGTGTGTGTGAGAGAGAGAGAGAGAGAGAGAGAGGCTAACACGGCTTGTGTGTCACGGGCTAAGCTTGTTCAGGGCATTATGCTTGCCTATGACCGCTTATCTCGTGTGTTTGGGATGGGTTTCCATCATGTAAATACTAGTGTAGGGTTATTTTCTAGTATTTCTTTCATTGTAAGCCAAATAAGGCAGTATGACTCCTCGGTCACTTTGATGTTTCCTAGTGCTAGAGTGAGAATGGCCTAGAAAGCTCTTTAGGGGAGGGTGAGTGTTCATCAATCATTGTAAAACTCACTAGCAATTGTCAACGTGCTTAGCCTACTTGCCTCCCTCGCTAAGTACAACATGTCAACGGAGGATTTGTTAATGAATTACGTTTGCTTCAATATTTACTGCTTGGTTGCCACGGCTTTCATGAATTGATTATAATTTCCGCTGCTATCTGATTGAATGTTAATGAAAGTGCTTCGTGGATGAATGTTGGTAAACAAAAAGCTGGCTAGTTAAGCAAGAGTGCTTTAGCTAGCGCCGCACGGCCCTTCACAACGGTGTGAAAAAGGCGGACCGTGACATTTGGTATCAGAGCCCAAGTCGGTGACACTTGGTGAGAGCCCAAGGTTGAGTTGCTACGTGAATTCGATTGCCTTCGTTGTTGGGTTTGGAAAGCTTTGGTAAGTGACCATGGCACCAAACAATGCTGAGAGGATCAGCGTGCTGGAAGCACAGGTTGAAGAGTCAACCAACACTATGGCCGCGGAGGTGGCCCAGATGAGAGAACTTGTTGATGAAGTGAGGGGATCACAAAAACATCAAGCAGGTTTGATAGGCGACATGTCAGAGGACTTTCGCCACACTGTGGAAACTTTGCAAGCCCGGATGGCAGATCTGAATGCAAAGGTAAATGTGATGGTTCTTGCTATGGGGAACTCCAACACTCCGGGAGTTAGCAAGACCAAGGTGCCAGAACCCAGGACGTATGGGGGTGCCCGAGATGCCAAGGAGTTAGAGAACTTCTTATTTGATGTGGAGCAGTACTTTCGCGTTGTGAGGATGGCCTCAGAACAGGCAAAGGTGGATACTGCGACCATGTACTTGGTTGGTGATGCCAAACTGTGGTGGCGTACCAAGTACAGAGAAATTGAAAATGGAAACTGTGTGATTGATAGTTGGGCAGACTTGAGGAGAGAGCTCAAGGCCCAATTCTTTCCTGAGAACGTTGAGTATAATGCAAGGAGAAAACTGAGAGATCTCAAGCATACGGGGTCAATCAGTGAATATGTGAAACAATTTTCTGCTTTAATATTGGATATTCAGGATATGTCGGAGAAGGACAAGTTGTTCTATTTTCTTGAGGGGATGAAACCGTGGGCAAGAACTGAACTTCATAGACAAAGGGTTCAAGACTTGTCAACTGCACAAGCGGCTGCAGAACGCTTGACAGACTACGCTGGTGATGAGACCACTTCGTCCAAACGGTTTGGCGGAGAGGGAAACGGTGGAAAGTCTTTCAAGAATGGCAAACCCAAGAGTGGGGGAGCCGACCCTAATTCATCAACCTTACAGGAAGCTTCGTCGTCTCGAGGGTTCAACACACCCAATGGAAAGGGGAAGAGTAAAATTGAGTGTTTCTTGTGTCGAGGTCCTCATAGAGTTTTTGAGTGCCCTCACAAAGCATCACTTAATGCCTTACAAGCTTCCATTGTAGAACAGGCAGTGGAAGACGATGGGGAAGAGGATGAAGCCCCGAGGGTGGGTTCAGTGCGGTTGGTGAACGCATTGGAAAAAGCAGGCAAAAACACCGAAAGTTACACGAGCAAAAGGGTTAATGTTTGTGGACTTGAGGATAAATGGGAAGAGTACTCGCGCTATGGTGGATGCGGGAGCTACTCATAATTTTGTTTCGCAGTTGGAAGCAGGAAGACTCAACTTATCCTTAGAGAAGGATACAGGACGCGTGAAAGCAGTTAACTCTGTAGCCCAGCCTACTCTGGGAGTAGCCAAGCAAGTGGTGATAAAGCTTGGACAGTGGGAAGGTCATGCGAATTTCACAGCGGTGCCATTGGATGACTATCCAGTCATTCTAGGAATGGAGTTCCTAATGGGGACGAGGGCAGTGCTGATGCCTTCGGCTGGTTCCCTGTGTCTGATGGGAGATCACTCGTGCATGATGCAAGTCGTTGCAACGAAAGGAGACGAAGGGAAGTCCCTTTCAGCCATACAACTCAATGAAGGATTGGGTCAGGGTGAGCAGACACGTCTAGCCACGGTGGTGGTAGACAAAGAAGTAGGCCAAGAGCTGGAGCCTACGACCATCCAAGCGGTGTTGGATGAGGATAAGGAGGTGTTGCCAGATAAGCTGCCTCAAAATTTGCCTTCACGACGGACTGTGGAGCAAGAGATCAAGTTGTTATCAGGAGTGAAACCACCTGCTAAAAGGCCATGTTGGATTGCGCCTAGAGAGATAGTAGAGTTGGGGAAACAGCTTGATGAAGTGGAAGCGGGATGTGTTCGCCCTTCCAAAACACCGTTGGGAGTATCGGTGTCGTTTCAGAGGAAACATGAAGAGCATCTACGGAAGGTGTTCGACAGGCTGAAGGGAAACAGTCTGAATATGAAGAAGGAGAATTTCTCTTTCGCTCGGCGGAGCAACAAATTCCTTGGTCAAGTCGTTGAACAAGGTCGTATCCGGAGGGGTATGGAGAAGGTAAGGATGATTCAAGAACGGAAGATCCCCACAACAGTGAAGGAGTTGCGTTCCTTTCTTGGCCTTACTAGATGTTGCAGGAAGTTCGTTAAGGGGTATTCGCGGAGAATGACTCCAATGACAGGACTACTGGGGAGGTATTATTGGCCGCACACGCGGGATGATGTGGTTAATTATACCAAAACTTATCTCACTTGCCAACAAGACAAGGGGGAGCGGAAGAAGTATGGTACTTTCATGGCCGCACCAAAGTACTGTTTGGCAGAGGGGACGACACAATTGTTCCTTGTGACTATTGTGAAACATTGGGGTTTTCCCAAAGTTATTATTTGTGACCAAGATTTAATGTTCACTGACAACTTCTTAACAGAGTTTTTCAGGATATTCAGGTCACATCTTAACATCTCTTCGAGTTATCATCAACGGACAGACGGACAGATGAAGAGATTCAGAGAGCTGCTAGATGAGTACTTGTGCCATTTTGTCAACGACAACCAGAAGAATGGCGTGCAACTACTTGATGTGGCTCCATTCTGTGACAACGCCCAAAGGCGCTCCACGACCAATAAGAGCCCTTTTGTGCTTGTTATAGACCAGCTGCCGCTGTTACCTCACACAGTGGGCGAGCCGTACAGACGAAAGAGTCCTAAGGCATACATCTTCACCAGTGAAGGGAGACAGAATGCAGACTTTGCCCAAGCCTATCTGGAGAAAGCTTCTAAGCAGATGAAGAAGTGGGCAGATCAACAGAGAAAACCGCAATTTCATGTCAATTGCCTCAAGCCATTCAACGCCAACACCAACGACCTGAGCAGAAGTCAGTCAAATAGCGCAGAGTTGAAGACAGTGCAACCTGACAGACATGATGTTGAAGAGATCCTTGCAGGCAGAAAGTTCATATCCTCAAGGAAGAAGCGGCAGAAGTTCCTAGTGAAATGGAAGTGCCTTGATGATAAAGAAATCAGCTGGATTTCTGCGGAAGATTTGAAGCCATTCGTGGACAAAGTTGAAGTGTACCTATCGCCAAAAGTCTACGAGGACGTCGACCGCATAAGTGGGGGAGAATGTCACGGGCTAAGCTTGTTCAGGGCATTATGCTTGCCTATGACCGCTTATCTCGTGTGTTTGGGATGGGTTTCCATCATGTAAATACTAGTGTAGGGTTATTTTCTAGTATTTCTTTCATTGTAAGCCAAATAAGGCAGTATGACTCCTCGGTCACTTTGATGTTTCCTAGTGCTAGAGTGAGAATGGCCTAGAAAGCTCTTTAGGGGAGGGTGAGTGTTCATCAATCATTGTAAAACTCACTAGCAATTGTCAACGTGCTTAGCCTACTTGCCTCCCTCGCTAAGTACAACATGTCAACGGAGGATTTGTTAATGAATTACGTTTGCTTCAATATTTACTGCTTGGTTGCCACGGCTTTCATGAATTGATTATAATTTCCGCTGCTATCTGATTGAATGTTAATGAAAGTGCTTCGTGGATGAATGTTGGTAAACAAAAGGCTGGCTAGTTAAGCAAGAGTGCTTTAGCTAGCGCCGCACGGCCCTTCACAACGGTGTGAAAAAGGCGGACCGTGACACTTGTGCGTGAAGGGTATATGTTTATATGCACAAGAAGAAAAGAAAATACTAACTTTTGAGAATTTGAAAATCTGTCAGACCATCTTCAGAGCTCTTTGGGTGGCACCATAAAACTACTTTTAACATGAAAATACTTTAAACTGATCCATACCAAAGAGAGGATAAAAATCAGGAACCTTGTGCCAAAGCATAGCCCCACAAGACAAGAAATTGCAGATTGTGGAGAAAAGAGAGGCAAATCAAACAAAGAATATGCCAAGTTGCCAACTGGAGGAGGACTGGGGGAACAGCAAATCAAATGTGTATCCCTTGTGTTTCCTATTTATACACAATGCAATGTAATCATAATTCCTGTTATAATGATGTCATCCATGACACCAATGGTCTTTGCACCAGTGCTGGCAGTTTATGGCCAAATAAAGGATTGGAATTCAGCATTCAGCTACAGGAGTCTATGAAATAGCCAAAAGAATCAGAAGCTTAGAATTGCACAAAGAACTACTACTCTAAAGCTCATATATTGCCATACTAGTGCCAGAAGATGATGGATATCCTCATACCTGACAAATTTTTGACACACAAACTAGCACAAAAATCTGCATCAGACATAGGATTTACATTTAAGCACTGTTTGGCATCTATACTATTAATTTATTTCCGTTAAGAACAAACTGTAGATCAAATGCAATAGTGAAGATGATAAACAAATCAAAAAAAGGCAACCCAAAACAGCCACCATGATTTACATGGTTTAGCTTTGAAGCCTGTGTGTCCACATTGAGAGGAAGGCGAGATTTTTCACTATCAGGATCGCATGAACACTCAAGACCCATATTTAAAGACATCAAACCTCGCGCAGAGAATGAAGCTGTCAAGGTTCTATGAACATAACAAACAGATATAAGTGTGCATGTGTGTACAACCCAAAAAGAATGACAGGGCACAAAACTCAGCTCCTGCATTCAAAGATACCCAAGCCTCACTTGGAGAATGAAGCTGTTAAGATCTTATGAACATAACGAACTACTACATGGGTGTATGTGTGTGTGTGACCCACAAGGACGAAAGAGGTCGTCAAAAAAGGCCCTATATCAGCAGGGCTGGAGCATAAGAATTAAAGACATTGTCAACAATTTTGGTTTCCTGATCCACATATGGGTAGATGGGAAAGGTCCCATATCAATAGGGCCAAAGCATTATAATTCAAGACACAGTTAACAGTTATAGTTCCTTTTTATTTAATTTGTTTTTATCATCTAGTTTTTTACATTTTAGTCATTGCTCTATAAAAATAATGTCATTATAGATGGGGTGGGAGTCATTGTAGACAAAGACCTAAAAGATAATGCAGTAAATGTTACAAAAATAGGAGATAGGTGTTCGCTACAAATCTCGCACTCTTTGGACATTGTAGGGAGATGAAAAATGTAAGAGAAAATAAAAGAAAATACAAACTACAAAATTATACAGTAGAATGTATATTAAAATTTTGTAGGTACAACCTTTGGTTTATCCTCTAATTAATCCTCCTTTGGACATCCATCGAGGGTCGCAGTAGCTTGATCTCTAGTGGAACGAATCTTGTCCAAGTCTTCACCTCGGTGGCAGAGATAATCTTGCAGGTGAAGCTTTGATCACAAAGTCAAAACATATTTTTATGGATTTAAGAGCTTGGCCTCTGGGTCTCATGATATAGACAGGTTTGGTATGAGAGCTTTATTTCAAAAGAAAGTTTGGAATTTTGGGGCGAATTTGGTAGTTTAGGCTCCTAAAGTCGAGATGATTGATTTCTTCCCTCCGCCGATGTCTTAGCCAGGGTGAGAAGATGTTTAGCTTGGGGGAAAAGTTTAGAGGAAGGTTTGATTTTGGGAGGACAATTTGGTCCGATTTGGGAGTTTATGGATAGATTTGAGAGTATTTAGTGTTTTGAACGGAAAGATTTTGTGGAATTTGAAGTTTGGGAGTGAATTTGTAGGGATTTGTGGACTAGAGGGACTAATTTGGAGAATTTTAGGATTTGGAAGGGTAGTTTTGCAAAGATTTAACTGTGAAAGGATGGAATTGTAAAAGCTTAAAGTTTGGGATGGATTTGTTTAACAGAAAGAGGTGAATCTGGCGGAATATTTGGTTTGGGGTTAAAGTGAGAAAATAGCTAGATATTTGGAAGGCTAATGTATAGAGTTTGAGAATTTTAGAGGACGGATTTGCAAAGTCAATGCAAACTTCTCCTCCTCTTCTTTGGTTTTGAATGTTGGGGAGAAAAAATTTGCTTTTCCTTTGCTAAGTGGGGGAGTGGATTTTTTTTTTGACTTTGCCTTTTTTTAGCAAAGTTGATGGGTTTTGTCAGAGAAGTGGGTGGAGTGTGAGAGAGAGATGATGGAGAGAGAGAGAGAGAGACTTCTCTCATTCTTTATTTTTTTTTTAACTTGATGCTTGATCTTGATTTTCTTTTTTTTTTTTGTGTCTTGACTTGGCAAGAGGCTTGGGTATTTATAGGCAAGATCCGATCATGCCATCCTCATTCGGTGATGCAGACGCGCAACGGATTTCAGCACCGGCAACACCGTTTTTCTTCCCCGATGGTGACGTTTTTGACCGAATGCTTCAAATTCAACGTCGCCGGCGAACTTCTTCTCCTGGGATGGCGAAATTTTTTGACAAACAAGCCTAGATCCGATGCCAACAACCCTTGGCAACTATTACCTTTGGACCGACATGCTCAAATCCGGCGCTAGCAATGATTTTTCTCCACTTTGGCAGCAACACTTTCGACAAAAGTCTTAGATCCGGCACCGACAATGATTTTTCTTCTTTGACTTTGAAAGCTTTCCACATCGTTGTAATTTGTATTTTTGTACGCTTATAGAGCATATTTTTATACAAATGTATTTTGTCACTTGTACTCTTACAAAGCGTATATATATGTATTTGGCATCTTTACTTTTATTTTTTTTTCTTTTCTTTTCTTCCATTTTTTTTCTTTTCAAAATTTTAGTGTTTACAAATGCCCCCACTTCAAGTCTCAGTGTGGCGCGTAACTTGTGATGCAATTCGAATCGAGTCTTGAAGTTCTGCAAATTTGTTGATCACTATGGACAATCTTGACTAGTCGAAGACAAAACGCGTAGTAAATTCCTTTGCCCATGCAATCTTGAGAAGGGTTGGTGCTCGAGATGTCGTGGTCTAGATTTTCCGAGATTCTAGGACCTCGCGGCCTATCCTACTGTGGAAGATGAGGGCCTTTTTGGATCTTCCCACAGTCTTATGGGAATGACACCTTCATGCGTTGGCCGGTACTCCTCTAGCTTTATGAGGAGCTCGTTTGTATGGGTACTTTGGACAATTAGACTCCTTTGGGATGGTTCAATGAAACCATCCTCGATGGCTTTTTCAATGAGCATGAAGAAGCCATCGAAGTAGCCATCGATATTTAACAAGCATGTAGGCTTGTCATGAATGCCTAATTGTGTCCAGCTAATAGCCTCCAATAGCCCATCCATGGCTTCATATCCCCCAGGAAGGGCGATGAAACAGTCAGCATGATAAGCCATTTCGGCTTTCCTTTGATGCAAGTCGGGCACAGTCCTCAGTTCTCCGATTGTCTCCTCCCCTCGTAGTGCTTCAAGTGTAAAGCCAAGCACATGGCCACTGCGGTCATTGACCACCCAAGCGACCAAACCAAGGAGTCCGGTAGTTTCTCCGCCATAGACGAGTCTAGCCCCTATGAGGCTAGCTCCCTTCCCAATTCAATGGCGGCATTTTCATAGCTGCCTCTTCGGCCCATGGTTCTCTCGCCGAAAACACAAACACTTCTAAACTTTGGTCAATGACCGCGGTGGCCATGTGCTTGGCTTTACACTCGAAGCACAATGAGAGGAGGAGATAATCAGAGAACTGAGGACCGTGCCTGACCTGCATCAAAGGAAATCGGAAATGGCCCATCATGCTGACTATTTCATCGCCCTTCTTGGGAGATATGAAGCCATGGATAAGCTATTGGAGGCTATTAGCTAGGCAGAGTTAGGCATTCATGACAAGTCTTAACAAGCCTATAGGCTTGTTAAATATCAATGGCTACTCCGATGGCTTCTTCATGCTCATCGAAAAAGCCATCGAGGATGGTTTCATTGAACCATCCCAAAGGTGCCTAATTGTCCAAAGTACCAATGCAAACGAGCTCCTCGTAAAGCTAGATGAGTATCAGTCAACGCATAAAGGTGTCATTCCCATAAGACTGTGAAAAGATCCAGAAGGGCCCTCCACATCGAAGGGATCTTCCACAACGGGATAGGCCGTGAGGTCCTAGAATCCCCGAAAAATCCAAACCGCAACATCTTGAGCACCAACCCCTCTCAAGACTGCGTGGGCAAAGAAATTACTACGCATTTTGCCTTCGACCAGTCAAGATTGTCCACGGGGGTCAACAAATCTGCAGAACTTCAAGACTCGGTTCCAATCGCGTCACAAGTTACGCACCACACCGAGACTTGAAGTGGGAGCATTTGTAAACACTAAAATTTTAAAAATAAAAAAATGGAAGAAAAGAAAAAATAAACAAATAAAAGTAAAGATGACAAATACATATGTATACGCTTTGTAAGAGTATAAGTGACAAAATACATATGTATAAAAATATGCTCTGTACGCATACAAAAATACAAATTACAAAGATGTCGGCAGCTTTCAAAGTCAAAGATGAAAAATCATTGTCGGTGCCGAATCTAAGACTTTTGTCGAAAGTGTCACCACCAAAGTGGAGAAAAATCACTGCCGACGCCAGATCTGAGCTCGTTGGTCCAAAGGTAACAGCTGCCAAGGGTTGTTGGCACTAGATCTAGGCTCGTTTGTCAAAAAATGTTGCAATCCAAGCATAAGAAGTTCGCTGGCGACGTCAAATTTGAAGCATCCGGTCAACAACGTCACCATCGGGGAAGAAAAATGGTGTTGCCGATGCCGAAATTCGTTGCGTGTCCACATCACCGGATGAAGATGGCAAGTTGAAATCTCACCTATAAATACCCAAGCCTCTTGCCAAGCCAAGACACCAAAAAAGAAAATTAAGATCAAGCATCAAGTAAAAATAAATAAAGAAAAAGAGATCTGTCTCTCTCTTTTTCCTCTCTTTCTCTCCATCATCTCTCTCTCACACTCCACCGACTTCTCCGACAAAACCCATCAACTTTGCTAAAATAAAGTAAAGTCAAAAAAAAAAAAAAATCCACTCCCCCACTTTGCAAAAGAAAAGCAAATTTTTGTCTCCCAAACATTCAAAGCCAAAGAAGAGGAGGAGAAGTTTGCATTAACTTTGCAAATTCGTCCTCCAAAATTCCCAAACTCTACACATTAGCCTTCCAAAAATCTAGCTATTTTCTCACTTTAACCCCCAAACCAAATATTCCACCAAATTCACCTCTTTTTGTTAAACAAATTCATCTCAAACTTTAAGCTTCTACAATTCCATCCTTCCACAATTAAATCGTTGCAAAACTACCCTTCCAAATCCTAAAATTTTCCAAATCAATCCCTCCAGTCCACAAATCCCTACAAATTCACCCTCAAACTTCAAATTCCCCAAAATCTTTCCGTCCAAAACACTAAATACTCCCAAATCTATCCATAAACTCCCAAATCAGACCAAATTGTCCTCCCTAAATCAAATCAAACACTAAATATTCCCAAATCTATCCATAAACTCCCAAATTGGACCAAATTGTCCTCCCTAAATCAAACATTCCTCTAAACTTTTACCCCAAGCTAAACATCTTCTCAACCCAGCCAAACATCGGCGGAAGGAAGAAATCAATCATCTCACTTTAGGAGCCCAAACTACCAAACTCACCCCAAAAATTCCAAACTTTCTTTTCAAATAATGCCCTCATACCGAACTTGTCTATATCACAAGACCCAGAGGTCAAGCTCTTAAATCCACAAAAATACATTTGACTTCGTGATCAAACCTTCGCCTACAAGATTGTCTCTGCCGCCGAAGTGAAGACTTGGACAAGATTCATTTCGCCAGAGATCAAGCTACTGCGACCCTCGATGGATGTCCAAAGGAGAGGATTAATCAGAGGATAAACCAAAGGTCGTACCTACCAAATTTTAATATACATTCTACTATATAATTTTGGAGTCTGTATTTTCTTTTATTTTCTCTTACATTTCTCGCCTCCATGGCGCCTATGAATCCGGAAGACCGATAGTTCCCTCAAGATCCAAAACTATCACCTAACTCTCTCGAAGCATGGAGAAGCTGATCGTCTATGCCGACTGACATCGAGCTTGGGGGAAACTACTTGCCTCTAATCTCCCCTCGACAGCAAAGCCTAAACCACTCTACTAGGTCAAGCAAGGATAGCGCAACGGAACCATCCACTCCAATCTTCCACAGAGGATCATTTGTCAATGCCAACGTCGCAATAATGACCATAAATGCGGCGAACACAGATGGAAGGATTGCCGAGTTGGAGAACGAGCTAGTGATGCTAGCTAAACCCCTCAAAGGCAAGGATCAACAGATCACTTTCTTAAAAGGGAAAGCTCAAATTGATCCTGAATCCGGCAAAGAACAAATGTATCCTCCCAGTTTTGCTCCACACGCCATACCAGCCAACACTTCTACGGCAGAAAGGCCTCAAGCTGAACCAGCGTATTTCGCACCATCTACCTCCGTCGCCTCGCTATCAGTCCAACAGCTATAGGATATGATAGCTAACACCATCAAACTACAAGAAGGTGGGCTCAACCAAGGCTCACAAACCTATGCGAAGCCTTATTCGCAAAGGATTGAGCGGATAAGGATGCCATTGAGCTATCAACCGCCCAAATTCTATCAATTTGATGGAAGAGGTAATCCAAAGCAACATGTAGCCCATTTCGTCGAAACCTGCAACAATGCGGGAACATATGACGATCTGTTGGTGAAACAATTCATCCGGTCTTTAAAGGGCAATGCATTCGAGTGGTTCGTCAATCTCGAACCTGAATCCATTGACGGTTGGGAACAACTCAAGAGAGAGAGTTCCTTAATAGATTCTTCAGCACTCGATGCACTGTGAGCATAATGGAGCTCACCAACACGAAGCAAAGAAAAGGCGAACCAGTTGTCGAGTACATCAACAGATGGCGCGCGCTGAGCTTGGACTACAAAGACTGCCTAACCGAGACTTCCGTTGTGGAGATGTGCATCCAAGGGATGCATTGGGAGTTGCCCTACATTCTCCAAGGTATCAAGCCTCGCACCTTTGAGGAACTCGCAACTCGAGCCCATGACATGGAGATAAGCATCGCCACTTCTGGGGGCAAAGACCTGGTACTCCACGTGGACCAACGTCGAGAAAGGAAGAAGGTCAAAAGGACCGAAAAAACTACAAAGGGCAAGGAGGCAATGACCGTCGACGCCACACTTGTCAAGATCGGAGCAAAGATGAAGACAAAAACTCCAATCTTGCCCGACCCACGAAAGTGGCAAGGGAAGCCAAGGACGACACTACGAGAATTGGAGCAAAAGAATATCCATTCCCAAACTCCGACGTGCCGAATATTTAGGGCCAGCTCTTGAAGGCCAAACTCATAGAACTGTCGAAGTCCAAACGTCCCGATGAAAACCACAAGATCGAAAACCCAAAATTCTGCAAATATCATCATATAGTCAGCCATCCGACGAAGAAATGCTTCGTACTGAAAGAGCTGATCATGAGGCTAAGAAATAAGGACAAGATTGTCTTGGACAAAGGTGACGTGGCCAAAGAAAATTAGGCCACCATCACTACCGAACCATCCGGGCCTACACAACAAAGTACTACATCAAAGAAGGATCCATGGTTCATCCAATTTGGAACCTTGAAACCTATAAACGTTTCATACCTGCGGAACCCACCAAGGTACGCTGCCACGCAGCAAACAAGGGGCGATAGACCCCGACGGCAAAATGGGAGCCATGTGAAACACCACTTCCTCAAGTCAAACAGCCCATCAAGACAAGAGAGGAAGGGCCCAAGTTACTTGAAGGGGCAATACGTGTCCAAGGACGAAAGAGGTCATCAAAAAAGGCCCTATATCAGTAGGGCTGGAGCATAAGAATTAAATACATTATTAACAATTTTGGTTTCCTAACCTACATATGGCTTGTTAGAAAAGGTCTCATATCAATAGGGCAGAAGCATAATAATTCAAGATATAGTTAACAGTTATACTTCCTTTTTATTTAATTTTTTTTATCATCTAGTTTTTTACATTTTAGTCATTGCTATATAAAAAAATGTCATTATAGATGGGGTGGGAGTCATTGTAGATAAAGACCTAAAAGATAATGTAGTAAATGTTACAAGAATAGGAGATAGGATCATAAAATTCAAGAAAGCTCCAAGCCTAGAGATAGTAAATGTCCTTAGTGTGTGTGCAGTGTGTGTGTGCTTCCAAAATCAGCTTATCATAAAACCTTAAAAGACAATTCTGGGGAGATATGGATAGTATTATACAAGGGATACCGACATCTGGAAAGACATGTATAGGAGCTAATTTGAATGGACACATTGGAAAGGATAATATAAGTTATGAAAGGATACATGGAGGCTATGGATATGGAGATAAAAATTATGCATGTGATACAATTCTAGATTTTGTCCTATCCTACAAGCTATAATTTGGTTATATTGACTAGATGTCTTATAAAAAGAGAAGAATATTTAATAACTTTCAAGAGTGGACAAAATAAAAGCCAAATAGATTTTTTCTTAGCTAGGAAGTGGGATCATCTACCATGTAAGGATTGTAAAGTCATCCTAGGTAAAAGTTTGACTACACAACATAGAATCTTAGCATTAGATATACATACTAAAAAATGGATAAGAAAGAGTAACATAAGTCTATGCAAAAGGACAAGATGGTGGAGCTTGAAGGGAGAAAATATAGTAAAATTCAAAGATAAAATTATTAAAGAGAGTGATTGGACAATAGGGAATAAGGTAAATGCGAACACTATGTGGAATGGAATGGTTAACTCTACCATAAAGATAACAAAAGAGGTTACAAGAAATTACTCAGGCAGTAAAGAAAGTTAGTAGTGGGATCAAGATGTCCAAAAAACCGCAAAGACAAAAAGAAACTAGTATAAAATATGATAAAGTTGTAGAAATATAGAAATATCTTGCAATCCCTCATCGCTCTACATATTCTTCAATTGATTTTCATTATCAAAATAAATTTCACGCGTCAAAGGGTACTTACTGTAATTTGGATTGCTTAGGCTAGGTTGTCTAGGTTTTAGTTTTTGCTTTATTATAGTCTATGCGAGTTAAGTTTGCATCTAACAAAAAAAAAAAACCTCAAACTTGCAATGCGTAAGACAAATTATCTTTGCTTTTAAAAGAAGATGTAAGACAAGGCATTTTACTCTCACTAAGGCAAGGCATAAGCCTCGAGGCATTGAGGAGTCTCACCGGAGAAGATTGACACAACTTTGTCGAAGAGAGGCTTCGTCGAGGGAGTTGCTTCGTTGAGTGGATGCTTTGACAAGGGGCTGCTATCATCGATGAGAGACTGGTGCCCTAATATGCTATTTTCTATTTTAAAAATATCTTTTATATTTTAGAAAAAAATTTGATGGGGGTAGGCCTAGTGAAACGGGTCATGACCCGACGGGTCACCCGTTACCTGCTCGGTTATGACGGGTTTGGGTATATGAAAGCTAACCCGTTTATAAACGGGTCAACCCGTGACCCGTCCGTCTATAAATGGGTCAAGCCGGGTTCAGGTCATTTCACCCGCTAGGCGACCCGTTTATTTGGCTCCTATATAACTGGCCGCCACTCAGTATGGCAGTACCCACCCGGCTGACTTTTAAAACATAAAAGTTAAAACTCTAATCCGATTCCTGCATCTGCGGCCACGGCTCTGACTGCCTCCTGCTGGTGCACTGCTGTTGTGATCCACTCTCCACTCCACAGCTCCAGGCCTCCAGTTGCTCCACAGTCGGATCAATCTCCCTCACGGATCAAGCTCCCTCATGATCCATGATCCAGAAACGCAAATCTACCATTCTACCATAGAGGACCAGATGGCAACCTAGCGGATTTTCCTCTCTTATTTTTCTTGTGAAGCCTGTGAGAGATTATCTAACTGTCTCAGCCAAAACCATCTCCCCAGGTACTCTACTCCATATTCCTTCTCTGTAATTTGTTGTTTGTTCGATGAATCTCATCTTCATCTGATTTTCCGATTCCATGGTTGAAACTCACTGGAAGATTCATACCTTTTCCGGCGGATCTTAGACGCATGCTACCAGATTCCGGAGAAACAATCAGCTCATACCGCAGGGGATCTTGATCCTTGGAAAAAGATGAGAAATGGAAATAAGTGAAACCGATTCCCTGAGTGGAAGCTGTGACAATCGCCACCTTCCCAAGAAACCTCTTTCCCATCTTCTCCATTCTCTACTTCTGCAAGAGCTTTGGAGAGAAAATTAAAGATGCCACTAGCTTGGGTTTCAGTTGCAGAGAAGTCGTGTGAGAAGATGAAGAAGCAAAAGGGCAACATGGCCACATGGGCTCTCTACGAGGTTCTACATTATATGTTTTTTTTATTTAAATATTAATAATAAAATGAAGGAGAAGGAGAATGAGAAGGAGTGTTGTCATGGGTCTCTGAAAGGTTCTATATTTTATGTTTTTTATTTAAAAATTAATAAATAAAATGAAAAAGAAGGGAGTGTTGTCACGGGTCTCTGCAAGGTTCCTATATGTTATGTTTTTTTTATTTAAATATTGATAAACAAAATGAAGGAGAAGGAGTGCTCTTTGTTTGTTTGAGGTTCTATATTTTATGTTTTTTTATTTAAATATTAATTAAAAAATGAAGAAGAAGGAGTGTTGTTTGTTTGTTTGTTTTTTAAAAATGGTCACAAAAAATTAAAATAAATAATTTTTTTTTAAACGAGTGACCCATTTATGAAACAAGCGGATTAGGGTTTTCATGGTTGGCACCCGTTTACGACCCGACCCATTTATGACCCGACCCGTTTACAACCCGCCCAGACCCGACTCGTGAACCCGTTTTGCCACCCTAGATAGGGGGATCAATATGCGTACAACTTAAACTTTGAGGCGTGAAAGGTGTGTGTTCTTTTTTTTTGCTAAGGCATAGGTCCAGCTGCAAAAAGCGTATGCATATGGGGAGTTTTGCATTTTGAAATATGCCTAGGGGCGTTTTTGCTTGAAAACGCATTGAGGTGTGCCTTTAAGAACACCTTTAAAAGCACTGGACTATACACAGCAAGTCCCAAATCCAAATAAAGGGGCAAGTTTGAGTTAGGTAGTTGATAGCCAGCATATAACTTAAGTCCATTTATCATGAATCCTTACCAAATCCACCAGGATCGAGGGAATAAACCAGTGTAGAAGGGAAAGGGCTAAGAAGTTAACACAAGAAACTAGGACTAGATTAGCAACTTAAAATATAGGAACACTAATTGGCAAAAGCATGGACATGAAAGCAATGTTTAGAAGGAAACTTAACTTAATTTTCCTTCAAGAGACAAAATAGGTAGGGGAGAAAGCTAAAGAAATTGAAAAATCAGGATTTAAACATTGGTACACTGGAAAAGAGACATAAAAACAGGGTGGGAATTATTGAAGGCAAAGACCTAAAATATGATTTAAAAGATGTTAAGAGAATAGGATATAGGATCATTAAAATTAAGATAGCTCTAGGCCTAGAGATAGTAAATGTCATTAGTGTGTATTAGTGATTTAAAAGGCGTTTCTAAGGCATGCCTTGATGCGTTTTGAGGCTTGGACGCCCCAAGGCATAGTGTAAAAGGCAAAAGTCCCATAAGATGTATGCATTTCGGAGTTGGGCATACGCATTGGCAAAAAAAATTTGCATTTCACGCTTCTATAGAAAAGGCATACGCATTCCGAAACCCATTCAAGCAAGTTACAAAAAGGCAGCTTCCTCGAAGAATAGTCTCCTTCCCTTGATCGATCTTCTCACGCGAGACTCCTTCAACACGAAGACTAGGTTGTCGACTTTCTTCAACTGATCAAGCATCACAACCATGGGTTGTCGTCTCTCCAACAAGATTCCTCCAACACAACAATTGGGTTGTCATCTCTCCGACGCGATTCCTCCAACACGACAATTGGGCTGTCATCGCTCTCTTTCTCTCACGACCTGCTTTGATCGTCGACCAACCTCAAATCTTCTTCGGATCTACACTTTCTCTACTCGGGCGATTTCGGCTTCTCTCACGATTACTCCATTCAAAGTAGAGAGAGAGAGAGAGAGAGAGAGAGACGTGAGAGTTGACTAAGCCCACTTTTTTAACCAAGATGTAATGTTTGGAATTCAATATTTAAGCTTTGGGTGGGCATGTGGCAATGGCCCTTTAATTCATGGGCAAACACCTACACAACTAGTTGACTTTCGATTTCTCAAAAGGCTTACACCTCACCTTACGCATTCGCCTTTTAAAACATTGGTGCGTATGCTCCCCAAATAGGCTTAGCAGAAAACCTTAAAAGACAATTTTGGGAAGGTGTGGATAGTATTTTACAAGGGATATCAACGTCTGGAAAAAAAAAATGAAAGTAAGAAAGAAGCCCAAAACATTCATAGGAACTGATTTGAATAAACACATTACAAAGGAAAATATAGGTTATGAGAGGATACTTGGAGGCCATGAATATAGAGATAAAAATGAGGTCGATGATATAATTTTAGATTTTTCCATGCCTTACAATTTGATTATATTGAATACTTGCTTTATAAAACCAGAAGAACGCTTAGTAACTTTCAAGAGTGGACAAAATAAAAGTCAAATAGATTGCTTAACTAGGAAGTAGGATCATCTACCATGTAAGGATTGCAAAGTTATCTCAAGTGAAATTTTGACCACACAACATAGAGTCCTAATATTAGATATACACACTAAAAAATGGATGAGAAATAACAATAACAACAAAACCAAGCCTTTAAGTCCCATTAGGTGAGATCGACTATATGAATCCTTTACCGCCAATTTATGCAATCATGGACCATTTCTTTTGACAAATTCAGGACTATTATATCCTTACTATCTCATTCCAAGTTATTTTAGCTCTACCCCTACCTCTTCTACTACCACCCACAATAACTAACTCACTCTTCCTCACTAACGCACTATGTGGCTTACGTTGCAAGTGTCTAAAGCATTTGAGTCGTCTCTCCCTTATCTTATCTTTTATAGGAGCTACACCTAACTTACCACGAATATGTTCATTCCTTAATTTATCTTTCAGTGTTATACCACTCATCCATCTAAGCATTCTCGTCCCAGCAACTTTTACTTTCTGGATATTTTGTTTCTTCATCGCCCAACATTCTGATCCATATAGCATACTGGTTTCCTATAAACTTTCGTTTTAATTTTAAGGGTATTCTACGATCACAAAGCATATTTAAAGCACTTCTCCATTTTACCCAACCTACTTTAATTCTGTGCATTACATCATCTTCAATTTCTTCTTCAGCTTGCATAATAAATCCAAGGTATCAAAATCTACAAGTGCTATTTATTTTTTCATCATCAAGTTTAGCTTTGTCTCCAATATTCCTCCTATCGTTACTGAAATTACATTTCATATATTTTGTCTTATTTCTACTTATCCTAAAGCCTCTAGATTTCAAAGCTTCTCTCCATAATTCCAACTTAACCTCTACTCCGTCCCTAATTTTATCAATCAATACAATATCATCTACAAAGAACATATACCATGGAACCTTATTTAAATGCTCTTAGTCACTTGGTCCATCACTAAAGCCAAAGGATAAGGGCTCAAAGCAAAGTAACAGAAATCAAAGCAAAAGGACTAGATGTTGAAGCTTGAAGGGAGAAAATATAGTAAAAGTCAAAGATAAAATGATTAAAGAGTAATTGGAGGATCAGGGATAAGGTAATGCAAACACTATATGGAATGGAATGGTTAATCCTATCATAAAGATAGCAAAGGAGGTTTTAGGCAAATCTAGAGGAAGATACTCAGGCAATAAAGAAAGTTGGCGGTGGGATCAAGATGTTCAAAAAGCCGTAAAGACAAAAAGAAACTGGTATAACCATATAAAAAAGGCAAAGTTGTAGAAAAACAGAAATCATGAAAATTATAAGGAGGCATAAAAAATGCAAAAAAAAAAAGAAGGCTATTCGTAAATTTAAACATAAAGCTTATGATATTTTATATACTAGATTAGATACAAAATGAGGAAAAAAACTACATTTATAAACTTGCTAGAGCTAAAGAAAGAAAATGCAAAGATTTAAGTAATATAAAATGTATAAAGGACAAAAATGATAATGTCTTAATCAAAGAAGAATACATAAAATAGAGGTGGCGGAAATACTTTATTAAGTTGTTTAATACCAAACTGAAAGCTTATGCTTGGAAGGGACAAATGAGGAAAAGACTAAAAATAGGAGATTTATTCGCAAAATTGGAGTCCTTGAAGTTAATATGGCTTTAAAAGAGATGATTAGTGAGAAAATCTATAGGACTAGATAACAAACCAATTGAAGTTTGGAAATTTTTAGGGTATAAAGGAAGTAAATGGTTAAATGATCTATTCAAAACTATCATAAAAACCAAGAAAAAAACTAGATGAATAGAGGAAAAGCACATTAATACCTTTATACAAAAATAAAGGCGATATTCAAAATTGTAATAACTATGCAGAATTAGGATTATGAGTCATACAATAAAACTATGGAAACGGGTAATTGAACAAAAAATAAGACTAGACGAGAGTTTTAGAGAACCAATTTAGTTTTATGTTTGAGAGATCCACAAAAGAAGTTATTTATCCTTTAGATTAATGGGAAAGTTAAGTGAAAAGATGAGGGACTTGAATATGGTTTTTATTTACCTAGAGAAAGCCTATGATAAAGTACCTAGAGAAATTCTTCGATGAGTTTTAGAAAAAGAAGCCTACAGTAGATATACTGAGGTTATTAAGGATATGTTTGATAGAATAATGACTAGCGTTAGGACTATAGGAGGAGAATCTAGAGAATTTCCGATCACAATATGTGTGTATCAACGTTCTACGTTGAGCCCTTATTTTTATTTTAGTGATTGATGGACTCACTAGGAATACCCAAAAGGAGATCCCTTGATGCATGTTGTTTGCATATGATACTGTCTTGATAGATGAAAGTAGGAATTGTGTGGAATCTAAGTTAGAACTTTGGAGAATCATTTTACACAATGTTTGAGAGTATGGATTTCGATATTGGATTTGATTTTGAGTGGATTTGGACAAATTTAAATATAATTTTATATTATATCTTATCTAAATCCAATATAAATCCAAATCCAAGACTTCTCCAAACATAGGATTAGAGTCTAAAGGTTTTAGGATAAATAGGAATAAGACAGAATATATGAAATGTAACTTCAGTAACATGAGGAGTATTGGATAGAAGATTAAACTTGATAATCAAGAAATTAATAGCACTAGTAGATTTCGATATTTTGGATCTATTATGCAAGCGGCGGGGGAAATTGAAAAGGATGTAATACATAGAATTAGAATAGGTTGGGTAAATGGAGGAGTGCGTCAAGCATGTTGTGCTATTATAGAATACCATTAAAATTAGAAGGAAAGCTCTATAAGACGCCTATAAAGACCAGTCATGCTTTATGGATTAGAATGTTGGAAAACTAATAAACATTTACAAAAAGTAAAAGTTGTCAAAATGCAACTGTTAAGGTGGATGAGTGGTATAACATTAAAAAATAAATTTAGGAACAAATATATACACAATAAACTACCATAACGCCAAGTGAAGACAAGATAAGGGAGGGGGTGTTTAGATTGTTTGGGCATTTGCAACGCAAGCCTAGTAAGCAAGTATTGAGGAAGCGGGAGTTACTTATTGTTTCTAGTATTAAAAGGGGAAGGGGTAGACCTAAAACATGGTTTTAAATTGCAGTAATAGGTAACATAGCGTAACAGTAACAGGTGTAACAAGAAGCGGGGGTAGCTGATGTTACTTAACAGGAAGTGGGTGTAATAGCTAAGAATTTTTTTCAAGCACGCACAACCTTGTGCATATCAGTATACTTGCATATTTTAAGTTTTTAACCCTTCTTAGAGAGAGTTTTAGTGTTTTTGGATCCTTTAGTTCAACTAAGTTGTTTGGTAACGGTAAGAAGTTTACATTTATTTTAAACCACCATTGATAGAACAAAATACATTGTTCTTATGTTCGGTAAATTCTTGTGTGCTAAATTAATTTATAAAACAAAATACATTATACACTCCATTAATCTATTAAACACATAGGACATATAAATAATACAAATATAAAATAACTAGAAAAGAAAAAAGGTTGAAGTTGAAAAATATATAACATAAATATCAAATTACTAATATTATTAAAATAAAATATTACCCTAACAAGTTAGTATTTGCAAATTGTTAATTAATGCGTCTCTTGTGAGTATTTAGAAAAATAGCAAATTTTGTATTATTATCATCCTCATTATAATCTTTCCCCCACCCGCCACATGGTATATTGAGAATGATTTATGAAAGGGGGGTAAGTGAGAAGAAAAAGTTTTTAAAAAAAAAAAAAATTGCATAAGTAGTTACGTAACAGTCATAACTGCCTTTACATGACAGTCGCAGTCCGTAACAACTGCTACGGCCATGATTTTTCTTCCTACCAATTTCGTAGTTTGTAACAATATCAATAACCCAAAAAACCGTTATGTAACAGCATTACATAACAGTTGCGGCTGTTATATAAAATCATGACATAAAATAACCAAAATTGAGGTATTGAGAAAGGATTGAATAACTTTTAAGTTAGAGGAGGAAAATGTTTTTAATCAGGTCAATTAGCTGAAAAGAATTCATGTAACCAACTCCACATAATGAGACTTAAAGCTTGTTACTATTGGTATAGTCCTTACTCTATAAAAGCTTCCGCATGATGACTAGGCTACTTTCCTAGTTTGTACTAGGAGTCACATCTGAAGCTTTCATAAACAAAAACACCTATTTAGAGAATGAGCGATATTGAGCAATGAGAGAATTACATGTTCCTAAAAGCATTTCAAAAGCTTCGATGAAGCACCTAAGCTATTTTCTTATGTAAAGTTCAATTGTGCTAGTGCTGTTAAGCTTTAGAAGCTAAGTCTTAGTAACCCTGCGTTGTTTGTTTCCTCGGGTGACACAAACCCTCTGCTTTAGAGGAAAAATTACAGTTTTCAGTTTCTACCTAAAGAACTGTATATGAAGTTACGAATAATCCCCTTACTTCCCAGAAAAAGAACATTTTCCCTCTAAATGTAACTAATTTTTTGCCCCTGCTATCCCAGAAAATGAGAAATACAGTTTAAAACACCACCTTCCACGGAGGAAAGAGAATAGAACATCGTTGACCCAATACGGGCGAACCACTGTCCGAAATAATTCAAAGACGTACAAACACACAGAGGACAACTTCCAATCAGACTATTTTGATCCCTCAATCCACACAATCAATCAACATATATAACTCCACTAATCAAATCTTTTACTTCAATCATTGAACATTAGATCCAAAAATGTCCCAATTAAAAAAGAATAAACAAGAAGGCGTGAACAGAGCACTACCGTGAGCTTCTGCAGACGCAGACGATCGCCGTCATCGGCGTCAGTGTCGTCGTCACTACTGCCGGTGATCTGTAGGGTTGCGGCCGGCGGCTCTTGCTCCGGCAATTCGACGACAGGTAAAGGCTTGAAAGGAAGAGAAGACGAGGAAGAGAGAACCTGCGCCACCGAAGGCCTGGCCCTGAGGATCTGAACGAAGATCTGGAAAAAGAACGCCAACCAGTTCAACACTGTTCGCCACAATTGCAGTGGCATCGGCGCCGGAGCGTAGACCTCCGACTGGGCCAACTCGGCCATCAGCTATCCTCTCCTCACCTCCCGCAGCGGCGAAGGATAGAGTGCGACTAGAGTGCGCACGGCCTTAACGTGTCCTCTTCCCACCGGCGACGAATCAACGGCTCCTCCGAAGCAATCATTAACCCAATCTCTCACTCTGCTTTTATGTTACCTTTCTTCTTCTTCTTTTTTTCCCCCTCTTAATCATGGAGATGAGGCAAAGGAAGCGTCTGGGCAGCACGCGCGCGGAGGAGGGTGGGAGAATAGAATTTTGGAGGACAAAAGCGGCAAACCCAAAATGCCAAAATTGATTGAATCCGCCAATCAGAAGAGACAATCGTCGCCTCTTCGGACCTTGTCCAAAGAAATCCCGATTTCATAGAGGGAGTAAAATAGACACGAAATCCACGCGCGGGAGGAGGTGGTGCTATAACCCGCGTCGGCGATGGGTCCGTGTGAACCACTCCAGGCGACTGAAGGTAGCGGTGAGTTTCTCACCCGGAACAGTGAGTCAGTCATCGAGTGCATGACGCATGTTGAGACCTTTACCCAGATGATGCCACGTGGCAATGGACCCACGGTTGGTGGGCCCAGCTAGTGATGAGCGGTGAGATCGCAACTTGGAGTCGAGAGGACTCAATTAAGTAATCAGTTTAGAATGTTTTATTTGAAAAAAGTAAGCAGAATGTTTTTATTTTGGACAAAAGTAATGATGATATATCTATTTTTGTCTGTCTTTTTGGAAATGTCTGAGCACTTTGCGGGTCTAAATTGTACGCCACCATATGAAACGGCAAAGCACTCGAGCATTAGTCAATTTTTGAGGGATATGGTCAACCTTGTATTATAGAGATATTTTATGGCTTTGCCAATAATAATGAAGAAGATACTAAAAGGATCCACAGTTGTCTGGGATGATTAAGGATCCTGATACAAGTTAATACTAAAATTAGTATTAAATAAATATATGATAGATAGTTCATTATTTCTATTAGCGCACATTTTATAATCTCATCATTAGAACAAACACTGTCTGTCATCATAATCTATGATACTAGACTTATCATTCAACTTCAACCATAGACGTGTACAAACAAGGAGGGATTACTAGTATGATAATTCATTATAAAGCCCAAAACCAATTGATTTAAATGAATATTCCAGCCTATTAAAAGTGTCAATTAAAGTGCAGACAACTCACATACCCATAAAAGAAATTAAGAATGAAATAAAATAAAATAAAATATTATATGATTAGCATGTATAATTACACTGATTAATTCTATTTAGTCCTCCATTTTAAATGACAAAATTAAGTGACTTAATGACAATTTTGAACAAATTATGAGAGACCCATGTTGACAACAATGGAAAACTTGCTGTGTAATCTGTATATTTTATTTATCAAGGCTATGTCTATATATACATACCATGAGGAATCAAAGACCAAAAAATAGTTACAATTTAATATTTGGTTACAACTTATTTTGTTTTGTAGCTAGGCTGGTATAACTATTAATAAGCCAAGCCCGATCTAAATGAACGTTGGTTGCATAGCAGTATTTTATAAACCTCATGCTTACTTTCTTGCGCTCCTGTATGAATCCTGCAAGACATTATCCATGGACCTGCATGATTCGCTTCTGGACTTGCAATTCAAGCATATATGGAAAATTAACCAAAACTTCAATCAGGACTTGATGGCTATATATTTTCCTTGTTATCCAATCAATCGGTTTGTACAATCCCATCTCCAACCTCTTCCTTCCCCTCAACAAAAAAAAAAATGGCAGGGAAAAAAAAAGAAACAAAAACAAGTAGACACAACTCTTGTACAAAAAAATTAATCGCAGACAAAAAATATACACCAAAGCACAGTTGCCCTAATTACATGTACGACAATCAGAACTGGGTGGTGTGAAAAAGATATTCCAGCCTCATGCAGACTGAATCAATATGCCCAAACAATTGTCCCTCAGTTTCAGCTAAAGTCAGAGTCATAGGGATGGGTAAGCCAGGGGTGCTCAAGTGCCTCTCTTGCCGTAGGGCGCCTCTGGGGATTTATCTCGAGCAAGTCTCTAATGAAGTTTATAAACCCAGTATCAGAAACCTGCAAGTGGTCCTCCAATGAGGGCTCCTCTGGGACAATGTACTCCAGTTGGTTGGCCTCCTGAATGTGGAATTCCACATATGAATAGAAATGTTGGGGAATAAACTATTAAGCATCAAAATTCCTAGTACCAGCTGTTAATTTATAATGCATAATAAATAGTGCTATGAGTTAGGGATGTGGATTCATCAATTATAGGTTGACGAGGAAGAGGAAGCATACTTGAGTTAATCTTTCTCTCTGCAGGAAGTCCATTCAGCAAACAAACTTAGGTATATTTCTTCTGTAATTGACAATGTGTAAAGTTGCATCTCTGTATACTATACTTGAGCGGTGGGTTTGGCCTTTCTGGTTTTGAGCCATTTGGCCCTTTCAGTAGATGGGTAGGGAAATGAAAACTCCCCAATAAACAACATTGTTTTAAGGCTAAGCAAAACTTTCACATCTTCCCCCCTTAATTGGACCGCATATAATATGAAGGGCAAAAGACACTAACCTCTCCCAAGGATTGGCAAAAAGTCAATGACTTATAAGTTTTCAAAATTTCCAGGAACCTCCCTTTTGGTTTCCAGAATTTCAAAGAACTCCCCTGAGGTTTGCTAAAACGACACAAACTTCCCTTTATATTTTGCAAAAAGACAAGTTTTTTCAGGAGAGATCTTTGTCTTTTGGACAAACCTCATCAAAGATTTATGGCATTTTTGAAACCTCAGAGAAGGTCTCTGATATTTTTGAAACCTTAGGAGAGGTCTCTGTCTCTTTATCAAACCTCAGGAGAGGTGAGTGTCTTTCATCAAGTTCTTATTTTCTTTTCTCACATTGAAAGAAGGTAGAAAAAAAATATAAATAACCTCATTCATATAATAAAGATCGTATTCCTTTGTGAAGTACTTGTGCGTCTCCTGTCCCATCACTAACATATCCAGGTCAATAGGGCCAAGCATCCCAATCATGCGTGCAAGCAACATCACAATTCCATCATTTGGAAAAAGAACCTGCTTGAAACATAAAGATGCAGAATAAATGAGAAATTAATTTCTTCTAAAGGAACCATTTCACAAAATTGGCAGCCAACAAAAAAATAAAATTCACAATATAATATGATTCAAAGTCTTGAGGATTCTTGAAAATCAATTATGCAGGATGGAACTAGTAACTATGGCTCTTTAATGAACAAACAAATCCAGACTAGGACATACTTCCCCGGAGCAGAGCTCAGCTAAAATACATCCCAGCGACCAAATGTCAATCCTTTGGTCATATGGTAGGCCAAGAATAACTTCAGGGGCCCTGTAGGAACGAGATTGTACGTATAGGCATAAGTTGTCTGTTTGAAAGCAACTGCTTCCAAGATCGATAACCTTTATCTCACATCTTCGGTAACTTTTGATAAGTATATTTTCTGGTTTTAGATCACAGTGGATTATTCCCAATTGATGCAAGTATTCCAATGCCTCCAGACACTGCCGAGCTATAACCTGGGAAAAGGAGCAACAATATCTAAGAGTAATATCTCACATGAGCTGTTCTTACTTGCAGCATTCTCTCCTATCAGCAGAAGTTCTTCATAATTAAATACTGAATTGAAAAAAGAGAAATCCCAACCTCACAATTATGACATTTATGACAATGATGGTGGTTCACTTAGCAATCAAAAATGGAGATGCTAATGTTGGTTGATGATGGTAAAAGCTTGCCATGTTGTTCTAGAGGTCAAATTGACTACTACTGCCAATGCCAGAGAATGGTTCTCCTGGAAGTGAAAGCCAGGGGACTATTTAGTTGTGGAAGATGGTTTTCATTTTTCATTTTCAATTTTCCAAGAAAATTACAAAAAATGCCACCTTGTGGCCTAATTTTCCAATATTTGTATAGGGGTTGAAAACATCATTTCATTGTTTTTCAAGTTTTACACATAAATGTTAGCAAAAGAGGAAATAAGTAGATATAATTCTTTAGAGAGCTAAAAATGAAAAACAGACGCTGTTTACCACAACTAAATAGGCTTTTAAGTTTGCCACCTTTTGCAATGACAGCATTGACATCTTGATTGACTGGAGGTTATGGAACGGAAAGATCAGAAAATAGATGAGAATAGGAAGGATGCTTTTGAAAGTTAGCCATATAGATAAAGACAAAGTTTGGTAATGGAGGGGATGCAGCATCCATAGCTTGATGGTGCGCACTTAGATCACAGGAACATCTTAAATAAATGCAGAGGTAAACTTTCTACAATGTGCATTCCCTAACGTCTCCGCATGGCATGGGAACATGATGCTCAGTGTGTGCACGCACACAAGCTCCTTCATCTTGAAGAAAGAAATAAATGACAGGGCATCCTTTACCAACTAACAAAATGAGGGAAATTGCTTCCTAATTCAAAGTGAAGAAGATAGCCAAGTACAATTAAAATTTTCCCCACTAGTGTTCCAGGTCACAACTTCGGCTCATGAACGGAACAGGTTCTCCAAACCCATAATGTTTAACAGTGGAGCCTTTGACATTGCCATTCTTTCTTTACTTTTGAATATGTGCCCATGTGTGTCTATGTGCATCATTCTTCATTTTGAAGAAAGAATTAAAAATATAGGAACTTTTTACATTTTACCAACTAATAAAGAGGGATTGTAACCTAATTCAAAAGTGAATATGTTAGCCAAGTACAATTTAAAAGTAGCAAAACTAATATTCCAGTCGACAACTTTAGATCACAAAAATATAAAACATGCAAACCTTAAATACTAGTAAACCAAACAAAACAAACAAGAAACAAAATCCAGAGGGGGAAAAAACATGAATTAAACAAACCTGCAACCTGCTCAGTGTAAAATATGCTTCCCCACCAGAATCTTGATTGAATTTCTGAAATTCATATAAGTTTGCCCGAAGGAGTTCACAAACAATGAAGAGATGCTCCTGCAGAGTTTTCATTTCAGGGTGAAAACATTAGTAATGGGCCTAGTGTCCCACATTGAGAGGCAATAAATCAGTATACAAATACTAGTCATCAGGGAATCCAAGCTATGAAAGTTATAGGACGTAGTAAATAGATTTCAGAATAAAATTTATATCACTTTTCCCTCTCCAAATAAATTTTTTTTTTTTTTTTAAAAAGAGCAAAATTTACACAACAAAAAAAAAAAAATGAAAAACAAAAGACTCCAAATAAAATCAACTCTTCATTCGTTACATATTAGACGTCCACATTATGACCACATGTGAATTATCACAACATAACAGCAAAACTGCTAAGAACACAAGTTTCAATGTAGGCCATATATCATAGTCAAAATTTAAATTCTATTGTTAAATTGGGAGAAAATGCCATATATGAGAGAATATGAACTGGGAATATTCACGTAGCAATTCCAACAAACTCATGGTGAGCAATCTTAATATTTGAACGCTGAAGTACTGCAGTGTATATGTGAACAATGGAAGAATTTTTCCTTGAAACTAGGAGAAAATTGTCACAGGGAAATTATGATATATTTCATAACAACGCTACAGTTCTTGGAGGACTAAAGTCATAGGATGATAGAAGTATTATCCAAGATTATTTCCCAACTTTCCAAGCGCATACCTGAAAATAGAAGTAGTCAAAAAGACGCAAAATGTGGCGTTCATCAGCAGGATCATGCTTGTTCACAAACTTTAACAGTTTGATTTCATCTAAGCTTTGATCAAAAAAATCTTTATCATTTTTTATGATCTTCAGGCAAACATTCATTCCTGTATGAAGATCATGGGCCTGAACAACCTTGCTGAAAGCGGCTGAGCCTAGGTATTCTGTAACATAATATCTGCCACCGACAATTGTGTTCGGAACAATAGGAAAATCCTTGTTCTCTTCAAATCCAGTCCTGGGATGGTACAACCACATGAGTACAACTGTTTGCTACAAATTAACTTGCAATACAAAAGCTTAAAATATTAATCAAGAAATAGAAGAGCACAAATAATCTTAAGATCCATCTAAGAAACAATAAAATGGGCAAAATATTTACAAGAGGCAAGACTAATTATTCCAAGTGAAAACAAAGCCAAGAGGTTATATGCTAACAAACTAACAATAACTTGCTAATGTTGTATCAAAATCCAAAAAATATTTAAAAAAAAAAAAAGCTGCTAATGCTGTATCAAAATCCTACCAATATAGAAATTAGAAAGCCACATTAGAACCATGATTATTCCTCAATCCTCACCCAGTATTAGAACAATAACAACAACAAAATTCAGCAGGTAAACTAAGTCTGACGAACCTGTTCTTCTGGCGTATGATTCTTAGATTGAATACTTAATTGGTATTAAAATCCTTTTTTTAAAAAGCTGCTAATGCTATATCAAAATCCTAACAATATAGAAATTAGAAAGCCACATTCGAACCATGATTATTCCTCAATCCTCACCCAGTATTAGAACAACAGCAACAACAAAATTCAGCAGGTAAACTAAGTCTGACAAACCTGTTCTTCCGGTGTATGATTCTTAGATTGAATACTTCATATTCATCTTCAGAAGGATTGCACACTGGAAGTTCATCTGCAGCAACATCCTCTTCATCCGTACCAGCCTCAAGCTCAAGTGATTCTTCAACCAATTCTTTACCGCTTTTGACATCATAACCACCATTTCTATTTAGCTGTAAATCTTTCTCATAGACCTGATCATGGGCTTCAGGGGTCCTTTTAAACTCCCCAATGCAATCATTTGTGGAACTCCTTTTGATGGAGTAATTAGAATTCTCGTTTATTCTCTGTTTAGAAACTGAATCACACTCTGTGGGGCTTTTCCCCACAACTTTAAACTGCTGATCGTTCAAACCCAGACAAGTATAAGCAGAGGAATCATCCAGTTCCCCCTCAACACCTTTCGGTTGGGTTTTTTCATTCATTTGATAATAATCTGTCACTCGAACCTCATTTCCATTATTCTTGGAGTTATTATTGTAAAGACACAAGTCGTCTAAATAATTCATACTTGACAATGTATGAAATTCTTCCAATTTATGACTCAAAATCAATGGGTTTTCAAATTTCCTCACGGTTTCTGAAGTCATGACAAACTTGTCCTCACTTGGACAGCCAAGGAAGTCTGGTTCACCGTAGGAGGGAGGCATTAAGTAAGTTTCATCTTTATCACCATACCAGTGCAGATCATTTTGCATATCAAAATCGGGGTAATCGCGCGCTGTCCCAAATTCAGATAATCTATCTGATGAAGTTTCAGAAGTGAACTGAGTTGCAGAGCGACGCCCATATGGATTAGTGAATTCTGCAGAAGCAACAAAAGACGAGAGTGTGCAGAATTATAAATTCACAAGTGACTTCTACACATAATCTCACAACCCATTTCCAAATGAAGAATCGATCATTGAAATTATTGAGCATTTCCAGCAGATCAATAGCGATGCATGCAGAAAAGGAGTGAAATCACCATTGGGGAAAAAAAAAAAAAAAAACACGCACGCACACACACACACACACTCACACACACGAAATAATTATCCACAAGCAATGATTTCTCATCAAAGCACACAAAGAAGATTCCTTAACCAAATAAAATCAAATTCTGCTTAGCCAATCAATTAAACTCCAAAGAAGGAAAAAATTACAACCACTACCTGAAGAATACGCATCACTGGCAGAAGAATCTACGCTCACGAACTCATCATCGGAACTGGAATTCGTCTCTGATAGCCGACCAGTGGCTGGAATCCTCAACGGCGGGGGCGCCGGCGCCATCGGAAACATGAACCTCTCGAAATCAAAACAACCCAGTTCACTTTTCTCAAAAAAATCTTCTCTGAGAGCTGATTCGGCCTCCGAAAAGCCATTCTTCCTCAGAAACTCCAGCACAGCTTCCACGTCGGAGACCGCCATGGCAGAGAGAATTCAAAACTGGGTTGACAGTAAAAACCCAACTGGGAGAAATAAACCCATGTGAACCGAGACGGTCAAAAGAGGAAATTTGGGGGGGTGCTAGGGTTTTCATGCTCGTAGAAAGACGACCCTCTCTCTCTCTCTCTCTCTCTGCTGTAAAACTGAAGCCAACGGGCGATGTCTCACCCACTTTGAAAAGTAGGGGGTGGGTTACAGAGGGCTTCGGTTCGGTGGGGCCGAACGCATGAACAGTAATTCGAGGAGACACGTGGTTACAGATCTGAATTACACGTGGATTTATTTTTTATTCTCTTGGTGGCAAGTCACGCGTTCGGTGGGGACCCCGCTCGTCCATTTCCTTTTCTGCTTTCTCTTTTTTCAACTTTTTTGTATTTTTTTTTCTTTAAACATATTCTACAATTTTGTTTTTTATTTTTCTACACTTTTTCATTTTTTATTTTGGAATTATCTTTGTTATCTAAATTTATATTTTCCATTCTTTTCTTCTTAATTGAAAATCATTTATTTTGAAACTACGTTATTACAATATATTTCTCAAAGTCAAACTTTCTGCCTAGCAACAAAAACTAAAATAGAAAAAATCCTAAGTATATTTTGTTAGAACAAAATTAAATTTATTATTTTTTTTATTTTGGGTTTTTTTAAAAAAACAAATTTTGTCATTTTGGTGGGAAATTTAATTGAAATAAAATCAAAAAAAATTATGAGCATGTAACTTCATAATTAATAAATTGAGTAAATAAAAAATATTATTTTGGAGGGAGCCAATAACAAGGTTCCTTCCATTAAATCGATTTGATTTATTTAGTTAGTTATACACCAAATATTTTAATTAAAAATACATGAAAATTAAGGATATTTTAAGAAAATATGATTGAATTAAAAACTATTTATGATTTCTTTAATTAATAGAGGATGTAAGCAAACAAATAAATTTTAAATGTCATTGTAAATAATTTTTTATTAGTAATGCACACAATATCATTGAATTTAATGTAGAAAGTAAATTTATTTTAAGAATAATTTAAATTAATAATATACTTATGTTTAAATGTAAAAAAAAAAAAATACTAGTAAGTTGCCAAATTTAGACAATTTGATCAATTGAATAGTTAGACTTTTGAGTTTTCTAACGTTTAGGTCAATTAATAAAAAAAATGTTCAATTCTTTTCTAATGTAAAACAATTAGTCTCGAACAATTAATTTAAAAATAATAAAATCATTAATTTATTTTCCTACACATTCCTTCCTTGGTGGGAAATTATGGAGTGAGGATGTCTCACCAATTAAGTACTTAGGTTTTGGGTCATTCCAATTAATTATTATTAATTTATAATAAATTTTTTCAATGTCATACCACTAATTGTCTAAAATACGATGTTGTTTACCGGTCTAATCTAATAATTATATTCTTTAATTAACACATTTCTTAAATTTTGTTTACTTAGTTTTTTTTGTGTCATGAACTATTGACAATTTTTGAAAAAATCAAATATTGGAGGCACGATTTAATGTTGTAAGTTATTATATTAATACAAAAATTGCTTATTTAATCATATAAAATAAAATCCTCTTATGGCTAGTTAGAATTTTTGAGTTTTTAAATTTAAAATTATTAAAAATTAACATCAAAACTTAACTAATTGCTAAAATCAATCTGCTAAAAAAAGTTGATGAGTGTTTTTTTTACTTTTCTTTCATCTATGCACTTTGTAAAACATTATTATGTAATGACAATAATTTTTGCTTGCGTAATGTTCATAGAAAACATATTGAAGGAAATAAAATAAATTTATCTACAAGTAGATGGTTTTACTTTGAAATCAAGAAAATAAACTAATGATACAGTGAACACATTAATGAAACACAATATTATAAATGATGATGTGACGTTTAAAATCTTAGTTTCAATCATTTACTTTGAAGTAAAGGATGTATTGCACACTCAAAAGTCAAAATAGTGATAATTTATATTTTACCAAGTGTAAATTTGCATAAGCTAATATAAAATTGTAAACAAGTTGGCATCCATAATATGCGTTCTTCACCTTATATGCAAATGGTACTCAAAAATAGGGGTGACAAAAAACAGGTTAAGAAGGTCAGGATTGGACGAGTCGTAAATAGGTAGCAGTTAAATGGGTTCGAGTTAACCCATTTACTAACGAGTGACAAACATATAAATTTAAATCCGCTCATTTAATAAATGAGTCATAAATGAGTATTTGTAAGAACTCATTTAAAAATATAATTTATTTATTAAAATTATTAAAACATTTCACATAAAGTAATAGATTAAAAAAAAAAAAAAAACATGACTCTTTTATTTTATTTATTGATGTTTTAACAAAAAAAATATAAAATGTAGAAAATAGTACATCTCTTTAATTAATATTTTTTAAAACATAATATATACATATATATATATATATATATATATATCAAATTAAACGGATCACCGGCAGGTACCAAACCCAAACTCGCTTAAACCATTTATTAAACGAGTTGAGCTCAGACTAACCAGTTTGTAGATAGGTTATTTTTTGCTAATTTCGAATCTAATTTTACCACCCCTCCTCAAAGGGACAAACCTCCCCAAGTGGTAAGAGAGAGAGAGAGGAATGACTTAAAAGGAAAAAAATGCAATTATGGTAAAAGAACAAACAAATTTCAATGAAAGAAAAATAAATGCTCTCTACAAATCAAAGAATTGAGCATTGAATACAAAAATAAAAACATCTTTTAAATACTTACCCATAAGGCATAGCACTATACTGTCTATTTAAAATTAATTTTTTGAAAATAAAATTACAAATATATACATAGACACATTTTACTCGTTCGTTATTCAAATGTGATAAGCACAATTATTTGTTAATTACTTTTTTTCTTAAATACATAAAAAAAAAAAAAAGATTAGAAAGAGGAAATCTTGGGTTAATTTATGATTTGCGGGGAGTCCAAACATACATACGTACATGTATATATATATATATATATTCATAGGAACATGAAAAATTAATAAATAGGGTTACCCACTTCACAGTCCACACGGCGTATAAGAATGATGTCCCCCCCACATCTCTTCTTATTTTTCTTCCTTTCTTTTGCATTGCATGTGACCCACCGCAGAGTCTCGTCTCTGTGACATGGGAATGGTGGAGGAGCCTTTTGCTCGCTCATGAATCATTATTACTATATTTATGGGCTGGCAAGTTCTTGAGAGGCGAACCCAATTCCGTGGGACTCATTGAATTTCTTTGAATGAGGTCCATAAAGCCACTGCTGCACCCATCCGTGTATGTCAATTATGAGTATGAGGGCGTTTGGTACGTTATAATACTCTTCAATTTTAAAAAAATTGAAATTGCATTAAGCAAGTACTTCCATTTGGACTTTGAGTCAGATAAAAAATTTTCAAAATAAAAAATTAGAAATATTATGATAAAAATGGAAATTGCTGTAGTTTTATATTTAATTATACTACTTTTAAATTTAATTTATAAAGCAGTCATATTGCACATGATAATTGAAAAATAGTAAAAATATTTTAACTTTTTTTACTATTTAAAAAATTATATATAATTTATGAATACTTTTATTTTAATTATGCTTTAAATTCACATGGTCATTTATTTTAATAAAAAATTATGTATCAAATTAATGATTTAGTCTACTATAATTAATTTTAGATATTAAAGTATTTTGATAACAAGTAGTCAACACAATTGAAAATTAGAAAATTCTAATTTTAGACTTTTCGAAAACAACTAAAAAAAACTAATAATAGGAACCAAAAAAACAGCAAAAATAAATATACGAAACAAAAATAAAAAATAAATGCTAAACAATGACAACAAAAATAAAAATAAATAAATAAATAAACCCTTATATATATATATATATATATATAGAGGGAGAGAGAGAGAGAGAGAGAGAGAGAGGGAGGGAGAGAGAGATGTTGAGAATTCCACTTGTGAGTTTGTCCCACATTAAAAAATTTGAGTGAATGATGGGTGCTTATATACATGGTTGAGCCTAAAACTCAATAGACTTAAGCTTTTGGGTCAAGTTGGTGTTCACCCATGTGTATCAAGTCCACCCATAGGCTCCTCCGATCCTAACAAGTGGTATCAGAGCCGACGGTTCGTAATTAGGGTCAGCGACATCGTAAAAGTCGAAACGTGAAACTAATTCTCCTAATGTGCTAACAGTTGTAGGACCAAGTGTGTGACCCAGGCTAATAAGGATCATATAGGCCTGGGATGGATCCGAATACGGTCAAGACGTGGGAGGTAGGATTGGTTCGGAGGCACGTGGAATGCAATCCGAGACATGTAAGGCTCTACTGATAAGGCCCACTTGAGCAAATATTTGAGAATTGAGCTTACTCTCATAAGGAAGATGGTTTCCATTCAAGGGGGAGCGGTTAAAACTTACAAGTGAGGGGGAGATTCTTAAGAATTCCACTTGTGAGCTTGTCCCACATTGAAAAATTTGAGTGGATGATGGGTCCTTATATACATGGCTGGGCCCAAGACCCAATAGGTTTAAGCTTTTGGGTGAAGTTGGTGTTCACCCATGTGAATCAAGCCCACCCATGGGCTCCTCCTGCAATGATCCGAAATTTAAATAATTAGAAAATATAATGAATAAGATGGATTAAAGAAAAATAAGGGGAAGAAAAGAAGAATTTTTAAGAAAATAACAGGCCTCGTCGACGAATATCTTGTATTCGTCGACGAGTGTCCTTCTAAGCTCATCTACGAATTCGGTTTCTCGTCGACGAAGGAATCCTGAGAGAGTAGATTTGGAACTCTGAATTTCATCGACAAAGGTATCTTCTTGTCGATGAAGTCTCTATAACGCCTCGTCGACAAATCCACGTGTCTCGTCGACAAAGTTCTACCTATAAATAAAGAATTCTTCATTTTTCAGCAAGAATTAGAGAAACTCTCTCTCCTCTCTCTCTCTAAACGGTATCCCAGCCTTCTCTCTTCAATTTCGAGCTAGATTTGACTTGGTTTGACAATCTGAAACCACTAAGAGGTTCGTAGGATCATTCTCTGCAAAACTATAGGAGCTGATTGTTGGGTCGTGAGGTTTGGGAAACATCCAAAAATCAGGGTAAGTAAGTTATTTTGGGATTTCCTTAATGTATAATGTTATTTGGAGCCTAGGAAGTAGTAAATAGGTGTTTTTCTTAAGATATGAGTTAGTTGGAGTTTATTTTAATTAAATAAGATTTTTTGATTCAGTGTCCAAGTGAACGCTGCGGGTATCAGTTCGAGGATCCTGTGAGCGTAGTTTGAAAGTCAGGTAAGGGGGAAATTTATGTATTAAATCAAGTTTTTCATGAATTAAAAAGGATTATGTGTTATTTATATATATATATATATATTTTTTTTTTTTATGTGGGTTTAAAATGTCAGCCATGAAATTCATATTTTTTGAGCCTAGGATTGTTTATATAGTCATGTATATGTGAAAGTAAATGGATGAAAGTGAAATGAATTTTTTGAGGAATTAAATAAGAAATAAAATGTATTTTTAGCATATAAATGTTAATTATGGGTTGACTTATTTTATAAGAACCCGAACTGTGATAAATGGGTTTATATATATAAGAGAGGGACATTTTGGTAAAAAAGTAGATTCGTCGACGAAGCCGGATTTCATCGACGAAGCCTTTGTTCTTCTCGTCGACGAAATTCAGAGACTCGTCGATGAGGAGAAGCCGAGGAGTCTCGGGAAAACCAAAGATCCCAGATTCATCGACGAGGCCATTAATTCGTCGACGAAGTCAGTGAAAGATTCGTCGACGAAGGCACCATTTCGTCAATGAATTCCACTGGGTCAAAGGGCTATAAAAGGAGATTCTCATTACTTATTCATTAAGAAACTTAGATTTTATCTCTCTCTCTCTCTCTCTCTCTAAACCTTTCCCTACTCCTTCTCTCTATATTTCTTCGCTGATTGTTAACGGAATCGGAAATCTGAAGTTACCACGAGGATCATGGAAGGATCCTCTACAACTTTTACGGATCAAAATCTCGATTCGGAGATTTTCGGGTTTTGGCAAAAAATCGAGGTAAGGCTCAGTTTTCATTTCTGATCCGGTAGTTTTATAGGTAATTGTCTTGTGAACATATTCTGTACTGTAATTTGTAGGTTTAGTTCGCTGTTTAGGAGCCTTGGAGTTCGAGATTTGTTATACGGGGTTAAGGTAAGGGGAACTATGTTTATATTGGTTATTTTTGAAATTGGACTCGGTGGAACTGTGGTCCATGGTCCTCTGTGTGTTTTGGCTACTCATTTGGGGTGATTTAATGGGAAAAACTATGGGGTTTTCATTATTACAGTTTTGGAAAAAAAGGGGCGACGGGCTGAATCCCAGGTTTTGTTGAAAACCGAGTATATGTGTGATTTATACTGTGATATTGGGATGGTCGTGCCTTGACTTGTTTAAACTGTACTTATTTGAAAAACCATGGTTTAGATTATCAAATGGGTGTGGTTTGTTTGGTTATATGAGCATGCATGTGTGTGTGATTTGTTGAAATGCTAGTAGGAATGCAGTTCCGAAATGATTTCAGGTACTAAGAGTGTTCGGCTCTATATCCGAGGGCGTGTGTTTATCGCCTGCCACGTAGGCAAGAGTGTCCGGCTCTATATCCGAGAGCGTGAGCCTATTCCAGGAGATCAGGCCGAAGGGTGTGGATCCACCAATTTAGCGCTAGTACGATGCCATGGGAGTTGGGGACTAGCCATGTTCCGGTGGCGCCGTGTTCGTGGGTTGGCTACGGGCCAACGCCCTATGTCGCAAGCCGGCTTCGAGCCAAAGGGTGTGACGACACCAGGATTTTCTGATCATGTGTATGTATTGTGACGGAGCTGCGTATAAATGGTCGTTGTATGTGTGCGTGTATGCACTGTGTGAATTAGTATTGAAATGCATTTAACTGCGTGTATGTTGTATCATGATAACACTCAAATGTCACACATCAATATAACATGTGTTCTTCCTTACTGAGAGGTGTCTCACCCCTACTGTACGTACATTTTTACAGGTTCTTCGGGTAACCAGAACTAGCATCCTGGTGTAGCGAGCATAGTGACCGGTGTATTGCGTTTAGCGTTAGGTAAGTGCTAGGACTGTAATTTTGGTGGGTTTTCATTTTGAGATGTGTTGGGCACCCATTTGTACGTTTTGATAGAGCATTGTGTATGCTCGTGTATAGACTCTGGTATGGTACTGCATATGTATATATGGTTTTTTCGCTGCGTATATGATTGTGTATGGATGTGTTTAGGGTGCCTGGGAACCCCACAGGGTCGGACCCTCATCCTTTGTACTGTATCTGTGATGATTTGTATGATACAGGGATAGGTTAGGTTACATTTTCACCCTTGGATTCCATTTCAGTGTTTGGGGCGTGATAGCTTGGTATCAGAGCTAACCAGGTTACTAGATCTTGTAGCCTTGATTAGGCTTAGTTGTGAATACATACCAGAGTATAGGATGTGGATATGGGTAGAGTTGGTTGAGGGTTGTTCGGTTGCTAGACCGGGATTTGTCGACAGTATTCCGTGTTTTTCTTGGGATGACGATTCCAGTAAAAGTAAGACAGATCATTGATGACTTTCATCTTGGTGCGATAGAACAGACCTAAACCTGGTAGGGAGTGGTTAACACGATTAGTGTAGATCATTGTGTTAACTGTATGTGTTGTAAGGATACTGATAGATTCCTATTGTGTTGCAGCATGGAGCCCAAGGATAATGGTCTGGGAAGTGGCTCTGAGGAGACTGCGAGTGATGAATCTCCTTCTATGCCTTGAGGTTTGACGAGGCAGGTATTACGGGAGATCGAGCATAGTGTAAGGAGACGTGAGCGCTCTCCTACCGCTCCGGGGTGCACCATTGAGAGGCTCACACTCATGCATCCTTCGAAGTTCTCTAGAGCACCTGACCCGACGATAGCAGAAGATTGGGTGGAAAATACTGAGAGGATCTTGGAGGTCCTGCACTACACGGATAGGTAGCGAGTTCTTTATGCCACCTTTCAGCTATTTGGGGAGGCGGGTCGGTGGTGGACTGCTGTGAGTCTGCTGGAGAAGCATAGGGGTGGTCCCGAGGAGATGACATGGAGCCGTTTCAAGGAGGTGTTCTTTGATAGATACTTCCTGGCTTCAGTACGCGATGCGAAGGCAGATGAGTTTTCTGCGTTGACTCAGGGGAGTATGACGGTGCAAGGTTATGCGGCACGGTACGTAGAGCTGTCCCGCTTTGCACCATGTATGATCTCGAGTGAGTATAAGAAGACTCGGAGGTTCGAGAAGGGTTTGAGGAAGGATATCCGCATACTAGTGGGTATGCTTCAGATTCGCGAGTTCTCAGTGTTGGTGGATAAAGCCACAGTGATTGAGACTAGTATCCGAGAGGATGAGGCGGATCAGGAATCAAAGAAGAGGACAGTACCTTCTGGTTCTCAAACAGGATCTCGTCAGGGATCGTGGAAGAAGAGGAGCAAGGGCTCAGGTTATCGCCAGAATACTAAGCGCCAGGACTCTCAGGGGAGCTAGACTGGTGATCGTTGTACAAAATATCACAAGTGGCACGAGGATGAGTGCTGGTCATTTGGGGGTAGTTGCTACAACTGTGGCCAACCAAGTTACATGTCTCGTGATTGTCGAGCACCGAGGCAAGAAGTGCTTGCAGTTAGTGGGAACCGAGGGAGCAATCGGATACCTCGGGGAACTGCTCGGACGAATACAGCTCCGGCCAGAGTATACTCTCTTACTCCAGCGAACGCTAAGCATGCAGGTAACGTGGTGGCAGGTACCTTATTATTACTTTCAAATAAAGCTTATGTTTTGATATATGTATTTCTTCCCTTATTGAGATGTGTCTCACCCGAATATGAATGTTTCTTTTTCAGGACATCCTCGAGGTCAGGCTTAGGAGCTCGAGGGTAATTAGAATTTTGAGGACTATAAAAGAAAGGGTATACGTTGATATTATCTTGGGGATGTATATGTTTATGTTTTATGTCTTTATGTTTTAAGGATGATGAGTAATGGTTGTGAAAATACTAAAATGTTTTGGAAATGTATGTATCTATGGAAATGCAGGTGATGGATGAATATTATGGAATTTAGATAGAAAATAGTAAACTCTGGTATTACGGTATTATGTTAGATGGATGTTATGTTTACGTTTTTCGCTGCATATGTTATGGACTATGGATTATCAAGATTTTATCAAGTATAACGCACCAGACCCGGGTTTAAAGGTTCGGGGCGTTACATTATGGTATCAGAGCAATGATTTTGGGATTTTGAGGATTTAGAGATGATTTATACCAGAGTATAGGAATGAATTATGATGAAAAATAAGAGATAAATAGGTTAGGTATTGAGAAGTAGGTTTGGTGTAGGGAAGTATAAGATTCTGTTTTGTAATTTAGAGGCGAAAATACATCGACGATTTCTTGTGATTTTTCTGAAGCAGTCGACGGCCTCAGAAAAGCCACTGTAAACCTTTGATGTTTTTGTTTTTGAATTATGAGACTGGTCCTTATATGGAGATTTTGGATTTTTATTGGATTTAGGTTAATGATTATGATATTTGAAATTATGATATGGAAATCTTATCTCTTCTCTGTCCTATTTTCAGGATGGACTCTGGAGATGAGAATATAGAGGCTGAAGGAAGAAAGGATTCAGTGACCTCTAGCGAGGAAGAAATAGATACCTCTAAGGTACTACGAGGTATCGTCCGTCAAGTTAAAGTAGAGATGAAGAAGGATCCAAAGGAACAGAACTGTCCACCTGCAGGATAGGGTTGCAGTATCAAGGAATTCATGAGGATGAACCCTCCAGCCTTTATAGGAGGACCAGATCCTATGGTTGCAGAGAACTAGGTACAGGAGATAGAGGAGATTATGGTTGTACTCGACTGCACGGATGAACATAAGGTCCGCTATGCCGCTTTCAAGATAATAGGAGAGGCGAAACGCCGGTGGCTTTCTGCGAAACTGCTAGAGGATTAGAGGGTTGTAAGGATAGCTCTTACCTGGGAGAGATTTAAGGAGTTGTTCTTTGACATGTACTTTCCTTCGTCTGTCAAAGAGGAAAAGATTGAGGAGTTTACTAATCTGACCTAGGGGGATATGACGATTGCGGAGTATGCGGCTAGATTTATAGAATTGTCACGTTTTGCTTCATTTCTGGTCCCAAATGAAGCAAGGAAGGTCAGAAAATTTGATAAAGGCCTGAGGCGCAAGATCTACGAGCTGGTGGTTGGGTTTCAGGTCCAAAATTTTTCAGAATTGGTTGATAAGGCCTCAGTGTTGGAAAAGAGTATCCAGGGCAGCACGGAGTCTTCAAAGTAGAAGAAGAGACCTGCACCATCTGGTTTTCAGTTTGAGGCCAGTTAGGGATTAGTGAAGAAAGGGGAGGAAGCAATGGGCTTTGTATGCCCAAAGTGTGATAAGAGGCATAGGGACGAATGCTTGTATGACACTCCAAATTGCTACAGGTGTGGTAAGTCAGGGCACCACTGGAAAGATTGCTGAGAACCCTTGCCTATGGTAGCTGCTCAGAATCAGGACAGAGGAAAGCAATAGATACCACTTGGAAGGGGTGCTCCACCCCGGCTGTATACACTTCGAGCTGAGGAGGATGCCATAAGAGAAGCAGGTATGAGATAATTTAATTTAATGAATGATGAATAAATGACTTATGTGATGATATGCATGTTAAGTTCTTATAATGGTATTTAGTAAATGAGTTTAGGTCATGTAAAAGGATGTTTAGCTAGTAAAATTTTAAGGATGAAATTTCTTAAGGAGGGGAGAATGTAATGACCCGAAATTTAAATAATTAGAAAATATAATGAATAAAATGGATTAAAGGAAAATAAGGGGAAGAAAGGAAGAATTTTTAAGAAAATAATAGGCCATGTCGACGAATGTCCTGTATTCGTCGACGAGTGTCCTTCTAAGCTCGTCGACGAACTCGGTTTCTCATCAACGAAGGAATTCTGAGAGGGTATATTTGGAACTTTGAATTTTGTCGACGAAGGTATCTTCTCGTTAACGAAGTCTCTATAGTGCCTCGTCGACGAATCCACGTGTCTCATCAATGAAGCCCTACCTATAAATAGAGAATTCTTCATTTTTCAATGAGAATTCGAGAAACTCTCTCTCCTCTCTCTCTAAATGGTATCCTAGCCTTCTCTTTTCCATTTCGAGCCGAATTTGACCCGGTTTGATGATCCGTAACCACCAGGAGGTTCGTAGGATCATTATCTGCAAAGCTGTAGGAGCTGATCGTTGGGTTGTGAGGTTTGGGAATACATCCCAAAATCAAGGTAAGTAAGTTATTTTGGGATTTCCTTAATGTATAATGTTATTTGGAGCCTAGGAAGTAGTAAATAGGTGTTTTTATTAAGATATGAGTTAGTTGGAGTTTATTTTAATTAAATAGAATTTTTTGATTCAGGGTACAAGTGAACGTTGTGGGTATCGGTTCGAAGATCCTGCCA
Organism: Malania oleifera; assembly: GCF_029873635.1. Lineage (NCBI taxonomy): Eukaryota > Viridiplantae > Streptophyta > Magnoliopsida > Santalales > Ximeniaceae > Malania > Malania oleifera. The sequence continues at coordinate 3,962,870 of NC_080426.1, read as the reverse complement.
GCATAGTTTGAAAGTCAGGTAAGGGGGAAATTTATGTATTAAATCAAGTTTTTCATGAATTAAAAAGGATTTATGTGTTATTTATGTATATATGTTTTTATGTGGGTTTAAAATGCTAGTCATGAAATTCATGTTTTCTGAGCTTACGATTGTTTATATAGCTATGTATATGTGAAAGAAATTGATGAAAGTGAAAGGAATTTTTTGAGGAATTAAGTAAGAAATGAAATGTATTTTAGCATATAAATGTTAATTATGGGTTGACTTATTTTATAAGGAATGTATATGAATTTTATTGTTAAACTGTGTGGCATGAGATTCTATGCAAATATATGTTAAATGTATGAGATGCAAACTGAGTAAGTAAAGTATTGAGAATAAAATATGATATGGATAATGTTGCTTGTGTATGTTAAATGCAACCAAGTAATGTAAGACAGCTGAAAGACAGTCATGTTTACAGATTCTAGCGTATTTTTATGTGGACTAACTGTAACAAATTCTAACACATTTCTATGTGGACTAACTGATGATGGCTAAAGACCAGTTGTAGTACGAAGAAATGAAATGAAATGAAAATGTTATACAATGAAATGACAATAAAATGAAATGACAAATGTGAACGATACAAATGGGAAAGAGTCACTTAAAGTGAAACGAAATGCAAAGTTAAGTTATAAACATGAATGAATGTGTATGAATGTATAATGACAGAAAGGAATGATATATTATGATATTAGAAGTATGTATGTACGTAGAGCATGTTACGATTGGGCGAGGCAAACTCTTCGCCTGAGGGCTTGTTGAGAATGGCGAGTGCACTAGTAGTTTTAAATGTGACAGTAGCTGCATAACGTACTAGGGTAGAGGGAATCTATTTGTATGGGTGGGTAGATTTCCCTATCCTTAGCGCCTTTTCCAGTAAACTATTGTTGAATGCGTGAGTACGAGATCAAGTTAACACTTGAGGGCTTACTAAGTAAGGTGAGTGCACTGGTATACTTTATTTGTAACCTTAGGGTTGCCTAAGTATCAGAATGGAGGGGTGCTACTTGTATAAGCGGATAATCACCCCTATCCTTGAGTAATCTCGTGGACTAAATCGTTGCATGTGTTTGATTAGGTTCAGAAAACGATTTCAATGTTACGTGATGATTTGCAAATGTATTAAAATGATATCTATATACCTCATGTTAGCCACATACTGTTTTAATATATGTATTTCTTCCCTTACTGAGATGTGTCTCACCCAAATATAAATGTTTCTTCTTCAGGACATCCTTAAGATCGGGCTTAGGAGCTCGAGGGTATTTAGAATTTTGAGGACTATAGAAGAAAGGGTGTACGTTGATATTATTTTGGGGATGTATATGTATATGTTTTATGTCTTTATTTTTTAAGGATGATGAGTAATGGTTGTGAAAATACTAAAATGTTTTGGAAATGTATGTATCTATGGAAATGCAGGTGATGGATGAATATTATGGAATTTAGATAGAAAATAGTAAACTCTGGTATGACAGTATTATGTTAGATGGAGGTTATGTTTATGTTTTCCGCTACATATGCTATGAATTATGGATTATCAGGATTTTATCAAGTATAATGCACCAGACCCGAGTTTAAAGGTTTGGAGCATTACACCTCCGATCCTAACAAGAGAGAGAGAGAGAGAGAGAGAGAGAGAGAGGGAGTTTACATTTCAAAGTGGAGACTGGACCTAGAGTTTCAATGGAGCCATCATGTTAAGGTATTCATGGTTTTGTGCTTATGGAGATACTGTTATTAACTTGCTTCCCCTTGTGATGTGTGATGTACATAAGTGACCTTTAGCCCTTAAAAGGGGCATTGCACAATGAAGATGTACCAAATTTATTTATTTATTTATTTATTTTTAAATGAATGTTGCCCTAATTTATATTTTTTATCAACCCTTAATTGAGCTTATGAACTAAGTACCATGTACACTTTTTATTATTGTTCATTTCAAGAAAATGACAAGTACAGACACATAGAGGGATGAACCTCATATTTAAGATCCCATATGACTGCAGAGTCCACTTATTTTTCTATTAAAGTAATCTTTAGTTTTATGGATATTATATTTGATATATGGATGTATTAAAAGTGAAGTCAAGTGGAATTTATTCCTGCTTATTTGAGGTACAAATTAACATAGTAGCAAACCTATATATACATTTGTAAACATGAATTTCAAACTTAAATTTAGATTTGGGTGAGTTTTGATAAATTTCAATACAAGTTTGTATTACATGTTATTCAAATTCAATACAATTCTAAATTTAAAACCTCTGCAAACATAAGAAAAGAGTATGATAAAGATGTCTAAAAAATCATAAAGATTAAAAAAAATGGTATAAAACGTGGCAAAAATGAAATTAAACACAGCTCGTTTAATAGTTTGTATGATAGGTTAGATACAAAATAAGAGAAAAGAGATATATTTAAATTGCTAAAGTTAAAGAAATAAAGAGTAAGGACTTAAGTAATGTAAATAAAAAGTGAGAATGAAGTTATCTTGGTTAAAAATTTATCTTGGTTAAAAACGAAAACATAAAACAAAGATGACGAAATTACTTTAATGAGTTGTTTAATGAAAACCAAATAAAATACTTAAACTTATAATTGACAAATGAGGTAAAAGAAAATATGAGATTTATTCGCACAATTGCAGTTAACAAAGTTAAGTTTGTACTGAAAAAAAAAAATGAAAAGTGGAAAAGTATTATGACTGGATAATATCCCAATTGAAGTTTGGATATGCTTAGGTGATAATGGAATTATATGATTAACTAATTTAATTAACACAATTGTAAAAACTAATAAAATATTAGATGAATTGAGAAAAAGCACATTAATACCTATATGCAAAAATAAATGAGATATTTAAAATTGTAATAACTATCATGAAATTAAACTTATGACTCATACGATAAAACAGTAGGAAATAGTAGTTGAACATATATCAATGCTAGAAACAAAGGTCTTGGAAAATTAATTTGGTATTGTGTTTGGGAGATCTACCACATAAATTATAAATCTTTTAAAAAAATTAATGAAAAAATTTAGGAAAAAAAAAAAGGGACTTGCATATAGTATTTATTGACTTAGAGAAAGCATATGATGACAGAGTATCTAGGAAAGTTCTATGATGAGTTTTAGAAAAAAATTATGTATGTAGTAAGCATACTGGGGTTATTAAGGATATGTATGATGAAGTAATAATTAGTGTAAGGATTATAAATAGAGAAATTAAAGAATTTTCAATTATCATATGTGTATATCAAGTATCTATTTTGAATCTTTATCCTTTTACTTTAGTGATGGATCAATTAACTAACTTAGAGCATTTAAAACTAGGTTCCACAGTGTATGTTGTTTGCAAATGATATTGTATTGATTAATAAAATTAGGGGCGGAGTAAAGGTTGAGTTTAATAGAGATAAAGTTTGGAATCTAAATGTTTTATGATACATATAAATAAGACATAATATTATGAAATGTAATTTCAATAATGGTAGGTGGAATATTGGAAACAAACTTAAATTTGATGATGAAAAAATAAATAACACTTGTAGATAATGTAATGCATAGAGTTAAAGCAAATCAGGTAAAACGGAGAAGTGCTTCAAGTGTGCTTTGTGATCGTAAAATACATTTAAAATTAAAAGGAAAGTTATATAAGACGGTTATAAGACCAGTTATGTTAAATTGATCAGAATGTTGGGTGACAAAGAAACAAAATATCCAAAATGTAAAAGTTGCTGAGTTGAGAATGCTTAAATATGGATGTGTGGTATAAATACTAAAAGATAAATTGATGAATGAACATGCTCACGATAAGTTAGGCGTGACTTTTATAAAAGATAAGATAAGGAGTGACGACTTAAATAGTTTGGACACTTGCAACATAAATTATAAAGTACGTTAGTATGGAAGAGCGGGTTAGTTATTGTCGCATGTAGTAAGAGGGGTAGGAGTAGAGGTAGAGCTAAAATAACTTGAAATGAAATATTGAGTAAATATTTAATAATCCTGAATTTGTCAAAAAAAAAAAAATGCTTCATGATAACATAAATTAATAGAAAATGATTCATATAATCGACTCCACCTAATAGGATTTAAGATTTGATTTTTTTGTTGTTATTGTTGTACTTAGCTCCCGTTTGAGAGCACTTAAAAAAAGTGCTTATAACACTTATTACTTAAAATAAGCACTTTTATAAAATAAAATAAAAAGGTAGTGTTTTTCTTACACTACAAGAAACACTTATTGCAATAAATACTTTTCCAGAATCACTTTTTTTAGAATTATTTAAGTGAATTTTTAGAAATAATCCAAGATAACTTTTGGCCACTTACAAGTGACATTGTTCATAGGTGAAATCAATTTTGTAAATATAAAAAAAATTGAATAACTATTTTATAATTTTAAAAATACAATAGAAGATAATTATATCTTATTTATTATGCATTATAATATAGTAATTATTAACAAAACATAATTAAATTTCGGAATAAAGAAGAAAAATCATTATTAATTTAAATTACATAAAAGTTTAAAATAATAATTTAATTAATAATATTATTTTAACATAAATTAATATGATAAGCATATGTTATAAATATATATTAAGGACAAGATTATTATTAATCAAAAAATAATATTTAATTCTTTACTTAAACAAATATTTTAATATTAACTAAAAATAATAGTAAAAATAATTATTAATTAAAAATGAATCATATATTATTTTATTATGCATTATAACCTATTAATTATTAATAAAATATAATTAAATTTTGGAATGAATAAAAAGAACCATCTATAAATTTAAATTAATATTAAATAAATTAAAATTTTTTATTTGGTTATGAATACTATTTTTAACATAAATTAATGTGATTATTATATGTTATAAATAACAAGATTATTGTTAATTAATAAATTGTATTATATTATTTTAGTTAATAGATAATATTGAAATTTTAATTTAAAAATAACATAATTATCATTTAAAATTTTAATTATAAAATTATTAATATTTTAATTTAAAATATATTTAAAAATACTAATTAGTTGTTATAATTCAATTTTAAATTAAACATGAATTATTTATTATTATAAATTAACATTAAATAAATTAAAATTTTAAATTTAATTAATTATATTATTTTTATCATAATTTAATATGATAATAATGTGACACCCCAAACCCTTCAGGTGGGACCCGAGTGCCACGCTATTCAATCCTCCATCTCTCATACCATAATTGACATACACGCAATAGAATATAAATAAATAATCTCAAATAAATACCAGAGTTCTATATAACATCCAAAAAATGAATACTACAACATTCAAATATCCATATCTACAACTAACATTTAAAACATAACCCTACACAAATATATCTGTATATTTACCAGTATCTCACAATATCCCAAAAAAAGAAAACTACCAAAAATAGTCCTAGCTCGGGCCTTCAAGCCTGATCTTCAGAATAACTTGAAAAATTGATAATCCACTCGGGTGAGACATTTCTCAATAAGGATAGAATAAATTATAAAAGCGCATGGCAGATGAGTTTTAATATATATATATATATATATATATATATATATATATATATATATATATATATATCAAAATAAACTGTTTCTCATATAATATCAATAACAGTTGAGAAAATGCATCATTATTAACATCACTGACATTTGATATCATACACACATCTAATATGCACAAGAATATAATTTTTATGTAGGCGAAAATCCCTAAGGATAGGGAAGATTATTCGCTCATACAAGTAGCTTCTCTCTACTCTAGTACCTAAAAGATACCTACCAGAGCACTCACTTTACTCAGTAAGCCATCGGGCAAATAATTATCTCACTGCCAGTATACACATCTTTATTCTTTTAAAGGCAAATGTGATGACCCAAAAATATATACACGATTAAAGTACAATAATAATACAATAATAAAAATGGTCATTAAGTTAATATCAATACAGAAGTATTTTTTTTTTCTGTAGGATCCTTGATTCCATGTTTGATGTCTAAGAAAGACCTTATCTAAGCGAGTGCTCATAGACCATTGCGGCTCAATCGCTCCTTGGAGGTCGGTCTGGTCAAAATGGAATTTCATAGGATAAACAGGATAGACACTGTTTGTACACGTAAATAAGTATATATACATAAAATAGTGTTTTGACAGACATAATTTGTAGAAATACATAATAAGATGATAATAATATAGGTATCATATGTGGGGCCCACAAGACTATGTGGGGTCCACATGAGTCCCGGAGCCACAAGACACTGTTTATATACGTAAATAAGCACATAAAATAATGTTTTGACTGATATACTTTGTAGAAATATATGATAAATTAATAATAATATAGGTATCCTATGCGGGGCCCACAAGATTACGTGGGGCTCACATGAGTTCCGAAGCCGTATGGAGGTTTACATGAGTCTCAAAGTTATGTAAGATGCATAAAATCATATGAGGATTATTTGAGTTATGTAGGATCCGTTTGGGTCTCGAAGTGGTGTGGGGCCCACAAGACCATGTGGGGCCACATGAGTTTTCAAAATTCAAATTTAATTCTTATTCAAAAATAAATAATAAAATAAATAAATACTAAAAATGGTTCAAAATTAATAATAATGATTAAGAAAAATAATAAAATAATAAAATAATAAAATAATTAATTAACTAATTGATTAATTAATTAGGTAAGTAATTAATTAAAAATTTATTTAATGGGAATGGTGGCAAGTACTCCCACATGGCCTTCATCCCCATCCCATACTTAACCCATACCTTGCCCATCCCTTGCTTATTCTTTAATTTTTAAAAATTATAATTTCACCCATCTCTCCACACTTTTATAAATTTCATTTCTTCCCCAAAATTTTCCTATAAATAGGGAGCTCTCAACCTTCATTTTTCACAACAATTTTCCAAAGAAGAGAATAATTAGTGAGTGAAAGAAATTGTGGTGGAGAGAAAATTTTTGAGTAAGTTCTCAATCACCCACTCTTTCCGATCTCATTTCTTAGAGATAGTTACAGTGTTCGTAAGAAAAAATGTAAGTAAATTTTGATTATATTAGTTTTTTTTATTTAAAATTCATACCCAAGTTTATTTTATAAGTAAATTTCAATTATGTTAATTAGTTCCACAAAATTTTTATGAGTTTATTTTTACGCGTATTTAATTATACCAGTTCTATCTTTAATATACTTGCATCTATTTTTTGGTTAAGAAATGTTCTAATCCTCTCGGGTAAATTTTCAGCATTTATTTCTATTCAAAAATAAAATTATATATATTTTTAACACAAAAATTGTGTGGCATGAGTTTATTTTTACGTTACATTTTTTATGAAAATATGAGTAAAGATGAGATTTTCACGATATTATTTTAAATTGCATAAATTATAATAAGATGATTTTAAAACCCCTTATGGCAACGAAAGTTCAAAGTTACAGATACTCGGTACCGCAACTTAAAGTTTATACGGATCAGAATGCACCCACACTGTTTACAGAGTGATTATTTATGTTAGTGGATTTCTCCTGAATGCACACCTGGTTCCGGACTAGGACTTAATAAGAAAAATTTCATTTAAAGTTTACGTACGTTGATTTAGTTTGGTCGGCCAGCCAATTAAGTCCAGTTTTCGGACCGCACAACCCAATCATGGGGGTAAACATGACTTACGGCAAACAGGCCTAAGGGTGGTTTTTACAATATATGTTTATACATATTTAATTACGTGTATAAAGTTACTGATGATTTGAAGGAAAAGTATAAGTTTACATGAAAATGATCATTTTAGTGCTTAAATGACGATCTAAAGAAAACGTATAAGGAAAAGTATATGTATATTTATCATTAAATATTTATACAGTTTTAAAGTTAAAAGTTTAATTTAACAGTTATAGTATATGATTATAAAATTTTACTGTTATAGTTGATGGTAAAAGTTTTATGTGGAAATTTTTAAATTTATATTTATTTTAGAGACAGTTTTGAAGTTATAATGTTAAATATTGTTTTACGAAATTTTTAAAAAACTTATTTTTGCCACACACTAATAATAATCTTATTTACTTACTGAGCGTCGTCTCATTCCAATCATATTTTTATTTCAGATAACTCTGAATACCATGTTGGAAATCAGGCTTAGCAAGCATGCGGGTGGGGATAGAAAAATAAAGATTGTTTAGAAATATTAGTATGATGCCAGATATTTATGCTTATGTAATTTTTCTTCTTTTGAAATAAATAATTATAATATGGATAATTAGTGCTCTGGTTTAATAATAATTGAGTTTATTTGCTTCCGCTATAAATCAATGGTAAAAAGTTAATATCCCAGGCCCCTCGGGGTTGGGGTGTTACAGCAAAGGTTCCGAGGATTGGGATGATTACCCGCCCATACAAGTAGCATCCCTTTGCACTGATCCCGGAAAAATATCTATCAAAGCATTTGCCTTTCTTAACAAGCCCTCGACGGTATGTTTACCTCACCACATACACACACATACATTCACAACATATTATACCATTATTATTATGTCATAATTAAATTTATATGCACACAACACATCCACATAGGAATCATGCATCTCATACTTTGTCTTCCAATGTCCTCATACTGGCCCACATAGAGCAACTGCGTATATATCAGTACGTGGCCCACATAGGCACTCATGTATTTCTTATCTACACGTGGCCCACATAGGCACCTCTATCCACACAAGACACATAACATGACTCACATAGACGCCATCATTCACACAGGATACATAACATGACCCACACAAGCGCCATCATCCACACAGGATACATAATATGGCCCACACAGGCATTATCATCTACACTAGATATAACGTGGCCCACACAGACACCACTCCGGTTTCCGCGACACGTGGCCTATACATGCACCATTATTCACCAATATTCAATCCCCATTACCTACCAATAGTACATCAGTAGAACAAGTTTCTCAAGCCTGTCAATGTTCTATCCCATATAAATGACAATATGACGAACTCCTTGGCCTACCAATGTCATATCATGATTTATATTTAGGCAATATAACAACCTCCTCATGCCAACATTATATTGTGATGCATACGAATAACCACACCAAGTAATTCACACAAACGCATCAATTCATTTCCACATAGGAATTCAACATATCAATACATTTTCGCGTAGGAATCAAACATAACAATTTATTCATCATGCCATAATTATTACAAACATCCCCATATGCAAGCTCAAATACTTCAGTAATTCATATTCAATTTATTAAGAAAAATTGTTCTCATACCACACAGATTTAATATCATATGCAATTATCCCAAATATAAATTTTAAACAAAATCATCATTTTGCAATACTCAAACTGTTCTGAAAATTATGTAAATATGTATTAGATTTCATATGCTCGTAAGTAACCGGTTCATCTTAATAAAATACCGATATAATTTTATTTCTCTTTACCTAGTTTTCTGAACCACGCCTATAGGGTTTCCAAAACTGTGCCTGCAGTGTTCATCAAAGCCCTGCATTCAAAAAAAAAATCCTACTTTCACCCCAGAATGCCCAATATTCTCACATTTCTAAATTTACAATAATTAAATAACAATTAATCTCAAAATAAACTTATTATCCTCGTTTTGGGACTATATCTACGATGATCCCACGAGAAATCCACTCTGCTAGACTTGTAGAGAATCATCCCTAATTCTCGTGAAGGTGTCTGATCGTCAATTTGGCTTAAGATTTAAGAAAAAATGAGGTAAGAGTAAGAATTTATCTTATCCTAAGAGATATGCTTACGTCGCACTTATGACAAATCCATTTCGGTAGAAATGTCGATGTCGGAGAATGGAGCCCAGTGATATTTTTCGATTTTCGATCAATCGAATATTTATCAAAAAATTGAGGAAAGAGAGAGAGAAGATGAAGAAGAGACAGTTGACGAGAGAGGAGGCGTGAGAGCTACTGACAAAGAGAGAGTCTCAAGAATCCAAATTTCAATTTGGATTGAAGAAGAAAGAAGCTTTAACTATATAAGATTATTATTAATTAAAAATAATAATAGTATATTATTAAAAAATTTTAAATTTAAATTATAAATAATTATTAATAAAGTTATAATTTAAAAATATTAAAATTTGTAATTTAAAATATATTTAAAAATAATCTTATAGTCGTGTCTAAATGCCACTTATTTTAAATATAATCAAATATCATTTACAACTTTTAGCATTTTTCTAATTTAATACTTATTATCAATATTTTTTCTATAAATTACTTCTGTATAAGTGATTTCAAACGATTTCTTAAGCAACGTAACACGCATGACGTATATATAAAAATTTTATGATTACGTATTTATGTTTATCGAGTAAATTGTAATCAAATAAATTTTTATTAAAAAATAAAAATAAAAAAGTAAATCTCCAAAGATATGAAAAAGCAGAAAATGATTAAAGTTAGGTAACTTAAATTGTCATCAATAACCTAACCTGACAGGGTTATGAATAAAGGTGAAAGGCATCCATTGATTCACAAATTTTGCAACACCTTTCATAGAGAAGGAACAAAATTATCAAAGGAATGTCAAAGTTGTAACCACAGAGATTAGGTAATGATGATATATGGAGTAGTTAGGTAAAGATAGCTACTCTACTCTAGCTATTGCTATTAGCCATCACATCCAAGTAAGGAGAAATTTCAAAGCATAGAAATTCCAGGGTAGACATTTAGGCAATAGGCCCATAGCCATGTTTCTGCCAAAAAGCAACATTGTTGATGCTACAGCTTAAATATAGGAAGGACAAATGTACTAATTAAATTGAGGGGTAAATATTTTAGACATCACAAGGTCATGAATTTAATTTTTTTAAAAAATATTATACTGATAAATTAGCAGAGGTGTGCCAATAAGTGAATGGTAACACTTCACTCCCAAGAATTTAGTGCCGCACCGAAAGATTCAAAAGACTCGTCGGTGATTGGAGTTTTCACGTTATTGAAAAAACAAAAAAATTGTTAAGACTAGTGGCTGAACTTCCTATGCTTTTGTGTGTTTGACATTTTTATTTTTATTTTTATAAAAAATTACTATATATGTGTATCAATTTGGAAGAAATGTTCGTCGTACTTTTTAAGATTTACACTTCATCTATTGAGTTGATTTGGGATAAGATTTGTTTTTACGCCTTGATGTTAATCTTTTCTTACAACTTATTTTAACAATATGATTTTCTTTGATATTTAGTGTAATTAGTTGACTTCGTTATTTTACATTTATTTTTGTATTTGTAAAGGAAAAATATATTTTCTTCTTTGTTTACAAGATTTCTCACCCCACAATAAAGTTATCTTGTTGGTTTTAAAAAAATATTTTATATATATTTTTTTTCATAAGATTTCTCATCGTATATAAAATTCAAGAAAGACCAATGTATTTTATTCACAAATAAATAATTATAAATTACATAATATTTTATTTTTTTAACAAAACCATTAAATCTCATTGTTTCTATGTTTCCTCAACTTGCAATGCATTGACTAATCCAAAATTAATATTAAGGAGTAGCATGCAAAAATAACAATTTTATAGTTAAATAAATTTATTTTAACTATTCTTACATTTTTTTTTTCTAAAGCTAGACTATATTTTTGAAAATTTATTATTTTTTATGTGCAATTTTTTTTAAAAATTTTGAAGGTAACATTTTGATGGGTACGATACTAACATAGACTCTTATAAAACAAATTTTTACACTTTATTTTTTGACAATTAAAATGGTGCCAAATTATCTTTGTATAATTGATGTTCGGAATATTTGTTTGAATGGGACTATGAACACAAATAATGGCTAAAAAAGATTAAGAGTCAATCTCTATCCATAATTAGCTACAAATTACATTCATTTATCATAATGATTTATTTAATATACAATAATAGAATGAAGAAAGATAAGATTAATTCTTATAATTTTATATATTGATCATACAAAATTTCATTTCATTTTACTTTTAATTGATTCTTTTTGTTTGGTCCAGCCCAACTCTACATCTATCATAACTAGGGCTTAAACCTTTGAGAAATTTTAACCTCTTTTAAAGCACAATAGAGAGCAAGCCAAGTTTGGATTCCCCAAGAAATGGGGTTCAAATATTGGGCTCGAAAAAAGGGCCCAAAAGTAAACCCAAAAGGAGCCCAGCTCAACACTACCCATAATTGCAGTCAAATCAATGGTCAAATCCAACCGGCCATCTCTCAAAAAAAAAAAAAAAAAAAAAAAAAAAGGAGTTGACTGTTCTGGAACATTCAATTTTAATGTTTAATTTTTAAAAAAATTGAAGAGGAAAAAGTTAAAAGAAGTCAAAATCAAGATACAAATGGAAAAAAGACGAGTTCCTCTTTTGATAAAATACAAGCCAGAAGCAACTAAGCAAGGAGGCTGTAGGCAGGCAAGGCAGGGCAGAGCAGAGCAGAGGAGGGCAGGGCGCAGGGGAGGGCCACCCCCACCATTGTCATTCATCATTTATTTATTCACCCTGTTTTGAAAATTTTGCATTTTTCTATGCTTTCATAATTACTTCTTTACGTGGAAAAGAAAAAACTTTTTTTGTACAAATGAGAAAGAAAAAGGATGGAAGATTGTCACACGCATCTCCTACCAAGGAACAGAGACCCCCACATTGCCACCCCCATATATATATATATATATATATATATATATATATATATATATATAAGTATATGGAAAGAGAGAGAGAGAGAGAGAGGGAGAGAGAAATGGTTGGTAGCAATTTTGGGTGGGAGCAGGGTGGAGGTTGGCAAAACACACTAGGAATAGATCTCCCAAATATGGAAATGAAGGCAATAACACTTAGTTTAATCCAAAGATAATGTGTCATGGGGACAGTGGTGGATGGATGCCTCATATTACTCATAATATTATTATTATTATTTGAAACTCTAATATGAGCAAGTGCTTCGAACCCATCCAAGCAGCGCCAAAACTGAGGGATGAAGACATGGCTGCCGCCCATTGATGTTTTCTTGATATTTTAGCAAACCACAAATAGGGAATCGAACTTGAGACCTTAAGGTCACCAAAATTGAGGGACGAAGACATGGCTATCGATAAGTGTTTTATTATATAGACTAAATATAATTAGTTTTCTTAGTGATGACATAATGTTAAAATCTCAATATGGTATTTTAATTTGACAAATAATTAGTGTATGCTTAGTTGTGAGGAGTAATTTATTTTTCATTTTTAACTTTTCAAGAAATAACAAAAATATTATATTATTTTTCATTCTTTAAATATTAAAATTTATTTATTTTTTATATATAATTTAAAAAATTTTAAAATAAGGTGGCAATTTTTATGGTTCTAAAAATAAAACATAAAACTACTTTCTGCTACTAAATATGTCATTAATAATTTTAGGCATAATTAAAAAGGCAAAAGACACTGACTTTCCCTCCGGTTTCTCAAACATGTTTAAAAATTTTAGGAACCTAATTTAACAAAAAAGACACAAATCTCTCTTAGTATTTGGTAAAAAAAAAAAAGTTATTTGAGGGGGAGACTTGCGTCTTTTTGACAAAACTTGAGAAACGTAAGTGACATTTCAAAAAACTCAACGGAAGTCAATGAAAATTTTGAAATCTTAAGGGATGTCCTTATTTTTTATCAAATATAATAAAAGACGAGTATTTTTTATCCTAAATTTTATTCAAGTTCATATAAATTCAAACCCATCACTGAAACTTTACTTTTTCAAACATGACTCTGCAAAAAAGATTTGCTAAATCTAAGAGATACCAAGGTTAAGGCACAAGCTACAATCAAAAGGGAAATTAAAAGAGAGAGGGAGGGAAGAAGCAGCTAGAAAGCATCTTTTGTTTGGAAGAGAGATCATAATATATGTATGAGAGAGAGAGAGAGAGAGAGAGAGAGAGAGAGAGAGAGAGAGAAATAATGAAAGAAAGTGAGAAAAAAGTGGGAGTCCAATCTGATAATCCTTTATGGGGACAAGCCTGGTCAATTGCTGCATTTGCATTATATTGCTTTGCATTTCTCGCTTCTACTTTTCAATTGAGATGTGAGAGGAACCTTTGAATATATTCTGCAAAGCCCCAGCAGCATGCAGTACTACTACTCCTAACCACTTTCACCTCCCAATTAAATTCCATCACTCATTTCCACTTGCAACTCTCCATTCCCATTCCCATTCCCCATTCCCCATTTCCCATTTCCCAGTTCCTTTCCCATTCCTATTTCCATACTACTTTCTCTTTTTTCTCCGTATATGCAAACACACACATGTATATCTAACTTTGTCACACACGAAATAGATTATTATGCTTATATCATCACAATTTCTTGCACCAACCAAAGGCAAAGGCTTGGCATCTTCATCTTCATTTTCATTTTTCGGGTAGCATATATTCTTTGTTTTTTCATCGTACAGTAAGGAAAAAAAATGAGAGGGCACTATTAATTATATGCAAGTGATTAAAAGGGACGGTATTATGAAAATGATAGATTATTATTATATGTTATTATAATAATGGGCATACTTGATTGTAGGTATGTGCATGGGATAATATAATAATTAAGCACTTTATCATTAGATTAAAGTTCTTAATTAGTAGATGTGTACGATAATACGAACATATTAGAGGCATATAAGATATGATGTGTTTATTTAATTAATTCTTTGCAAAGAAAGCACGGTTATTATGACAGGATAATATACATAATTAAAGTTGTAATGATGATTAACGGGCACAAAGTGGGTAATTAAGTACTGGGTTTAATTAGAGATTCAAAAAAAGAAAAAAGAAAAAAGAGTGCATCATTTGAAAAGGAGAATGAAAATTAGAAATTAATTATACCTAATTGCAGAGGATGCCCAGTTGTTTAGTTGATGGACCAAAAATAATTAGTAAAAAATTAACTCATGATAAAGAGCTAAATAAGACTTGTTTATTTTGTGCGTTGTGTGTCCAATCATCGTTCAATAAAAAGGAAAAAAGAAAAAAAGGAAAAGGAAATACCCACTAGGAAAGCAGAAAGCTAAGAGATGGAATTATATGAATATTGAGTGGGAAAAGGATGGCAGGAAAAGGAATTGAATTTGCATGCGCATTACTTGAAGAAGAAGAAGAAGAAGACGGAAGATGGTCCCCAATTTTGGTTATGGTTATTTTTTTTTTTAGTAAAATGAAATGAAAGTCAAATCTAATTAAATGTAGCACTCTTTGTACAAAAAGATTTTTATGTACATATATATTATGGAGTATAAAAGTAATGGGTGAGATTTCAACAGCAAATTAAAGTGGGAATGTTGAATATATAACTATACATATTGTGAGTGACAATCCATCAAACACAGGAAATTGACATGAGCTGCTGGTCCCCTAAAGGACCAACCCTGCCTTTCATTTATTCTACATCATTAACAATAATCAGAATATATATAAATGATGGCTTTTGAGATTTTTTTTTAGATAGAGGAGTAATTTATTGAAAAAACGGGCTCACTCGAGTCTTCTCCACTTAAATATAAAAACTTAAGTTCACTTGCAATGTTGTAACTCTTAATATTGGAATACGAGTGTCTCATAATTCATCGTAATATGTTAATTATAATGTATTTTGAGGTTCTCAGGATTATAATTTTTTTTTTTCAACTAAAAGAGGGCGACACCTCTATTTATTTATTAATATACCTCCACTTTTGACTGAAAAATACTATGATTACAATTAAATATGATCATCAATAATTTTTAACTTACAATTCCATAAAACCTTAACTCTGCTTGTGATGTATTTAATGTCTTAATTTTTTCACATATAATCGGTCCCAAGCCCTGGTAGAGGAGGAAGGTTGCATTAGGTAGCTGATAGGTGGTGTGTTAGGACTATAGGTAAAGAGACTAGAGAACTTTTAATCGTAATAGGTGTACATCAAGAATCTACTTTGAGCACCTATTTTTTTATATTTTAGTGATGGATGAACTAACTATAAGTATCCAAAATGACGTTCCATCGTATATATTGTTCGTAGATGATATAGTATTGATTGATGAAACTAGGGGTGACGTAGATTTTAAGTTATAATTATGGAGAGCAATTTTAGAACCTAAAAACTTTAGGATAAGTAGAAATAAAAAAAAATATATGAAATGTAATTATAATAGTAGGAGGAGGAATATTTAAGACAAAAATTAAACTTAATAATGAATAAATCAATAGCACTAGTAGATTTCGACATTTTTGATCTATTATGCAAGTTGAAAAAGAAATTGAAGAAGAAGTAATGCATAGAGTTAAAATAGGTTAGGTAAATCAAAGAAGTACTTTGAGTGTGCTTTGTAGTTAAATTTTATAATACGACTTTAAGACCATCTATGTTATATGAATTATAATATTGGGCGACTAAGAAATAACATATCTAAAAAATAGAAGTTGCTGAGATAAAAAAGTTTAGATGGACAAGTGGTGTAACTTTAAAAGATAAATAAAAAAATTGAACATATTCGCAATAAGTTTAGTATAACTCTTGTAAAAGATGATGTACAGAAGGGATGGTTTAGATGGTTTGGATACTTGTAATATAGGTCGCATAGTTCACTAATGAGGAAAGGTGAATTAGTTAATAAGCAGTAGAAGGGACAGTGGTAAGCCTAAAATAACTTGAAATGAGATAATGAGTAAGGATATAATAGTCCTGAATTTGTTGAAGAAAATTGTGTATAATCACATAAATTGATGGAAAATTATTCATGTAACCGACCCCACCTAGTGGGACTTAAAGTTTGGTTTGTTGTTATTCATGTTGTTGTTCCATAAAACCTTAAAGATTCCTTAAGGCTCGACTTGTATCGAAGATTTTGTTTGAGAAAAAGATAGGAAAATAAATTATTTTTTTAATAAAAAAAGTAAATATATTTTTATTGTATTTTTTTTTTATCTATACCGAATATTATTAAAAATAATTTTTTTTTCTAATAAAATTAAAAATTAAGAAAGACTAAATGTTAGTGATGTGTACGGACAAAACTTTTCTCAAAGTTTAAACATAATTAAAACTAATTAAGAACTTGAATTAAGACAATTCATATAGGTTGGTTCACCTATAGACCACGAAAAATTTATCAAATACTATCCCTTTCGGTTCTCCCAAAATACTCTTATAAAGTATTAATTAAGATTAATGCCAAAACGTGAAAATACTACATACCCTGTACCTGACTTAATTATAAATAGTTATATTCAACACATAGATATTTAAAATACATAATTAATCCATAACTACATATAATTTACTCATTTTTAACATCTTAAATAGAGGCATTCCCATTAAGATTTGGGGATTGTGGTTTGGTACTTTTTTAATTCGAGAGGAGTATGAGGTGCTTGATGAGATAGCCTGCATACTTACATTGCTCACGAAAACAACAAATTAAAAGTGGGCAAAATAGTGAGTGGAGGTGAAGCCCAATTCCATTCGGAATAGACACTACACAAATTTTTTTGACAAAAAGTGGGAGATTCTAATATAGATCTTCCACTCTCTGCAGATTCTCCCTTATGGGCATGTATGATTTTTGTGCCCCCCCACCCTCCTTTTTCCTTTTTGCTTACTTATTTTTAATCAAATTTTATTAATAAATGCCTAACTAGGGCGTGCTTAGCGATTTTATAATTTGTAATTGCGGGTTAATTAACCATTAATCATAGTTTTATTTTAATTTTAGATTAGTAGAAGGAGGATTTGCCTTGATTAATAGTGTACATATTAGCTTTACTTTGTGTGGAGCCTCATGTGGCCTTTTTGGCTGGTGAGAGGGTAGCAACATTGAGTGAAAATGACAAGGCCCTTCTCTCAAGTTTAGCTTTATTTGCTCCTATTCTCTTTTCCAACTCCCTTCCAAAACCATCCATTCCATGTACAGAGACACATTCATAGAATTCTTCTCTCATTCAATTTAGCTAACTCAAAAAGCCTCCATTTTAAAGCTAGACCTGGGGGAAAAAAAAAAAAAGTTTTCTAGAGTTTTTTTCTTACTTATGGAATTAACTAGTAGGAGATAGGGAAATAAGTTTTCCAACAAAATGGACTATGGTCAATCCATGTCTCTTGCTTTCATAATAGATGCATTAAAAAAAGATAAATAAATAAAACAAGCGTGTCATTATGAATGGATGAGGATGGCTCGGTTTCTATAAAAGGGCTTAGTAGATTTTACACCTTTTCAAGTCGGGTGCATAGGAAACATCAATAATGGCTTGTTTGCCTGGTCCTCCTCGAGCAATTTTTGGTGAAGAATAAGTTCTTTAAGTTGGAAAATGACTTACCACACTGTCAAAATTATGGGTTTGATTGAAGGGGAGAAATTAAAAGAGTGTAGTCGCTTAGCTGGCATCCACATAAGGCATTTGAAAACCTTAAGAGCGATCAAGAGTTTATGCAAGTACTTGAAGTGAGATAGAGCTTGGACACAATCTATAATGTAAAATTTGAACATTCTTACTTATCATATGGGCCATAAGAAACAAAACAGTATAAAAAAAAAAAAATGGGGTATTAATGTACACTTTTGCCAATTTCATTCAAATACATACTCATTAATGACCTAACTCGCCATCAAGCTTTAATTTAACTCACGAATTATGGTCAAAACTTATCTTCTACTATTTTCATATTTAAGTATAAGAATTAACTTTATTGCTAAATAATAAGGTTAAAAAAGGATAATAAATCTCACGAAAGATTGTTGTATTTCTATCTTAAATTCTTCTATTATACTAGTAATTCACATAGCGAAAACTAAAAGAGAGAGAATCGAGGAAATTAACAAATTTCCTTTCGCAAAATTCTCAAGTAGGTGAATTGAAATTTTTTATTTTTTTGTGGGATGAAAAGAGAGCTAAAGAAATGCCTGTGAATGAGAAAACCAAAGGGAGGGAGGAGGTAATGAATGAACAAAAGATTTTATCCATTTAAAAAAAAGGTTAAAATTTTCAATTAATGTTCGTTCCATCTCATAATTTATTTGACTTGCAAAAATCAAATCAAATGAAATTAGTGTCTATAATTTTATATTTTCACCATATACTTTTTCATTACATGGGGAGAATTTTTAAAAGAAGAAAAAAAGAAATAGAACTGACAGATTTTCTCTCGCAAAATTCTAGCGTAGGAGAATTAGAGTTTGGTTTTTTTTTTTTTTTTTTTGGGTTTGGGGATTGGTGGTGGGGTGTGAAAAGGGGGATAAATTAGTAAAAGAATTGAAAGAGAATGAGAGAGAAAGAGGAAGGGATGGAGGATGGGAAGTGGACTGTTTGGGAGCGTGGAAAATGGGTGGGAAAGTGGCTGAAAACGTTGCAAAAGGGAACAGACGAAGGGCGTCAAATCAAATACCTTTTTAACCTCTGAAACCTCTGTGGGCTTAGATGGGGAGGGCCACCACCCTAGAGCAGGCCAGCGTAGGGTAGGGTGCCCTGAGACTCGGAGGGAGAGGGCCTTCTATTTTTATGACAGTTGGTGTGTGGATGAATGACTCGCATCATACAAATGTACCTAATTTTTTTATATTCCCATCCCCCCAACCTCCCTTTCCTACTATTCCTATTCCCCAAAGTGATTATTATTGTGAATGATACTACGAAATATGTGCAGTGGGTGGTGTGGTGCCCTGGTGGGTACGGGTTTATTCTTCCCTTCCCCCTTATTTGTCACTTTTCAACCTCTCCCTTTTCCAAGTGACCCCCACCTGGTCACCCCTCGCCCTCCTCACTCATCATTAACTCACCCATTGACTCACTTCTCCCCCCTCCCCATTAGATACTTCACATCTAAACTTTGGTACCATAAATTTTGAATTTGAAAGAAACCGGCTTTGCATTTAACAGCTTGAGTTTTGGGATAAAAATATTTTTTATTAAATGATCGTTGCTCGTGCAACGATTTCGAGTCCAACTCTTATTAGTTATTATTTACTTCGATTTACTGAGATCGTCACATGCTTTTTCATCCCATATTTGTCACTTTCGTTAGAGTAGCTTGCACCTTTGTGTAATATCTGTGTACATGATAGCGTTCCTAAGGTAGCTCTAATACTAAGTGTAACGGTCTCGAGCCTAATTTTAGTGAGATTTCATTAGTTTTGGTTCACTAGCCTCATGGTATTGCCCTATAAATGGTGTCTCACATAGTTGAAGCCGAACCATCTTCATAAGTCCAAAATCTCCGTAATATATATTCGGTATGGAGGATTTAATTTTCTCTTGGGTTTTGAATTTAAATCTGTGTGATTTGGTCGAGACTTAATATAATTTTATATTATATCTTGTTCAAATTTATTTAATTTCAAATTGAACGCGCAAAATCATTCTCCCAGGCATGTGGTAAATAATGATTGCCTAGTTAGAATGATTAGAGAAATAACTAGAAAGTTTAGAGATAATAGAGTTGTAGATAATTAAAAAAAAATTCCCTAACTATGCATTATTTTGAAATTTTAATTTAGTTTTTTTTAACTTGCAAGAGGACATTTTATGAAGAATAAAAAGAAAATGCATGTTAAAATGGTCCCTCATTTCTTAACTATTAATGTAGCTGCTTGATCCTCTACTTGGACCCGGAGTGCCATTAAAACATAACATACACATTTCTTTGATACCCTAAATAAATACAACTCGCCCTAATAAGGGAAAACGGGTGTTCCACCCTGATCATCATATACATATGCAACGGAAAAATTTCTAATACATCAAACACTTACCAGAGTT
Organism: Malania oleifera; assembly: GCF_029873635.1. NCBI lineage: Eukaryota > Viridiplantae > Streptophyta > Magnoliopsida > Santalales > Ximeniaceae > Malania > Malania oleifera. Next base: position 3,941,978 of record NC_080426.1, on the reverse strand, counting down.
TCTAACTGTTCTCAACTACATACCAAATCCATATCATAATATTACAAACCCCGAAAGCATAAAAACTGTTATCTATGTCTCACCAGCTCTGACAATATCTAACAACTGTTTATCACCAGCCCGACGGTATGCTAGACTCGATCTTTCGAAGGACCTAAAACATGATTTGTATGATAAGGTGAGACACTTCTCAGTAAGACAGATCATTTTATTATCTGTGTGTGGCTAACATGAAATTTTGTGTAAACATATTACTGATAACATTTAATTATATTTAACTGGCATTTTAAAACTATATTGAACTGTATATCTAAAAATACATAATTTTTGAGTAATAGACTGTTGGCTCAATATAGCCCATTCTATAGTAAATATGTCCATATATGCCTATAGGCATAGAAGACACAACTTAAACTGCTGAATTAGCGTTGCCACGCGTTCACATACTACTATGACATGCTTCCCCCCATGACAGGTTGTGCGGCTATAGGTTGGACCTAACATATAGTCGACCGACTATAACTAAGTCAAACTAAGTAGTAAGTATGATTGTACCTACCTTATACTAGAAATTCAGCATCGAGAGGGTCACCCGAAATTCTGCATCGGATGGGGCTATGAAATTTTGCATCAGGGAGTACTACCCAAATCTCCAATCAACTATCCAATACCAACTGTAACGACCCGAAGAATAATGGTATTTAAATAATAAAGAGAGAGAGAAATGAAAACAGTAATAGAAGGAGGCAGTCGACTTCGTCGACAACATTGCATTTTGGATATAATAACCTAGGGGATTTTCTCATGGCCTCGTCTACGAACACAAGGGATTCGTCGATGAGGGTACAAGAGGGTCTCGTCGACGAGGGCAAGTTTTGTCAACGAAAAGATGCCGAGAGAGGATTTTTGGAAGTCTGAAATTCGTCGACGAGGGTGTAGGTTCGTCAATGAACTTTCTACAGAACTCGTTGACAAGGTAACGTGGCTTGTCGGCGAATCCCGCAGTATAAATAGCCCTAAACTGATTTTAATCGCAGAAATTCGATTGTAGTCTCTCTCTCTCTCTCTCTCTCTCTCTCTCTCTCTCTCTCTCTCTCTCTCTCTTTCCTTTCCCTTACGGTTCTTTCCTCTTCTTTCTTCGATTTCAGCTCCGGCAGTCGCCGGATCAACGATCTGAGGCCACCACGACGCTCCTGGCGGAGTTCTCTACAAGTCTACTGGAGCGAATCGTCGGTGGGACGAAGTTGGAATTCATCCCAAATCCAGGGTAAGGTATTTCATTCGGAATTTGACTTTCTAGCGGTTGTAAGAAATGCTGTAGACGTAGAAATAGTGACATTTTGTTCTGGGATATATGGTTTTCAAGGTATTGAGTGGAGAATACTGCAGGAGTAGGACCCGTCTCAGTGGGGGGATTTTAGTAGAAATCAGGTAAGGGAAATATGTGACAACTTGAATAAAAATTGAATTTAAATAATAAAGAGGAAGGGAAATGGAAACAGTAACAGAAGGAGAAAGTCAACTAAGTTCGTCGACGACATTGCACTTTGGGAAGGAATAACGAGGGAAATCACTAGGGCTTCGTCGACGAATACAGGGGATTCGTCGACAAAGGTATAAGAAAATTCGTCGACGAAGACAGGGGATTCGTCGACGAGGGTTTAAGAGAGTTCGTCGACAAGGACTAAATTTTGTCGACGAAATTATTAAAGGATTCGTCAACGAATAACGTGACTGGTCGACGAATCCAGTTCTATAAATACAAAAAATCTGGATTTTTACTTCAAGATTAAGCAACCATTCCCTCTCTCTCTCTCCTCCCTTCGGTTCTCTCTCTCTCTCTCTCTCTCTCTCTCTCTTCGATTTTGGGCCGTAGTTACGCTGGATCAACAATCCGAAGCTACCACAACGCTCTTGGGGAAGTTCTCTCCAAATCTGCCGGAGCGGATCGTTGGTGAAAGCAAGTTAAAAATCATTCCTAAGTTGAGGTAAGACTTTTTAAGTCAAATTTGATCTTATGGTAGTTATAAGAAATTATGTACACGCGAAAATACTGAAATTTAATACTGAGAGTTTTCAGTTTCAGGGTATTGATCAGGAAATCCTACGGGGGGGTAGATCAGGATATTTTAGGGGCTTTCTCAGTAGTCAGGTAAGAGAATAAACTAAAGCATTTATTTTTCTACACGTATTATTATTATTACCAGTAAAAGAATGTTCAGTAAATATGTATGATTTTGAATATTATTGAGAAAATGTGTGTTACTGGAAAAATACTGTTGTTGTATGAGAATTGTGATTTTTGAATGAAATGCATAATTTACCCAACTTCGTGTGGCATGAGTATTATTTTTCATGAAAAGTATTATGTTACTTCAATTTTACGAATAAGCATGGTTTCAGGGATTACGTAATAATGCAGTACATGATGATTTTGAAATACATGATAAATGATTTATTTTTAGAATGATATGTATGATATGTTCGGCACGAAGCCGTAATTATGAAATGTTCGGCACGAGGCCGTAATTATGAAATTATGAAATTATGAAAGATGTTATACTATCATGTATTATATGTTATCAAAATCCGGATGTTAGTTTAGTTCAGTTCAGGAGCTCGGTACCGTTACTATATAGATTAGATATCTATATTCAGACTTGTGCTAACCACCCTACAAGGGGGTGGGAGATGGATAGTCGATGTGGCTTTCAATGTAGAGTTGTAGACATCCACCTGGCAGTTCAGACCAGGGTGTGGCGGGCCATCGTACTTACAGACATATTTGACTCGGCAGTGGTCGGGCAACCATTGTTGAGTCCCGCCTTCGGACTGCACAACCTGTCATGGGGGGTTAATACATGACATCAGCTAGCTATTCATCCTGAGTATGTTTTTAATATTATCAGATATAACAGACGATTTATGAATGATATGAGTTACTAGAAAAATATGAAAGTATATGATGATTCAATATGTTATGACGTATGTTCACAAATATATGAAATGTATTGTATATGTATAACTGCATTATATATATTCATGTTGCCACACAGCTGTATTTAGTTTATTTTCCCTTACTGAGAAGTGTCTCACCCCTGAACTTAATTAATTTTCAGGAGACCTGAGAGACCAGCGGGTCGTGGCTGCCGTTGAGTGAGTTGAGCTTTCCTGTTAGTAGGGTAAGCAGTGAACTAGGATCAAGAGATTTTTTTTTGTTATATGATCCTAGTGTTATTTTGACTTTTTTGGAGATTGTAACATATACAATATATTGATAATGTAGTAAACTCTGGTATTATGTTTTATGACTGGATGTATGAGATTTTATACTTGCTGCTGCTTAAGTTTCTACTGTGAATGATAGGTGTCCCCGTTACCCACGGGTTCGGGTTGACCATTTATTTATTATGTTTCATTTTATAGTAAGGAAATTGAGGTCGTTACAAAATATGCTATACTAAGCAGTTCTAAAATGATTTTCAGTATGGAATGTATATTTTTACCAGATTATTATTCACAGCAGAATTGTATACGGTTTATTGATTATGAATATTATGTTTTAAATTACTGTGTGGCTTGAGAATATAAATATAGTACATAAACATGTTTTACAGTATTTTTAGGGTATGTTTTACAGAATATACAACCAATTGATATGTTTTATAGTAATTACAACATACCATGATTATACAGTTATAACTATGACATATAGTTTCACATTCAGTTCAGAGATACAGTTACAGTTTATTACAGCGTCATGGTTGATATAGTTATTTCAGAATCATGGTAAAACAGTTAGTTGTATATAATAATATATTATATAGTATCAGACCCTGTTGGACCATTCAGCAGAGCATGGTACTGTAGCTACTGATATTCAGTTCAAAGTGCAACCACCTATTCAGATAATATGTGGTAGTAGGTCGATCGTGCCTAGACGTGGACAGGCTCCCCATTAGATATGGGTTGAGGAATGGCCGATCTTACTTAGGGAGTATAGTGGTTTACCCTGACCGGCCATGTAACGACCCGCTCCTTTTTCGCATATTATTTTTTTTTTATATAAATAAATTATCATCACATCATACATTCCAGCTCAGCAGGACACAATCCACCTGGACCCGTGGGCACCAGGGATATAACAAAACATACAGCAGAAGCCTACGCAGCAGAAAGTACAAAATTATATACATCTCATTACAATGTGCATAACACATACCAGAGTCACTACAATTACTATCTCACAGTATATACATCCCAAAAATGAAATCTAGGGACAATCCCCACAAAAACCTAACTGTCCCTACCAAAAACTTACCCTTCCAAAGAGGGCAACCAACTGATCTAGATCAGCGGGGCTTTTCCCGCTCTCCTATCAGGGGCTCCTGAAAAATGTATAAGATTTAGGGGTGAGACACCTCTCAGTAAGGGAAATAAACTAATACCAGTGTGTGGCAACATGAGTATTCTGTGTTCTACATATACCATACATAACATATTCAATACTGTTTATCAAATCTGGGAAAACATATGCATATCAACACATAGCAGAATATACTGCATTTTCATAAACATATCTCATCTCATACACTAATAATAACATAAAACAATCCTGGTAGGTTAGCTGGCTGTTGTCATGTATTACCCCCACATGACTGGGTTGTGTGGCCCGAAGGCGGGACTTGACAATAGTTGGCCGACCACTGCCAAGTCAAACAGTAGTCTGTAGGTCCGATGGGTCTACCCAGACTGGTCCGTACACCAGGGGCGATAACAGCACACTTCTTGAAAATAACCACATCGACCATCCAATCTCACACCACTCCGTACAGCGGCGTTAACACAGATATCATGATCACGAAGACCATGGACACATAACAACGGTACCGTGCAAGTGCTAGCCTAGACCAAGCCAACCAGGTTCTGATATCATATACATATACTAAAATCGTGATACATAAATATCTCATATCATTTATTTTCGCATCAATCATATCATTTCACATATATACGTGTATCATAAAAATCATCGGCCCGTACGTCGGTATTACACATTTTAATATAGCACGGCCCGTACGCCGGCAAATCACATAGCACAGCCCGTACGCTGGCAATCCACATAGCACGGCCCATACGCCGGCAAATCATATATACATATAAAAATATCTCGGCCCGTACGCCGGTTTTCCATCATAGAAATCCATATCATCCCCATTCCAAAAAAAATAGTACAAAACATTTTTATACTCATGCCACACTAAACAAATTTTCCTCGTATTCAACATATCATCATTTAAACAGTATTTTCCAAATATAAATCATATATATAAATATATTTATTTTTTCCTAAAACCAGATGCTATATATATGTATACATGCATTTTCTTAAACAAAACTAGCTTAGTTTATCCCCTTACCTGATTCCTGAAAAGCCCCTAAGAAAATCTCCCCCGTACCCACAAGGTTCTCAACTCAACACCCTGAAAATGAAAACTCGCAGAATTAAAGTTCAGTATTTTCGTACGTACAACATTTTCTATAACTACCACTAAGTCAAAATTGACTTTAAAAAGTCTTACCTCAACTTAGGGATGATTTCCCACGTTCCCAATCAACACCCTGGAACTGAAAATTTCCAGTATTAAAGTTCAGTATTTTTACGCGTATATCACTTTCTTCAATTGTCAAAAATCCAAATATTGAATATAAAGCCTTACCTTGGATTTGGGATGAAATCCAATTTCGTTTTCCTGACGATCCGTTCCGAAAAACTTGTAGAGAATTTCGCCAGGAGCGTCGTGGTGGTTTCGATTTGTCGATCCGGCGTAAAACTAACCCGAAATCGAAGAGAGAGAGAGAGTTGTAGGAGAGAGAGAGAGAGAAAGTGAGAGAGAAGAGAGACACGGCCAACAAATCCAAAAATTGGATTTCCTTCCAAAGCTTCTTAAAGAAGCTTGCTAATTTAATAATATATATATATATATATAATAAACCTAAAGTAAAGTAAAGAAGCTTTCATACCTTTTATATATATATATATATATATTTGTTCCTTATCATACTGTTTATTTTATTTATTAATTTAATTAATTAATTTTATTTTATTATTTTATTATTATTATTATTATTATATTTTTTTTTTCGGGTTACTACAGGTCAGCCAGGGTAGATCTCGCCTACGGGCTGCACAACCCTGTCATGAGTGGTTAAATCATGACATACAGTTATCCACAGGGAAATTTTTAGTTATTATATGTATATACAGTTTTACGTAAATAGAGAATATACCTATGTATAGTAGAAGTATTATGAATAGTAAACCCATATAGACAGATAAGTTAAACAATGTGAATAAAGGTGGGATATGTGTATGTATTGGTAATCTCAATTTCAGCTATTCAATTTCTTATAGAATTGGATTTTTATGGAAATGTAGCTCACTTGCCACACACTAGCAATAACATATTTCGTCTTACTGAGCGTTGACTCATCCCATTACTTCAACATTTTTCAGGTGATCCAGGTAGGCGAGCAGACCAGACTCGCACATAGAGGGGCCTCAGTATTGCCCTGACAGTAGAGTGAGTATTTTTGGGAGTATTTTTGTATAACCCTAGCCGGTTGAGGGTATTTTGGGAAATAGTCATATATGTATGTTTTGGGAAACATTTTAACACTTTGGTATTGTATATAATTATATATGGTTATGTTTATTTGATTTCTGCTCCTCGCTGCTTATTGGGTTTAATTCAGTTTGGTATCCGAGTATGGTAAATTTTACAGTATAAAAAAAAAACCCCCCAAGTTAAATAGCAGGTCGTTACACAAACACTCTCTCTAAGACATGTGGTTGCACTATCTCCCAACATATAGTTATAGTATCGTGCTCATAACATAACGTCACATCTACAGGGCTCTATAGTCATATATGACAATTTACATCATAAAACTGAAATCATAATTCATTTTCATAAAACTGTATAAAACATAAAATGTTCGTAATTCTGTGGAATATTTATCATATGCTATCTCGGTATAAAACTAGCATATCAGACTCAGCATTTAACTGTCATATCACATATCGGCATCTAGCCATTACAATTCAGTATTACACAAAACCTGTTCATTCATGCTAAATAAAACTGTACTTATGCCGCACAATTTTTACCAGGTAAATCATAAATAAAATAACTGTTTGCAAAATAGACACCGTGCTGAAAACAGGAGTATGAGTATCTCCAAATTGTTATTTTACTAAAAACATAGGTACGTAGGTAAGTACAGGAAAAACGGAGATAATCAACCCTACTGCCTTTGGTTCATATTAAAACACGCTTAAGGTCTATAGAACCTAACAACCTAAAGCTCTAATACCACTTGTAACACCCCGAACCCGAAAATGGGGTCCAGAGTGTTATTTAAAATAAATATCCTGTAATGACTCAAAATGTTACCTTCTCTGATACCACAATTATCATACAAGGAGCGAAAATAATTTAAATAACCTCAATTATATTACCAGAGTACTATACTATCACAAACATGAGCATTTCCAAGAAGCATTATTACAACCCAAGACATATGAAAACATACTTAATTCAGTATTTACAAACCACTTACTATACACTACAATATCTAACCCCTTTCCCCATAGCTCTCTAAGCCTGATCTCCTGTAGGTGCTGAAAAGTTAAATCATTCATTGGGGTGAGACACCTCTTCGTAAGAAGGAATTGATTAATATCAGTGTATGACTAACTTGAGTTTTAGTATAGGTAAGATATAACCATTACTTTAACTTTAAGGAAACTACATTAAAAACAAACTGTAATTATCGTGGCCCGTACACCACCGTAACCATTTACAATTTCCATGGTCCATACACCACTGTAACCATTTACAATTTATGCATTCTTTTTAATACTTCGAGAGAAATCAGTATAATACTATACATTTCCAGTATAACATCATGAAAATCCCAACCAGTTTAATAATAGAAATTAATCTCATGCCGCACGGTTTAAATACTAAAACTTACTTTAATAAATTTCCCAACAAAAATTTATCATAGTATACTCGAATATGTTTTCTTGAAAATAAGGATATGATCATCTCCACAATCTAAATCAACTAAAATGCATATTTTAACAGAAAACGGAGATGATGAACCCTACTCAGTTTAATTTTTTCCCAAAATATGTGTATAACTACCATAACCATCTATTTCATACACATGCTACCTTCAAAAAGTACAATATGATGTTCCTGTATCCACATACTCAATTTTAACCGGTTGTGTAACGACCCGAATTTTTAAATGGAATTTAAATAATAAAGAGAGAGGAAAATAGAAACAGAAATGGAAGGAGGCCGTAGACTTGCATTTTCGAAGGAAAAGAAAAGGGAATGGAAACAAATAAAATAAAGAAGGAAGCTGCCAAACTTCGTCGACGAAGGCTTAAGAGAATTCGTCGACGAACATAGGGCTTCGTTGACGAGAAAATACCGAGAAGGGTTCTGAGGCAGCCTGAATTTCGTCGACGAATATAGGGTCTCATCGACGAAATTTATGAAGAACTCGTCGACGAAGATCGGGCTCGTCGACGAGTTCCGCCACCTATAAATATGAAAAATCTTATTTTAAATTCATTTTTAAGTTTCCTCTCTCTTTCCTCTTCGGCCCTTTCACTCTCTCTCTTCGATTTTGGGCTAGTTTTACGCCGGATCGAAGATTTGAGGTTACCACGACGCTCCTGGCGAAGTTCCCTGCAAGTTTGCCAGAACGGATCGTCGGGAAAACGAAGTTGAAAATCATCCCTAAGTTGAGGTAAGGCTTTTTAAGCCAAATTAGACTTCATGGTAGTTATAGAAATTGACGTACGCATGAAAATACTGATGATTAATACTAGGAGTTTTGAGTTTCAGGATATTGAGTTAGGAAATCCTACGGGGGGTCAGGCTAAGATTTTAGGGGGCTTTTTCAGTAGCCAGGTAAGGGAGTAAACTAAAACAGTTATTTTCCATGCAAATTATTATTGATTATGAGTAAATTTATTTTCAGAAAAGCATATAATATACCTGTATATTATAGATGAAATGTACGTTTGGGAAATACTGTTATTATGATGAAATGTATATGTATATATGAGACGATAGAAAAACACGATTTTAGAATATGAAATATGACGTTTAACAGAGCATGTGTGGCATGAATATTATTTTATGTGAAATGAGATATGATATGTATGCTTTTACGTGTAAAACACATTTTCAGGTATTTTGGAAAGACGAGTTATGCTATATTAAGTTGACGAATATATGATAAAAGAGTTAGTTTTTTTTTTTTTTGAATATAAATACTTGAAACGATTTAGCACGAGGCTGTATTGATGTTATCGGCGCGAGGCTGTATTTTATTATGCAATCGGCGCGAGGCCGTATTTATTATGCTATCAGCGCGAGACCGTATTATTATGTTATCGGCACGAGGCCGTATTTATGTTATTGGCGCGAGGCCATGTATATATATATTTACTATGATTTTGGCACAAGGCCATACGTATGATTTCGGCGCGAGGCCGTATCTATGTTTTCGACACGAGGCCGTGTTGATGTTACATATGTTCATGTATTATATGTTATTACAACCAGGATGTAGTTTAGTTCAGACCAAGAGCTCGGTACCGTAGTGTTTTTGGCACGAGGCCTTATTAGTGCTACCGTCCCATGAGGGGATGGGAGATGGATAGTCGATGAGGCTTTCAGTAGAGTGTAGACGTCCACCTGGCAGTTCGGACCAGGGTGCAGCGGGCCCATCGTACTTATAAACATATTTGATTCGGCAGTGGTCGCCAACCATTGTTGGGTCCCGCCTTTGGGCTGCACAACCCATCATGGGGGGTAATACATGACATTAGCTAGCTATTCATCCTGGGTTGATTTTTAGTATTATGAGTTATAACAGATGTTTATGTATGTTATGATTTATTAACGAATATGAAAATACATGATTGTCCAATATGATATTATGATTATTTCTAGAGTTATGAAATATATTATACATGTATAAGCACTCTAAATATTCATGTTGCCACACAACTGTATTTAGTTTATTTTCCCTTACTGAGAAGTGTCTCGCCCCCAACATTATTAAATTTTTCAGGAAACCCAGAGAGACCGGCGGGTTAGGGCTGCCGCTAAGTGATTGGTGCTTTTCTACTAGAAGGGTAAGCCCTGAGTTAGGATTAGGAGATTTTTGTTGCATAGTCTTAGTGTTATTTTGACTTTTTGGAGATTGTACATATGAACAGTATATTGACGTTAATAGAAAGCTTTGGTATTATGTTTTATGGATGGATGTATGGATTTTTATGTTTACTGCTATTAGGTTTTCCGCTGTGTATGACAAGAGTCCCCGTTACCCACGGGTTCGGGTTGACTATTTATGTATTATGTTATATTTTATTGAGGGACGTTACAGTTTGGATTTTGAAATACAACTAGCATAATATTCCTAAAATCATAAACTTCAATTTAATCGGTTTAATTTTGAAAACAAACTGACATAATTAATTCCTCTTACTTGTTCCTGAAATTATGCCTAAAACACTCGAAGGATGGAACCCCAGCTTTCTTAAACTTGCTGTGAAAAGTCAGCTGGCAATACGAGAGAGGAGAGAGAGACAATCGGAGAGTGAGAGCGGATCCCGAATGAGCTTAGGAGAGAGAGAGAGAGAGAGTTTTGAATGTTATAAAAATTTTATGTTGTCTTGGTACTTAAGAACTCTTAGCTCACCTGAAACCGTCGACGGTTTTCCTGAGTTTTACAAAACTGTCGACGGTTTGGTCCTGTGCCAAACCGTCTTCCTTCTTTTCTTTTTCTTTTATTTAGTTTTTTTTTTTATTTTCATTTATTTTATTTTCTTTTATGGGTTTGGGTTCCTACAATATTACCCATATAATATGAATATAGTATATTTTTATTTTATAAATTAATTATTTAATTCCTTATTTTTTTTTTAATCAATTTTCTTACTTTTATAATTTAACTAACTTTCTATTTCACTTTTTTTTTTCGTAGAGTCCAAAATAGTTTTTTGTCTTGTTTTCTTTTATTGGCATTTTTGCCATACTTATTTAGTATTTTTTAAATTTACAAGAGTAAAAAAACTATTAATCATTCATATGCTGTATATATTACAATAATTAATTAGTTTAACTATTCTCTGTTAACAAATAATTTAACGAGTGTAAGTGTTATTTTAAAAACTTAGACATAAATTTTTTTTATTTGATTTTAAATATCACAACTTAAAAATAACTTATAAAAACAAGAAACAATTAGAATAAAGTTTTTAAAGCACATTTTGTTTAATTTAACAGTAATTTTAGTAATTTAAAATTTCCAAAATTAAATTCCAATAACATTTTGCTGTACTACCTTTGAAAAAAAAGGGAAAAAAAAAAAATTTGTTGTACTCGCGATCACCGAGTAGACCCGCTTTGACCCGGCACCGAACCGACTCATTAGGCTAACTGGTTCTCGAAGGGACCATTTGACACGTAGCGAGTCGTGATGCTGGGTGTCGTTATTGGCCCACTCTGCAAGTGGACACGGCATCTCTCTCTCTCTCTCTCTCAAAAAGCACGACGATGATAGATGGAAAGAGAAAGAGAAAGAGAAAGAAAGAGAAAGATCTTAAGATTTATAGAATCTGTGCTCACAACCTGTTCGTTCTTATGCCCCAGTGGGTCCCTTCTAACACCAACTCACTCCTCCACCACCACGTCCTCCTCCACCACCACCACCACCACCACCATCAGCCGCCGTCCCTCTCCACCATCATCGTACTCACTCCTTAATAAATAAATTAAAAGCTCATGGACTTCTCCCAATTACCATTTTTTTATTCTTCTTTACTCCCCACCCCAAAAGGTCACTCCCATCCTCTTCTATATATCTTCTCCGTATTCATATTTATGCTCGCCGGCCATGCCCACGCCGGTCAGCTTAGCCAGGCAATGCTTGACTTCCGATGCAGCCCACGCGCTCGACGAGGCGGTCGCAGTCGCCCGCCGCCGCGGCCACGCCCAGACCACCTCCCTCCACGCCGTTTCCGCCCTCCTCTCTCTCCCCTCCTCCGCCCTCCGCGACGCCTGCTCCCGCGCCCGAAACTCCGCCTTCTCCACCCGCATCCAATTCAAGGCCCTCGACCTCTGCCTCAGCGTGTCCTTAGATCGCCAGCCTTCAACCCAGCGGGTCGACGACCCGCCCGTCTCCAACTCTCTCATGGCTGCCATCAAACGCTCGCAGGCCAACCAGAGACGGCAGCCCGAGAACTTCCACCTGTACCAGCAAATGCAACAACAGCAGTCCTCGATGTCGTGCGTCAAAGTCGAGCTCCAGCACATGATTCTCTCCATTCTCGACGACCCGGTCGTCAGCCGGGTCTTCGGGGAAGCGGGTTTCCGGAGTTGCGACATTAAGCTCGCTATCGTCCGTCCCCTCCCGCAACTTCTGCGATACCCGCGTACTCGCGGCCCGCCTCTGTTTCTCTGCAACTTTGCCGGCGATTTGGACCCGGGTCGTCGGAATTTCGGGTTCCCGTTTTCTGGGTTTTCCGGATTGGATGAGGATTCGAGGAGAATTGGGGAGGTGCTTGCTAGGAAGAAGGGTAGGAATCCTCTGCTAGTCGGCGCATGCGCAAACGATGCTCTTCGGAGCTTCTCTGAGACCGTGGAGAGAAGGAAAGGAGGCGTGTTGCCTGACGAAGTGTCTGGATTGAGCATAATCTGTGTTGATAATGAGATTTTGAGATACGTTAGTGGGAATTGCGATAAGGGGGTGTTGAATTTGAGGTTTGAGGAGGTGGGTCGAATGGCGAACCAGTGTTCGGGACCTGGGTTGGTTGTGAATTACGGCGACTTGAAGGTGTTCATCGGTGAGGCTGCGTCCGTTGATGGCGTGAGGCATGTGGTGGCTCAATTGATGAGGTTGTTGGAGGTTCACGGCCGGAGAGTGTGGATTCTGGGAGCCGCAGCGAGTTACGAGACGTATTTGATGTTTATGAGTAGGTTTCCCTCCATTGAGAAGGATTGGGATCTTCAGCTTTTACCCATCACTTCTCTTAGATCTTCCATGGGACAATCATACTCCAGATCCAGGTCGGTTCCCTCCCCTGCTCCCCTCTCCCCCTATATTTGTGGTAGTAATTTGCAAGCTATTGACTGGAGTCTGATGTTTAAAATTTTTTAGTTTGATCATAAGAATGAGATGTTGATTTACATGTGAACATGATCATTGCATAATTTTCGTGATCTGTTGGAATGTCTAAAAGGCCGAGGCTACTCTTGAAAACCTTAAACCATAATGTATTAGCCAGTGTAGTAATTATTGTGCTAACGAGTATCACCTTTGCTTCATGTACTGTTTATGTATAAATGTAATATGGGAATTATAAAATAGACGTTTTCGAATTATATATGTTTATTTATGTATGAACTAGATATTGGTTTGGTAAAATATTGTATTAAATTTTAACTTTGCATTTATTTTTCAGTTGTTCTGTGATTAAAAATGAACATCTCATTGAGAGAAGCCTTGTAAAATTTTATTTATAAATGTGACAGGAGAATTATAAAAAGATAACATGTTTTAAAATTCTAAATATTTATTTACATATTGAATACATTTGTGTAACTATTATATTTATTAGCATGGCACATATTTTCAATGGTTCTATGGGTAAAATTGAGCAAATCCTTGAGGGAGGCCTTGTAAATGAAGTTCAAAGTTATGGCATCAATACCTTCAAGATGGGACTAAAGCTGACAAAGCTTGTAGAAGAATATAAACTGGTAATTTCGGAAGGGGGAAAACTAATACCATTTGTCAGAAGGGTTGGTACTAAAATATTAAGCTTAACACGGTAATTCTTATGATGTTTTGGCACTTGTTCAAGCACCTGAAAAAGTGGACCAAGGGTGTAATTGGCCCAAAAATATTTTGATACAATTTTTACTTCCAAAATTAAACACTTTCAAAACGTTTGTTCAGTAATGAGGTCTGCTGCAGGGGCCAGGTGCAATGCAAAACTTTTGGGTTGTCAAGCCTTTGTGCTCATGTTTGTCTTGAAAGCAGCCCCCTCATGCAAAAATATTCATGCTTCTCTGCCTGGACTCTGGGAAATTGCCTTTGTCAATGAAGTATGATGCGCAGAAATAACTATATAATTATAACTATTTTAGATGAAGATTTTGCTAAGCCATCTATCCAAATACTGCATGACAGGGGTGATCCCTTCATATTTTTACATGCATCCTTTGCACCTTGTATCTCTATATCAGTACCTCTTAACTGTCAAAATAATAATAGCTTAAATCTCCAAGGAAAGGACTGATCTCAATGTTAAACTTGACTTCCTTAGTTTTCTCCTTTTATGGCCATTTGAAACTATTGTACTGTTGGTAACAGCCTTTGTTGAACTGGGATTAGTGTGGAATTAAAGCCAGGTCTTGTTGGGAACTTTGCTTCTTTTTTTCTTTTTTTTTCTAAATATAAATTTTCTGTTTTTCTACTCATTTGTCATATACACTTTACCAAATTTGAACCAAACCCTCAGATTGGTAAGCTTATTGAGCTTAAGTGCAAACAAGCTAAGGTTTTGTTTGGTAGGGTTGCAACTTGCAAGCCTACATATTTATAATATATTAATAATATATATAATTCAATAATATATATTAGTGATATTATATCATGTTACAATACAGCATTATGCTTGAAGGCTCAGTTCAAGCTTGTCAAACTCAAATCAAGCTACTGCTTGGGCACATGCTTGTGGATTATTGACCAAGTCAAGCTTAAAAAAAGAAAAGAAAAAAAAAGACCAAGTCAAGCTTAAATATGCGTTGTTTTGCTTGGCTTTGTTTAAGTGACTATAGCTCATTTGCAGCACATGTTTGGACCTTGGTTTATTTTATTTATTTATCTTATGAAAAAAACCCTAAACTGAATACAAATGGTAAAACATATATATGGTAAAGTAGATAACAAAATTGAACATTGGGCAATGGCAATCACTAAAATTTATGTGACGCTGCTTTGAAGCTTAGATTCATGCCTATGGGAGAGAGGAGAGAATTTCACTAAAATAAATAACTTAAAAAGATGGACAAGTGGGGATCAACATCTCTCTTGCATTCCAACTCTAAACCTCAAATGCACCCAACCTCACTAGATGAAGAGAGATCATAGCCAAACCTTACAACATTTTTTGTGTGTGCGCAATTTGTGAATACAAAATGGGTCATTGGGTTGTATCTGATCCGTCCAGCTTGGGGAGGGTCTCATATGAGTAGTAATGTGTTTGGACTGTGTGTGTGTGTGTGAGTGTGAATTTTGACTTTGAGCCTTTTCCATAGAATGGAACTAACAGTCCTGTGCTTATTATACACTTGCAGCTTAATGGAGTCATTTGTTCCATTTGGTGGGTTTTTTTCCACCCCTTCTGACATGAAGGGAGTAAGCAGTTCATATCAATATCCTTCCCGCTGTCAGCCATGCAATGAGAAGTGTGAACAAGAAATTACAGCTCTTTCCAAGGGAGTATTCACTGCTTCAGTGGCAGATCAGTACAGATCTAGCTTGTCTTCTTGGTTGCAGATGGCTGAATTTGGGATGAGCAAGGGATTGGATGCTGTGAAGGTGTGTATTGTATTCAGATTTATGTCCAAACTCTGATCAAGTTACACTTCTGGAATGGCCAAAAGATATGCGTGCTTTTATATGGGTTACCAAATAAGGGAGCCTGACTTCAGGGGCAAAATGTTTTTACATGAAAAAGGGGTTTCTTCAATGTCAATATCACGGGAAGCATCAAAATGGGATGTAATGTAGGATTTATTGCTTTCCCCCAACTCCTACTGCCCCTTCTCAAAAATAGAAAGTAGGCACATATGTACACATGCACAAATACACACACAGAAGGTATGAGTGAACTGTATGCCTCTTTAGGAGTGACCTTGTTGGCCTAGGAGACCCTGACTTTTTTAAGTGTGGAATTGCCCCTTCTCAGAAATGGGAAGATGGTACATATGTGCACATGCCAAATACATACACAAAAAGGTTTGAATGAATTATATACTGCTTTGGGAGTGGCTTAGTTGGCCTATTGTTTTAGATTGTTGATTATCCATGTTATTTTTATATATCTCAGATTTTGTAGTGGTGGCATTATTTCATCTGTGGCCACTGTAGAAAGTGTTAAAATTTTTGCAATTATTTTAAGTACCTACAGAGGTAAATGAAAGAACTTTTTTACCTCATTTATGTAAAATCTTGTTTGTCTCTTCAGTGCAGGCCAAAGATGATGGAATGGTATTGAATGCAAAAGTTGCGGGCCTGCAAAAGAAATGGGACACTATTTGCCAGCGTCTTCATCACTCTCAACCACTGTCTGAGGCAGATATATATCAAGTGGGTTCTCAAGTTCCAGTCGTCGTGGGCCTCCAGTTTGCTGAAGACAAGAAGGACAATGCTAACAATAACAGCAGAAACAATATAAATGAATCTGTGAACGAAAATAAATGCAAAAATATGAATTCATGTATATCTGCAGATTTACGAAAGATCTCTACTTCAAAAGCAAGCATTTCACCTCCCCTGGCTTCCGAGGCTAAGAATGAGGACTTCCTTTCCAAACTACGGGAAAAACCTTCAAGAGCTGAAAATCCTGAGCAAGGTGGCCTCAGTTCTACTTGCAGTTTGTCAAATTCAAGCGTGGGTGATGGCCGAACATCTCCGACTTCTGCAACTTCTGTGACGACTGATTTAGGGTTGGGAATATATCCTGTGCCACCCATCACAGAACTGCAAAAGCCTATGAAACGAAACTGTGCAGAGCATGTGCAGAATTTATCAGGTTGCATTTCTGCCAATGTTGATTTGGCTAATGACTGTGTCACACTCCGTCCTGCTATCTCCTCATCCTGCTCGTGTGTTGATTTCATTGGGCATTTTGATCCAAGAGATTTCAAGGCACTTTCTAGAGCTCTTGCTGGAAGGGTTGGGTGGCAAGCTGAAGCTTTAGGTGTCATTTGCCAAACAATAGCTCGCCGCAGGACGTCAAATGAAAAGCGCCATGGAGCAAGTGTCAGAGGAGACATATGGTTCAATTTCCTTGGACCTGATAGGTTTGGAAAGAAAAAAATTGCTGTTGCACTTGCTGAGATTTTATATGGAAGCAGGGAGAACTTCATCTGTGTAGATCTAGGTTCACAAAATGGGATATTACATAGAAATCCATCTATTGATCTCCAGGATATGAATAGTTACGATATAAAGTCCAGAGGGAAGACTGTTATTGATTATATCGTTGGGGAATTGAGCAAGAAGCCCTTCTCCATTGTTTTCCTTGAAAATGTAGATAAAGCTGATCTGCTGGCTCAGAGTAGCTTGTCCCGTGCCATTATGACTGGTAAATTCCCAGACTCTCATGGTAGAGAAGTTGGCAGCAATAATGCAATCTTTGTGATGACGGCTTCCAGATCCAACAGGGGTGATGATATTCTCCCCTCTGGAAAGGAATCCTCTAACCACTCTTTGGAAAGAATATTGAGAGCAAAGAGCTGCTCGATGCAGATTTTAGTACATGCTCATGGGAAAGGCACAATAAGCCACGTCTCTAACCCAGTCTTCATGAATAAAAGGAAGCTGATTGGTTATGCTGAAACCTTTGAACAGCATGGAACCTTGGAAACGGCCAAACGGGCCCATAAGGCATCAAATTTGTGTCTGGATCTGAACCTCCCAGCTGAAGAGAATGAAGCACAAAATACTGATCATGGAAACTTTAATGGTGACTGTGTCTCTGAAAGCTCCAGGGCTTGGTTGGAAGATTTCTCTGATCTGGTGGATGAAACAGTGGTTTTCAAGCCGTTTGATTTTGACACACTTGCTGAGAACATAATGAAGGATATCAGTGAGCAGTTGCACAAGATTGTTGGATCAGAGTGTTCACTAGAGATTGATTTGAAAGTCATGGAGCAGATACTTGCAGCTGCATGTCTGTCAGAAAGGGATAGGGTGGTGGAAGATTGGGTTGAGCAGATTCTCAGCAAGGGATTTGTGGAAGCTCGGAAGAGGTACAATCTCACAACTCATACTGTTGTGAAACTTGTAGCTTGTGAGGGGACTAAGTTGGATGCTCAAGCACCAGGGGGTTGCCTGCCCACAAAGATAATTCTAAACTAACATCCTCTGGACTCTTATTCTTGTAATTAGGTGTATAATGTAGGATTCAGCCTCTAGAAAATGCTTTTTTTTCTAAAGCCTGTTAATCCCATAATTTTAATGGGTTTTTTGCAGGCTGTGCTTGTGTATTATAAAATCTCAAGTTAAGGCAGCAGGTGTGATCATCGTTTTTCATATGAATGTGTTTTGCCCCATTTTCAGTTGATTCTTATTGAATGCTTGAATAGATTTGAGAAATTTCCCAAATATACCAGGAAGAAAGTTGATTGAGACTGCAACAGTTCTTTCCTCCATGCTGCTGTTTCGTTCTCTGCTTTCTTTTGAGGTGGGCTCAGGTAGCAATGGTTTTTATCCTGTGGGTCTTTTTAATGTATGTGAAAGGTACTCCTGAAAATTTGATGGCAATATCTGATATTTAGTTTTAGATTGAGACCCGTGTCTAACTGAAATCATAATGTTTTGCTTTGTGCAAATACATATACGTAGGGAGTACGGAGTTGGAGCTGTGTATAGTTTGATGACAGTTGATGTAAATTTATACTGCAGTTCAGTTAAAATGACAGTTTAATGTTTTTGGAGAAGTAACTAGTGATAACTTCAAATTTCAAAGAGAGATGGGAAAGATGTTGATGATTTATAAGAAGCTCCTTTGAGTCTTGACATCCATTTAGTTATTCTTAGAAGTTTGAACTTTTATTGCCTTGTAAAATGGTGGGACATTCTACGTTATCCTAATGCTGTTGCTGAGGACAGTACTAATTGGCGCTTAAGCTCTGCAAATTTCTTTTTATTTATCTCTGAATGGAACTTTTTTTTTGGCTTGACCATAGGTTATAAACCAAACAAAAACAAACAGCTACAAGGAAACACAACACAAATCAGAAGCACAGACAAAAGAACAAAGAGAAAAACAACAGCAACCATTAACGAATTTCTCTGGGAGTCTCAGATCACAGCACTGCCTCAACTTGCAGTGGAAGAGGATGAGTGGAGAGCTGGAGTTCCTTATTAATGTCTCAGCTGCCCAGGCTGCAAGATAGTGTTTTGCCATGTTTGATCTCTAGGGGCAAAACCGAACTGGGCAGTGACTGAAGAAATAACAGCCTAACTGTCTGTATAATGGGGTGGATCTTCCAAGCTCCTTTTGTGTGGCTATTAATTTCCTCCATCACTGATTTAGAGTCTCTTTTTATTAGAATATGCGGCGAACCAACATCCTGAGCCCTTTTTAAGGTGCAGATGCCAGCGTAAGTTTCACCTACCAGAACATTAGCTGTAGAGAAGGCTCTAACCCAGGCTCCATTAGTCTAGCCCTTTTCATCCCTAGCTAAGCAAGCAGAAAAGGCCTTGGATGAAGATCTCCTAATTGTTGCATCGAAGTTGATTTTAATGAAGGGGGTTTGGGGAGGTATCGACTTAACTTATGGTCTTGGAATTGGGGGACTCGGAGAATCTTAAAGGTGAGTGAACTCCTGCATAGCTGATTGAATGTTGGCTTTGAGTCTGATATGGTCCAGGTGGATATTTTGAAAGACCAATTTGTTTTTGCTGAACCACAATTTCTCAAAAAAAAAAAAAAAAAATAGAGCTGCAAGTAAGTGGAGAAGGTTTTTTATTTTTATGAAACTGTTCCACATAGTTGGATCTACGGTCTTTTCAACCACTAAGAAGCTGAAGGAGTCTGAATACGTCTGTACTCAGTCCCCAAAAACTGAAACACAGCATTTTTGAGATCTTGCACGCACGAACATATGCAAGTTTGTTTCTGGGATAGCCCCACAGATGGGGCAAGTATCATCATTTATAGAGGACCTATTCTTTAAATTTGTTTTTGTGGGAAGAATGTCTGTGGCAACTCTCGGAAACATCAGCTTGCGCTTTTCATGAATCTCTAGTTTCCACAATTCCTTCTAGGGAAAAGGGGTATCAGTGACTAGTGAGAACCAATTGGATTGATTCAGCCAATAAGAAGATATTACGGAGAAGCACCCACCGTTGTTCCGAGTTAATATGAGTTTATCCTCCTAGTAGCATTGGACAATTGGAATTTGGATTATGCAGTCTCAGGTTTGACTGTAGATAGCATGTTCAGTCTCTTCCTTCCGTTGGTTATCTTCAGCTGAAGTAATATCTTTCATCAATAAAGGTATGCTTTCCTCTTCTGTATTTGTTTTGGGAATGAAATCTGGCAGCAACTTGAAGAATTATACTTGGTTTCCAAAATGTTTATGTTTTGACCATCCCTCACTGAGAAGAATTATACTTGGTTTCCTCTACTTTCAAAAAAGATCTCATTCTGCAATATTTCTGGGTTAAGAGTTCCACCCATTTGATATTTTTCCCCGCAGCAACTTGCCAACTAAGTTTAGCTGAAAAATAGTTGTTTGTATCTTTCATTCTCCTGAAGTCTATACTCTATACCCAAGCAGGCCAAGCTTTTGAGACGAATCAGATTTCTTCTTGTTCTCGACTTACTCCACCTGAAGCCCCTAGCCAGCTTGCCCCACTCTTCACCGATGACCTCAGGTAACTTAGAACCGACATGGTGTACGATGGTATTACCATAAACACTGAGTGCATGTTTGATACATAGGAATGTAATGAAATTGGGAGGAATGAAATGAAAATTTTCACTTGATTTCATCATGGCTCCCATGCATATTTTCATTTCGCAAATTTTCATCTCATTCCTTTTCTACTCTATTCCATTCCATGAACCAAATAGCCCGTGACTTGATCAGGGTACCATCCCAGTTAGGGATAAGGCTTGTGATTTCCAGCCACCTTCTCTCTGGTTCAGTTTTTATCTGATATCTGAGACATCTACCTAAGCGCAGGATAGCCCAAGATACTTTGTTGATGCGTTGATGCATTCGACTCTTCGAAATGAAGCAGTTCTTTGTTCTTGAGCTTAATAACTCCACGGCTGTTAGCCCCACTGGTCTTGAGCTTAATAACTTGGGATCACTTGTAAGAAGCTCGAATATTTCATTTTTGATTTGGTGAGGCTAAATCAGTCTCTTTTGGTGTATTCTCATTTTCTTTATTTTGATGGCTTTTTTTGGCCTCTTGATTTTGTGAGGCTACATTAGCCACTTTTTTATTATGTTCTTTCAAGCTTTGATTTGCCTAATATCTATTGCTAAGAATAGAATGAAATATGATAACTGCATGTTTAGTACATTGGACTAGAATGGAATAGGAGGAATGGAATAAAATTACGTCATCAAACTATTCATCTAAATTTTCATTCATTACGCAAATGTCATATGTTTGGTTTGTGGATGCAATGACACTAGGAAAAAAATAAAATGAAATTTTAAGTGATAAATTTGATTCCATTCAATTCTTATGTACTAAATGTGCAGTAAAAATTGTATTGATATGTAATATAATATGAAGAAGCTATTCTTGTAAAAGTTTGTGTTATTTTATTTAATGCATAGAATAAGAAAGGAATAATTATTCTCGTGGTGAAATTTGGAAATAGTTATTCCTTATCTATTCCTTTTTATCGATCATAAATATTTTTTGTATTATTAACAATATACTTTTTGTGTAAACTATTTCGATTCTTGGAAATCTGTGAACTAACAAATATCTTAGTGTTTGTCAATAATGTAGAAAATAAATTTTATTTTTCATTTTTGACTTTTCAAAGAATTATAAAAATGCAAACTTTTCTATGAGTGAATTGTAACAAGACTTTTTATTGTATGATTTTCTGAAACAAATAAAAAAGCCTTAATATTTCTAAATTGTAAAAATATTTGATAAGGTTATATTAGCCTCTATTTTATAATCTCACTTTGTGCTTATTTATACACACACACACACACACACTTTATGAGATTCAATAACATAATAGAAAATGATTAAACTTGAAATGCTAGAATTATTTTTGGTTTATGAATTCTCCTTTAAATATTTTTGAAACAAGCAATAAAATTGATAATAGAAAACGAGTTAACGAAATTTTTCTTGCTGTTATATCAAGCAAAATACTTGAATAAAATTTTCTTGTAATCCTAGCAATACTAAGTAGCATTATTGGATTTTAAATCAAAAGAATTTAATTTTTTAAAATATATATTTTTTTCCATATTCGGAAGATTGCATCGGGGTTAAGCTGGATAGTAGGAAGTAACTTATCACTTTTATTAATTCTTAAACCTAGTGTAATCTTAAATAGTTATTTTAAATATTAAAAAAAGTAACCATGAAAATTTGTAGATTTAATATAAGTTTGTTTGTTGATAAATCCAATGGACCAATTTATACATAAATTTTTTTATTATTAATGGTGATATAACCAAAATCAATAGGCACTTTCATGAGGGTTACGGTTATTAAACCACCATTAATATCTTCGCATAAATATCCTTAAATTATCCATAACCTTCCATTAACATAATAATGCACCCATCAATGTGAAATTAACGGAAGACATGACTCCACCACTATAAAAGGGTACTCAAAGAGGAGATAAGCATCTCATTCTTATCCATTCTTCTTTAGTGTTTCAATCTAAAACTCCCACAGTCCCTGACTTAGGCATCGGAGCAATCCCTCGGAGTATATCCCGGGCCTTCAAAGCCATTCTTGTTTGAATTCTTACAGGTGGTCACGGTTGAAGATCAATCCATGTATGCCATCCAGTTTTTGGCAACAACAATTGTCGCAGTCTGTGAGAACATAAGAGGTTTTCCATCTTTGACCATGGCCACATCACATAACCCTAAACCAGAACCTGCTATGGGAGACCAATCGCTCTGGTCAATCCATTTTATTTCGACAAACAATTTGTTACTGAGCGTGCCTCTAAGTGAATTTCTGGCTTTCCAAAGGAGGTGATATCTATTTCCTAGCCATTACTTTCTGGATGTATTTTTATCTACAAGGACGTGTTGTAGGAGTAACTCATTACCTTCTGGGTGGAATTGCCACAACATGGGATGGATTTATTTTTTCATTTGGTTCTTTTGATTTTTGTTCGAGCTAGATGATGAAAAATTATCATGTCTAGAAAGGGAAGTAGACTACTCAAGAATTTCACATTTTGTTTATGACGATGTCGTAATTGAATAGCCTTACGTATGTCTGGTGGAGATCAAATTCACTCTGGTACCGTTGTAGGTAAACTCATCATTGGAAAAGTTTATTTTGTAATAATTTGACTTTGTTTTTATTTATTAAGATTCATTCTGTCTTCCTTTATAAAGATAGTTATATCAAATAAGAATTGTTTATGATTTCCAATGAGATCATAAAATAAGGAAATTGGGAAGGAACTAGCTAGAATTTTTCCTTCCTGCTTTCCTATATATCCATATGTGCCCCTTGTTTCAAAGAACCACTGGGTGTGATCAAAATCCCCAATCTGGCTTCTCACCAACCCTGACTTTGTTGACTTCATTGAGAACAACCTTCCTTCCATTTTGGACATCCAAACAGGCGGTAACATCAAGAGATTCCAGCTATTGTCCACTGCCTTTCATCCAAATCTGTGGCCTTGTAGGGCTCTTTACAACCTAAACAGATCCTTCTTGAGTTCAACTTGAAAACATTGAGAGCTGAAAAATTGACTCAGAAGATTTTGAATTTTTCCATAGCGACTGGAAAGATGAAGTTCTTTCACTAATCCAAGCAATGAACATTCAACATATCATCCTTCTTGTCCTTCCTATTAGATGCTTTGATAAATTCTAATTTTGGAAAGAGCGTGAAAGATTGAACTCAAAAAGTAGTTATTCTTGAGGCCTAAACAAAAATTTGATTTAATACCAACTCATTGTAATTATAGGAAAATGTCTCAAACAAGAATTAGCAACGATGATGTTGATATTGTGATACGTCACTTCATTATGATCTTACATCTTTTATGAATGAATGGAGACCAATGTTCTCTCAATTTCACCTTATAATTGTGAAAGACGCTGATGTCAGAGAGTAACTCCAAATACCATAAGGCTTTAATCTTGATGTGGCTCTTCTGCTGCCGTTCTCTTCTCAAGTTACTCGTGTAGAAATGTCACAAGGAAAAATAGTGATGTAGGTGGTTTCTTCACAAAGTCTGCCAACATTAGATCCAATTGAACAAAAGATTTTGTTTGGTACAGATGATAATATATGGGATGCTTTCGGCAGGAATGCCAATAATATGCTGAATGGTATAGATCTTTTTAATACTTTTACTACTGTCCAAAGTGGGACTTGGAGTTCTCAGATGCAGTCCCAGTGGCACAATCTGCCAGTAATGACTTGGGTTTACAAAAAGAGTGGAGTGGTCCTAATTTCCAAAATGCTGAACCTTCCATGGACAATCATCAACCTTTGGCATTCTACAATAGGGGAAAGCAAACAACAGTTTGGGCTAGAAACAAAAAAAAAAAAAACTTGCAAATAGACTCTTCAATGGGGGTCTAGACCTCTGTCTGATGATGCCAATAGAAGTATTAATTTGGATAGTGTGCAAAAGATCTACAATCAGAGCCCAAATTTTCACATGATCAAGGGGAGAGATAGCAGGCTAGTACTTCTCACAAAACCTTTCATCAGTCTTCGGAAGTCGGTGGCAAGTGGTTAGATCACAGCCCTTTACAAAAGTTGCTTGCTGAAACAAGTCAGACATTTGGAAATGCTATTCAATCATCAGGTGCAGACTTAAATGCAAAGAGCATGTCTAGCCTTTGGATACATCAACAGGGTATATCCCCATATAAATCCACTGGCCAATTGTGCAACAAATAAAATGGGTGGAACTTTATTGAGTCTGTATTACCCCGCCCGAATGCTGCATTGAAAATTTAGGAGCATGTGAATGTAGGAATCCGAACCAAGAAAAGAAAAATAAAAGAAAATAAAAAGAGAAAGAAAAAGAAAAAGAAAAAGAAAAGAAGAAAAAAGGTTTGGCACAAGTTCAAACCGTCAATGGTTTCAGGGAGTTTAAGAAAACCGTCGACGGTTTCAACAACCGAGAGTTTTTATATAAGAAACCAGGAAAATTGGTTTGGTAAGTGACTAAATCGTCTACGGTTTTCCTCGGACTGAGCTTACTTAAGTGAGAAGTAAGCTTAAATTTTCATAACTTTGATATTTCTCTCTCTCTCTCTCTCTCTCTCTCTCTCTCTCTCTCTCTCCAAATTAGGGTTTCACTCTCTCACTCTCTCTTTAGCCCAGGATCTCTCCACACATACTCTTCGGTCCTCTCTCCCTCCTCTCGGCTTGCCGGTTATCTTTCCTCGGCAAGTTAAGGAAGCTAGGGTTTCCATCCTTCGAATGTTGTAGGCATATTTTCAGGATCAGGTAAGGGGATTATATTATGTTAATTATTTTTGAAATGTGAACCGATCAAACTGAAGTATACGATTACATGAATACTATATATGATTTTCTGAATGAATCGGGTATATAAAAATGTCGGTTTTGGTTATTAAACGTATGTGGGGAAAACTAAAGTGAGTAGGGTAATCATCTCCTTTTTCCTATAAACCATATATTCAAGTTAAATTAAACCCTAGAGATGATTATACCTTTTTTTTTAGTAAAGTATATTTTCCCCGGACAGTTTATGATATTATGATGTTTCACTTAGAATGTGCGGCATGAGAATATTCATTATTATTGTGTAATTAAACTTGATGTTTTTATGGTATTACATAGTAAACGATATGATTTTATACTGATATCAGGAAACGTTAAGAATAATGTGGATCTATGAAATGATGATTTTTATACAAAGTTATGATATGTCGATTTTATACTGAGAGTTATGATATGCCGATTTTATACCGAGAGTTATGATATGACGGTTTTATACCGATTTATGAAAATGATAGGTTCTATACAAAATTATGAATATGATGGTTTTATATTGAATTATGAAAATGAGATCATATTAGTGTTTGTACTATGTAAATTATATATATGGTTTATGAACCCTGAGAGACTCGATACTATGGAAGCTTGGTACCGTAGCTAGTAAGGAAGACCAGTGCAGCCACACTGTAGTAGAAGTGTAGGCAGTAGATAGATGATTTGACCTGCGAAGAGTTGAGGTACCCTTCTGAGTCTAGACCAGGATGCGGTAAGGCAAATCGTTCCTGCAGAGATACTTGCAGATGAACCATGTTGACTTAGCTTGGTGATAGGCTAGCCAAAGTTAAGTCCAGCCTTCGGATCGCACAACCCGATCATGAGGGTTTATACATGATGTTATATGATGTTACATGATAGTCCAATCAGGAGGGTTCTCTATGCATATATGTTATTTATGAAATATGGGTTATAATGAGCCAAAAGTATGTTATCAAGGAAATTATGTATTTTTAGTTATACAAGTGTGAGTACAGTTTTCAAATGTCATTTCAGTTAAAGTTAAATATATGAATGTTTTATGATCACACTAAAACTCATGATAGCCACACACTAATGCTAATCTAATCCATCTTACTAAGAAGTGTCTCACCCCAATACCCAACTCATTTTTTAGGTCCTACAGGGAATTGAGCCTAACTTGCTACGGGGTTAGGATTAGATTATATTGAGTTATTATAAGTGTAAACGAGACACTGGGACACCGAGGACCCCCTATTTGGGTTTGGGTCGTTATGATCATGGTTTTAGAGATATATGTGTAGGAAATAGCATTCTGGACCCCACCAAGTTTGGGGCACTACAGTGAACTTGTTGCAACATCTGCATAATGATCATAAAAGAGTTGTGCATAAGGATATGGGTTGTACTGGTCGTATATGGAGAGCTAATTATATTTCTAATTCAAATGTTGAATTTGGGCATGTAAATTCTTCCATGGAGAATCCACAAGTTAATAAAGAAGATTCTAGCTTGAATAATGTTGTTGCAATACAAGACTTATGTACTCCACAGGTTAACTAGGAACCAGCCAACATCGTACATATAGTCATCACCTTTGATTGTTGGGGGAATGTTGGTTCTTCAGTGAAATGCAAAGGCAATGAGGATTTAGGGAAATACCAACATCATCTGAATAGGAGCTTGCAATTTTTGGGTTTCGTCATCAAACAAAGGGTCTGTTGAAATGCATGAAGTGGATGAAAACTATAATAAAAAAGAGAACTCTAGCAACAACTATCTCTATAACTTATCCACCAAACCACCACCAGTGGTATGAGGGAAAATGTTTGGTTAGATCTTAGCGATTCACGTTCTTTGCCTAGAGGCAAAGAAAAGTCATCTGGTCATGTTCAAAAAAATTTCGGCTATCGAAAATTTCAATACCATCCTATGGAAAATTTAGATATGGATGTCAAACTTTATTATGGAGCAAAACATATTACCCATTCACAGGCCTTTCCCTAACAAGTCTCCTGATGATCAAAGAGTCTCGATCAAGGGTATTTTAGGTCGTCACAATTTGTAGGTCACATTCCCAAAAATTCTATGGAAAACGAATAGGGGTAATTACCATATTTTCAAAAAGATATGAAGGGACTAGATGAGGTACCTTCCAAAGGTATTCTCACAAGTTGTGCATCTAACACTCTTGCTTCCTTTAAGAGAGCTGTTGGTCTAGTACATCAACCTTCTTTTACGTCTAGGGTTTCTCAATGAGAGGCTGCTTCAGCAATGCTACTCAATGCATGGAACAGTATTTCATCCCAGTAGCAATTATTGGGCATCCAATCTCTCAATGATCCATCCAATATGTTTACATCCCATATTTAGTCAGACTATAATTCAGAAATGATTTTTAGACAAAGAATCTAGATGATGAAGATACTTGTAAAGGACAGAATGCTCCTTCTAAACCTGGTGAGTTTTCCATGAACTCATAAGGGATTGTTCATAGGGAAGAGAAACCATCAAAAGAAAGCACCTGGAAGCAAGAGTTATTTGAAAACATTGACTTAGCTCATAGGGCAATGAGTGCATCAAAAGTGAAGGAATCTGTTAAGCATCTCTCTAATGTTTTTCATACAAACCCTGCTACTACTACCCAAACAAATATTGAAGCCTTCGGTCGTTCTTTGAAACCAAATAACATTCTGCATCAAAATTACTATTTACTACATCAATTGCATGCCATGAAGGGTAGGGAGGTTGATCCAAGTAATAGGGGCTTGAAGAGTTTTAAAGGACAAGAGGTTGGTCTTGAAGCTCCATAGGTTGCTCCTAAGGTAGGAAAGTAGTTGTCATATGGATATGATGCATGGATTGGAGATGCATTAGGTAGTCATTCCCTAGTTATATCTGGAGACTCTAAAATGCTAAACTTTTCATTAGAGCCAGGGGATAATTAGGATAAAAATGCATCTTTTAAATATGTACTTGGAACCATTCATTCAAGAGATGTGCTAGCCTTTGCTAGGAATGATTCTTATTAGATGACATTGGATTCCCTAAAAAACCATTCATTATAGGCAAAACTAAAATCAGAAATGGTATTGCTCAAAACTTGGTTCAAGATTTCACATTGGCAACTCGACCCTCTGATGTTGTATTGCACTCCTTGATGATTCCAAGTTTGAAATGGAGAATGATGTTCAGTTTCATGTTCTTGCTTTAATTATTTATGAAGATAAAATAGCATGGGAAGTTATCTTTAAGAATGGAATAATAAAACTAGCATCGGAACTACTTTCGTAATAGGATCCTAGTTCATGCAATACAGGGAAGCCTGTGGAATAGCACGCATGGTTTTTGACGGAAGCTGATTTTTTATGTAACCACAAGCAATCTCAATAAATCTCTTTTGCTCATGTATATCTATATGCCTTCTTCCCCAGTAGTTTGAGTTAAAGTAGAAACTAGAATTTCTAGTTCCAGGAAGGCATTTGGAGCTGAAACTAATTGTTGTGGTACAATAATCTCAAGAAGAACAACAAGAAGAACAAGTTTGCAGTGAGCTGATTGCACCTGAGTGCCTCTCAGCACTAGTAGTGAATCTCTCTTTTGGTTCACTTGTTGATTCATAATGGCTTGAACAGAGACAACAACTAGAACTTTTGATACCAAAAAAGCCTTTAGTGTAGTAACTCGAACTAATAAAATAAAATAAATAAATAAAAAGAAAAGAGAAGAAAAGAAAAAGAAGGAAAAAGGGTTTGGCCAGGACCAAACCTTCGATGGTTAGGAGAGACTCAGAAAAACCGTCGATGGTTTTCCTGCAAGGCAAACTGCCGAGAGCATATATGAGCGTTTTTGGTTTGGCAAATGGCCAAACCGTCAACGGTTTCCTACGGGGGCAGAGTCTATAAGTTAAGTTCTTATATTATTTTTTCATTCCATACTCACTCTCTCTCTCTCTCTCTCTCTCTCTCTCTCTCTCTCTAACCTAGGGTTTTCGGAAGCTCTCTCTCTCTCTTTCTCATCACTTTCTCCCTCCTAAGCTTCTCGGATCACTCTTGGGTGCTCCTCGATCCTCTCTCCCCCTCCTCCCGGCATGTAGGTCATTGATCTTTGGCAGATTCGAGCGGTAAGGGTTTTGTGTTTTGAAGGTTTTAGGCAGTTTCTTCAGGAACAGGCAAGGGGATTAGGTTATGTCAGTTATTTTTGAAATATGAACCGTTTGAATTGAAGTATGTGTGTACAGAAACAGTATATATGATTTTCTAAACAAATTAGGCATATGAAAACGGTTGTTTTGAATTTTTTATGTTTTTGGGGAAAATTAACGTGAATGGGTTGAACATCTCTTGTTTTCAGTAAAATATATAGTCTAAGTTAAATTAAACCCTGGAGATGCTTATACCTCTATTTTATGTAACTTGTATGTTTCCTAGACAATTATTTATATTTATGATTTATTAGATGAAAATTGTATGACATGAGAACGGTTTAAATGGGCATAAATGAACAAAATGTTTATACAATTATGATACAGTATGATATGACGGCTATAAGCTGAGATGTGATATGGCGGCTATAAGTCGAGATTTGTTATGACGGTTGAATGTCGAGTTATGATATGCTGGTTTTATACCATGACAGTGTATGACAATTATTTTTCAGAATAATGATCAGCTGATGTTTTATATAGTTTATGAAAATGAATTCATAATTATAGTTTTTATTATGTAAATTGCCATATATGATTTAAGAACCCTTAGAGATAAGATGTTATAATGAGCACGGTACCATAGCTATGTTTTGGACAATGAGTGTAATGACATTGGGATGAAAGTGTGATGTGGGATAGTCGATTTGTGGCCTAGGTACAGTACTACTCCCGATGCAGTTCTAGGGGACCCCTCTCGATGCAGTTGCGGGTATAGGGTAGGCACAATTGTACTTACTACCTTTTTCTGACTTAGCTATGGTCGGCCGACCATATGCTAGGTCAACCCTTCAGGCCGCACAACCCATCGTGGGGGGAAGCATGTCGTTAGGAAAGCATGTCAATGAGAAAGCATGACGATGCTAGTTTTCTAGTACGAGGTGTTTCTTTTATGCATATATGGGCAAATTTACTATGAATGGACTATATTGAGCCAACAGTATATTATTCAGAAATTATGCATTTTCAGATATACAGTTCAATATAGTTTTAAAATGCCATTTTAGATATAGTTACATAATGAAAGAAGTATATTCACATGAAAACTAATGTTGGCCACACACTGATAATAACTTAGTTCGTATTACTGAGAAGTGTGTCACCTGGTTATCCATCTCATTTTCAGGTCCTATAGGAAACAATGTCTAGCTTACTACGAGGCTGAGAGTAGACTTTTGGGAGTGGTAGACAGAGCTGGTGAGACACTAGCTATTATGTTTGTCATTTTTGGGTTGTAATATATTGACAAATAGTTGTATATGTGTACTTGGGAACAGTTAGAACTCTTGTAATGTGATTAAGGTGTTTTCCTTTCGTTGTATGGTTTTATTTTTAGTATTAATAGGATCACCCGATTTTCCCTTATTAGGCGGATTATGGTATTTGTGGTATCAGAGAGTTTTTATTTTTAATTAACACTCTGGACCCACTCTCGGGTTCAGGGCGTCACAAGTGGTATTAGAGCCTAAGTTGCTAGGTTCTGCAGACTTCGTCAAATGATCTTGTCATGCTCCGAACCCGATAATGGGACTCAGGGGTGAATAAGTAACCTAACCTGTCCCTGTATCATACAAATAGCCAATGAAATAGCAAAATGAATGAGGATACGACCCCATGGGGTTCCCAAGCACCCTATGCACATTCATTTACATAACAGATACACAGCGGGAAAAGGTCTTTCTATACACATATACAGTACCATACCAAAGTCTATACAACAGGAGTCCAGACTCCATAACATAAAACAGAAACACGGTTGCCAACCATATCCCAAAAAATGATAACCCGAAAACAAAAGTCCTAGTACTTACACAAGCATTATCCGCAGTACACCGACTAAAAAATATGTACTTACAGTAGGGGTAAGACACATCTAAGTAAGGCAGATCCAGGTTATATCGGTGTGTGGCATATGAGTGTTATCATGGCATAAAACATTCATAGTTCAATGCAATTCCAATATTTTCACAATATAGTTACAGTACAGTGCATACACTCACACACACATGATCAAGCAACCCAGTGTCGTCACACCCTTCGGCCCGAAGTTGGCCCGCATTACATGGCATCTCTAGCACATGGCGTTGCCCCAGGCTCCTATGGCATCATACTGGTACAAGTGGTGGATCCACACCCTTCGGTGATCAGGTGAAAAGGCTCACGCCCTCGGATATAGAGCCGAATACTCTTGCCAAACATGGCCAGCGATTTCATATGCCCTCGGATATAGAGCCGGACACTCTTTCAGTACCTAGAACAACTCGGAACCCAGTTCCTATTGCATTTCAACAAAACACAACCATGCATGCTCATATAACCAAACAAACCACACTCATTTGGTAATCTAAAATCATGATTTTCCAAATATAAACAGTTTAAACAAGTCAAGGCACGACCATCCCTATAACACAATATATATCACAATACATTTACGGTTTTCCAACAAAACTAGGGATGTAGCCTGTTGCCTCCTTTTTTCCAAAACTGTAATATGAAAACTCATAATTTTACCCATTAGATTTCCTCAAATAAGTAACTAAAACGCACACAGGACTATGAACCAAAGTTCTACCAAGTCCGATTTCAAGAATAACCGACATAAACAGAATCCCCTTACCTTTTCCTGAAAATCAAATCCCGAACTCTACAGATCCTTACCAGAGAACCGAGTTCTCAGAACCTATAAAACACAATATATAATATACTCACAACTCCATTCTCTACAAAGCTACTTGAACGGAAATAAAAACTGAGCCTTACCTCAATTTTATGCCAAAACCTGAAAACACCTGAAATAAAGATCCAATCCACAAATCTTGTAGAGAATCCTTTCCTGATCCTCGTGGTAACATCAGATTAATGATTTTAGCAACGTACGAAAAATAAATCTAGAGAGAGAGAGTGCCCTTCAAGTTCTAAAGAGAGAGAGAGTAGATTTTTAGTTTACTTAGCTTAGAAGAAAAGGAAATTGATATTTATAGTAGTTTGACATTGCAAACCTATTCAACGAATGGCAACTTCGTCGATGAGCCCAAGAAGATGCTTCGTCGATGAAACGATGGCCTCGTCGATGAGCTTGAGATTCCCGCTTTCTTAAAATCTCTCAGCTTCTCCTCATTGACGAGGACCTGAAATTCGTCGCCGAGTTGTGAAGGGCCTTCGTCGACGAACTCTGGCTTCATCGACAAAGCCTACTCAATTACCATTTTACCATTCTCTTCCTTAATTAATTCCATATATCATGGTTCGAGTTCTTACTGATCTTACTAGAGTATAGGATTGAGTTAGGATGGGTAGAAATTTTGGGTTTTGGTTTCGTAGCCTGGAGGGAGAATTTCCTTGACGGACTTCTGTGTTTTTCCTTAAACGTTGATTTTAGAAAAACCATGACAATCCATCGTTGAATTTTTTTTTGAGTAGAGAGACCGAAATTCCAAAAGTTAGAACTAGAACGTTAGATCAGTTGGGTAAGTCATCTTTTTGTGATAATTGAGGCTTGCTATTGGAAATGTTTAAATGTATAAAAGAAAAGGAGTTAGTGAAGTAGGCAAGAGCCAAACCATCGATGGTTATCTAAGGAGTTCGCAAACAGTCGATGAATTTGTGTCTGTGTCGTGTGATCGAAGTTTATATTAAGAGATGAGCTATTAGAAGGGTCTTTTAGTATTATAATTGCACCAGACATGTTAAGATATTCAAATTTTAAATTCCTTTCTATTTTATTCTCAGGATGGATCCTCAGGACAGTGATGTTAATGTCGGAGGGAGTAGCATCGAAGGGGTTGGCCATGAGGATGGAAGCAATTCAGCCTTAGCACTTTGGGGTTTCGCCTAGCAGTTCATGGCCAAGGTCATGTAGAGTTCCTAGGGGTAGGACTGTCCCACCACTGAGCTGGGGTGGATGATCGAACAGTTCACCCGTATGATTCCTCCCACCTTCGCTGGAAGCGCCGACCCAATCATTGCGAAAAATTGGGTGCAAGAGATTGAAAAGATCTTGGCCGTGATGCGATGCACAGACGAGCCAAAAAGTGCTCTATGCCACGTTCATGCTGCCCAAATAGGCTGAGAGGTGGTGGCTAGTAGTAAAGCTGCTAGAGGAGTAGAGACCGGTACCTGTGGCGTTGACTTGGAGTAGCTTCATAGAGATTTTCTTTGACTGGTATTTTCCAGCCTCCGTGAGGGATGTTAAGGCAAAGGAGTTCCTAAACCTAACTCAGGGACATCTGACGGTACGGTAGTACACCATCAAATTTGTGGAGTTGTCATGCTTCGCCCCCTATATGGTACCCGACGAGTTCAGAAAGGCTCGGTGGTTCGAGAGGGGATTAAGACAGGAGATCTTTGAGCAGGTGGCGGTGCTACAATTGTAGGATTTTTCTACGCTGGTAGATAAAACCGTCATGGAGGAGATGAGCCAACAGAGGGGGATAGAGGTACCAAACTTGAAGAAGAGGCCTTTGCTCTCTAGTTCACACACAGGCGCAAGGCTGGGTCCGTAGAGGAGGTATGGTAGCGGCGGAGGCCAGGGACGAGGGATGGATGGTAGGGCAATTCAGGGTACCCCACCATACCCTGTTTGCCCTATATGTGACAAGAGGCATCTGAGGGAGTGTAGAGGTGGATTAGGTGGCTGTTACTGGTGCGGTAGGGCTAGACATATGGTGTAGGACTTTTGTGCGATGATGAACTGTGCACCCTCATAGCATCAGTATCAGGGAGGTAATTAGGCACCGCGCGAGAACTACTAGAGGAGCACTGCCCAAGCGCGAGTGTATTCTCTGACTCTAGGTGATGCTGAGAATGCGGATGTGGTGACAGGTATCATTTTCATGTTTTTAGATAAAGCTATTGTGCTATTTGACTCAGGAGTGACACACTAATTTATTTCTCGGGGATTTATCAAGTTGTGCAGGGTAGAGACTTGGTCGTTAGACATCGAGTTAGTTGTAGTTACACTGACAGGGTCAATTGTAGCATAGCAAGGTAATCAAAGACTGCCCACTGGAGATTTAGGGGGAGAAGGCTGCCTGCTAGCTTGATTGTATTTGACATGCATAATTTTGACATTATTTTGGGGATGAACTAGGTAGCATCTAGTTTCGTGAGTATTGATTGCCATAGGAAGGAGGTAGTGTTCAGACCTCCTGGGGAACAAGAGTTTAAGTTCATAAAGTTATATGTACGCTCTGCACCATAGATTCTTTCTGCAATTCAGGAAAATAGGTTACTTTTGGGGGGATGCTAGGGGTACTTGGCATTTGTGAAAGAGTCACCGAAGAAGGAGCTAAAGCTGGAGGACATTTTTGTAAATAGGGAGTTCTCAAATGTTTTTCCAAGGACTTACTAGGGTTGCCTCATGATCGCGAGGTGGAGTTTGCAATTGATTTATTACCAGGGATAGCACCAATTTCTAAGGCTCCATACCGAATGGCTCCAGCTGAACTAAAGGACTTAAAAAAGCAATTGCAGGAACTTCTTGACAAAGCGTTTATCAGGCCTAGCATATCACCCTGGGGAGCACCAGTATTGTTTGTGAAGAAGAAAGACATGTCGATGAAAATGTGCATCGACTATAGAGAAATCAATGAAGTGATAGTGAAGAATAAGTACCCGTTACCTCGAATTAATGTTTTATTCGACCAGCTGTGGGGCACACAGGTCTTCTCTGAGATCGATCTTCGATCCGAGCATCATCAGGTGGAGGTTAAATCAAAGGACGTATCGAAGACTTCTTTCTAGACCAGGTATGGCCACTATGAATTTCTGGTTATGCATTTCGGATTGACCAATGCTCCTGCGGCATTCATGGACCTGATGAACAGGGTGTTCCACGAGTACTTAGATCAGTTCATGGTGGTGTTCATCGACGACATCTTGGTGTATTCAAGGAATTCTGAGGAACATGAAGCTCATTTGCATCTAGTACTTCAGGTACTTAGAGAAAAGAAGTTGTTTGCTAAATTTAAGAAATGCAAATTCCTGATGGATCAAGTTACATTTATGGGACATGTAGTGTCTAGGGAAGGTGTTTCAGTGGACCTGAATAAAATAGAGGCGGTCGTTGATTGGGTGAGGCTGAAGAATGTGCATGAGGTCAGAA
Source organism: Malania oleifera (assembly GCF_029873635.1). Classification (NCBI taxonomy): domain Eukaryota; kingdom Viridiplantae; phylum Streptophyta; class Magnoliopsida; order Santalales; family Ximeniaceae; genus Malania; species Malania oleifera. Next base: position 3,906,084 of record NC_080426.1, on the reverse strand, counting down.
GTTTCTTGGGTCTGAAAGGATACTATGGTCAGTTCGTAGAGGGATTTTCTAAACTATTAGGTCCTCTGACACGACTTACGAGGAAGAACATGAAGCTTGAGTGGACTGGTGAGTGCGAGCAGAGTGTTGAGAAATTGAAACAACAACTAGTCACTACCCTAGTTTTGACCATTCCATCAGGAGATGGTGGATTCGTAATCTACAGTGATGCATCTCAGAAAGAACTCGGGTATGTCTTAATGTAGTAGGGAAAAGTCATCACGTACACTTCTTGTAGAGACCCGAACCAGGAAAATAAGGAAATTACATAAGAAAAGGAAAATGGGATTATAGCAGGCTTCGTTGACGAGGTCCATGTTCTCGTCGACAAAAGCCCTTATGTGATTCGTCGCTGAAATTCAGAGCATCGTCGATGAAAAGATCCAAAACGATAAAAAAATATCAGGCTTAGGGTTCGTCGATGAAGCCCTTCTTTCATCGATGAACAACCTTCTATAGTTTGTCGAAGAACAACCTTCTATAGTTCGTCGGCGAAGGCGCCATTTCGTCGATGAATTTGACCGGATTAAGGGATCTATAAATGGATTTTCAATTGCTTCATTGTTAAGAAATTAAAATATCTCTCTCTCTCTCTCTCTCCCTCTCTCTCTCTTTCTCTAGAACCGACACCCACACTCTCTCTCTCCTTAATCTTTCACCAACCGTTGCCCGTTTCGACGATCAGAGGTTACCACGAGGATTAGGGAGTGAATATCTACAGGTCTAGCGGAGTGGATTCTTAATCTTGGGAAAAATTTAGGGTTCGGTTTTCGAGCATCTCAGGTTGTTTTTCAGGAAATATGTAAGGGGATTATATTATGTCAACTATGTTTATGAGTTCTAACGAAATGAAATGTTAAAACGGTTTTTAGATAAACAGTTACGACTTTTCTAGGGTTTCTGGGCCCAAGGTTCGGTTAATTGACTTTATTTTCTAAACCAACCATTTAAATTTAAGTATGATATTTTTAAAGTGTAGTACTAGACTTTATGAACGTTTCCGCCAGTTGGAAAGTTGTTATTTCAAACAATAAGCTTATTTTAAAATCAACCAAGGACCGTAGGGTTGATTATCTCTATTTTTCCTATATTTAGCTATATATCTATATTTAGTAAAATAACAACCTGGAGATATTCATACCCTAATTTAGCAGAAGTATTTATGTTCTCAAGCAGATGATTTATTTATGAGTTACCAGATGAAAACTGTGTAGCATGAGTATAGTTTTTAATTGGCATTGAATGATCAAGTTTTGTGTAATACTGAAATGTAACAACTATATGTCGAGATATGAGATGTGATGGCTATATGCCAAGAGATGAGATGTGACGACTAAAAGCCAAGTTTATGATACGCAGGTTTTTACCGAGTCCATATTTGACAGATATTTTATAGAGATATGTACAGATTATGTTATATTATAGTTTTATGAGATGAATTATGATTACAATTTTATACGATGTAAATTGTCATATATGATAGTAGAACCCTATGATGATGATCTCATGGTAAGAGTACGGTACCGTAGCTATATATATGTAGGGTTGCAACTACACGTCTCAGATAGAGTGTGGATGAGAAAGGTGATTGATGACCTGGATAAAGTACTCCTCAAGGAAAAATTCTGGGGCCCCATCTGAAGGAGTAATTCCGGTTGACTTAGCCTTCGAGTACAAATTGAGTAGGCACCATCGTACTACTTTATGTTTAACTTAGCATTGGTCGGCCGGCTGTTTGCTAGGTCCAGCCTCTAGGCCGCACAACCTGTCATGAGGGGAAGCATGTCGCACGTGTATGTGATGGAGTGACGACGCTAGTCCTATAGACCGGGTTGTATCTTCTAGGCATATATGGGCACATTTACTATAGAAATGGCTATATTAAGCCAGCAGTATGTATTTTCAGATTTACAAGGCAGTACAGATTTTAAAATGCCAATTAAATGTATTTAATTGTTAGCAGTATATATACACATGAAATATCATGCTAGCCACACACTGATGATAATATAATTCGTCTTACTGAGAGGTGTCTCACCCTAGCATACAAATGTTGTTTCAAGTCCTCTGAGAGATCGAGTATAGCGTACCACCGGGTTGGTAGTTAATCGTCGGTTATTATGTGAGAACCGATGAGTTATAGATAGTAGCGACATTTCTTTTTGGAGATTGTAATAGAAGATTATGTTTTTAGTTATGTATAGATGTATATGATAAACAGTTAGAGACTCTGGTAAGTATTAGATGATGTATGTATTTTCGCTGTGCATGTTTATACAAATATGTATGGAACACCCATATTTCCCTTGTTTGGGCGGGTTATATATATATGGTATCAGAGAGAGGTATGTTACGTATGTTTAGTGGCACTTCGAGCCCATCGAGAGGGTCAGGACGCTACACTTCTCGCCATCTCAAAGAGTATGAGAAGAACTATTCCCCGCATGACATGAAATTGGCAACGGTGGTTTATGCGTTAAAGATCTGGAGGCATTACCTATACGGTGATAGGTTTTATTGATCATAAGAGGCTTAAGTACTTTTTTACCCAGAAGGAGTTGAACATGAGGTAGCGGATATGTTGAGTTGATAAAAGACTACAACTGTACCATTAGTTACCACCTAAGAAAAGCTATGTGGTAGTTGATGCGTTGAGTCAAAAATCAGTGGGTGCGTCAGTCTCAGCAGTTGTAGTTTAGCAACGGACCAGGATGGACCTGGAAAGGTTGGGTGTGGAGTTATTGGAAGGTAATCACTAGGCGTTCATTGCTAGCCTAGTAGTTCAACCGACCTTATAGGAAAGGATTAGGGTAGCTCAGACAAGAGATGCAGAGCTGGTAGAGATTGTGAATGGCGTACAGAGTGGTTCGAGGACAAATTTTAATGTCTCAGATGATGGGGTGTTGAGGTTTCATGCTAGGATATGTGTACCAAATGACGTTGAGATCAAACGAACCATTCTGGAAGAGGCACATCGCTCACTCTTTATAGTGCATCCTAGGAGCACTAAGATGTACATGGATATACGAGATTCTTTATGGTGGAATAACATGAAAAAAGAGATTGTCCGATTTGTAGAGCAGTGTTTGACATGTCAACAGGTGAAGGTCGAGCATCAAAGGCCAGTAGGGCTGTTGCAACCACTTTGTATTCCTAAGTGAAAGTGAGAGCATATCTCTATGGACTTCGTAACGAGGTTGGCTTTAGTGGTGCATGGAAAAAATGCTATATGGGTAATAGTGGATCGTCGAACTAAGACCGCGCAGTTTGTTTCGATTAAATTCAATTACTCCTTGAATAGGCTAGTAGAACTCTATGTTTAGGAGATAGTCATATTGCACGGGGTGCCTATGTCCATCGTTTTGGATTGGGACCCGCGGTTCACGTCCCGATTCTGGAAGAGTTTGTAGGAAGCATTGGGATCTCAATTCACTTTCAGTACTACATTTCACCCATAAATCGATGGATGGTTCGAGAGGACCATTCATATTCTAGAGCATATGCTGCGAGCGTGTGTGCTAGATTTTAGGGGTAGTTGGATTCAATATCTATTGTTGGTCGAGTTCGCTTACAACAACAGTCATTAGGCTAGTATCGGAATGACATCGTATGAGGCATTGCATGGTTGAAGGTGCCGATCTCCATTGTATTGGGATGAGGTTGGTGAGCGACGGATTTGGGGGATGGAACTTGTTCAACAAACTTCTAAGAAGATCAAACTCATCAGGGAAAGGATTAAAACAGCATATAGGCGATAGAAGAGCTATGTGGATACACGCCACCGAGAGCTAGAGTTCGAGATAGGAGATGTGATATTTTTTAGGATTGCTCCGATGAATGGGGTCATGAGATTCGAAAGGAAGGGTAAGCTAAGTCCTAGGTTCATCGGGCCATTGAAGACACTGGAGAGGGTTAGTCTGGTGGCTTACAGGATAGCATTACCCCCTAGCACGGTCTAGAATCCATGACATGTTCCACGTGTCCATATTGAGGAGGTACGTACTAGACCCTTCACATGTGATCAGTTATGAGTCTTTGGAGATCAGGGACATTTTGGCATATGAGGAAACACCAATTCAGATCTTGGACCGTAAGGAACAGGAGCTACGCATTAAGGGAATTTCGCTTGTGAAGGTATTTTGGCGTAATCATGCAGTGGAGGAAGCTTCCTAGGAATCAGAGGAGGAAGTACGTCAGAAGTACTCACAACTATTCAGAGAAGCTCAATGCTAGACAGGTAAGTATGACAATATAGGTAGGTATTTGATTTGGTATATAGGTTGTTTAGAGTAAATTTGTTTAGTTTATCTGTTTTTTTCTATTTTGGTTTATGGATGGTCTTTGGGAGAGTTTTGTATGGGTATTGTAATCTTCCGAGACATTGTACCACGGTATTCCTCTGTCATAAGTGAGGATAGTTAATAAACTTGGGACGGGGTTGTTGTGTGGGTGGCTTCCGGCTCTTCCTAAAGTCGGATCAGCAGATTAGTGATAATTTAGTGGATGTGATGAAAGTTAGTTAGCAATTTTTGAAAATGAAATTTTTGTAAGGAGGGGAGAATGTAGTAACCCAAATCAAGAAAATAAAAGAAATAAATAAAAATAAAAGAGAAGAGAAGAAAATAAAAATAAAAAAAAAAGGAAAAAGGGTTTGGCTAGGACCAAACCGTCGACGGTTGGGAGAGACTCAGAAAAATCGTCGACAGTTTTCCTGTAGGGCAAACTACCGAGAGCATATAAGGGCGTTTTTGGTTTTTCAAGTGGCCAAACCGTCGATGGTTTCCTGTGAGGGCGGAGTTTATAAGTTAAGTTTGTATATTATTTTTTCATTCCATACTCACTCACTCTCTCTCTCTCTCTCTCTCTCTCTCTCTCTCTCTCTCTCTCTCTCTCTCTCTCTCTCATCACTTTCTCCCTCCTAAGCCTCCTGGATCACTCTCGGGTGCTCCTCGATCCTTTCTCCCCCTCCTCCCGACACGTAGGCCGTTGATCTTTGACAGATTCGAGCGACTAGGGTTTTGTGTTCTAAAGGTTTTAGGCAATTTCTTCAGGAACTAGTAAGGGGATTAGGTTATGTCAGTTATTTTTGAAATATGAACCGTTTGAATTGAAGTATGTGTGTACAGAAACAATTTATATGATTTTTTAAATGAATCAGGCATATGAAAATGCTCGTTTTGACTCTTATATGTTTTTTTGGAAAACTAACGTGAAGGGGTTGAACATCTCCTATTTTCAGTAAAAATATATAGTTTGAGTCAAATTAAACCTTGGAGATGCTCATACCTTTATTTTCAGTAACTTGTATGTTTCCTAAACAGTTATTTATATTTATGATTTATCAGATGAAAATTGTATGACATGAGAACCGTTTAAAATGACATAAATGAACAAAATGTTTATATAGTTATGATACAGTATGATATGACGGCTATAAGACAAAATGTGATATGGTGGCTATAAGCCGAGATTTGTTATGAGGGCTGAATGCCGAATTATGATATGCTGGTTTTATACTGTGATAGTGTATGATAGTTATTTTTCAGAATAATGATCAGTTGATGTTTTACACAGTTTATGAAAATGAATTCATAATTACAGTTTTTATTATGTAAATTGCCATATATGATTTAAAAACCCTAAGAGATCAGATGTTATAATGAGCACGGTACCGTAGTTATGTTTTGGCCAGTGAGTGTAATCACACTAGAATGAAAGTGTGATGCGGGATAGTCGATTTGTGGCTTGGGTACAGTACTACTCCTGCAGCAATTCTGAGGAACTGTAACGCCCCAACCTAGGTCTGCTAGGGAGCACTGTGTCTCTCCTCCTCCACCTGGACCAAATAAAAGAGGGGCCGACCTTATCGGACTAATGACTGGTCCTATAGACCAACACGTGTCTTTTCCAGTATGTTTTGTCCTTATTCACACACTTTCTGAGAAAACTTCCCAAAAGGTCACCCATCTCAAGATTACTCCAAGCCAAGCATGATTAACTGTGAAGTTCTTATAGGAAGGCTTCCGGAAAGAAAGGTGCACCTTATTGATATAGGTAGTAACATCTAATCCTTTTAAGTCTTTCTTCCATGGGGTAACACATTCTCCCCCACTTACAGAATGCAATGTCCTCGTTGCGAACCTACATTTCCAAACCTAAGAGATGTGAATCTCATCACACTTCCGACTGGGTAATTGATTTGATACCATTTTGTAATGCCCCAACTTGGGTCTGTCAGGGAGCACTACGTCTCGTCTCCTCCACCTGGATCATACAACAGGGGGCCTAACCTTATTGGACTAATGACTGGCCCCACAGACCAACACGTGTCATTTTCAGTGTGTTTTGTCCTCACTCACACACTTCCTGAGAAAATATCCCAGAAGGTCACATATCCCAAGATTGCTCCAAGCCAAACATGCTTAACCGTGGAGATCTTATAGGAAGGCTCCCGAAAATAAAGGTGCACCTTGTTGATATTGTAATGCTTTGACCCGACACGTTGGCCCAGGGTGCTACTTTTGTGACGTCTGTGTACCTGATACCATCTCAACATATAAAATATGCAGCGAAATAAATAAAACATTCTCCACAATCTATTATCAGAGTCAAAATTTCAACATACATCCAGGTCTTTCCATACTCATATTACATCTCAATCTAATAAGTCAGCAAACTCGGTCCACACAACCATAAATACAAGCCCGAAGGCCTACTACAATAACTACTCATATCAGAGTTCTTGATGTTGGGCTTTTGTGGAGCCTGGTTGTGTTTTAATTTGGGTGCCGACCCGATCCTTATTTAATTAGAGATTTCTATCCTAAGGCTTAGTCCATGGAGCGAAGGCTAAAAAATTTTGGAGCCCATTTGGAACGGAACCCTAGGCGCAACATATAAAGGGGATTACTTTCGGGTGATTAGTGTTTTTTGCGTGGTTGTACCTGCGAGAGAGCGAAAGGGAGAACATTGTATCGCCACACTCTCTATGTTTTCTTCCTGATAATATTGAAATCCCTGGAACTCCGTGGACGTAGGCAAAATTGCCGAACCACGTAAATATTGTCTTGTGCATGAGATTGATTTTCTTTGGCGTTATTTTTCTTCTATTTTGTTTCTCACAAGTTTCAGGAATTTGTTCCTTATTCCCAACACTTGAGGACACTCATAAAAGGTAATTAAACTAGTATCCACCCCTAGATCCTGCCAAACTTGTGTTGTACAATGGGGTGAGACACCTCTTAGTAAGGAAGATTAAGTTAATGACAGTGTGTGGTAGCATGCTTTTCTGTGTATACTAGAATCATACTTCTCTCTTTCACTGAACATAGTATGCCTATTCATTTCTCATTTCTCATAACATATATCAATACTGGAAAACATTTACATCATTACATAAATATACAGATATGCATAAAAGATACGCCCTAAAACTACTCGCCATGTATAAACCCCCATGATCAGGGTTGTGCGGCCCGAAGGTTGGACAAAAACCCAGGGGATCAACCCAAGCCAAGTCAACTCCTTGCTATATACATCAGCAGGCTTCTGCAAGCTCGATTATGGGCTCGATTGCGCCTAGGTCAATCAGTTAGGACCACCCAACACCACACGTTCGTAAATGTGGGCGCACACGGTCAAATGGTGAAACTCTCTCTAGTAATAGTACCGTGCTCACAAAACTGTGTTCATAGGTTTCCTAAAGCATATCGTGCAATTTAAGTAAATAAAATTGTACTTTAAAACTCATTTCATAAAACCCGGCCTCGGCCATTTAATACAATCTCAGGCCTTGACCCTCTCATAAAGTACAAACTCGGGCCTCGGCCCCTTTGTTACAACTCAGCTCTCAGCCTCTGGATACAATTCTGTTATTTTATAAATCTCGGCCTCAACCGTTTAATGCACACTCGGGCCTCGGCCCTCTCATAAAATCCTTGCATTTCTTAAAACAGTTCCAATTTATTTCGCAAACAGTTCAGTATTACACAAACATACCCATTCTGGTATTTCCAAAATTCTCAAAATAATATTCACCTGCCTCACAGTTTTCCATATTAAAAACATAGCCCCTAGGCAACCATGAAAACACTATATAAATGGTTCGTAGAAACAAATCAATCTTTCCACTATTCATTTCTACTCAAAATATATCCTATGCTAAAAAATGAGCCTTTTTGAAAAGTTGGTTTATGAAAATCTCAACTGAAAACATAACATACTCATCCTGTAAACATTTCTATCGATTCAAAAATGATACAACACTGCATTAAACATAATCCCCTTACTTGATTTCAAAATAGAAATCGAAACGCTCGAAAACCAAATCCCAACCCTTTTCACCAAATCAAAAATCTAATCCCCTAGAACTATAGATCCTAGCTCCCTGATCCTTATAGTAACTTTCGATCGTCGAAATGGGTGACGAACGACAAAGAACGGTAGAGAGAGAGAGACTGAACTCGCCGGTTTTAGAGAGAGAGAGAGAGAGTTTTTGTAACATTCTCAAAATTTTTACCATTTTTTTTATTAATAAATTACTCCAATACCTGCATGTAATTGGCACCCCTATGCAGTGGAAAAACATAAATCACATAACCACATATACATGTATATACAATACAAGAATTCAGTATTTTCAACCATAACTACTTAATACATCTCAATCTCCACTGTCAACTACCCAAAAATACAAAATCCTACACAAAACTTACCCTATAACTAGGGTGACCAAGTGATCTCTATCCGCGAGCCTGGTTTGCTCGCCTAGTTGGCTCACATGAAAAATGTTAAAGTAATGGGGTGAGTCGATGCTTAGTAAGTGGAAATATGCTATTACTAGTGTGAGGCGACCGAGTCATAAAATTATAATAATAATATTTAAAACTGTATGATCTGGAAAATCTATAAAAACACATGTATAAAAACTTAAAACATTTGTATCATCTGAACTTTCTATCATTCATACTGCTATAACATACTACGTACAATAAAAACTATAAAACTATATATATATATATATATATATATTTATATATAACTGTGTTCTTTCCCTAGGACTCTGTATGTCATGATTTGACCCTTCATAACAGGGTTGTGCGGCCCGTAGGCGGGACTTAACCTGGTCGGCCCTCCAGGTAAGTCATCATACTCTATACTACCTCAGCCTGGCTAAATTGCATCCACTCCTAAGTGCGGGACTAGTTGCTACCTCGTCTAATCGGCCCCCTCTACCCAGTGTACTGGGGAGCTGCATCCTCTCTGAGCACGGTTAGATGATACCCACACACTATCTGAGATATGTGGTTGCACTTTATCTGTATATAGCAACGGTATCGTGTTATGTAAATTGAATCTGTCTGTAATAACTCCACAGGGATCTGATATTATATAAGTACATCTATATATATATACCTTTGTTGTTTTCATTATGTTTCCAAAATAACCATAACACTATAATTTTGTACTGTAAAATCTGAGTAACTGTAGCATCTCGATGCTATAACTGTATAATCTATCTTTATAAACTGTGTGTTATGGTATTCAGGAAAACATAGCATTCTGTAAAAACTATGATATACTGAACTGAATAAAATCTATATAAATCTGTCTGTTAATCATCAATGAATAACTGTATATACATGCTATATAACATGATATGCTGAAGTACTGTATAAATTTTACATCAGGCAAATATCTACTCAGGCCACACAACATTAAAACATTCGTTCTCTAGAAACTGCATAATAACTAGTATATAAGTATCTATGAAAACTTTGTTAATATTCTTAAAACCCTAACATAGCATATTTCCCTTACCTTAACTTTGAAAAGCTCATCCTAAATTCTGACCCTATACCCGCAGAGTTCTCCACTCAATACCCTGAAAATCAATTCTCCCAGAACAAAACATCAGTATTTTTTCGTGTATTGTATTTCTTATAACTGAGGGAAAGACAAATACTGAATAAAATGCCTCACCCTGAGATTGGGATGAAATCCAAGCCAACTCCACCAACAATCAGCTCCAACAAACTTGCATAGAACTTCGCCAAGGGCGTCGTGGTGGCTTCAGATCTTCGATCTGGTGAGAAAAAGGCTCGAAATCGAAGAGAGAATGAGAGATGGACGTAGAGAGAGAGAGAAGAGAATTTCCTACGCTGAATTTCATCTAGAATCTGGGTTTTCACTATTTATAGAGCCGGATTCGTCAACGAGACACGTCACCTCGTCAACGAGTCCTTTAGTAATTTCGTCGACGAACTTCCTCCCTTGTTGACCAATTTCAGACTATCCCAAAAACCCTTCTCAGTATTTTCTCGTCAACGAGGCGTGGCTTCGTCGACAAGGCCTACTTATGAGTTCGTCGATGAAGCCTGTTGCCTCCTTCCGTTTCCGTTTCCATTTCCCTCTCTCTTTAATATTTAAATATCATTATTTTTTGAGTCGATACATTTGGGTTTCTTAACCCTTAAGCATTGAAAAATAATATTTATAGGCCTTTCGACCCGGTCAGTGTAACGACCTACTTAATCTAACATAAATGAAACATAAATAATAACAATTTCAACCTGTACCCGTGGTGTAGCGACCCTCAATAAAACATAACATAATAAATAAAAATGGTCAACCCGAACCCGTGGGTAGTGGGGACACCTGTCAAACACAGTAGAAATCTACGCAGCAATAAACATAAAATCCAAACATCCATCCATAAAGCATAACACTAGAGCTTTCTATAACATTATAAAACTGTACTTCTATACATCCTCATATACATCAAAATATCTCTAGGGTCAAACACAAAATGACTCTGACCCTATTACAAAATTTTACCCTCCTCACAGGGTAACCTCACTATCTCAACGGCAGCCTTGACTCGCCGGTCTCTCAGGGGCTCCTGAAAAATTAATTAAATTTGGGGGTGAGACACTTCTCAGTAAGGGAAAATAAACTAAATGCAGTTGTGTGACAACATGAACATTTAAGGCGTTTATACATATACAATACATTTCATATTTTCATAAAAATTCATCATATCATACTGAATAATCACATGCTTTCATATTTTCTAATAAGTCATATCATACATAAAACATCTGTAGTAACCGAAAAAAAAATAAAATTAAAATAATAATAAAATAATAAAATAAAATTAATTAATTAAATTAACAAGTAAAATGAATAGTATGATAAGGAACAAATATATATATATATATATATATATTGAAGCATGTATATATATATATATATATATATATATATGTGTGTGTGTGTGTGTGTGTGTATATATATATATATAAGTAAGTTATTATGATATGCATTTAATATATAGGTTAAAGGTATATATAGAAAGTGTGAAAGCTTCTTCAAGAAGCTTTACTTTAATTGATGATTACTATATATAAAATATAACTCAAGCTTCTTCAAGAAGCTTGCTTAGATTTTTTGGAAGTGCTCTCTCTCTCTCTCTCTCTCTCTCTCTCTCCTACGACTCTCTCTCTCTCTTCGATTTCGGGCTAAATTTACGCCGGATTGACAAACCGAAGCCACCACGACGCTCCTGGCGAAGTTCTCTACAAGTCTGCCAGAGCGGATCGTCAGGGAAACGAAGTTGGATTTCATCCCAAATCTAAGGTAAGACTTTATATTCAATATTTGGATTTTTGACAGTTGAAGAAAGTGATATACGCGTAAAAATACTAAACTTTAATATTGGAAATTTTCAGTTCTAAGGGTGTTGATTGGGAACGTTGGGAATCATCCCTAAGTTGAGGTAAGACTTTTTAAGTCGAATTTGACTTAGTGGTAGTTATAGAAAATGTTGTACGTACGAAAATACTAAACTTTAATTCTGCGAATTTTCATTTTCAGGGTATTGAGTTGAGAACCTTGTGGGTACGGGGAAGATTTTCTTAGGGACTTTTCAGGAATCAGGTAAGGGGATAAACTAAGCTAATTTGTTTTGAGAAAATGCATGTATATATATGTAACATCTGGTTTCAGGAAAAATAAATATATTTATATATATGATTTATATTTGAAAAATACTGTTTAAATGATGATATGTTGAATACGTGGAAAATTTGTTTACTGTGGCATGAGTATAAAAAATGTTGTGAAATACTGTTTTCTGGGAATGGGGACGATATGGATTTCTATGATGGAAAACCGGCGTACGGGCGGAGATATTTATATATATATATATATATATATGTGATTTGCCGGCGTATGGGCCGTGCTAAGTGGATATGTTTGCCGGCGTACGGGCCGTGCTATGTGGATGAGATTTTCCAGCGTACGGGCTGTGCTACGTGATTTGCCGGCGTACGGGCCGAGCTATGTGATTTGCCAGCGTACGAGCTGTGCTATATGATTTGCCGGAGTACGGGCCGAGCTATGATAAAATGTGTAATTCCGGCGTACGGGCTGATGATTTTCATGAAATATGTATATGTGAAAAATGATATGATTAATTTGATAATTATTGATATAAGATATCCATGTATCACGATTTTAGTATATGTATATGATATCAGAACCTGGTTGGCTTGGTCTAAGCTAGCACTTGTACAGTACCATTGCTATGTGTCCACGGTCCTCGTGATCATGATATTTGTGTTAACGCCGTTGTACGGAGTGGTGTGAGATTGGATGGTCGATGTGGTTATTTTCAAGAAGGGTGCTGTTATCGCCCTTAGTGTATGGACCAGTCTGGGTAGACCCATCGGACCTACAGACTATTATTTGACTTAGCAGTGGTCGGCCAACCATTATCAGGTCCCGCTTTCGGGCCACACAACCTAGTTATGTGGGGGTAATACATGATAACAGCCAGTTAACCTACCAGGATTGTTTTTATGTTATTATTATTATGATATGAGATGAGAAATGTTTATGAAAATGCAGTATGTTCTGCCATGTTTTGATATGCATATGTTTTCCCAGATTTGATAAACAGTATTGAATATGTTATGTATGGTATATGTAGAACACAGAATACTCATGTTGTCACACACTGGTATTAGTTTATTTCCCTTACTGAGAGGTGTCTCACCTCTAAATCTTATACATTTTTCAGGAGCCCCTGATAGGAGAACGGGAAAAGCCCCGCTGATCTAGATCAGTTGTTTGCCCTCTTTGGAAGGGTAAGTTTTTGGTAGGGACAGTTAGGTTTTGTGGGGATTGTCCCTAGATTTCATTTTTGAGATGTATATACTATGAGATAGTAATTGTAGTGACTCTGGTATGTGTTATGCACATTATGATGAGATGTATATGATTTTATACTTTTTGCTGCGTAGGCTTTGCTGTATGTTTTGTTATATCCCTGGTGCCCACAGGCCCAGGTGGATTGTGACCTGCTGAGTTGGAATGTATGATGTGATGATAATTTATTTATATAAAAAAAAAATATGTGAAAAAGGAGCAGGTCGTTACAACATCTGTTATAGCTTACTAGTACTGAAAACATAACCAGGATGAATAGCTAGCTGGTGTCATGTATTACTCCCCATGACGGGTTATGCAGCCCGAAGGCGGGACCCGACAATGGCTGGCTGACCACAGCTGAATCAAATATGTCTGTAAGTACGATGGGCCCGCCACACCCTGGCCCAGACTTCCAGGTGGACGTCCACACTCTACTGAAAGACACATCGACTATCCATCTCCTATCCCCTCGTGGGATGGTTAACACTAATCTGAACGTATATATCTGATCTACATATAGCTACGGTACCGAGCTCCTGAAACTGAATTAAACTAACATCTGGGTTCTGATAACATATAATACATGATATAATAGCAGCCTCCTGCCAATCATTTTCATAAATACGGTCTCGTGCCGAAATCATAAATATGGCCTTGCTCCAAAACATAAATACGGCCTTGTGCCGATAACATAAATATGGCCTCGCGCCAAAACATAAATACGGCCTCGTGCCAAAAACATAATACGACCTCGTGCTGATAACATAAATATGGCCTCGTGCCAGTATCATTTCAGGTATATACATTCTGAAAATAAATCATTTATCATATATTCATCAAAATCATCATAACATAACTCATCTTTTCATAATTACTTGAAAAACATGCTTTGCTCATAAAATCATTCTTATCATATTACATTTCACATAAAATAATATTCATGTCACACATGTGCTGTTAAAAGTCATACTTCATATTCTAAAGTTGTGATTTTCTGGCATTTTATACATACATATATATTTTAATCATCATAGCAGTATTTTCCCAATCGTACATTTCATTCGTAATAAACAAATATAACATATGCTTTTTTGAAAATAAATTTACTCACAATCAATAATATTTTGCATGGAAAATAACTGCTTTAGTTTATTCCCTTACCTAACTACTGAGAAAGCCCCTAAAATATCCTAGCCTAACCCTCGTAGGATTTCCTACTCAATACCCTGAAACTAAAAATTCTCAATATTAAATCTCAGTATTTTCATGCGTACATCATTTAATATAACTATCACAAGACCAAATTTAGCTTAAAAAGCCTTACCTCAACTCAGGGATGATTTCCAACTAGCTTTCACCAATGATCCGCTTCGATAGATTTGGAGAGAACATCCCTAGGAGCGTCGTGGTGACTTCAGATCGTTGATCCAGCATAAAACTAGCCCAAAAATGATGAGATAGAGAGAGAGGGCCGAAGGGGAGAAAGAGAGTGGAGAGGAAGCTTAAAAATGAAGTTAAAAATCGGATTTTTCACATATATAGACAGGGGACTTCGTTGACGAGCCGCATCCTTCGTTGATGAATTCTCACTAATTCCGTCCACAAAATTCAGTCGGCACCATAACCCCTCTCGATATTTCTTCATCGACAAAATTCAGTCTTCGTCGACGAATTTTCTTAAGCCTTCGTTAACAAATACAGGGGATTCGTCAACGAAGCCCTGATGATCCCCTTTTTGTTTTTCCTTCCAAAATGCAATGTCGTCGACGAATGGGGAGTGTTCATCGACAAAGTCTACGGCCTCCTTCTGTTTCTATTTCTATTTCTCTCCCTCTTAATTATTCAAATCCCATTTTTATTCGAGTTGTCACACGTGGGTAGCGGGGACACTTTGTCAATCACAGTGGAAACCTAAGCAGCAACAAATATAAAATCTCAATCATCCAACCATAAAACATAATACCTGAGTTGTCTATATTCCCAAAATACTATATTTATTTACATCCTCCAGAACATCAAAATAACTCTAGGATCCAACACAAAATAATTCGGACCCTAGCACAAAATCTTACCCTCCTAGTAAGGTAACTTAGTAAGCTCAACAGTGGCCGTGACCCACCGGTCACTCAGGGTTTCCTGAAAAGTTAATTAATGTTGGGGGTGAGACACATCTCAGTAAGAGAAAATAAACTAAATACAGTTATGTGTCAACATAAACATTTAATGCAATTATACATATATAGTACATTTCATAAATCAGTAGACATTCATCATAATATACTGAATTTCTCATATTCTTTCATACTTGCTAATAAATCATATCGTACATAAAACATTTGTTATACTGATAATAGTGAAAACATACCCAGGATGAATAGCTAGCTAATGTCATGTATTATCCTCCTATGACGGGTTGTGCAGCCTGAAGGTGGGACTCGACAATGGCTGGCCGACCATTGCCGAATCAAATATGTCTGTAAGTACGGTGAGCCAGCTACACCTTGGTCCGGACTGCCAGGTGGACATCCACACTCTACTGAAAGCCACATCGACTATCCATCTCCCATCCCCTCGTGGGATGGTTAGCACTAATCTGAACGTAGATATCTGATCTGCAAATAGCTATGGTACCGAGCTCCTGAACTGAACTAAACTAACATTCAGGTTTTGATAACATATAGTATATGGTAATATAGCATCTTTCATAATTTCATAAGTACGGCCTCGTGCCGATAACATACATCAATACGGCCTTGCGCCGATAACATAAGTACATGGCCTCGCCGCAGAATCGTTTTAGGTATATACTGTGACAACCAGAATAAAATAGAATTTGAATAATTAAGAGGGAGAGAAATAGAAACAGGAACAGAAGGAGGCCGTAGACTTTGTCAACGAACACAGGGTTTCGTTGATGAAGGCTTAAGAGAATTCTTCGACGAATACAGGGCTTCTTCGACGAGAAAATGCCGAGAGTGGTTCTGAGGCAGCCTGAATTTCGTCGATGAAATTTGTGAAGGACTCGTCGACGAAGGTCGGGCTCGTCGATGAAATCCTCTGTTTTATAAGTATGAAAAATTTGGGGAAAATATCATTTTTAAGAAGCCTCTCTCTTTCTCTCCTCTCTCTCTCTCTCTACGACTCTCTCTCCCTTCTCTTTTCGTTTACAGCCCCACCAGTCGTCGAATCGACGATCCAAAGCTACCACGACGATCCTGGTGAAGTTCTCTACAAGTCTGTCGGGGCGGATCGTCAGGAAAACAAAGTTGAAAATCATCATAAAATTGAGGTAAGGCTTTTTAAGCCAAATTAGACTTTATGATAGTTTTAGAAATTGATGTATGCATGAAAATACTGATGTTTAGTACTGAGGGTTTTGAGTTTCAGGGTGTTGATCAGAAAGTCATACGGGGGTTAGCCTAGGATATTTTGGGGGCTTTCTTAGTAGCCAGGTAAGAGAATAAACTAAAGCAGTTATTTACATGCATGTTATTATTAATTATGAGCACATTTATTTTCAGAAAAGCCTATGCTATCTTGTATATTACATATGAAATGTATGTTTGGAAAATACTGTTATTATGATGAAAATGTATATGTATGTATGAGATGCTAGAAATGATAATTTTAGAATATGAAACATGGCTTTAAACGGCATATGTGTGGCATGAACATTATTTTTATGTGAAGTGAATCATGATATGAGTGATTTTACAAGTAAAGCATATTTTCAGGTATTTTGAAAAGATGAGTTATGCTATACTGAGTTTGACGAATATATGATAGATGAGTTATTTTTAGAATATAAATACCTGAAATGTATCTAGCGCGAGACCATGCATTTATATTATCGGCACGAGGCCGTATTTACGATTTCGACACGAGGCCGTATCTATGTTTTTGGCACGAGGCCGTGATGATGTTATGTATGTTTATGTATTATATGTTATTACAACCAGGATGTTAGTTTAGTTCAGTTCAGGGCTCGGTACCATAGCTATTTGTGTAGATTAGATATCTACGTTAGATTAGTGCTAACCATCCCACGAGGGGATGGAAGATGGATAGTCGATGTGGCTTTCAATAGAGTGTGGAAGTCCACTTGGCAGTCTGGACCAGGGTGTGGTGGGCCCATTGTACTTACAGATATATTTGATTCGGCAGTGGTCGGCCAGCCATTGTCGGGTCTCGCCTTCGGGCTGCACAGCCCGTCATGGGGGGTAATACATGACACCAGCTAACTATTTATCTTGGGTATATTTTCAGTATTATAGTTATAACAGATGCTTATGAATGTTATGATGTATTAGCAAATATGAAAGTATATGATTATCTAGTATGATATTATGATTATTTGCAGAATTACGAAATGTACTGCATTTATATAAGCACTTTAAATATTCATGTTGTCACACAACTGTATTTAGTTTATTTTTCTTTACTGAGAAGTGTCTCACCCCCAACATTAACACATTTTTCAGGAAACCCAGAGAAACTGGCGGGTCAAGGCCACCGTTGAGTGAGTGGAGCTTCCCTACTAGAAGGGTGAGCGTTGAACTAGGACTAGGAGACTTTTCGTTGTAAGGTTCTAGTATCATTTTTGACTTTTTGAAGATTGTAAATAAATACACTATTTTTGGAATGTAAATAACTCTGGTATTATATTTTATGATGGATGTTTGAATTTTATGTTTACTGCTGCGTAAATTTCTGCTGCGTTTGACAGGTGTCCCCGTTACCCACGGGTTCGGGTTGACTTTTGATTTATTATGTTATATTTTATTGAGGGTCGCTACATATACATTTTGAAAATAAATCATTTATCATATATTTGTAAAAATCATCACAACATAACTCATCTTTTCAAAATACCTGAAAACATGCTTTACTCGTAAAATCTTTCATATCTTAATATATTTCACGTAAAATAATATTCATGCCACACATGTGCTGTTTAAAGTCATACTTTATATTCTAAAATCATGATTTTCTGGCATCTCATACATATATATTTTAACATCATAGTAGTATTTTCTCAATCGTACATTTCATTCGTAATAAATAAATATAACATATGCTTTTCTGAAAATAGATCTACTCATAATTAATAATAATTTGCATGGAAAATAATTGCTTTAGTTTATTCCCTTATCTAGCTACTGAGAAAGCTCCTAAAATATCTTGGTCTAACCCCGTAGGATTTCCTGATCAATACCCTAAAACTGAAAACTCACAGTACTATACTTCAGTATTTCTACGTGTACATCATTCCTTATTAATACCATAAGACCTAATTTGACTTAAAAAGTCTTACCTCAACTCAGGGATGATTTCCAACTTGCTTTCATAAACGATCCGCTCCGGAAAATTTGGAAAGAACTTCCCCAGGAGCGTCGTGGTGACATCGGATTGTCGATCCGACATAAATTTGGCCCAAAATTGATTAAAGAGAGAGAGAGAGAGAGAGAGAGAGAGAGAGAGAGAGAGAGAGAGAGAGAGAGGGCCGAAGGGGAGAAAAAGAGGGAAAAGTTTGCTTAATAATGAAGTTAAAAATTCAGATTTTTCTATTTATAAAACTAGATTCGTCGACGAGCCACGTCATTCGTCCACGAATCCTTCATTAATTTCGTTGACGAAATTCAGTCCTCATCGACGAAATTCAATCGGCTCAAAACACCTCTCGATATTTCTTTGTCGACGAAATTCAATCTTCGTCGATGAATTCTATTAAGCCCTCGTCGACGAATCCCCTGTATTCGTCGACGAAGCCCTGATGATCCCCTCCTCGGTTATTCCTTCCAAAGTGCGATGTCGTCGACGAAGTTGACTTCCTCCTTCTGTTACTGGTTTCATTTCCCTTCCTCTTTTATTATCTAAATTCCATTTTTATTGGGGTTGTCACAGTCAGACTCATTGACGAATTGGTCCCTCATCAATGAGACATAGAAGACTGTTCGTCACCGAACCTCTTCCTTCGTCGACGAACCCAAGCCTGATATTTTTCATGTTGGTCGGTATCTCTTCGCTGACGAGACTCTCAATTTCGATGACGAAGCACTGAAGGGCATTCGTCGATGAGAACATTGGCTTTGTCGACGAAGCTTGCAAAATTCCTTTTTTATATTTTTCTTATTTTTACAAGTTTGGGTCTCTACAATCTCCACTCCTTATAAGAATTTCGTCCTTGAAATTTTCTAACTAATACCGAGCGTACTCTAAATTAGAACTCATCTCTATAGAAAAGTCGGCAGCCACCCACATAGCGGCTCCAACCCAAAATTATTACATACCCTCGCTTATGGCGGAGTGATACAAGATAAAGTCCCATTACATCACACTTTTATACTAATCTCTCTCTCAATTACATGAAAATAACTAATAATCACACAACCTGCCTTACTTGTCTAGAGCTAACCCTCTCCGAAGAGCTATGGGTACTTCTGGCATATCTCAGCTTCTAACTCCTAAGAAGCCTCCTTTACTGTGTGGTTCCGCCACAGTACTTTCACTAATGGTATCTCCTTAGTACAGAACTGCTATACCTTCTGGTCCAGAATCTGAACCGGTACGTCCTCATATGATCATGCGTCTCTGATCTCCCGAGGTTCATAACTAAGCACGTGTGAAGGGTTTGACACGTACTTCCTTAGCACAGATACGTGAAATGTGTCATGAACTCTAGATAGTGCTAGGGGCAACGCTACCCGGTAACCAATTGGACCTATCCTCTCCAGGATCTCAAATGGCCCGATGTATCAAGGGCTCAACTTCCCTTTCTTTCCAAACCTCATCACCCATTTCATCAGGGAAATCTTTAGGAATATCTTATCCTCGATCTCAAACTTTAACTCCCGTCGGTGAGTATCCACATAACTCTTCTTCCAACTCTGAGCTGCTCTAACCCTTTCTTTGATAAACTCGACCTTTTTGGAGGCTTGCTGGATCCCAACACCTACCGCTCTCCTACCTCATCCCAGTATAGCGGAGATTAACACCGGCGACCATACAATGCTTCATATGTTACCATCTCTATATTGATCTGGTAGCTGTTATTATATGCAAACTCCACAAGTGGTAGATACCAAATCCAACTATCCCCAAAGTCTAGCACACACGTCTGCAACATATCTTCTAAGGTTTGAATGGTCCTCTCTGATTGTCCATCCGTCTGCGGGTGAAACGAGGTGCTGAAAGTGAGCTGCGATCCCAAGGCATCATGCAAGCCCTTCCAGAATCGAAAGATAAATCGTGGTTCTCGGTTTGAAACTATAGAAACAAAAATACCATGAAGCTGCACTATCTCCTACACATATAACTCTACAAGCCTATTCATGAAATAGCTCACTCTAATAGGAATGAAGCGTGCAGTTTTCGTCAGCCGATCCACTATAACCCAGATGACATTCTATCCATGCAGTGCTGTAAGTAACCCTGATACAAAATCCATTGAGATGTGCTCCCACTTCCGCTTGGGAATGTCAAGTGGCTATAGTGGTCTTGCTAGCCTCTAGTGTTCTACCTTAACCTATTTGCATATTAGGCATTGCTCCACAAATCTAGCAATTTCCCTCTTCATGTTACTCCACCAGAATGATTCTTGCAAGTCTTTATACATATTTGTACTTCTTGGATGAACAATAAAGAGAGAGCGATGAGCCTCCTCTAGAAAACCTGTTTAATATCGACGCCCTTTAGCACACAAATCTGGGTATGGAATCTCAACATCCCATCAGCAGAGATGTTGAAATCTTGCTTCAATCCATTGTGCACTCCTTTCATGACCTCTACCATCTCCACATCTTCCTTCTTAGCTGTATTGATTCTCTATTGCAAGGTTGGTTGAACAACTAAACTGGCAATGAACACCTGTGGATCTTTGTCCACCAACTCAACCCCCAACCTTTCCAGATCCATCACGATCTGATGCTATAGGACAACTGCTGAAACCGATGCGCTCACTGACTTTCGGCTCAATGCATCAGCCACCACATTAACTTTTTCCGGGTGATAACTAATGGTGCAGTTGTAGTCCTTAATCAGCTCGATCCATCTACGTTGCCTCATATTCAACTCCTTCTGCGTGAAGAAGTATTTGAGACTCTTATGGTCAGTAAAGATCTCGCACTTTTCATTGTAAAGGTAGTGCCGCCAGATCTTTAGTGCAAACACCACTACTGCCAATTCTAAATCATGCATAGGATAGTTCTTCTCGTACTCCTTGAGTTGGAGAGAAGTATAAGCGATAACTTTACCCTGCTGCATCAAAACACACCCGAGTCCTTTCTAGGATGCGTCACTACAAATCACATAACTACCATCCCCTGATGGAATGGTCAACACTGGATCCATGACTAAACGTTGCTTCAACTCCTAAAAGCTCTGCTCATAGTCATAAGTCCAGTCAAACTTACTATTCTTTTTTGTAAGCTATGTCAACGAACCTGACAGCCTAGAAAAGCCTTTAATAAAATGGCGGTAGTACCCTGCCAGACCTAAGAAACTTCTGACCTTGTGAATGTTCCTCGGTCTCACCAAGTTTACTATTGCCTCTACCTTGCCCGGGTCTACTGATACTCCTTTAGACACTAAATGTCCCAAAAATGCAACTTGCTCAAGCCAGAATTCGCATTTCCTGGATTTAGCAAACAACTTCAACTCTCTAAGTACCTGAAGTACTAGCCTCAAATGAGTCTCATGCTCTACAGGACTCCTTGAATAGATCAGGATGTCATCTATAAATACTACCACAAACCAATCCACGTACTGGTGGAATACCCGGTTCATCAAGTCTATGAATGTTGCAGGCACATTCGTCAAACCAAACGGCATAACCAAAAATTCATAATAGCCATAATGGGTTCGAAAAGCCATCTTTGATACGTCATCTGACTTCACCTTTAGTTGGTGATACCCGGATCACAGATCGATCTTAGAGAAAACCCGAGTTCCCTTCTGTTGATCAAATAGGTCATCAATACATGGTAACAGGTATTTGTTCTTTATAGTTACCTTGTTTATCTCTCTATAGTCGATGCACATCCTTATCAACCCATCATTCTTCTTCACGAACAACACTGGCGTTCCCCAGGGTGATACGCTCGGTCTAATGAAGTCGTTATGCAGAAGTTCCTACAATTGCTCCTTTAGCTATGCTGGAGCCATTCTATATGGCGCCATGGAGATTGGTGTCGTCCCTGGTGCTAACTCAATAGCGAACTCCACTTCCCGATCTGGAGGCAACTCTGGTAAGCCCTCGGGAAAGACATCGGGAAACTCTCGTATCACTGGAATATCCGCCAGCTTTAGTCTTTCCTTTGGTACTGCTTTCACACATGCCAGATACCCTTGGCAACCGTCCAGAAGTAACTTTCTTACCTGCACCGCTGAGAGGATCTGTGGTGCAAAGTGCACACAAGACCCTACAAATTTAAACTCTTTCTCCCCCAAAGGTCTAAACACTACCTCCTTCTTTTGGCACTTTATGCTCGCATAGCTGAATGCAAATCAGTTCATCCCTAAGATAATATCGAATCCCTACATCTCCAGAACAATGAGATTGGTAGACAACTTTCTCCCCTGAATCTTTATCGGATGGTCTTTAACCACCTTACTGCACACAATAACCGACCTCGTCGGCTTAGCTACTCCTAACTCGACCCCTAGCAATTGGGTGTCAACTCCATATACTTTAGAAAATCTCTGAGCTACAAATGAGTGGGTAACCCCTGAGTCGAACAGTATAATAGCATTATGTGACATAAATGAAATCGCACCTGTCACCACATTGTCGACGTTCTCTACATCCCCCGGCACCAATGAGTACACCCGCGCCTGCGCGGTGCCCCCTTGGTGACCTCCTCTAGTCGCCTGATTACTTCCTCCATACTACTGTTGCAAAGGCATGTGGTTTAGTACTGCGCAACAATCTTATATCCGGTGTCCTATACTACCACACCGGTAGCAACCCGAAAAACCAGCCCTATACTCACCTGTATGCATCCTTGATTACGCACTGAAACTGCGTAATTGGACGTTTAACCCGAGTTTACCGTTTATATTTTTAATTAAATGTCCAAAATTGTCCAATATTTTAATAAAGTGCCAAAATCATCATTCTTGAACTTTATTGCACTATTTATGAAGTTTTGGTAATTTTTTGTCGTAGGAAAATGCCCGGGAACCAAAACCGACACCTATTCGTATTTCATGCATAACTTTTCCGTCTAAACTCTAATTGAGATGATTCAAATTTTTGGAGAAAAAGGAAAGGATCATCTACAACTTTCGTGTTTTGAGTTTTGTGAGATACAGGCTCTAGAAGAGTCAGATCTGCGACGAACAGAGAACAAATAAAATGAGAAAATAAAAAATATATTTGAATGAATATTTGATGTGACCCAGCCATGCATGGCCAGGTCGGGTCAGTGCTATCCAGGTAGGGCTTCTTTTTTTTTTTTTTTCTTTTTAAACTCCTCCAGTGCAGCTCTTGGGGGCTCTCCTTTCCTATGCTCTTCTTCTTCTTCTTCTTTTTCTTCTTCTTCTTCTTCTCTTCCCCTGTCCCTTCTCTTTTCCTTAGCCTTTCTATTCCCTTTCTCTTGCTCATTCTCCCGTCCTCTTCCTCTGTTTTTTTTTTATTTTATCTCTCGGTTCTTCCTCTCAACTCTCTGTTCTTCCCCTGTCTTCCTCTTTCTCTCTCACTCTCTCTGCCTCTGCAACTCACCATAGCCATCTACTCCTCTGCTGGAAGTTCCAGCCCTCGGCCAGGACTTCTTTACCTCTTCCTGCTAAGCTACTCAATTGCTGCAACCCGAGGGACCATTTATTCTTCCTGCTGTTACTGCTGCTAGAGGAGAGTCCAAAAGCTCTACTCCACCTTGCTCCACCCGAAGACCCTCAACTTGCTACAGCTCCAGCGAAACCTGCAGCAGTAAACCTCCACAAAATTTTCAACTTGCAGAAACGTCCTCTGCACAGCCAGCCCCAACCTCCAGCTCCTCAAAATGAAAAAAATTGAAAATTAAAAAATTGAAAAAAATTTTGTCTGTTGCCGTGTTAGTGGATTTCTGTTGGCGATTGTGATGTTTGATGCCCTGGGTTCGAGATAATTCGAATCGATTGTGTAGACTTTCACCTAGCACCAGTAGGGATACACATAGCACCTAGTTTGACTGTTTACCTGTTAGTCCTACGGGTGATTCTGAATTTGAGTTGAATAATCTGTTTGGCCATTATTTTGAAGAAGCTATGGCTGCACATGCACCACGTACACTTGAAGATTTTCTATAGCCTGCACGCACATCTACACCTTCATGCATTGTGTTGCCACAAGATGCACCGAATTTCACTCTTAAGCATGGCATGTTATCTGTGATTCCCCAATTTCACGGGATGGACTCTGAGAGTCCGTACCAACACTTGACAGACTTTGAGATGGTTTGCACCACTTTCATTAATAGGGCTGGGACTGATGAATACATTAAATTACATTTGTTTCCCTTTTCTCTGAAAGACAGAGCAAAAATCTTGTTTAATTCTTTGCGCCCTAACTCTATTACTAGCTGGGCTGAAATGTAGCGTGAGTTCTTATATAAATTCTTTCCTCTTCAGAGAACTCAGTACCTGCAGGAGCAGATCAGTCAGTTCATGCAAAAAGATGGCGAGACATTCCAGGCATGTTGGGAGAGATTCAAGGACTTGATGAACATATGCCCGCACCATGGTTTCGAATCATGGAGGTTAGTGAATTATTTTTTTACTGCTTTAACCCCTGTGTGCAAACAATCATGGAGGTTAGTGAATTATGTTCTTCCGTAAGCAACCAGATGAGGGCTTATCATTTTTAGACTATCTTGCTGAGAGTGCCCAGCAGTGGAATGCACGACCTAAACGGGTGCCGATAGCTGCCCAACCTATCCGAGCAATCAGTGGCGGGGGCAGATATGAGGTCAAAGAAGACACTAGCTTACAGGCCCTTGTAGCTGCATTATCTAAGAAATTGGAAGTCATGGAATCCGAAAAGTCAAAAGCTGAGATTTGCACGATTTGTGAGACTTCAGACCACAGACCTCAGGATTGTCAATTCTTACCCGTGTTGCAAGAGAGCAGATTTGATCAGGTATCATCGGCAAATTGGGTTCACAAGACGCAGAATCAGCCACTCTCAAACACTTACAACCCGGGGTGGCGGAATCATCCAAACCTCCAATGGAGAAATGATCAGCCTGGTCCATCATCTTCACGATATCAGCAGGCACCTCAATCATATACACCACCTCCGCAATTGACATACAACCCAGTCGTAGCTCCTCAACCGCAGTATCAACCGCAACAGTTTTCTCGAAGCTACGTACCACCAGGATTCCAACTAGCGTTAGTCCCCATTCCAGTAAAGAAAGCTTCTGATGATAGTGTAGTGCAGGTGGCAACCATGATCCAGCAATTCATGCAAATGCAAGTTACGACCAATGGAGAACTGAAAGATGCCGTAAGCAAGATGAGTACACAACTTAATACCCTGGAAAAAGGAAAATTCCCTACGCAGCCTCAGCCTAATCCCCAGGTATATAGACAGCCACAACAGTTAGTGCACAATGTTTCAGGAGATACGTTTGAGTCAGCAAAAGCAGTTATTACTTTGTGAAGTGGAAAGGAAGTTCCCCGTCCTGAAATGGCCACTGACCAACAAACAACCACGTCGACACCTAAGGTGACAAATGAGACAGATAAAGGAAAAGAAAAATCAGATGAGACCAGCTCAAGTTTAACAAAGTCAGATAATAAAGAGGATGAGCCAGTTAAGGAATACCAACCTGTGGTACCATACCCTCAGCATTTGACATCTGGACAAAAGAACAAGTATCATACAGAGATTCAAGAGATATTCAAGCAGGTAAAAATCAATATTCCACTCTTAGATGCCATACAACAGATCCTTGCATATGCAAAATTTCTAAAGGACCTATGCACAGTAAAAAGGAAACTGAATGTGAAGAAAAAGGCTTTTTTAACTGATCAGGTCAGTGCGTTGATTCTTAGTCAAACTCCACAGAAACTTAGAGATCCTGGGTCCCCTACGATACCAATCATAATCGATGAATCTCGTATCGGGAGAGCTCTACTTGACCTAGGAAGTAGTGTGAATCTGCTTTCGTATTCATTATATGACCAACTGGGTTTAGGTGAATTGAAGAGAACTACTATGATGCTACAGTTGGCAGACAGATCTGTAAAGACTCCACGAGGTATTGTTAAGGATGTTTTGGTTCAGGTAGACAAATTTTACTATCTTGTGGATTTTGTTGTTTTGGATATGCAGCAGCCTGTTTCCACCATTTATCAGGCTCCTGTCATTTTGGTTTCCACCTGATTAACTGTCGGAGCGGAGTCCTCAAGCTCACATTTAGGAACATGACACTGGAAATGAATGTTTTTAATGCTCATAGGATGTCAAGTGGGTGTGATGACGCAGATACTCATGCAGTCGATGTGATAGATGACTTAGACACTTCAGAGCTACTGTCGGTACTCGACGTCGATGCCGCACTTAAAAATGACTCTTTCGCGCAGTTTGAAGGGATTGATGAATTATTGCTAGAATCAGGGGAGCAGATCCCAGATAGTGGCCCTCATATGTTTGATGCGAGTTATACAAGTAGTTGGCGTAAGCCTACATTTGAGGCCATTGACCTACCATAAATTTTGAAGTCATCCGCAAAAGAAATTCCAACACTTGAGTTGAAACCATTGCCTGCCGAGCTGAAATATGCCTTCTTGGGTCCAGTAGACGGCACATTCCCTGTGGTAATTTCTTCACACTTTACTCATGAACAGGAAACTAAATTATTGCAGGTACTTCGAGAGCATTGAGGAGCGATTGGATGGACTATCGCTGACATCAAGGGTATCGACCCTTCCATTTGCACTCATAACATCTTCCTCGAAGGAGACGCTAAACCAGTTCGAGATGCACAAAGGAGGCTGAATCCATCCATGAAAGAGGTGGTAAAAACTGAAGTGCTGAAATTGTTAGCTGCTCACATCATCTATCCGATCTCCGACAGCAAATGGGTAAGCCCAACACAGGTAGTTCCAAAAAAATCTGGTTTGACTGTCATTGAAAATGCTAATGGAGAATTGATCCCATCTAGGAAAGTAACGAGTTGGAGAATGTGCATTAATTATCGTAAATTTAATTCGGCTAGCCGAAAAGATCATTTCTCATTACCTTTCCTAGATCAGATATTAGACAAAGTAGCTGGCAATTCTTTTTATTGTTTCTTGGATGGATTTTCTGGTTACTATCAAATTTCCGTAGCACCTGAGGACCAAGAGAAGACTACCTTTGTGATGACCCAAAAATATATATATATATATATATATATATATATATATATATGATTAAAGTACAATAATAATAAAATAATAAAAATAGTCATTAAGTTAATATCAATACGGAAGTGTTTTTCTGTAGGATCCTTGATTCCATGTTTGATGCCTAAGAAAGACCTTGTCTTAGCGAGTGCTCAGAGACCATTGCGGCTCAGTCGTTCCCTGGAGGTCGGCCTGGTCAAAATGGAATTTCATAGGATAAACAGGATAGACACTGTTTGTACACGTAAATAAGTATATATACATAAAATAGTGTTTTGACAGACATAATTTGTAGAAATACATAATAAGATGATAATAATATAGGTATCATATGTGGGGCCCACAAGACTATGTGGGGTCCACATGAGTCCCGGAGCCACAAGACACTGTTTATATATGTAAATAAGTACATAAAATAATGTTTTAACTGATATAATTTGAAGAAATATATGATAAAATAATAATAATATAGGTATCCTATGCGGGGCCCACAAGACTGTGTGGGGCCCACATGAGTCCCGAAGCCGTATGGAGGTTTACATGAGTCTCAAAGTTATGTAGGATGCATAAAATCGTATAAGAGTTATTCGAGTTACGTAGAATTCATTCGGGTCTCGAAGTTGTGTGGGGCCCACAAGACCATGTGGGGCCCACATGAGTTTTCAAAATTTAAATTTAATTTTTGTTCAAAAATAAATAATAAAATAAATAAATACTTAAAATAGTTTATAAGTAATAACAATGATAATAATAATGACAATAATGATTAAGAAAAATAATAAAATAATAAAATAAATAATTAACTAATTGATTAATTAATTAGGTAAGTAGTTAATTAAAAATTTATTTAATGGGAATGGTGGCAAGCACTCCCACATGGCCTCCATCCCCATCCCATACTCAACCCATACCTTGCCCATCCCTTGCCCATTCTTTAATTTTAAAAAATTATAATTTCACCCATCTCCCCACACTTTTATAAATTCTATTTCTTCCCCAAAATTTTTCTATAAATAGGGAACTCTCAACCTTCATTTTTCACAACAATTTTCTAAGGAAGAGAAGGATTAGTGAGTGAAAGAATTTGTGGTGGAGTGAGAATTTTGAGTAAGTTCTCACTCACCCACTCTTTCCGATCTCATATCTTAAAGATAGTTATTGTGTTCGTAGCACACGGTAAAAGAAGAAGGTAAGTAAATTTTGATTATGTTAGTTTCTTTTTTATTTAAAATTCATACCCGAGTTTATTTTGTAAGTAAATTTTGATTATGTTAGTTTCTTTTTTATTTAAAATTCATACCCGAGTTTATTTTGTAAGTAAATTTTGATTATGTTAGTTTCTTTTTATTTTAAATTCATACCCGAGTTTATTTTGTACGTAAATTTTAATTATGTCAATTAGTTCCACAAAATTTCCATGAGTTTATTTTCACGCATATTTAATTATACCAGTTCTATCTTTAATATACTTGCATCTATTTTTGGGTTAAGAAATGTTCAAATCCCCTCGGGTAAATTTTCAGCACCTCTTTCTATTCAAAAATAAAATTATATATATTTTTAACACAAAAATTGTGTGGCATGAGTTTATTTCTACGTTACATTTTTTATGTAAATATGAGTAAAGATGAGATTTTCACAATATTATTTTAAATTGCATAAATTATAATAAGATGATTTTCAAACCCCTTATGGCAACGAAAGTTCAAAGTTACAGATGCTCGGTACCGCAGCTTAAAGTTTATACGGATCAGAGTGCACCCACACTGTTTACAGAGTGGTTATTTATGTTAGTGGATTTCTCCTGAGTGCACACCTGGTTCCGGATCAGGACTTAATAAGGAAAATCTCACTTAAAGTTTACGTACGTTGATTTAGTTTGGTCGGCCAGCCAGCTAAGTCCAGTCTTCGGACCGCACAACCCAGTCATGGGGGTAAACATGACTTACGGCAAACAGGCCTAAGGGTGGTTTTTACAATATATGTTTATACATATTTAATTACGTGTACAAAGTTATTGATGATTTGAAGGGAAAGTGTAAGTTTACGTGAAAAGGATCATTTTGGTGCTTGAATGACGATCTAAGGAAAACGTATAAGGAAAAGTATATGTATGTTTATCATTAAATATTTTTACAGTTTTAAAGTTAAAAGTTTAATTTAACAGTTATAGTATATGATTGTAAAAATTTACTGTTAAAATTGATGACAAAAGTTTTATGCAGGAATTTTTAAATTTATGTTTATTCTAAAAGCAGTCTTGAAGTTATAGTATTAAATATTATTTTACGAAATTCTTTAAAAGCTCATTTTGGCCACACACTAATAATAATCTTATTTACTTACTGAGCGTCGTCTCACCCCAATCATATTTTATTTCAGATAACTCTGAAGGACATGTCGGAAATCAGGCTTAGCAAGCATGCGGGTGGGGATTAGAAAAATAAAGATTTACTTAGAAACATTAGTATGATTTCAGATATTTACGTTTGTGTAATTTTCTTCTTTTGAAATAAGTGATTGTAACATGAATAATTAGCGCTCTGGTTTAATAAGAATCGAGTTTATTTGCTTCCGCTGTAAATCAGTAGTAAAGAGTTAATATCCTAGGCCCCTCGGGGTCGGGGTGTTACAACCTTCACTTGTCCCTTTGACAACTTTGCTTTCCGCAGAATGCCATTCGGTCTATGCAATGCTCCTGCTACTTTCCAACGCTGTATGATGAGTATTTTCTCTGATATGTTAGATGATATGTGCGAAATTTTTATGGATGACTTTTCTGTGTTCGGTAAGTCTTTTGATCATTGTTTGACACATTTAATTGCGATTTTGAAAAGATGTGAGGAAAAAAATTTACCTCTAAACTGGGAAAAATGTCAATTTATGGTACGTAGTGGTTTAGTACTTGGACATTTGGTTTCTGAGTGTGGTATAGAAGTTGACGGGGCCAAGGTAGAGCTGATTTCTCAGTTACCTGTCCCTACGACGGTCCGGGATATTCGCTCCTTCCTTGGTCATGCCGGTTTCTATAGACCCTTTATTGAGGGTTTCAGTAGTATTGCTAAACCATTATGTACCTTGTTGCAAAATGAAACTGAATTTTTGTGGATTGATGATTGTCAACAGGCCTTTGAAACACTAAAGCGACATTTGACTATTGCGCCTATCATGCAACCTCCTTGGTGGGACTTGCCATTTGAGATCATGATCGACGCTAGCGATTACACTCTTGGTGCGGTTCTAGGTCAACGAATTGATAACAAGCCGTCGGTTATTTATTATGCCAGTCGAACTTTGAATGATGCTCAGAGAAATTATACTACCACTGAGAAGGAGTTGTTAGCTGTTGTTTTTGCTTTAGAAAAATTTCGCTCTTATGTCATTGGTGCATCTGTCATTATTTTTACTGACCACTTTGCTTTGAAATATTTATTAGCAAAGAAGGACGCCAAGCCCAGGTTGATCAGGTGGATTCTACTCCTCCAGGAATTCGATATCACCATACGCGATAAAAAGGGCGTGGAAAACGTTGTAGCTGACCATCTTTCTCGGTTGCAGCTATCCGAGGTACTGGTGTCCCTTCCCTTGAATGATGACTTTCCTGATGAATGTCTCTTTGCTGTGTCATGCGCTCCATGGTTCGCCTACATTGTGAATTATCTCGTCACCGACCGGATGCCAAACCATTGGCTCACCCAGGACAAGCGTAAGTTCCTAACTGAGGTAAAACATTATTATTTTGATAATCCATACCTGTTCAAATATTGTTCTGACCAATTGGTGCGTAGATGTGTTCCAGATGATGAATTTAGTTTCGTGATGCATTTTTGCCATGGTGGGATATGTGGAGGCCACTTTGCTGCTAAGAAAACTGTTTTAAAAATATTTTAAAGTGGACTCTACTGGGCCACCATGTTTAAAGATGTTGGAAATTTTTGTAAAGCATGTGAAGCCTGTCAAAAATTAGGAAAAATTATTGCCAAGAATGAAATGCCTATGTCTCCCATATTGACTCTTGAGATTTTTGATTGTTAGGGTATTGATTTTATGGGACCTTTCCCCATTTCTTTTGGGCATTCTTACATTTTGGTCGTTGTGGACTATGTTTCTAAATGGGTGGAGGCAATACCTTGTCGAACCAATGACCACAAGGTTGTCATACGTTTTCTCAAAGAGTTATTTGCACGCTTTGGAATGCCTAAGGCAATCATTAGTGATGGAGGGTCCCATTTCTGTAACAAGCCTTTTGAAAAACTCATGCAAAAATATGGTGTAACCCACAAAGTCTCCGCCCCTTACCACCCTCAGACCAATGGTCAAGCTAAATTGGCCAATAGAGAGATCAAAAAGATACTTGAGAAAACCGTGCGTCCTAATTGTAAGGACTGGTCAGAAAAACTTGTTGATGCACTTTGGGCCTACCGAACAGCTTTCAAGAAAAACTTAGGGATGTCTCCCTACAGGTTAGTATACGGTAAGGCATGTCATTTACCTGTTGAAATTCAACATCGTGCTTTATGGGCTATCAAACAGATTAACCTTTCACTTGATGATGCCACAGGTTTAAGAAAATTGCAGGTATGCGAGCTTGAAGAATCTCGAAGGGACGCTTATGATAATGCTCGTTTGGCTAAGGAGCGGATGAAGTTGCTACATGATAGGAACATCAAAGAAAAACAACTTTTCTCTTCTTAACAAGTGCTACTCTATGACTCCCGACTGCATGTGTTTCCTGGGAAATTGAAATCCCAGTGGGGTGGTCCGTATATTGTTGAAAAAGTTCATTCTCATGGTGCGGTAGAGATTGTAGATCTGGGATTGTAGATCCGAAGAATGGCAACCGCTTCACAGTCAATGGACAGCGCTTAAAGCCTTTCATGACCCCATTCGATGTCGACAAAGAGGGGGAGTCCTCTGACCTTTCTATGTTACGGTTTTATTTTTATTTTTATTTTTATTTTTCTTTTTTTCGTTTATTTGTTTTAGTTGTGTTTTTCCCTTTTCTTTCTTGTTACATTAATCAATAGTACTTTTCTATTAGTTGTTTACCATGCACAATTTTATTTCCCCTGCGCTTTCACATTGAGGACAATGTTCCACTTTAGTTAGGGGGTGAGCATTCGCATGTAACACTGTGCACGTACACGTACCGAGTTTTTAATTTAAAAAAAACAAAAAAAAACGCCAAAAAAAAATCATCAAAAAAATCAAAAAGAGAGAGAAAGAAAGGAGGAGCACTGAAGGAATTACACTGCACTATGCCATGCTTAACACCGTGTATACCTTTCACATACTCATGTATAACTTACGAATTACACACTTGAGTCAATCGTGCATAGTTTCTCTTTATATGATTTTATGACTCCATGAAGAATCGATTGGTAGTACATTCGTGTTAATTTGACTATATAATTTCCTGTATCTACATGCATCTCACGAGGCTACATAAACACATTCACGTGATTCATTGCACTTAGGGTTTCCTGTGAGCATTGAGAGAACATCCGTGGTGACTATGACACCTTGTGAGATATTCTTGAGCTATTTATCGTCCTTGTGAACGACAATATCAAATCAGAGTTCACAGAACTCAATTCTCTTTTTCTGGATGATTCCTTGTACACTAGTCTCTATTTTTGATTTACTAGCCTAGAGGTGACACCTAGTGGGGAGATAGAAACTTAGGTCTTGTAGCCTACTCAAAATGTGAAGGCTGAGCCACCCCTAGAGATAGACTTAGTTCATGAACTCCTATTCGAGCTCAATTCCCATTGATGGTATGAAGATTACAAAAGAAGTGTTAAGATTGTCCTAATTGATCAAGAAAAGACAAAAAAATAAAAATAAAGAATGAGTAGAAGAAAGAACAAGAAATACACATGCGCATGAAATGAAATGTCAGTGCCGGTCTAAATACATATCACAAAAATTCAAGGACGACACATATTTTCCACGTATGAAGATTCTTCAACCGGTTAATGCCTTAGATGTATTCACGATAAGTTTGTGAGTAAGTTGATCTAGGGTGGTCTCGGTTGGATATGGTGAGTAGGTGAGAAGATGCTAGGGTGAAGGACCCGACACCTCATAGATAGGCTAGATCCTTTCCAGACTAGTCCACTCCATATACTTAGCATTGTTCCTCTTTAATATGTGGGATGTTTGATCGCGACACTCCTCCTCACATATGATGAGTGAACCTATTTTCTTTGAGTATTCTTGAGGGTATACCAATTAGGCTGAGTCAAAGCGACCGTTCTGTAGGTGTCCATTGGCATCCTAGGTGTACTGAGTCACACGCATCACACACACCTCGAGAGTTTACCTATTTATACTTGAACTTATATGATTGCATTAACTCTGAATGTGCCACTGATTAACTTCATGTGAGTATACTGCTCTCAAATCACATATAAACGATGAAACTTGCATGAGTGACGTGCTTTGGAAAATGTGCATTGAATATGAACGAGCTTGTGTGAAATTCAATTATGTTCTTGTATGTGAAATGGTATAATATTGTTGCATATGCATTGATTTCATGATTACTGGAGTATGTAGTTGTAGACACCACCCTGAGATTCATTCACGTCATTTGCTAGAGACTAGCAAAACGTTAGTTGGGGGGTGTGATTACGCACCGAAATTGCGTAATTGGACGTTTAACCCGAGCTTTACGGTTTATATTTTTAATTAAATGTCCAAAATTGTCCAATATTTTAATAAAGTGCCAAAATCATCATTCTTGAACTTTATTGCACTATTTATGAAGTTTTGGTAATTTTTTGTCGTAGGAAAATGCCCGGGAACCAAAACCGACACCTATTCGTATTTCATGCATAACTTTTCCGTCTAAACTCTAATTGAGATGATTCAAATTTTTGGAGAAAAAGGAAAGGATCATCTACAACTTTCGTGTTTTGAGTTTTGTGAGATACAGGCTCTAGAAGAGTCAGATCTGCGACGAACAGAGAACAAATAAAATGAGAAAATAAAAAATATATTTGAATGAATATTTGATGTGACCCAGCCATGCATGGCCAGGTCGGGTCAGTGCTATCCAGGTAGGGCTTCTTTTTTTTTTTTTTTCTTTTTAAACTCCTCCAGTGCAGCTCTTGGGGGCTCTCCTTTCCTCTGCTCTTCTTCTTCTTCTTCTTTTTCTTCTTCTTCTTCTTCTTCTCTTCCCCTGTCCCTTCTCTTTTCCTTAGCCTTTCTATTCCCTTTCTCTTGCTCATTCTCCCGTCCTCTTCCTCTGTTTTTTTTTATTTTATCTCTCGGTTCTTCCTCTCAACTCTCTGTTCTTCCCCTGTCTTCCTCTTTCTCTCTCACTCTCTCTGCCTCTGCAACTCACCATAGCCATCTACTCCTCTGCTGGAAGTTCCAGCCCTCGGCCAGGACTTCTTTACCTCTTCCTGCTAAGCTACTCAATTGCTGCAACCCGAGGGATCATTTATTCTTCCTGCTGTTACTGCTGCTAGAGGAGAGTCCGAAAGCTCTACTCCACCTTGCTCCACCCGAAGACCCTCAACTTGCTACAGCTCCGGCGAAACCTGCAGCAGTAAACCTCCACAGAATTTTCAACTTGCAGAAACGTCCTCTGCACAGCCAGCCCCAACCTCCAGCTCCTCCACAGCAGACCCGAAGCACTCCACAGCAGCCTGCTGCTACTACCAGCGACCTCTACTGTCTACAGCAGCCGAGATACACTCTCACCATCTATCTCTCCTTTTTATTTTCTTCAGTTATTCTTCTTTCTTCATTAAGTTAATTCTTGTTTTATTTATTGAAAAAGATTGGATTTTGAATGTTATTTTAATTTTTTTACTGTTATTAGATTTCAATTAATTGTTTGAATTCTCAAGTATTTTTTACAGTAAATTTTATTCATAGTATTCAATTGATTTAAGATCCGGAGTAGTTCTAAAATAAAAAAAATAAAAAAAGGAGAATAAAAAAAATATGTTTCTATTAAATTAGTTGTCTTTTCCTCTTAAAATTTAATTTCCAAATGAAGATTGATTTAGTTAGGTTCCTTTTTGTTAAAGTTCATACTTTTACTTTTTGGTATCGTTCAAGCTTAGATTTTTTACGTATTTACATTTTGGTTCAGGTTCTTGATTTGTGTTAAAGTCTTGGTTTTTATTGTATGCTTTGAATTTGATTGAGTTTCCATTACATGCTTTAATTCCATGATTAATGTTACCATTTTTAATGAGAGCGTGTTTCGATGTTCCCTTAGGTAGATTAGAGTTTCCATTCCTACGTACTCTTTAAATTGAAGCATGCTAGTTTTAGGACTTTAATTTAAGTTTTTGTTTAACTTTCCAAAATTCTGAAAAACCCTAAATCTGAACTGAGTTCAGTACATTTTTAATTTCGATTGAAAGAATGTAAAATCTGAGATTAAACGCATTCCCTGAGGAGACGATCTAGCCCTTGGGCTTAATATTACATGACAGAACTCCTATACTTGGGATAGCTTTCGAGTTGCTCATTTTTCGAGTGAGTCAATCCTATTGCATTTAGGATAAGCAGGGCGCTGAGAATTTCCCAGAGTGGCTTGAGGTCTTAACGCCTATTGCTGGCCCGATGAACTACCAGGCCGCTTCTCGGAGTTCTGACCGGTGCTGGATTGATAACTCTAAGATAGAGACCTCTTCTTCTGACTTGCCTCTCTCTCCCTTGCCTATATACTAGCTTCAGCCGCTATGGCTTTGTCCACCAGCTCCGTAAAGCCCTGGACCATCAAAGCCGCCACTATGTGTGTCTTAGTCCACTCTCGAACATCCAAGTCTTCCTTGACTCATTCGGGACTATATGTGGAGAAAATCAGGATAGCTCCATAAAACGGGCCGCATATTGTTGCGCGGCCATGGATCCCTGTGTTAGACGTAGGAACTCCTCCACCTTTACCTCTCTGGTGGCAACGAGGTATCTGCTGAAGAAGACCTCCCTAAATCGGCTCTAAGTAACTGATACGTACACCGGACGCTGCTCCTTTACCAGCTTTGTCGATTGCCACCATCTCTTTGCCTCCCCAACCATTTTGAAGGTAGAAAAAAGTACCTTCTGTTCCTCTGTACACTCCAGCACTATCAATAGCTCCTTTATCTCCTAGACCTAGTCCTCCGCCCCAATCGGATTCGGTCCTCCCGAGAATGCCGGCGAGTTCGTCTGCGAGAATTGCTAGAACATGTAGCCTCTATCAACCACTGGCTGACTCCATTCCTTGGAATCTCTCCAAAACTCTCTCTTGGGCTATCATGCCCTACTACGCAATACGGACAAAGCCTCAACATCATCACTACTGGAAGTATCCATGTGATTTGTCCCCTCCCATGACTCCCTTTCCTGAAGATAGGATATGACCCGATTTAGAAATTCCACATTTATCATGGTTAAAACAAATATGGAATGGCTAACAGATAGAATACATAAGTCTACAGTTTAAAGGAACTATGTGTACATTCCTACTACAAGACTTCCAAAATATCCTACCCTAGACGTATGATGACACGACACACATACTTCCCGAGTCCAATCCTTCAACCTATAACCAAAACCATTAATAGATTTCCCATGGTTTTCTTGAAATCGTTATTCTAAAAAAATCATAGAAGACTGTCGACTTAATTTCGTTTCCAAGCCTCTAGACTAAAACCTGACCTATCTTACCCTTTCTTATTCTTAACTTATCTCAACCTATACTCTGGTAATTAACACTGACCGTCAAAGTTTGCAGAACCTAGCAAACCTAGGCTCTGATACCACCTGTAAAGCTTAGGTTTTTCCATACTTATATTACATCTCAATCTAATAAGTTAACAAACTCAGTCCACACGACCATAAATACAAGCCCAAAGGCCTACTATAATAACTACTCATATTTGAGTTCTTAAGGACACTTACAAAAAGTAACTAAACTAGTCTCCACCCCCTGAATCTCACTAAACTCGATCTCTGGGATTCCCCGAAAAGATATGTTGTACAACGGGGTAAGACACCTCTCAGTAAGGAAGATTAAGTTAATGACAATGTGTGGTAGCATGGTTTTCTGTGTATACTAGAATCATACTTCTCTATTTCACTGAACATAGTATGCCTACTCATTTCTCATTTCTTATAACATATATCAATACTAGAAAACATTTACATCATTACATAAATATACAGATATGCATAAAAGATACACCCTGGAACTACTCGCCATGTATAAAAACCCGTGGTCAGGGTTGTGCGGCCCGAAGGCTTGACAAAAACCCGAGGGATCAACCCAAGCCAAGTCAACTCCCTGCTATATACGTCAGCAGACTTCCGCAAGCTTGCTTACGAGCCTGATTGGGTCTAGGTCAATCAGTTAGGACCACCTAACACCACACGCTTCTAAATGTGGGCGCATGCGGTCAAATGGTGAAACTCTCTCTAGCAACAGTACCATGCTCGCAACACTGGGTTCGCAGGTTTCCTAAAGCATATCGTGCAATTTAAGTAAATAAAACTATACATTAAAACTCATTTCATAAAACCCAGCCTCGACCGTTTAATACAATCTCGGGTGTTGACCCTATGGGTCATACCTTGTTTTGATTATGACAAATACTCAGGTATTTAATGATTGCCGAGTTGATGTGCAGGTTTATCTTGGTAGTATTTTATGATGGCACTCGGAGACCCGGAAGAAAATGAAGACTCTGAAGACCCTAGATATAATTTATTTGTTGTAATTTATATTTGGGTCTGTAATATTTAAGTAGGCAAGGTCTGTAATAGTAAATAGGGCTTTGATCATAATAATTGCATGCATCACTTGCATGACTTAATAAGTAAGCTCAAAATGAAAATGACCATGGACAGACCTTAGGGAACACCCTTCGATCGACCAACATCGGATTTTTTGGTGTCTTGAAAAAGGCTTTGAAATGACCCTTGGACACTCACTCATGCACACATATGTTTGATTATTTGACTTGGATGATTGCATGCTTGAAAAATGACAAAAATGTACAAGTTTTGTACTTTCGGTCGACCGACCTACACAGGTCATTTTCTCTCGGTCAACCGAAACCGGTCCAGGTAAATAAGTTGACCACTATCCGGTCGACCGAGCCTATGCAGCTTATTTGACCCCGGTCAATAGAACCACCTGGGAGTCAACATTTTGACCTTCCAGTCGACCGAGAGATTTTTATACTACACCAACCTGGTCGACCGAATCCCCACGTGTGGGATCCAATGGTCTGGTCGATCGACCAGTCTAGTTCATTCTAGTCCTGGTCGACCGAACCTCGGAGATCTGAAAATCACGCTCCTCTGGTCGACTGAGACCTTAGTTCAATTTTTCCCTAGTCGACCGAACCTTGGTAAAAATGGAAAATCGCATTTGGAAAGGCACTTTCGATCGACCGAGCCCTTAGTTCAAAATCCTCCTAGTCGACCAAATCATATAAGATCTGGTCGACCAAAACTGTTCTGGTCGATCGGACCTCTCGGGTTGCCCTGCATTTTTACCATGGTTAACTTATTTTTATCAGGGTTAAAATATTTAAAATATCATTAATCTTTTCTAATATTCCCGACTATATCCCTAACGGTCATATTTTAGGGGTTCTCTATTTATACCCCTTCATTTGGGAAGATTAAGAATTTGATTAGCCTACTTGATTAAAAATTCTCTCTCAAGTTCAAATATCCATAACACTCAGATCTAAGCCTCATTCACTCATACTTACCTGCTACTATTGTCTAAACCCTCTGTAAGTCGATTGAGTGTAAGTTTGGAAAGGTTTGCTCTCCTTGTTTTATTTGATTGACACGATTTTATTGGGAGCCAAACCTAAGGATTCTTAGGGGACTTTGTTGATAAGTCTATCCTAAAAAGACTTTGATAGATCTTCTAAGCTTGCGCCTTCATTGCAATATCTTGAGAAGATTGTATTTGTTTTTGGTTGCAAAATATTTTAAAAATACTTTCAAATATCTATTGTACCTTTATCTTGAAAAACATTTGAAGAGATATTTGTTTGTGTGGTAAAATCTTTGTTGCAATATTCATGAACTCACATATCCTTTGCTGAATACAAAGATTGAATATCTTTTGCAAACCGAACATATATATTACTAGAGCATCATATGATTAAGAAAACTCGCTCATTGAAATATATATATATATATATATATATATAGTCTTGCTATCATCTTTGTGTGAACTATTAGATTGAACATATCTTGTGATACAAAGATTGCTTGTTTGACACTCTCATGTACGCATTACATTGATAGAAAATACCTTTGAGAGTTGAACTATCTAGACCACACTGAACTTACATATTATTTCATATTGGTGGTGTATGTGATATTGCGCGTAACTGCATACATATCTGCTTTACATGAAAGCACAATCACTGTACCATTTGATTATATACACATCTATTGTATATTCTAGGCACGGGTCTGAAGAGGGAGACTAGCCCTGGAATAGTCCCAGATTGGCTTAGACCCGGTTAGGAAAGCTAGGTGCGTCGTCCTGTTAAGGCGTGTAGGTTGAGGTCAGCCCCGCTAATTGACCTGGTTAAGGTTGAGGTCAGCCCTATGTTAATTTGACCTGATTGTAAACGGTGCCGCTCCACCCTTAAGTGAGCCTTTAGTGAAATCCTCGGGCTTGCGAGCTAGAGGCGGGGACGTAGGCACCGTTGGCCAAACCCCGATAACATATCGTGTGTTTGTTTATATTTTCGCATTTTATATTTACCGCACGTGTATGTTGTTATGTGGATGAAGCGCTTGATTTAAACTTCCCTATATTATATTTATCAGCGCATTTGGAACTACATAGAAATACCCTAGGTTGTAATATTTTGCCAACATCAAGTTCAGCCTAGGAGAATAGTTTAAAATTCCAATTCACCCCTCCTCTTGGGAATACACCAATTCTAACATTGAACCTCGGCCCTCTCATAAAGTACAAACTCAGGCCTCGACCCCTTTGTTACAACTCGGCTCTCAACCTCTGGATACAATTATGTTATTTTATAAATCTTGGCCTCTGTTGTTTAATACACACTCGGACCTCGGCCCCTTTTTGTTACAAATTTGGGCCTTGGCCCTCTTATAAAATCCCTGTATTTCTCAAAATAGTTTCAATATATTTCACAAACAATTCAGTATTACACAAACATACCCATTCTGGTATTTTCAAAATTCTCAAAATAATATTCACCTGCCTCATAGTTTTCCATATTAAAAACATAACCCGTAGGCAACCATGAAAACATTGTATAAATGGTTTGTGGAAACAAACCGATCTTTCCACCATTCATTTTTACTCAAAATATCATATAGTATATCCTAAGTTCGAAAACAAGCCTTTTCAACGGTTGGTGTAGTAACCCGGGAGAAATAATGGTATTTAAATAATAAAAAAAAAAAGGAAAATGGAAACAGGAACAGAAGGAGGCAGTTGACGACGTTGCATTTTGGATGGGATAATCCCAAGAAATTCTCCAGGGCTCGTCGACGAACACAGGGGTTTTGTCGATGAGGGTCCTTTAGGATCTCATCGACGAACATAGGGGTTTCATCGACGAGGGTCCTTTAGGATCTCGTCGACGAAGTTCCGTCTCGTCGACAAAAGATACCAAGAGAGGATTTTGGAAGTCTGAAATTCGTCGACGAGGGTTGAGGTTCATCGACAAGTCTTCTTCTTGGCCTTGTCGACGAGATGACGTGCCTCATCGACGAAGGCCACAGTTTAAATAGGCCTAAAATCCATTTTTGGCCTAAATTTTCTGCGCAGAATCTCTCTCTCTCTCTCTCTCTCTCTCTCATCCTTCGGTTTCTCCTTCTTCTCTCTAAGTTTTTGGGCTGAATTTCCACTGGTTCGAAGATCTGAAGTCACCACAACGCTCTTGGGAAAGTTCTCTGCAAATCTACCGGAGCGGATCGTCGGTGGGGTTGAGTTGGAAACCATCACAAATCCAGGGTAAGACTTTCTACTTAGTATCTGCCTATTTGACAGTTGTAGAAAGTGTAATAAGTGTAGAAATACTGAACTTTAGTTTTGGGAAATGTCGTTTTCAAGGTGTTGAACAGGGAACCCTGCGGGTGCAGGAGTGTTTGATTTAGGGGCTTTTCAGGACACAGGTAAGGGGATAAACTAAGATAGTATTTTATGAAAAGTATGTATAATATTATAGCATTTGATTTCAAGAAAATAAATATAATTTCAAGGAAATAAATATATTTATATATGAGTTATATTTGGGAAATACTACTGAAAATGATGATATGTTAAATATACGAAAAACCTGTTTAGTGTGACATGAGTAGAAATTATAATGAAAAACTATTTTTCAGGAATGTGTTACCTATTTTTATAATGGAAAATTGGCGTACAGGCCGAAATTTTTATATATGTTTGCCGACGTACGGGCCAAGCTATGTGTATGATTTTTCGGCATACGAGCTGTGCTATGGAAATCATTTACCGGCGTATGGGCTGTGTTATGGATATGATTTGTTGGCATACGGGCTAAGCTATGGAAATGATTTGCCAGTGTACGGGCTGTGCTATGGATATGATTTGTCGGTGTATGGGCCGAGCTATGGTAAAATGTGAAATACTGGCGTACGGGCCGATGATTTTCATGATATACGTATATATGTAAAATGATATGATTGATTTGATAATTAATGATATGAAATATACATGTATCATAGTTTCAGTATATGTTATATGATATCAGAACCTGATTGGCTTGATCTAGGTTAGCACTTGCACGGTACTGTTGCTATGTATCCATTGTCATCATGATCATGATATTTGTGTTAACGCCGCTGTACGGAGTGGTGTGAGATTAGATGGTCGATGTGGTTTTTAAGAAGTGTGTGAGCGCCCCTGGTGTACGGACAAGGTTTGGCAGACCCATCAAACTTACAGACTGTACTTTTGACTTGGCAGTGGTTGGCCAACCATTGTCAGGTCTCGCCTTCGAGTCACACAACCCAGTCATGTGGGGGTAATACATGACAACAACCAACTAACCTACCAAGATTGTTTTTGTATTATTATTTATACGAGATGAATTATGTTATAGAAACCATTATGTTCTGCCATGTTGATTATACATG
The DNA here is from genome assembly GCF_029873635.1 of Malania oleifera. Lineage (NCBI taxonomy): Eukaryota > Viridiplantae > Streptophyta > Magnoliopsida > Santalales > Ximeniaceae > Malania > Malania oleifera. Next base: position 3,863,337 of record NC_080426.1, on the reverse strand, counting down.
TTTTCACATAAATGATGTATATATAGTTTTACTGGTTATGTTTATGATTATATGTATATCACAGAAATGCTCATGTTGCCACACACTAGTGTTAGTTTTTTTCCCTTACTGAGAGGTGTCTCACCCCAAAATTTTATAAACATTTCAGGAGCCCCTAATAGGAGAGCGGGTAAAGCCCCGCTAATCTAGTACTATTGATCTGCAATTCCAAAAGGGTAAGTGTTTTGATAGGGTCGAATGTATTTTATGGAATGACCCTAAGATATCTTTTGGGAAGTCTACTGTGTGTATATAAATACAGTGGTTATAGTAACTCTAGTATTGTGATGGATAATTTTGTATTTATGCATAAGATTGTATGTTTCTTGCTGCTTAGGCTTCCGTTATGTGTAGATGTATCCCTGATACCCATGAGTCCAGGTGGAATATGATCTGCTGAGTTTTGTGATATTGTATTATATTATAAGGAAAACAAATGTGGAAATTAAGCAGGCCGTCACAGTTGGTTCATGAAAATCTCAACTGAAAACATAACATACTCATTCCACAAACATTTATATCGGTTCAAAAATGATACAACATTGCATTAAACATAATCCCCTTACCTAATTTCGAAACAGAAATCGAACGCTCGAAAACCAAATCCCAAACCATTTCACCCAATTGAAAATCTAATATGCTAGAACTGTAGATCCTAGCTCCCTGATCCTTGCAGTAACTTTTGATCGTCGAAACGAGCAACGAACGGCGAAGAACGGTAGAGAGAGAGAGAGAGAGAGAGAGAGAGAAAGTGAACTCGCCGGCTCTAGAGAGAGAGAGTTTTGGGTTTCTTAATCCTTAAGCAATGAAAAATGATATTTATAGGCCTTTTGACCCCTTCAGACTCGTCGATGAATTGGTCCCTCATCGATGAGACATAGAAGGTTGTTCGTCACCGAACCTCCTCCCTCGTTGATGAACCCAAGCCTGATATTTTTCATGTCGGTTGGGATCTCTTCGTCGACAAGACTCTGAATTTCGATGATGAAGCACTGAAGGGCATTCGTTGATGAGAACATTGGCTTTGTCAACGAAGCTTGCAAAATCCCTTTTTTTTATATTTTTCTTATTTTTACGAGTTCGGGTCTCTACAGATATGTGTGGTAACATCTAATCATTTTAAACCTTTCTTCCATGGGGTATCACAGGACCCCTCCCGATGTAGTTCTGGGTATAGGGTAGCCACAATCGTACTTACTACCTTTTTCTGACTTAGCTATGGTCGGCCGACCATATGCTAAGTCTAGCCTTCGGGCCTCACAACCCGTTATGGGGGGAAGCATGTATGTCAATGAGAAAGTATGGCGATGCTAGTTTTAGAGTACATGGTGTTTTTGTTATGCATATATGGGCAAATTTACTATGAATGGACTATATTGAGCCAACAATATATTATTTAGAAATTATGTATTTTTAGATATACAGTTCAGTATAGTTTTAAAATGCAATTTCAGATACAGTTAAATAATGAAAGAAGTATTTTCACATGAAAACTCATGCTGGCCACACACTGATAATAATTTAGTCTGTCTTACTGAGAAGTGTCTCACCCTGTTATCCATCTCATTTTCAGGTCCTATAGGAAACAGTGTCTAGCTTACTAGGGGGTTGGGAGTAGACTTTTGGGAGTGGTAGACAGAGCAGGTGAGACACCAACTATTATGTTTGTCATTTTTAGGTTGTAATATATTGACAGATAGTTGTATATGTGTACTTGGGAATAGTTAGAACTCTTGTAATGTGATTGAGGTGTTTTTCTTCCGTTGTATGGTTTATTTTCAGTATTAACATGATCACCTGGTTTTCCCTTGTTAGGGCAGGTTATGGTATTTATGGTATCAGAGAGTTTTTATTTTTAATTAACACTTCGAGCCCACTCTCGGGTTCGGGGCATCACATTTAGAGCTTGAACTAGCAGCAACAGAGCAATTATTATAGCTATAGGAGCAAATTTGTGAACATTAGTAACAAAGGTAGCAAAGATTCCAAGGCCAAAGTTCATCTAAACCTGAGTTAGTTAGGGAATCATCTTTTATGCAACCATAACAAAAAGGGAAGCATATGCAACAAAGGCCACTACAACCTAGGGCTCCAAGGCCTTTTGGACTTAAATCACTTACACATGCAAAGATTGCCAAATTGTTGCCATTGCAATAGGAGCAAGAGCAAGAGTAGGAGCAGCCACAATCATAGTGTGAAGATTGGGGAAGAAAGGACTATTTTTGGTGTAGAAATCTCTGAAAGAGTTGAGACTTCCTGTACACCCAGTCTGCACCCAGTTGTCTCCCACTCCAATGAGGCTAACTCTAAGTCATCTTCTATTTTATCTTCAAGAAACATACCTAGCAATTTTAGTTCAAGAACATTCTTGTTCTAACACTTCTACCATGTGAAATAAAAGTTCTAAAGCATGGACTCGAAACCCTGAGGTTGTTGGTGATAGATTTTATGTCAATGGCATCTTGAGAACAATACCAACTTTCTCAGCTAGAGTATCCAATGAAAACGGTCCTTGTGGATGGCAATAACTGTCTAAGGAAGCTATTGTGGATGTTGCACCTGGCAACAAATATAAAGTGGTTTCTCCACAAAAATATATGTTTAAAAATTAGCAATATAAGTAGAAAAATCTAAGTGCAGAATTGCATCGACCGGGAAAAGTAAGAAATCAAAAAAACATGTTGATTGTAATCAAACCAAAAGAGTAGATAATGATGGTGACATATCCTAGCCGATGGAAACATCTCAACCAAGTCACGATTTAGTGGCAGCTGACCATGTTGAGTCTTTCAGTAACACACAAACCAATGGCAGCTCTAAGGCTGTCACAGATGATATGAAGCATAACCATGATTTTGGAAGTTTTGCTACTACTATTGAAGATATGCCCACTTGATGAGCACAACTCATGAGACAACCTAGTAGTGAGCACCACACACCAACAACGACCCATCTGATGAGCACTGCTTATAAGGCTCGAAGACATGCCGACTTGATGAACATAGCTTATAAGGCAACCTAGTAGTGAGCATCGCTCACCAACAATGACCCATCTGATGAGCACCGCTCTTGAGGACCAAAAACATGCCCATCTAATGAGCACAACTCATGAGGCAACCTAATAGTGAGCATCACTCACTAGCAACAACCCATTTGATGAGTACTGCTCTTGAGGCCCAAAAACATGACCATATAATGAACACAACTCATGAGGCAACCTAGTAGTGAACATTGCTCATCAGCAACGACCCATCTGATGAGCATCACTCATAAGGCCTAAAGACATGCCACTTGATGAGCATAACTCATGAGGCAAACTAAGAGTGAGCACAACTCACCAATAATGGCCCATCTAATGAGCACTGCTCATGAGGCTCGAAGACATGCCTATATGATGAGAACAACTCATGAAGCAACCAAAGAGTGAGCACAAGTTTACTAGCAATGACCCATCTAATGAGCATTGCTTAAGAGAACCAAAGACATGCCCATTTGATGAGAATAGCTCATAAGGCAACCAAAAAGTGAGCATAAGCTCACTAGCAATGCCCCATCTAACGAGCACCGCTCACGAGACCCGAAGAAATGCCCATTTGATGAGCACATCTTATGAGGCCCCAGAGAAGTAGCTTCATAAAGTTGTTTGACAGAAGGCCTCTCAGATAAAGGTCTTATTATTTGATTAAAAATTTGCCTCAAAGCATATTCACCAGCTTTTATTGAGCCTAAGAAGGAGGCAATTGACTTAGATTGAACTGAAAAGGAATTACACAAGCTCGGATTGAGCTTAAGAATAAGGTAACTGGCTAGAATTGAGCCAAAGAGCACTGTAACTGGCTTGGATTGAGTCGAATCATTCAGAAAATCAGCTTGGATTAAGTCAAATCACTTAGTAACCAACTTGAATTGAGCTGAATTGTAAGTAACTAGCTCCGATTGAAGCGAATTGTCCAGTTACTAGTTTGAATTAAGCCAACAAGCTCTGTAATCGGGTCGGGTTGAGTCAAGAAGCTCTATAACCAGCTTAGATTGGGCCGGGGCGCTCAGAAAATGGCTCAAATTGTGTTGGAAGCTCTCAATTCGGCTTGGATAAGGGGTCTCGAAACGCTTTTGAATAAAAGAAACTTAGTTCAAAAATTCGAGAGTAAAGGGGGGCAACTAATATACCCAAAATCAATAGGCACTTTCATAAGGGGTTATAGTTATAAAACCACCATTAACACCCCCACATAAAATACCCTTAAATTATCCATAACCTCCCATTAACATAATAATGCACTCATCAATACGAAATTAAAGGAGGGCATGCCTCCACCACTATAAAAGTGTACTCCAAGAGGAGATAAGCATCTCATTCTCATCCATTTTTCTTTACAGTTACAATCTAAACTTCTCATAGTCCCTAACTTAGTCATTAGAGTGATCCCCCAAAGTACACCCTAGGTCCTTCAAGCCTTTTTTATTTGAATTCTTACAGGTGGTTGCGGTCAAAGATCAATCCATGTATGCCATCCAATTTTTGGCAACAACAAATGACTAGTATTAATTTAATTATTTTTAAACTTAAAATATTAACAATTAAAATTGATGTTTTGTGTAATGACCTCCAATTCTAGGACATTTTTTTTTTCATTTATATACATGTACTGTTCTGATACCCCTACTATGTAATCTCAGGCCCTAAAGAGGCACTAGGGTGTTCCTGTACATAATGACCATACCTACGCAACGGAAACATATATCATACACCCATACATATCATACAATAATACCAGAATTCAGTATTTTCATACCATAGCTATATAATACATCTCTCCCCAGTTTCATCTACCCCAAAATACAAAATTCTTACACAAACTCACCCTACAACCAGGGTAGACTAGTAATCTCTATTCGCGAGCTTGATCTGCTCGCCTAGCTAGTTCACCTAAAAAATGTTAAGGTAATGGGGTGAGACGACACTCAGTAAGTGGAAATATGCTATTACTAGTGTTTGGCGACCAAGTTGTATGGTCATATTATTTAAAACTGTATAATCTGGAAAATTAGTAAAACACATTTATCTCATTTATAGTAGCTTAAAATATAACTGTATCATCTGAACTTTCTATCATTCATACTGCTAATAACATACTATATTTAACAAATGCTGTAAAACTTTGTACATATACATCACTATGCTCTTTTCCCTGGGACTCTGTATGTCATGGTTTCACCCCTCATAACAGGGTTGTGCGGCCTATAGGCGGGACTTAACGCTAGTCGGCCCTCTAGGTAAGTCATTATACTCTACACTACCTCAGCTCGACCAAACTACATCTACTCCTAGGCGCGGGACTGGCTGCTACCTCGTCAAACTGGCCCCCTCAACCCAAACTGGGGAGCTGCATCCTCTCCGAGCACGGTTTGATGGTACCCACACACTATCTGAGATATGTGGTTGCACTCTATCTGTATATAGCAATGGTACCGTGCTCTGAAAACTGTATCTTTCTATAATATTTCCACAAGGATCTGATACTATATAAGTACATATATATGTATATATATATCTTTGCTGTTTTCATCATGTTTCCAAAATAACAATAACACTATAACTCTGTATTGTAAATATTGTAATATCTGAATAACTGTAGCATCTTGATGCTATATTGTATAATCTATATATATATATATATATATATTCTGTCTGATATATATATATATATATATATATATTCTGTCTGTATACTCTGAGTGTTATGGCATTAAAGAAAACATAGCTTTCTATAAACACTGTACTTACTGATCTGAATAAACATCTGTATAAGTTATATATTTATCTATCTGTGTAATTCTTTGAATAAAAACTATATATATATACATACATCTTACTGTATAATATCTGACTATATCTGTATACGTTGTATGACTTGATATACTGTAAAAACTGTATAAAACTCTATATAAGGTAATATGTACTCAGGCCACACATACTTTAAAAACTCATATTCTGTAAAACTACATAATAACTGACACACACACACACATACACACACACACACACACACACACACACATATATATATATATATATGTGTGTGTGTGTGTGTGTGTGTGTGTGTAAAATTTCTATTAAATAATCAAATTTCCTAGCATAGCATTTTTCTCTTACCTAGTTTCTGAAAAGCCCCTACACCCCCTGGGTTCTCCACTCAACACCCTAAAAACAACATCCCATCGAGCAAAACATCAGTATTTTTCTACATATAACATTTCTTATAATTGTAGGGAAAATATATCCCAAATAAAACACCTTACCCTGAATTTGGGATGAATTCCAAACCAATTTCACCAACGATCAGCTCCAACAGACTTGTAGAGAACTTCACCGGGATCGAAGAGAGAAGGGGAGGGGTACGTTTTAGAGAGAGAGAGAGAGAGAGAGAGTAGTTTGCGCTGGAAATCCATCAAAAATTCGAGTTTTCACAATTTATAGAGCTGGATTCGTCGACGAGACACGTCACCTTGTCAACGAGTCCTGAAGAAAGGTCGTCGACGAACCATCTCTTCTCGTTGATGAATTTTAGGCATCCAAAACCCCCTCTCGGTACTTTATCGTCAACAAAAGCATGTCTCATCGATGAGACACTCAAGAACCCTCGTCAACGAAACCTCTATGTTCGTTGATGAGACGCTGAAAAATTCCTCAGATTATTACATTCTCCCCTCCTTATAAAATTTCGTATTTAAAATTTACTATTCATGTTAAATATTTTCTCATATCATTTATTATCCCAAGAGGTAAAGGGTCTACTTATTTTATTACTTATCCTCACTTATGGTGGAGGAATATTGTGGTTACATACTATGTTCTGGGAGATTACACCAATAAAATTAAAAACTACTTACTAACTAAATAATACATGTACCTGCAAAAGAAACATTACCTAACTATTTACATATACCTGTTTTACTACAAATCCTCTTGGAACAAATGCGGGTATTTCCGTCTGATTTCATTTTCGAGTTCCCATGAGGCTTCTTCATAGCATGGTTCTTCCACAGAACCTTCACTAACTAAATTTCTTTAGTACGCAACTCTTGTGTCTTTCTGTCTAAAATCATATCAGTGCCTCTTCATAAGCTAGTGAATCATTAAGTTCTATCTCTACATAGCTGATTATGTGGGACGGGTGTGGGATGTATTTCCTTAACATAGTAACATGAAACACGTCATGAATTCTAGCCAAAGCTGGCGGCAAAGCTAGCCTATAGGCAACTAACCCTATTCTCTCTAGTATCTTAAAAGGGCCAATATACCTAGGGCTCAAATTGTCATTCTTTCCAAACCTTATAACTCCTTTCAAAGGAGCTATATTAAAAAATACTTGATCTCCCACATCAAACTCTAGTTCTCGGCGACAAGTGTCTACGTAGCTTTTCTGCCAACTTTGCGCGATACTAATTCTTTCTTTAATTAGTCGGACCTTATCACTCGCCTGTTGTACAATCTCTAGACCCAACACTCGTCTCTCACCAACCTCGTCCTAGAAAAGAGGAGAACGACACCTCCTGCCATACAACGCCTCGTAGGGTGTCATGTCGATGCTAGTCTGATAGCTATTATTGTAAGCAAACTCGACTAATGGAATAAACTGAGTCCAACTACCCCTAAAATCAAGCACGCAAGCACGAAGCATATCTTCTAGTGTCTGGATCGTCCTTTCGGTCTGTCCATTTGTCTGGGGGTAAAAAGCAGTTCTGAATGCTAACTATGTACCCATAGCCTTCTGAAAACTCTTCCAAAATCGTGAAGTGAACCGAGGATCTCCGTTTGAAACTATGGATATTGGTACTCCATGGATAGGAACAATCTCCTAAACATATATTTTTGTCAATCTGTCCATGGAATAACTGACTTTAATAGGAATAAAATGAGCAGTCTTCATTAGACGATCAACAACCACCCAAATCGCATTCAGTCCTTGTCGCACTGGTGGTAACCTCGTAACAAAATCCATCGAAACGTGATCCCATTTCCACTCTGGAATAAACAATGGATGCAACCGCCCTGCCGGTCTCTGGTGCTCAGCTTTAACCTGCTAACACGTCAAGCATTGCTGAATAAACTCGACTATCTCCCTCTTCATTCCCCTCCACTAGAAATACTCCTACAGATTCCTGTACATTTTAGTACTGCTAGGATGAATCATGTACAGTGATCTATGAGCCTCATCCAGTATAGTTCTCCTGATCTCAACAACTACAGGAACACATAACCTAGTACAGAATCGCATGGCTCCGTATTCTGATATGCTGAACTCCTCTCCTTGACCATCCCGCACTTTACTCATCATCTCTGCCAATTTTGCATCATCACCCTGAGCTACCTTAATCTTCTCATATAGTGTAGGTTGAACCACTAGGCTGGTGATAAATGTCTGGGGACTATCCTTAACTATCTCTATGCTAAGTTTTTTCCAAATCCATCAAAACTGAGTGCAGAATCTCCATGGCTGCTAGTGCTAGTCCCACTGATTTCCTACTCAAAGCATTAGCTACCACATTTGCTTTCTTGGGTGATAACTAATGGTGTAGTCATAATCTTTAATGAGTTCAAGCCACCTTCTTTGCCTCATATTTAGTTCTTTCTAAGTAAAGAAATACTTCAGGCTCTTGTGATAAGAGAAAATCTCGCACTTCCCACCATATAAATAATGCCTTAAGATCTTTAAAGCGTAGACCACTGCAGCTAACTCCAAATCATGCACAGGATAATTCTTCTCATATTCTTTAAGTTGTCTAAACGCATAAGCAATGACCCTACCGTGCTGCATCAATACGCATCCAAATCCCTTCAAAGAGGCATTACTGTATATTATAATCCCGTCCTCCCCTGATAGAATAGCTAATACCGGAGCTGAAACTAACCGCCACTTTAACTCCTAAAAACTCTGCTCACAATAAACGGTCCAATCAAACTTCACATTTTTCCTCGTAAGTCGTGTTAATGGACCCGACAACCTGGAGAAACCCTCCACGAAGCACTGGTAATAGCCTGCTAATCCTAGAAAACTCTTGACCTCCTGAGCACCACTTGACCTTTCCCAACTCACCACTGCTTCTATTTTACTTGGATCAACTGATATACCTGCCTCAGAGATCACATGACCAAGAAAGGTAACTTGCTTTAGCTAAAACTCACATTTCTTTAATTTTGCATACAATTTCCTTTCTCTCAACATCTACAACACCAGTCTTAAATGATGTTCGTGCTTCTCAAAACTTCTCGAGTAGACCAGTATATCATCAATAAACACAATCACAAACTAGTCCAAATATTGATAGAACACCGATTCATTAGATCCATAAATACTGCTGGTGCATTAGTCAACCCAAATGGCATCACTAAGAACTCGTAATTCCCATATCTGGTTCAGAATGCGGTCTTCGAAATATCTTCTGCTCTAATTTTCACCTGATGGTAACCCGACCGTAGGTCAAATTTGGAGTAAACCTGGGTCCCCTGCAGTTGATCAAATAAATCATCGATTCTAGGGAGAGGATATTTATTTTTGACTTTCAGTTTGTTTATCTCCCTATAATTGATACACAACCTTATGGTCCCATCTTTCTTTTTCACGAACAAAACTGGCGCACCCCAAGGCAACACATTGGGCCTGATGAAACCTTTATCCAGCAATTCCTATAACTGTTCTTTCAATTCTTTTAAGTTTACTGAGGCCATACAGTATGGTGCTTTAGATATTGGTGCAGACCTTGGCAACAGATCTATAGTAAATTCAATTTCACAGTCAGGCATCAAACCAGGTAATTCTTCTGGAAGGATGTTTGGGAACTCCCTTACTACTAGTATGTCAGTTTGTTTCAATTCTTCTTTTGGTAATTCTTTTATGTATGCGACATACCCCTAGCAACCACCCTGTAGCATTCTCCTCACCTGAATAGCCGACACTAGATGTGGTGACGCACGTATGCATGAACCCACAAATTTGTATTCCTGCTCACCTAGGGGTCTGAAAATAACTTCTTTCTGATGACAATTTATATTGGCATGATGAGTAGCTAGCTAGTCCATACCCAATATTACATCAAACCTCTGTATATTTGGGACCACTAGATCAGCTAATAATACTCTCTCCTGAATACTTACTGGAAATTTCCGAAGTACCCTCCTGCATCTCACCATATACCCCATCGTCGTACCCACAGACAGTTCTATATCTAATGGTTGTGTCTCTATTCCAGCTATTTTCACATATCCCGCTGATAAAAAGGAATGGTTGGCACCTGTGTCAAACAAAACAATAATTGTATATGGTAAAGCAGTAAGGATACCTATAACTACGTCTCCGACCGTCTCAGCATCACCCAACGTCAACGCATAGACCCTCGCCGGCGCAGTATTCCTTTGCTGACCTCTGTGGGGCACCTAATATCCTCCCCGAAATGGTCTGGAAACTGGTACATAACCTGGTGGCATCTGACAAGATAAAACCATATGATCGGGCCTCCCGCAGCGATAACAAACATTCTCCCCCAGCTGACATTCACCCGGGTATCTCCGTCCACATCTAGGACAAATGGCAGGGGGCTGTCTACCTTGAAATCCATCATGCTCCACCATCTATCTCTAGCCTCTACCAGATCTACCTCCTCTCCAAGGGCCTCGACTAGGACCCGCCTGAAAACTCGAGGGGGCGGTCCTCTTCTTCTGACTCTGAATCTCGGTCTCCCTGGGTAAACTCTCCTCTGCTATGATAGCCCTATCAACCAATTCTGCAAAATCCTAGATCCTCAGTACAGCCACCTGCCTGTAAATATCTTGCCTCAAATTCCTCTCGAACATTCTAGCCTTCTTTACTTCATTGGGGACGATATACGAGTAGAAACACGATAGCTCGATAAATTTCGCAGCGTACTGCTAGATTGTTAATGACCCCTAGGACAGACACAAAAACTCCTGTACCCGAGCCTCTTTGACTGAGGCAAGATAGTATCTATCAAAGAACACGTCCCTGAATCGAGCCCAGGTCATCGGTACTGGAATCGCCCTCCGCTCCTCCAACAATCTAGTGGTTGCCTACCATCTCTTGGCCTCCCCTGCCAGTCTATACGTGGCATATAAGACTCTCTGCTCATCGGTGCAGTGAAGTACTGTCAGAATCTTCTCCACTTCCTTTAACCAATTCTCTGCAACTGCAGGGTCAGCTGCTTTAGAGAACGCCAATAGGTTCATCTTCATAAATTTCTCTATGGTACATCCCTGAGACAGTGATGGACCTCCCTGCTCCCTAAAGCTCTGAGCAATCTCACTTATAACTTGTTGAGCCACACTATGTAGCACAGCATCTGAATCTCCACCGCCTGCGCCAGAAGGACCTGCTCCATCATCTCCACTAGCATGAGCGCTACTATCCCCTGAGTCCATCCTGCAAACGCACAAAACACTGTTTCAAAATCCTATTTCCCACATAGATCTAGCTTATTACCTTTAACTAAAACGTCAAATTCACTGTCAACTTTTCCCCTTGATCCTATCCCACAATCCAATCTTGCAACCTAAACACATGACTAGTCAATAGTTTACTATGATTTTCCTGGAATCGTCACCCCAGGAAAAACACAGAAATTACCACGAAAGTCCTATATTCAGATCACGGAAAAAAACCTCAATTCCTTTCCTAAATTCTGGTATTGATTTCCGCTACACTCTAGAGTCTACAGAACCTATCAACCTAGGCTTTGATACCAAATTGTAACGACATCAAATTCTATGTCATTTTTTTTTACATATATATACATATACTGTTCTGATACCCCTTCTATGTAATCTCAGGCCCTAAAGAGGCACTAGGGTTACATGATGACCATACCTATGCAACAGAAACATATATCATACACCTATACATATCATACAATAATACTAGAATTTAGTGTTTTCAGACCATAGCTATATAATATATCTCTCCCTAGTTTCAACTACCCCAAAATACAAAATTCTTACACAAACTCACCCTACAACCAGGGTAAACGAGTAATCTCTATCCGCGAGCTTGATCTGCTCGCCTAACTGGTTCACCTAAAAAATGTTAAGATAATGGGGTGAGACGATGCTTAGTAAGTGGAAATATGTTATTACTAGTGTGTGGCGACCAAGTTATATAGTCATATTATTTAAAACTGTATAATTTGGAAAATTAGTAAAACACATTTATCTTATTTATAGTAGCTTGAAATATAACTGTATCATCTGAACTTTCTATCATTCATATTGCTAATAACATACTATATTTAACAAATGTTGTAAAACTGTGTACATATACATCACTGTGCTATTTTCCCTAGGACTCTGTATGTCATGATTTGACACCTCATTACAGAGTTGTGTGGCCCGTAGGCGGGACTTAACGCTAGTTGACCCTCTAGGTAAGTCACTATACTCTACACTACCTCAGCTCGGCCAAACTACATCTACTCTTAGGTGCGGGATTGGCTGCTACCTTATCAAACTGGCCCCCTCAACCCAAACTGAGGAGCTGCATCCTCTCCGAACACGGTTTGATGGTACCCACACATTATCTGAGATATGTGGTTGCACTCTATCTGTATATAGCAATGGTACTGTGCTATGAAAACTGTATCTTTCTGTAATATTCCAGAGAGATCTGATACTATATAAGTACATATATATATATATATATATATTTGTTGTTTTCATCATGTCTCCAAAATAACCATAACACTATAACTCTGTACTGTAAATATTGTAATATCTAAATAACTGTAGCATCTTGATGCTATACTGTATAATCTATATATATATTCTGTTTGTATACTCTGAATGTTATGGCATTTAGGAAAACATAGCTTTATATAAACACTATACTTACTGATTTGAATAAACATCTGTATATAGTTATATATTTATCTATCCGTGTAATTCTCTGAATAAAAACTGTATATATACATTCATCTGACTGTATCTGTATATGTTGTATGACTTGATATACTATAAAAAATGTATAAAACTCTATATAAGGTAATATGTACTCAGGCCATACATACTTTAAAAACTCATATTCTATAAAACTACATAATAATTGATACACATGTATATATGTAAAATTTCTGTTAAATAATCAAATTTCCTAACATAGCATATTTCCCTTACTTAGTTTTTGAAAAACCCCTACACCGGTAGGGTTTTCCACTCAACACCCTGAAAACAACATCCCCTAGAACAAAACATCAATATTTTTTTGCATACAACATTTCTTATAATTGTAGGGAAAGTATATCTTGAATAAAACATCTTACCCTGAATTTGGGATGAATTCCAAACCAATTTCACCAACGATTAGCTCTAGCAGACTTGTAGAAAATTTCACAAAGAGCGTCGTGGTGGTCTCGGATCTTCGATCCGACGAGAAACGGAGCCGAGATCGAAGAGAGAAGGGGAGGGGTACATTTTAGAGAGAGAGAGAGAGAGAGAGAGAGAGAGTAGTTTGCGCTGGAAATCCATAAAAAATCCGAGTTTTTACAATTTATAGAGTCAGATTCGTCGACGAGTCTTGAAGAAAGGTCGTCGACAAACCATCTCTTCTCGTCAACGAATTCTAGGCATCAAAAATTCCCTTTCGGTATTTTTTCGTCGACGAGACATGCTTTCGTCGACAAGACACTCAAGAACCCTCGTCGACGAAACCTCTGTGTTCATCAACGAGACGCTAAAAAATTCCTCGAATTATTACATTTTGAATGGTAAACATTAATTCTTTTTATTTGTAAAATAGTATTTAATATTAAGAGAATATACTTTAAAAAATAATTTTAAAATATTTTTCTTGAATTAAATTCTTTATCCAAACAAAATTGGAGATTTGGGAGAAAATAAAAATTAGGGCTTTATATATATATATATAATAAAGAAACAAATCTGTGGTAGAACGGGCCGGTCATTGACCTGATGCGGCCCCTGCTCACCGAGGGTTTGACGCGGTGACACCTAACTGCCAAAACCATGTTTTTTATTTCTATGTTTATATGTGCATCTCACTCGCCTGAAGCGCCCTGATGAAGCTCTGCACTGGACTCCACACTCAATCCTCCGAACAATACTTCCATCCATCCGTGACTGTAAATGTTCGATCTTCTTGCTCACCATAATCGTTGTCGTTGCTTTTCGATCCTCCCTTCCGATTCTTTTACTTTCAATCCAATTTCCAATCTCTTCCTCTCTTGATCGATCTCGATTCCGATTCTTTAGCCATGGAGATGCATTCCATCTCGTCGAGTCCGCGCACTGTCGAAGACATCTTCAAAGACTATAGCGCCCGTCGTACTGGAGTCGTTCGGGCTCTAACCTACGGTACCCTTTTCCTGCCTCTCTTTCTCGACCTTAAATTAAAGAGTTCCGTTTGGTTCCTGAGAAACCCCGGGAAAAGAAAATTAAAAATTGAAATTTTGTACTGAAACTTTCGTATCCGGTTAGATATATTACGAAGTTTGGCTTTGTTCTGGGAGACTAAACTGCAGGAATTTTATATATATATATATATATATATATTCTCCCCCCACCCCCCACCCCCCCCCCATTTTTTTTTCTCTTGATTTCCTGTGTTTTCTCTTGTTAGCCATCGAAGGGCAATTTCGATGGATTTTATGTTTGTTATGCTTGACAATTTTTCGATTTTGTCTGTTGCCAGATGTCGAGGAATTCTATTCGCTTTGCGATCCAGGTTAGTTTATTTTTTCTGTACCAATTTTGCGCTGTTCTAAATTAGGGCTTGTGATTGGGAATCTTCTTATTCAAATTCCCAGTTTGAGTTCGAATTTTTTAATTTGGATGAAGTTAATATCTCATTATCTCTATAGAAAAGGAGAATTTGTGTTTGTACGGACACCCAAATGAGTCATGGGAGGTGACTCTGCCGGCAGAGGAAGTACCACCTGAGCTTCCGGAACCAGCACTAGGGATCAATTTCGCGAGGGATGGGATGAACCGTAGAGACTGGCTTTCTTTGATTGCTGTGCACACTGATTGTTGGTTGCTTTCTGTGGCTTTCTACTTTGGAGCCCGCCTTAACCGCAATGAGAGGTTATTGCTTCTGATCACTGTTTCATACTTGCTTTGGAATTCAAACTTTTAGTACAGCACTGAGCACTATAAACTGCATTAATTTTTGTATTTGCTACATTGCTCCTGAAAGTAATTACAGTGTTGTGAATTGCTTATAGCTGTCATAATTCTTGTTTATCTTAGCGCGAATTACAAAATAAAAAAGAATAAGAAGAAGATAGAAAGAAAAAAAGGATGCAGTGCTTCCATGTTCCCAGCAAGCAGTCTGAAACCCTAGTGGTGCTTTTGTGTACAATTAATCATTAGAATTTTAAGTTGTCAATAATGAACTTCATAAATCATGTTATTGAGAATTTGAGATAAGCCTTTGTTGATTTGAGTTAGTATTGTCATATTAAGTCCTGACAAAATATACAAATTCTGATGGAACTATATATTTTAACTTGATATGGCAAACATCTAGGTTGTTACTATTTGCTTTTAATCATGGTTGACAATTTAATGTGGGACAATTTTTTTTCCCATAGCAGCATTTCTAAAATTCTGCTTGTTGCATTTTTTGGTCTCTTCCTTTAGCCATTTTAGTTTGCTTGCCGCTACAAAACTAACATGACCCTCTATCCACAATTCTGACTTTTCCACCATCCACTTTAAGCTGGATGCTCTTGAACTGAAATGTGGCTGGATCCCCCTGTTCCCCAAGCAACATAGGACAGTAATCTAATGCAGTTTTCATGTTAGGTTTTTTTGTCACCATTTGAGAATGTTTCTCCTAAGTTGTAGCCACCATGGATACCAAGGAGGTGGTAGAAGGACCATCTAGAAAAATAAATTTGTTTGGATGGTCGCCCTTAATGGAGTTAGCACTAACAATCTAATGTAGAGTTGGAGGCCTTCGAAGGGCTTGTCTCCAGATGTGTGTGTGTCTTTTTTTTTTTGTGTGGGAGCAGCTTGAGGATGTTCTTGTTTGTTTCTACACGGTTCATTTTCTTGGGGGCTTGTGGAATAAGATTGTTTGGGGTTTTTGATGAAGTTTAGGTGTGTCCAGAGTTGGTGGAGAAGCTTTTGAGTGTTTTTTTGTTTGTTTTGTGAAGGGTAAGGATGTTGTGAGGTGCTAGAGGCGTGCTCTTTTTGTTGTATATTTTTTTGGGGAATTTGGTTGGAAAGGAATGCTTGAATATTTTTTGGAAAGATATTGTCCTTAGATTTACCTTGGGACAAGGTGAGGTACTTGGCATCTCTTTGGGTTTATAGTGCAGGACCTGCAAGTGGTTTCAAGGGCCGTTTCTTTCTAAATGTACGCCATGATTGAGTTGTATTCTTGAGCTGATAATGATTAGTTTTCTTCTCTTTTATGTTTGACAACTCCTTGTCCTTTTTTTTGGGTATTATTTCTCCTTGCTGTTTCTAATAAAGTTTGTTTTTTAAATAAAAAAATAATGAAGAAAGAATGGGTCTAAGAAGTGAGCTCTGTAATGTGATTGGTCTGGAAGAAATCTCATGAATTCTACAAATTAATTGTTATAAATCGATATACATATTCATAAATGTTCTAAATCATGATACATACTAGTCCATCTAGGTGTCATTAGAATTCTAGGGGCCTTTGACTTAAAGATGTGGATAAAAGCACAAAATTCTTTAATAAAGAGGCAAATGCTCATGGGAGATTTAACTTCATTGTTGAGG
This sequence comes from Malania oleifera, assembly GCF_029873635.1. NCBI lineage: Eukaryota > Viridiplantae > Streptophyta > Magnoliopsida > Santalales > Ximeniaceae > Malania > Malania oleifera. Next base: position 3,846,524 of record NC_080426.1, on the reverse strand, counting down.
TAGAGTTTTTAACATTGAAAAATGCCATATATAATTTGCAAGGGTTTATACGCTGAACCCATGCTAGAGGACTCCCTGAAGAGATGTTGATTTGATGACTGTAAGTTAGGAACACACTGACTGTGTTATGCATGCTTTTTAGTGAGGAGGAGGCGCTAAATGCCCTCAAGGATTGTAATGAGGAGAAAGCATTGGGTCCAAATGGTTTTACAATTTGGTAAGTGGTAAAATATGAGTTGATCAGGATTCAAGACTTCTCAAGAATCAGACTCATGGATTTAAATAGCATTAATAGGTAGCATAATGTAACGGTAATGGGTGTAGTGGGAAGCGGGAGTAGCACACGTAGCGGGAAGCAAGTGTAACAGCTGTGAAATATTTTTAAGCACACACAATCACATGTATATTGGTATTTACAAGTTTTAAGCTCTTAACTCTTCTTAAGACGAGTTTTAGTGTATTTTGGATCCTTTAGTTCAACTTATTAACATTGCTTAATAAGGGCAGTAAATCTTTTTATTTGTTTTAAACTTCTATTGATAGAAAATTTATATATATTTATATAGCACTTCTCTACTTTTTCATTAATCATATGTTTGAATATTCGTTAATAATGAAAATTTCATTATACACTCATTAATCTATTAGGCATATAAGACCTACAAATAGGGTTGGGCATGGTTCGGTTAACCAAACCATTACCCCCAAACCATTAACTGAACTGAAGTTTCGGTTCACTAGAAAATGCAAACTGAAACTAAACCAATTAAAACGATTAACCAAAATTTGGTTAATTGGTTTTAGACCAATATCCTGTGGTTAACCGAACCGAATCGTTAAGTATAATTTAAAATTTTGGAGTCACTACATATGACATATTTTTTTCATAATAATCAACATGTAAATTTAAAATATTCAAAATCAAAATTTAAGCATGAAATTTAGATCAATACAACTTTTTAAATTTAAATTGTTAAAATTTCATATATATAATTATGTAATATATAATATTTATATATAATTTAAAATTTCAGAGTTGCTACATATGATATATTTTTTCCATAATAATCAACATGTAAATTTAAAATATTCAAAATAAAAATTTAAGCATGACTTTTAGATCAATACAACTTTTTTAAATTTAAATTGTTAAAATTTCATATATATAATATGTATTATATATATTTATAGTTTATCGGTTTGGTTTGGTCCGGTTAATTGTGGTTATTGAATGGACCAAACCGAAACTGAACTGATAATCAAAAAAATTATAAATTCCGAACTGAAAAAATGGTTAACTGGTTTTTTGATTTGGTTTGGTTCGATTTTGCAATTTTTTGGCTTTTCTTGCCCACCTACCTATAGGTAATACAATGAATTAAACAATTTCTATTATTTTGTTAAAGTAATAAAAATATAATAAATTTAGACTAAAAAGTTAGATTGCATAACTATAACCTAAGGTTTATAACTATAATATATAATCATAAAATTTATGACTAAATAAATAAAGTACTAACAACTTGAGCAATAAAAAAAACTAGAAAAGAAGAAGAAGGTTGAAATTGAAAAGTATAGAGAATAATATATGAAAGAGGAAAAAGAAAAGTGAGAAGGGAAAGTTAAAAAAATAAAAAATATGTTCTTTTTTTCCATGACAATCCTGTAGCAGGTTGTTATGACTGATTTTACTTCCCATATATTAGTGGTGTGTAATGGTATTAGGGACCCAAAAAGCTATTATGTGGTGTTAGATAATAGTCACAATCGCTATTTAAAACCATGGTCACACAACTTGAGGATTTTGTGAATAGTTCAAACCAATGCTTTAAAAGGCTCAATTGAGGAGCCTTAAGGCAAGGCATACCTAAAATGCCTTGAGGCTCAATCTAAAACACCAAAACCCAAAAAGGCTAACGCATTACATACTATGTCTTATGCATTGTACAAAAGGCATGCCTATTGAGCCTTTCTAGTTGAGGCTTATGCGTTTTGGGTGTGTGAATCATGTGATTCTCAAGTTAATTTGGCTAGAAATTTCTAAATCCATGTTACATGAAAGGAATGCCGTAATATGAATTTATTTCTAAAACTCTTGAACCTCAACTTTTCCAAAATAATTGAGAGTTGCTTCTTAAATCTTGAAAATAATTTGATCTTTGAAATGTTAGAGCTATCTCTTGTCATGATTCACATAATGAATTCAAGTTAGCAATTTTTGAATGGGCAAGAAATAGTTTGCAGATTATATTTGATTTTTCTTTACATTATATTGTGATCTTCTTTATTTTTTCCTTATCTAAAAATTATATGAAATCTATGTACATATTTTTATATACAAATAAAATTCTCAAAAGACTTATGTTCCAACTTCTTTAGCCTTATGCCTCGCCTCTTAAGGGTTAAAATGCCTTGCCTTACACCATAGCCTTTTAAAACATTGGTTTATATACCCAAGTTTTGTTGCTTTGATCCCTAAAAAGAATGGCTCCATCATGTCAAAGATTTACCGCCCTACAAGTGCAGTTGGGAGGTGATAGGCATGGTGATGTGGCCCTTTTAAAATGCTTTTGTTGAAGGGTGGGAAAATTTTGATGTACGGCAATCACAATGGTTGTGCATGATTTTATAAGACGTCTGTAAGATTGTCTATGCTATATAGATTAGAATGTTGGGCAACTAAGAAACAACTTATCTAAAATGTAAAAGTTGCCAAAATGAGAATGTTAAGGTGGATGATTGATGTAATTGTTAAACAATAAGTTAAGGAATGAACATATTTGCGGTAAGTTAAGCATAGTACTTGTAGAAAATAAGATGGGGAGGGTGAGGCGGGCTCAAATGGTTTGGGCATGTGCAATGTAGGCCAAATAGTGCTTCCATGAGGAGCGGTGAGCTAGTTAATGTTAGTGGTAGTAGAAGGGATAGAGATAGACCTAAAATTACTTGGAATGAGATTGTAAGGATTTAACAACCCTTATATTGTCAGAGGAAATTGCCCATGATTGTGTAATTTGGTGGAAAAGATTCATGCTGCTGACCCCACCTAATGGGACTTAGGGCTTGGTTGTTTGTTTGTTCTTGTTACATGGTTAATGATATGGTTGGTTCCCAAGTAAATGTGGGGAGGGGGCTGCAAGTGTGATTTGTATGCTCAAGAAAGAGAAAGCCTATAATAATGTAAGTTTGGATTTTGTTCTCTTTATGTTGGAAAAATAGGTTTAAAAGAAAAAAGGTTTCTTGGATCAAAGAATGCATCTCCACTCCAAATTTCTGCCCAAGGGGTTTCTTTCAGTCTTTGAGAGGTTTGATGCAAGGAGATCTGTTGCCTATTTTATTATTTCACCCCTGTAATGGAAGCACTTAGCAAGATGCTAACAAAGGCTTTGTATATCGGTCTCTTACAAGGTTTAATGTTTGGAAGAGGGGATATGTATATGACAATGTCTCATTTATTTGCAGATGATACTATTTGTGGGGCAGATGCAGAACAGATTCTTAATTTGAGATGTATTATTTTATGTTATGAAGTGATATCATGTCTAATGATGAATTGTGTTGGAGTGAGTTCATTCCAATGAGAGAGGGGGTGAATGGAGGTCTCCTGGCATTTGGCAAAGATTTTTGGGTGTTAGGCGGAGAAACTTCTTTTGTCTTGGGGGCCGTTTGATAAAATTAAGCATTAAGTGCTGAATATTGATATCGTTCTGAATTGGTGAATTGAATTCAGAATCAGTTTGAACCGCTAAATAGTGAACAGTATAATGATGTTTGGTAAAAATGTTCAAACTGATTATATGCATATTTACCATCTTAACCCTTGACATTGGGGAAAAGAAATAGAAAAAAACAAAGAAAATATGAATTCTAACGTACAGGAGCCAAGTGTACTGTAAGGTTAATAACTCCTAGCCCAACCCAGCTTGGGCACACAGCCCCCATTCCTCTGCATTTCAGAAATCGTAGCTGCATCGTAGCTGCCCCAGTTTCTCTGGCCGACCCGTCGTCTCCTTCTTTGAGGAGTTACAGAGTCACAGGAAAGTCTAATCATCCTAATGCCTAGCCACTGCATTTTCCAATCTCAACAAAGAAATCTACCTACACGAGTATGTCAAACAACTCAAATCTGGAGAAATTTCTGAAAATTTGTCTCCTTCATAATCTGTTCCGGAATCACCATTGACGGAATTGCCATCGCCAGAATCACCCACTTCTCTTGCTGGAATCACTATTGTTGGAGCTGTGTTCTCTCTCCCAAGCTCTTGTGACACTGCTCTCGCTGCCCAACAATTGCCAAGATTGCTAACGGTGACCCAGCCGAGGGATTGTGGCTTTTGTTGCCCAGAATTGCAGCCAGGCCTGGGTGCTCTTCAGCATCCTCCAACCTGCCCAAATCAACCAAATGCACAGCACCAAGGGCATCCTCCCCCGAGAGATTGAGGGTGACCTTTGGGATCTGCTTGTGCTCTGTCAGAAGACTCGTTGGAGAGGAGGGATAATTGTGTCAAATTGAAAAAGAAGATGGTGTTGACTGAATCATTAAGGGGAAAAATGCTAGTTCTGCCAGAGGACTCTCAGCACTCATTCAGAGGTTAAACAAATAATACTGGTTCACTTAACATTAGACCGGTAATAGAATAGCCTCTATTAAGAGGCCATTAAGTGCAAACAAATACCCCCTTAATTACATCTGTCGTTTGGAGCCAAAATTAAGGACGGATCCTTGTGGACTCCCATAAACCTAATGGTTTATTTATGTACCTTCTCTTATCCTTCCCTTGCTCAATATCTTGGAGGTTGGGAGGGATTCAAGTACCATCTAATAAATTGGGAAATTGTCAAACCACTCAATATCAAAAGAAAGTGGGGGTTCGGTTTGGGGGGGGGGTGGTGGTGGTTAAAGATCACATCTCTGCTTCAATAATGCTCTCCAGGGGAAATGAAATTGCTGTTTTCTGGAGGAAAATCATTGAAACCAGGTATGGGCTTGATAAGAATGGTGAGCCACTTGAGAAGTATGGAACCATATGAGGTGAAGTTATGGATGTGGATAAGAAGGGGACAGGAAGATGCGTTCCTACAAACAGAATTTATTGTTGGCAGTGGATAAAATTTTAACTTCTGGAAAGATAGTTTGTGTGGGGGTCTACCATTGTAATCTGTCTTGGATGTTTCTTGATAGCATCGAGTAAAGAAGCTTTGTTGTCTTGTTATTTGTACCACAGATTTGGAACTTTTGGGACTTCCAACTTTCAAAGGATGGTGCAAGACTTGGATCTGGTGCATTTTCTCAAATTTTTAAGTTTTCCTTCATAAATAAAGTGGAAGCTAGAGAGTGGAGGCTGGTATACTCTTAAATCTTATTACAAGATGATCTTTTGGGCAGAGGAAGATAGGGAACAGCTTGACTTCCCTTGGAGGATGATATATAAAATTATTGGTCCAAGAAAAGGTTGATTTCCTGCCTAGAGAGGCAATGTCGTGGAGAGCTCTAACTTCTGACATCCTGTGGAGAGAAGGGTGGAATTCCACAAATATGTGCTACCTTTTTAAGGAGGAACTTTGAGCTGTTCAGTGCTTATTCCTTTACTGCAGGTTGGCCAGGAAGCTGTGGGAGGTGGCTTTTAGCATGATGAGTCAGTAAGGGTTTCAGCTGATTTAATTTGTAACGAACTGTGGGCCTGGTTAGGAATTAAAACTGGCAGGGAGAGGAGAAAAGCAATCAACCTGATTCCTCTCTCCATTTTTTGGAATGTGTTGAAGGAAGGGATTGGAGTGTTTTTGAGGATATAGAGTTAACTAATAGGAATTTTGTAGATGGATGTTTGTAGAGGACTTTATCAATTTTGTTGGACATTTTGCAGTCTGAATGATTCTTCTGTAATTTGGTTGGTACCTTCTTGGCGACCTTTGAATACAACACTGGCTTACTTAGAAAAAGGGGTAATATGGGTTGAATTAGAGGTTCGTGCATGATTTGGTAAGGCTAACGTGTAGATTTATTAGTTTGTAGAAACTCTGGTTTGTAGTTTGTGCCATATGTAGTAGGGTTAAATTACTTTACTGAGTATCAGAAAGTGGAGTCGAAGAAAACAAAAATTAATACAGCTAGTGTGTCTTATTTTAGTCCTTAACTAAAAATTCAATTTTTTTAAAATTTTAATTTTAAATCTTTTTTTTTTTTTTTTTTGCGCTGAACTCTTTAAAAATTCATCTTGAGATGGAAAGCTGCAGCTCATTGTCCCCTCACCCCCGCCGGGGGTGGGGGGGGTCAGTGCGGGGTGAGTTGTTTAGTTGCTGATGTTTGGCCAGTATTTCATAAAACTTTCACAGGGTAGGTCGGTCTCTCAACAATTTCACAGGGTTTTAATATCTAAAGCATTGTAACAATAGTAATGAACCAATGATGGAAATGAGATTGATTATGTAGCTGTTTTTCTTTTTCTGAAATAAAATCAGGAATCTCTCTCTCTCTCTCTCTTTGAGGGGAAGAGGTGATTTTATGAAGTTTTTATAAAGGGAAAAATGAATGATCGCCTAATGTACAAGGCCCACTGATGCAGGGGCAGCATCAATGATCTGCAGCCATAAGAGATAGAAGGGAGGAAATGGGAAGAAGGAAGAGGGAAGAGAGGAGAGACGAGATACAAGGGGGAAACACAGGTTCATTTCCTCAATTCAAATTCAACGACCATCTTCTACATGGCTTTCACACGCTATTTATTATAAAGCTTCTAACACATGAAATTGTAACTTACAAACATACCCCTAAAATATAAAAATATTACAAACAAGCCCCCAAAATACATAATCCTAATACAAGTGAACTAAATACGCACAGTTAAACAACTAACTAACTAAGCTGCTATTCTTTGAGATAGGCCCCCAAATTGGGTTGAAATTGCCCGTCCAAATTCCTGCTTCTTGTCCTACATCACTCGCACTGCACATTTGGAGTTTGGAGAGAGCTTGATGTACAGTCTTACCTCCACATTTGGAAAGGTATTTCCATTATTGTAAGATGAGGTGAAGGTAAGCGATAACTTACAATTGGGTTTCCTTGCATCGTTGGTACTTCTTAAAGCAAACAATCAGGGTCATCAATTGGCCGTCCAAGTTGAAAGTAAATCCTATCACATGAAATTATGCATATACCCTTATACTACATTAATTTACAAACATACCCCTAAAATATACAAATATTACAAACAAGCCCCCAAAATACATAATTGTAATACAAGCTGACTAAATACACACAATTAAACAACTAACTAAGCTCCTATTATTGGCATAGGCCTCCAAATTGGGTTGAAATGGTCCCATCCAAATACCTACTTCTTGTCCTACATCACTCGCACTGCACATTTGGTGTTTGGAGAGAGCTTGATGTACAGTCTTGCCTCCACATTTGGCAAGGTATTTCCATTATTGTAAGATGAGGTGAAGGTATGCGATAACTTACAATTGGGTTTCCTTGCATTGTTGGCACTTCTTAAAGCAAACAATCAGGGTCATCAATTGGTCGCCCAAGTTGAAAGTAAATCGTATCAGGCAACTTGGCTGCTATCTCAGAATAACCCAGAACAATTTTTCCTGTGCATCCAAAGATCAAATGCAGCTGATAGAGCAAATTTAATGGTTCTATCTCATGATAACTCGCTGAAGTTAGTGCTTCACTCAGTCCAGCTGCATTTTTTTTGGGCGAATCTAATACTGCCCATGGCAGGGATACTGGGTAAGTAATTCGTAATGATATTGTAACCCTCCCCCCCCCCCCCAACCTTTATATCAGCAAATAAAAATTGATTAAAGGGCATCAAGGGGATCCACCTGAGTACATATAGTGAAAAGAAAGTCAACTACACGGATGCGCTGTAGGGTGTTGGAAAAGTTAAGAATTACAAGGTGTCATTAAAAAAAGCAACATACCAATTAGAAACAGTAGCAATCCATCATCTTTTGACAACATGAAAGGGCATGGCTGATCCTTTGACAACTCTCTTGTTTCTTACCCTCCATGCCGACCAAAAGATGGCAAGGGGAATGAGGGTTAAAGCTTTCCTCCTATCCTTGCTTGAGTGGATACCTTTCCAAGCTCATAAATTACCCTCCACTGTTCTGGCTGTAACCCACAGCTGCTTGATTAGAGAAATGGCTAGACTCCAAAAGTTTAGAAGCAGTGCAAGAGGATGTTTTCAACTGATTCAGCATTTTCCAGACGTAAGTAGCATCTATTAGCAAAAGGCAGAATTGCTTCTTATGCAAAGGAAGCAACCTTTGTGGGGGCTGCAGTTTTTTTGAGGGCTTCCAGGGGAAATTGCTGCTGCTTGCCGTCAGAAGAGTGAGATTTCTATAATAGGATCTGACTGTAAGTTGCATCTATTAGCAAAAGGCAGAATCCTTACAAGAGTTGCTTCTTATGCAAAGGAAGCAACCTTTGTGGGGACTGCAGGCTTCCAGGGGAAATCGCTGCTGCTTGCCGTCAGAAGAGTGAGATTTCTATAATAGGATCTGACTGTAAAATTACCTTTCTGTCCAGGATCCACTTAGGCTCATTGGTAGTGTTCCAGCCTGCATTTTATTTAAGCTACCATAAAATTCTGAAAGACAATTAATTTCCCGATCATATATATTTCTAGTCAAGGGAACATTTGAGGTAATCAAAGAGATTTCCTGTCACGGGAACATTCCAGTAAATCTCATGATCTGTGAGCTCAAGGTGCTCGCTGATAAGAGCTTCTTTATCGCAGGCCAGCCTGAAAATAGAAGGGGATTTTGTGTGAGGACTGGCCACAAAGTATAATGTACTCGTGCCACAAGAAAACGTTAGTCCTGTTTTCCACTTGGAAATAAATGATAGAGAATAATGCATCCCATCCTTGATGAATTTTCAAACACGAGCATGATAAGCTTTGCTCACATCTTTAGTGGCCCAACCTTTATGGTGAAGACCCTACTTAGAGGCGACGAATTCCTCCACTACTTTGTAGATATTCAGAGCGAGTTAACAAGGAGAGCCTTGTTGAAATTTGAGAGAGATCTAAGTCCTAAACCCCAACCCCACAATTAGGTTGTTGATCTGCCACCCATTTAACAAGATGATATTTAAATTCCTCTCCCTTGCTTCCCCAAAGGAATCTCTTTTGAATTCCTTTTAACCTTTTGGCAATTGAGCTAGGAATAGGGAAGAAAAATAGACTGGAGGTTTTATAAGATGCTTTTAATGGGGGCAAGCCTCCTACCTTTTGAGAGGTAATTCCTTTTCCATCCTGCTAGTTTTCTCTCAAATCTTTCAATGATGCGGTCCCAAACTCCTCCATCTTTAATTTGGCACCAAGAGAGAGACTGAGGTATGTAGTAGGAGATGCCCCCAGATTGCACCCTAACGGGACTGCAAGGAAAGGTCCTAGTGCTGTTCCCCACTGAAATAACTTTGCTTTTACCAAAATTCACCTTCAAGCCTGAAACTGCTTCAAAACTAAGGAGAGTGCACCTAAGGCTGAGGATTTGGTGAGGGTCATCTTCATTCTTCACATAAAATAATGGTGTCATCTACAAAAAGATGGGAAAGACTTCAATTTGTAACAGAATGTTTTATTATTCTTCAAGTTAAATGTTGAAGATACATATATCTATACTATATATAAGAAACTACGGATGTGTTGCGTGTGTACATGGTAAAAAAAAAAAAAAACAGTGAGTTTGATAAAAATATCCTTCCTTTTGGATTTGTTTATACAAAAATACCCTTGTATGGTTCTGTCTTAACTACTATATTATATTTGACTACAGTATCTTCTTTTTTTTTTATTTTTTAAAATTTGTTTGTACAAAAACACTATTAATAGGACCTGCCCATGGCAGCAAACTTGTTAAGATTATCATTTTGGCAAGATGGCATGAATGCAGAACACAGGACAACACTTATGAAGATATCAATACTATAAAATCTTTAATGCAAAGGCAGTACCATAACTAATAACTTGAAAAATCGTATTTTCTTACTTAAAATTTTAATTAAGTGAAAAAAAATATTGTTTTCTACTTCTCTCCAGAGAACTCAGCATCATTGTCCATAAGACATGGCATGAATACAAAAAAAATAATATTATTCTTGACATCTTGTAAGAAACCTAAATTTTATTGTACTGTAACACTGTCATCCAAATTAATTATGAGAGTTCATTTGATCCACATGCAACCCATAGAATGAAAATGATTTAGTTTTGAATGAGCTCTAATTATCTTGGGTGGTTGGACCAAATTTTTTACTATTTGTTTTTTCAGGTCTTGCTTTCTTTCTGTACAGGACATTTTACTTGAACTCTACTTGCTCTCTCTCTCTCTCTCTCTCTCTCTCTCTCTCTCTTTTCCAGGCAGTAAAAACTTCTTTTGCAGCGCATGTGCATCTTGATTAGTCCTTACAATATGTATATGTTTCTTTGTGTATAAAAAAGAAACAAATCCATATTAAGAAATCTTACACTTCATGAGGTAGTGTTATTTGATGGGCTAATGATTGTTTTCAATTCTTGTCTCTAAATAGGTAAAATATCAATTTCTTTTCCAGCTGAATCCCTTTAATTCTGTTTATGATATACTGACATAGCTCTGTCTTGTGGTCAAATGTAGACCTTAGAAATGGTATTCAAAAACCCCTATTATTGCTGAGCTTATGTCACAAAAGTTCTAGGACATGTTTGTTTATTATCCTATTTGTCTCCAATATATTGGGACTTGGGAGGTGGCTTCCTTTTTATGTTTGGGATGCCATTTTCCAATGAATAGTTTATATTGCTTTCTTTTGCTACTTATTTTTCCAATTCCTGATCAGACACTGCCTTGCGTTTGAAATGTTGTTTCTACACTATGGATTTCTGGCCAAAAACAGTGGCATGCAGGTTATGTGCAAGGGAAGGGATCAGTAAGTTATGTGGTGCCTCATGTCAGTACTTGTTGATAACGATGCACATTTATTCATCTCAGGGACAATTTTCATCTGTTCTTTTAGAAGAAGGTTCATCCAAAGAATTAAACTGCAACTCAGTTGCACTGAAGCATTGCTCATCCTTGCCTTTTTTTTAGAAAAAAAATATTGTTGTGCCTGTAAAAAACACTCAACCAAACAATTGCATTCATTTTGAACATTAATTTCATATTTCATAAATTCTTCATATTTCTGTGTTTCTTATTGATATAGGTTCCTCCTTGTGTTACAACTTGGAATGGGTTGTTAGCTTGGCTAATTTCAACCCTTGGAGTTAAGCTGGTTGCCTTACTCTTTGTTTGCTTGAGGTTGCTCAAAGCTTGGGTTATACCAAGTTATGTCTGAGTACATGGCTAAGGCTAAAATATTTGCTCTTTTTTAATTACACACTGATCAAGCGTTTGAGCATATTTATGGAATAAGATATAGTCAGAATGGCTGAAAAAATATATGGGGAGAAGCACCTATACACTTACATCCAAGAGTCTGTGATGCATATGGATAATTTAGATTTAGCTCAAGCCAAACCTGACCCTGTGTCCAAAGCTCGAGCCAAATCTACTATGCTACTATCACTGTTAAAGCTTGATATGCATTGTTGGCCCACAACCTAATAGCTTAAGTTTTTAGGTAACCTCACTTTTAAAGCTCGATATACATTGTTGGCAGTCTCTTCTTTTCAAATACCTTGTTTATCAAAAACACCATGGTGAGACTGCCCTCATTCCCATGTTCCCCTTGATGTTTTCTTTATATCTGTGGTACTTTCCTGCCCCCTTCTTTTTGCATGCACACATGCAGGGTTCATGTATTTGCTTGATGTCCAACAACTAAGCCTTTGGTCCCATTATTTTTGGGGCTAATATTTCCTCCATTGACTCAGTTATGCTGAACCCTTTGATAAATTAAAAATTTTGGATCCTTCTTTAGCTTTTAGGTAAAGTGGTATACTAATACCCACCATGGTTTTTTTGATAAACAAAGAAACTTATTTGAAAAGAAGAGACTGCACTCATTCCCATGTTCCTTGATGTTTTCTTTATAACTGTGGAACTTCAACTCCCCCCCCCCCCCCTCTTTTTTCTCATGCAAACACGTAGGGTTCATGTATTTGCTTGATGTCCAACCACTAAGCCTTTGGTCCCATTATTTTTGGTTAGCTAATCTTTCCTCCATTGACTTAGTTGTTAATTTAAGAAGTTTGGATCATTTTTCTTATTGCCTCGACACAATTTGCTTGATATATAACTTTTTAAAATTGTTATTGATGTAATTAGACAAAGCCAAATGCATAATTGAAATAGATTTAAATCATTGCATAAAAGATGTTGCTTTATATTTGTCATTTAGAACCAAAAAAATCCATTCTATTTGATGTTGGGTGGCAGATATGTTTTGAGAAAAAAAAAAATCAGTTAGATGCCTTCAATTACAATTTGCAATATTTGGGATTATTTTAGAAAGAATGGATGGTCAGTTAAAGTTAATTAACTAAGGTGTTTGTTTTTTATTATGTCCCATCACTCCCACTACTGCATTCCAAAGGGTGGCCCCTCTCAGACCCTGCTTGAACCCAGACCTTCCCACCATTATTATGAGAGAGGTGCCAGTGGACTACAAAGCCACTGGCAACCTAAGGTGTGTGTTACTTATGTAATTAGAGGTTGTCATCATCACTTGCTTCTAATTTTTAAAAATGTAGTTTCTGTCTAATTTTAGGAATAAATGAGGATGATTGCTGATTTTTTGGGGGGGGGGGGGGGTGAGGAGAAAATGAGAGTTGATGATTAATAATGACTACCGAAAAATTTCTGGCATGGAATGATGCAGTGTGATCTTTAAGGATGCAAGTTGATCATGTTTGGAATTTTATAAATTTTTAGGCAATGATGCAAGTGTATTATTTTTTTTTAGAAATTTTCTGTTTTTTTAATTCTTATATTTTCATTAGGTGATAAATCAGTACATCTGAGGCTTTTTTACTGGGAAAGAAGTACCTAGATATAGGTTTCCTTATTCTATTTGATTGTGAGAGTTTTTTTGAGAGCTGAATATTAGTAGCTGATTTTAGGGTTTATCCCTTTGTATGGGGACGTGAGGTCCTTCATCAACTGGTATGAGAGCCAACCTAGTGCTGTAGTGCAACTGTCGCCCCAGCACCATTGGCCATCACTCAGTGACAGCACCCTTGCAACTAGAAAGAAGTACCGTAGTTGTATCTAGGTTTCCTTATTCTATTTGATTGTGAGAGGTTTTTTGAGAGCTGAATATTATGAGCTGATTTTAGGCTTTATCCCTTTGTATGGGGACGTGAGGTCCTTCATCAACTGGTATCAGAGCCAGCCTAGTGCTGTACTGCAACTGTTGCCCCAGCACCATTAGCCATCCCTCAATGACAGCACCCTTGCTGTTTGTTGCACCGCCACCAGCTACAGTGAAGCTGACCGTCACTTTCTCATTGATCAACCAGCTCATAGTCGACTGCTGCAGCTGGAACTCAACGTTGCTGCCAATTATCTCTCAGTCTCTGTTGTCAACCAGCCCGCGCCAACCTCGTCGTCGTCTGTCAGTCTTGCCACTGCCATTCATGTCATAAAAAAAAGAGGCCAATTCAAACTTGCATTCCTTCGGGAGAGCAGTGCTATGGCCATTCCTATCTGAACACTTCCTGTCGGAAAAGTTACTTCATCCTCCGCATGGGCAAGGGGTGGTGAGACTGAGCTGGCAACATGCCCTTGTGACTAATGTCTAGATTACTAAGTGGAGTCGATAGAGAGAACTTGCGGTTCTTTGGTATCCCCCCCACCCCCCCTGCGGGGGCGCCCCCCCGCCCCAACAAAAAAAATTGCAGGCTCTTGCCAAGAGTCACCCTCACCTGAGGGAGGTGTTGTGTCACCATCAGGTTGTCTTTCTCACCCCCAATCTCTTGAATTCTGTATGTGATCTGACCATTTTTGTGCGCACTTCCTCTAGTTATCCAAGTTAGAACTAAAATCTGAAATAGCTTGACCCATTTCTTGTATTTGACATCGGTTGGGCCAAGCCCAAACTGTGAGCCTGCATTTTGAGACCCAGGTCTCAAATCTCCTTTGAGCCTATCCTCCTAAGACCCTAGCTGCATTCTTCTTTTCAGCCGCAAACCCAACTAACCCAAGCATACACTGACCTGGTTGCCTTCTAAATTACTTGACCCAATATCCAGCCTCTATAACCCAAGCCCAATCTTCCCCTTCTACTTCAAACATAAATTTGTTTCTTAAGCCCAAGCCCAACCATGAACCAAGCCTGGACTACTCACAGCTAATGAGGACTGATCCAACTTCTCCTACTGTACATCCCCTCAGAGGTTAGATCTTGTTTTTTTTTTTTTTTTTTTGGTGGGGGGGGGTTTTTTTTTTTTTTTTGGGGGGGGGGGGGGGGGGGGGGTTTATTATGGTGACCCAAGATCAATTTGAGCCCGTCTGTCTGAGATGTGGCCGTAGCTCCATCCTCCTCAAGCACACCCATGCGGGTAACTGGTGGCACAGTTAGGACACTGTGGCCCTTAAAGGGAGAGCATAGCAGATGCCTGTAGGGATATCGGAGACCCAAGCTGTAAATTGGAAGTGGTAATAGCTTGCCTAGATATGTTGAGTGAATAGGAGGGAATTGAGAATATGCATTGGTGCCATTGGCCCCACTGTAGTTATGACCTAGTGAGCTGCTCTGACAGTAACTGAGCAAATCAATCAAATGAATATTGTTAAGGCTCATGATTTGTTGACAGAAACAAGTTGCGTGTGCAGAAGAGGAGAAGAGTTCTATGGAGATGTCTAGTGACTTCATGTTGAAATCTAACCTGCGATTGGTTGTATTCATGACATGATTTGAGGGCATGACAGGTGCCAAAATTGATATATAAGCCCAATGATCCACAAAGGAACTTGAGGAGGTGGAAACTTCAGAGATTAAGCCATTTGTGGGTGGAAGTCTCTGGGTTCAAAGCTGAGGCATGAGTGTGGTTGTGTATGTTGAATTTAATAAATTTATATGCCCTGTAAGTTTTTCTTCAGTAGCTCCTCCCACTTGCATTCCTTTTTATTTTTGAAGACAATAAGTTACCTTGGTTCTTCAATTCTTTATCCTTCAACAGTTCTGAATTCAGGGTTGACTTTTTTACCCACCCAGGGAGAAAGCAATGTGATCTTCAAGGATGCTACTCATCATGTTTGGAAAGTTTTAGGGCCTGTTTAGTTGTGAAAAACCATTTTCCTTTTCCATTTTTAGTTTTTCATAGAAATATGAAAAATTCCTGCTTATTTTTCAATTTGCAACGTTTGTATAACAAAACTGGAAACAATAAAAAGTTTTGGCACTATTTACCTGTGGAAAAATAGTTTTATTTTTCATTTTAATGCTACCTTGTTTTCCAATTTTTAAAATTTGTATAGGAAAGCTGGAAAACATTATTATTATTATTATTATTGGTTTTAGATTTCTAATATCTTATATAAATTTTGAAAAATTGAAAAATGAAGTGTCAGTTTTGTAATTACTTGGAAATCTAGAAATGAAAAATGAAAATTGTTTTTCCATATGTGTAAACAAACCTTTTATTTTCTACTTTATTAATACAAATTTTTGAATATTGAAAATAAATTTACATTTTTATATTTCTTTGGAAAACTAAGAATGAAAATTGTTTTCTACTACTATACTTTTAGGTAATCTTGTAATTCTATTATTTTCCAGAATTTTTTCTATTTTTAGTATTTTATGATAGTATTATAATTTAGGTAATAAACCAGTAGAATGTAGGGTTTATATACTAGGAAAGAAGTATCCTAGTGGCTTTTAGGCTTTGTAAGTTTCTTTGCTTGATTCCTCAGTATATTAGGCCTATTAGTGTATGACTGTAAGACCTTCTATTTAGAGTTGAATATTATGAATTGATTTGATTGTCAGGGTTTATCCCTTTGTGCGAGGACATGGGGCCCTTTGTAAGGGAATGTGTTTGAAGTTGAGTGGTTGAATCATTAGTCATCAGAAATGCATGTATGCTTTATACTTTTATCTATGAACAATTGTGTGACATTGTTGATATATTTGAATTTTTAACAAACACGTATCATTGGAGGAGTGATAGAGGTGGTCAGACTATGCTATGTAAGTAACCATGTGAGAATGTGAAGAAAGATATTACTTCTGCCCACACAATGGAACCTGTCTAACAACTGGGCAATCAGTCACTCTATAGTGGGTTATCTATTCTTGAACCCAGCATTACTCCTTCCGCCCTCCCCTGGTTGCTAGGTTGGTTAATGATATGAGTTTGTGTTTGTTTCAAAGATAATACTTGTTTTCTCTGCCATGAATGAAATCTTTTCTTTCTTCCAAAAAAAGGAAAAAAACTGGGCAGTTTGGAATCTGGACCATATAGGTTGGCACATGGTCAGCATTCTGAGCTACCGCTTCTCACCTCACATCTTTGGTTTTCTTTGATTATGTCTGAATATACACTGGTCAGATGATGAAAAAATTCCACTCTGCTTGGTGTTTGAACTATTGTTCAATTCATTTTGCACATCATCTCAATTTTTTTTTTTTTTTAATGTGAAGGAGTGGGGGATGTCAGCTCTGTTGATATATGCTTGTTTCAAATAATGTATTTTTTCCCTCCTGATGTCTGCTTTTGAAAGTTGCGTACTGTTTGCTCAACAGGAAGCGTCTTTTTAGTTTGATAAATGATCTGCCCACTGTTTTTGAAATTGTAACGGAAAGGAAGCTTGTGAAAGACAACAAGCCCAGTGTCGATAGTGGAAGCAAGTCCAGGATCAGCACTAAGGTGGAACTCTTCAGTTTCAAATAATCTGCTTTTTGTGCTCACTTTCATTGTCAACTCTGTTTTTGATCCCTTTCTTTCTTTTTCAGAGAACAATTGAAGGGCAGGTGAAAAGCTATTCAACACAATTTGATGAGAATTATGGGGAGGATGAAGACGATGAGCACGGTGAAACTCTCTGTGGGAGTTGTGGGGGAAGTTACAGTGCGGATGAATTTTGGATTGGCTGCGACATATGCGAGAGGTGGTTTCACGGGAAATGCGTGAAGATAACTCCAGCCAAGGCAGAAAGTATCAAGCAGTACAAATGCCCTTCTTGCAGCACAAAGAAAAGCGGCAGGCAGTAGTGAACTGAGCTAAAAGCTCGGGGAGGGGACTGACATCGTTATAAAGCAGCACTTGGTTACTCCGGTAGATCTTTTTTTTCTTTTACTGAATGTGAACATATAGCAGATGCTCTTTTGAGGGGTGTCCATGTCTGACTTCATCGCCCTTAAAATGCATTTTCCTATCTATGTTACCATATAAAGATACAATGGTTTTTTTTTTTTTTTTCCCCCGGTTAATATGTCAATTTTCAGTAGTTAAGGGAATAAATTCGGGCTTCTATAGTTTTGCACCTTAGTTGTCTGCAAGTTAATTTTCTTCCCCTTCATAATAGTTGCTAATCAGGGAAAGGGATAATCCTGCCTTTTTACTTATCTTGTTAGATAATTTTTTTTTGTTAATTTAATTTTTAAAAAGTTGCCTGCTCATCAATATGTTTAATTTGTTTATTGGTATGTCTTTGAACGATTTTTACCATGTTCTTTTCTACAGGTATGTACAAATATGCTTCTACTAGCTTTTGAAGTACTATTTGTGTTAATTTTAGTTCAATGTTCAAAATATTTTGTATGTTTGTAAGAAGCGAAATATAATTTTATACTATGTTTTCTAAATACATTCAAATCTTATTTTAGAGGTCTGATTTTTATGTTTCCAAATGCCGGATGAATTCCTAGATTACACCTTGTCACCTGCATTTCACGAGCACTTGTTTGAGTTTGAGATATTTTTGGCTCTTGTTAATAGTCGATTACCCGGGGAAAATGAACGAAATAGATACAAGAAATTTCCATTCAAAATTCATTAGTTGGCCCATTCTTAGCTTAGGTAAAGGCTAACTTTCATCATGCGTGGTCCAGTTGGGCGGGATAACAGAATGAACCGGTCCATAACCTGTCATTCGTTGCCAAGAGTCTGAAGCACGTTGGCATGTGCTAATGTGTAATGGGAAAATAGCATATACTTTTTCCAGCTTGTTATGGAGTAAAACAAAAAAACAAAAAAAAACAAAAAGTGAACAGTGAGTGGAAGTCTAGAAGATGAGGGAAGGCAGTGGACTGGAAAGTTGGAACTTTGTACGGACCACATGCCCTTGAAAGTTTCAAGGCATGCCTGATTGACTTTGGTAAAAAAGGACTAAACTGTCTTTTGTTATTTATTTTATTTTATTATTCTTTTTTAGAGTATTCTTGTGGTTTGAATTAGCATGAACATGCTCCGTTAGGGCTGTACAAAGAACTATCCAATTCAAACCAAACCAAACCAAACCAAACCAAACAGGTAATGGCAAAAATGTGAAAAAACGGGGAGGCGGTTGGGCGCGTCTCAAACTAAGGATCAAAGCCTCCCTTAATCTCATTTCTATGAGGTGCGATGTTCATAATCATGTAAAAAAATAAAGAAAAAATTTAAAGCTTTTATGATAGGGATCCACCTTAGAAAATATGATTTGAATCTTAGAAAATGTGAAAAGTAGGGCTGCAAATGAACCAAGCCAAGTTGAGTTTTAGCATGCTCGGGCTTAGCCATGCTGAAGCTCGGCTTGGCAAAGTGGGAGCATTGTGAGGGTGTGGGCTTGGCTCGGTTTGAGTTCAGAAAGTCAGGCTTGAGTTTCAACTTAAGATTAAAATATTAGCTTGGACTTGAGCTTAGACTCAGTTCATTTGCAAGCTCGAGCTTAGGGTGAAATCTTGTAAATAATCTACTAATAACAGTTTCATTCATCTATTGTTGGGATTTATGCCTTTCTTCTTGAGTGATCGAGTCAGTATTGAACTTGCTGGGATTTATGCCTTTCTTCTTGAGTGATTGAGTCAGTATTGAACTTTTACGATTGGACCAAGCCAAGTCAAGCTTTAGCATGCTTGGGCTTGACCGTGCTGAAGCACGACTTGGCAAAGTGGGAGCATGGTGAGGGTGTTGGCTTGGCTCGGCTCGGTTTGAGCTCAGAAAGTTAGGCTTGAGTTCAACTTAAGATTAAAATATTAGCTTGGACTTGAGCTTAGACTCTGTTCATTTGCTAACTCAAGCTTAAGGTGAAATCTTGTAAATAATATAATAATAACAATTTAATTCATATATTGTTTGGGTTGGGATTTATGTCTTTCTTCTTGAGTGATTGAGTCAATATTGGACTTTTACGATTGGACCAACTTAACGAGCTCCTTCACGAGCCTAGTAAACAAGCTCATAAGCTCATTCAAACAAATTACTAAGTTGCTCACAAGTTTAGCTATGCTCACATTCAACTCATTTATGAATTAAGCCTAGAAATTTGACTTTATACTCAATCATTTAGATAACAAACGAGTCCAAATAAGCTCTTGTTGAGTCAAGCTTTAAGCCGTTTGTGAGCAGTTTGGTTTGTTTGCATCTTAGTGAAAAGGGGTGGAGGATGAGAGATGGATTACCTTTTATTGTTTAGCAAATGTGGGCTTCTAATTGACCAAAGAATGAGCTGAAGTTCATATTAAATAGAAAAACTTATGAAGAGTTTATTTGGGATCTTCTTTCTATAATTTCTTTTTCTTAGTCTAGAGCATAGTAAGATTTTACAAATTGCACAAGGAGTGGAGCTAAAGTCCTCTATTATATTTTTATTCTTTAAATGGATTGTTATGTAGGTCTAGAACTGAACTACATTATAATTTTTTTTTATTGTGACCTTGCGATTCTATTTTCATATTTTAATTAATTTATAAAAATACGATAACAAAAATATAAATAACTAAATATTTATATAAAATAAATAAAGAAAATATTCTAATAGCTGGCATATATTACATATACCAAGGTGATTCCTTCACTTTGGTGTTCACTTTTTTATACACAAATATTGGATGAGTAGTAAAGATAACATAATATCAAAAACTCAATAATATGTAATAACTAATTAAAAATATCTTTTATATCATTCCTATTTTATATTTTCTATTTTATTTTTTTTGTTGTACAGTGAAAAAACATATTATAAACACTGTTTGTTTACAATGCCATTTTTTTTTTGTTGATTTTTAACTATCTTTGAAAGGACTGAAAATCATATTTTAATTGTGCAATATAATAAGATTATTCTTTTAAAGTAAATTATAAAAATATAATAATTTAATAAACTAACTATAGTAATTTTTATTTTATTATATTATACTTAATTTGTATTATTTTGTAATCATATTTCTAATTGTTATATGAGTCAAACACAAAAATGAATAAATGAGCAATTTTTCAATAAAGTTTAATTTTTTTATTTTAATATTCATTTATAATTTCCATTTGACAATGATACCAGGGGCGATTAAGAATCGAATTAAGGACTAAATTTTTTTCTTTAGTGTTAATTTTTTATATTCTAAAGTACTTAATTAAATTTAAAATTTTAATTTTAAATATTATTTAATGTAAAAAGGAAACTTTATGGTAATCTATCATAAAGTTTTCGTTTTGATCTTGTATCCAATTTTCCCACTTAGCTAGCTAATATATTCACTTTTTCTAAAAAAAATAATAATAAGTTAATTATAAAATTAATATAAATTAAAAAAATATTAATTTTCTAAACGAATTAAATAGAGACAATTACACGCATGAACATCACACGTGTCTAACAACTAATATTAAAAAAAGAAAGACAACATGATGGAATGATCACATATTGAATAGACTAAGAATGAATGATTAAAAAAAAAGCAGCATCGAGGTTAAAAAACTCAATAAAAAAACAAATAATGAAATAAAAATAAAAGAGTTGGTGAGTTTATTGCATATTAATTAAAAAATTGTTATTCAAATTCTCTTCACCTGGGCATGCAACCCATAGACCATTATTACATTTTGTCCATAGCCACAAGCATGTCCTTGTCCATTTATATATATAATCTTTTTTATAATACCATATTATTATATTTTCCAATAATATTTTATTTATAGGTATGTGCAATTTAGTAGAGAACCTTCTAAAATTATGGTTATCTACAAAAATTTCATCTTAAAATAATTAAGGATAAAAAACATTCACTTTTCTTAAAGTTTGATAAAAAGAAATAAACTTTCCACGATATTTCAAAAATAATTCTTGAAAATTTAAAAATATTATAAATCTAAATTTTTTATTGAGATTTGTCAAAAAGACATAAACATTATTTAAAAAACTTGTTTTTCTATAATATGAAATGGGAGTTTCGTTTTTTTTTTTTTTTTTTTTCAACAAATCTAAGTAGAGGTCCTTAAAATTTTAAAACTTTAGAAAATGTTAGTGTCTTCTTGCTAAAAGCGACGGAGGTTAATGTATTTTGTCTAATAAATAATTAATTGGGCACATGCGAGTTATTATATAATGTTATATTTTCCTCGGTGCCAAACAAAAATAAAAGCAGAAGCAAATAAGTTGAGCACTGACCGTCCAATCCCTACTCCCCACCTGTCTCGTAATAATTGGTTTGCCCATTAATTAATTACCCCACATGCGGATTATAATATAAAATTATATTTTCTTTGGTGCCAAAGACAAAAACAGAAGCAAACAAGTTGAACACTGACCGTCCAATACCTGCGGGGCCCTGTCTCACAATAATTGGTTGCTTTTCACGCGCCCACACCGACTTGGCCTACGCATGGGGAGTTTTTTCCCATTTTATTATTAATTTAAAATAATATATTTAATAATACCTTGATTAGGAAAATATTTTCCAGAATGACGCTACCGTAATGCAGCGGTGGACGATCGTTGGACTTGCCGACCATTGCTCGTCGAACTTTGGGGAGAAGATATAAAAGGGGGAGAAAATATATGTAATTTTTTAAACCTTTTCCTGCTCATATTTTTTATTTTGTGGAGAATTTATTATTTTAATTCAAGTTTTAATGCTTTTATTATTGATTGCAAGCATTTGTCAGAAACCTCCAATATTTAGGTTAGGGTTATTCTGATTTTGTTTTTTATTTCCTTGATGATATTGTATTTCTTGCAGCATGTATTTCCTGCCATGTTTGATTCTTTTTACTTGTTTGATTCGTATTGAATTTGTAATTAGTTATTTAAATAACTTGTCCATATGAAAATACTATAGTTTTTGCTCTCAGTGATATGAAAAAAAAACAAATAAATCAATAAGCGCTTTTCAACTTTAAAATTCATATAAACTAATTAATAATGTGTGTATGTGGGGCAAGAATGTGGCAACGTAATGGATGATTCACTCTTTGAAATATTCTTAAAATTAAAACTTATTTTCATGTAGTGAGAATTTATATAATTTTTTAAAAAATTATTAAATACATATGAGAAGAAAAATGTTTTATGTTAAACTAAAAATTTTGATTTATGTAGTAATCTTAATTTTAGCAAAAAATTCTATTCTATACGGTTCAAACGGTTAAAATTGAGAACAACTATTAAGATATTAAAATAATTTAGTATTTAGATTTATTGGTTGGATCAAGTTAAAATTTAAAATTGGCCATATTTGAATTTAGTAGTTGATACTTAATATTTAATTACCAAATATCTCCTGCCATATTAATTTCTTTTTAGCTCAAATAAATTACTATCTCAGTCTATTATTTTTTAAAAATTTTAAAGGAATAAATTATTTTTAGGTGTCCATTTTAAACGAATATTTTTTGACTTTTTAAAATATAAAAAAAAAATACAATCCATGTTTTGTATTTGTTCAGATAGATCATTGTGGTCTCCCTTTAATCTCAAACATCAATGGGATTTTTTGGTATTTTAATTTGTTTACTTGAAAAATGTTTGGGGGCATTAAACCATTGATTCTTAAACATATAAACAAATGAACACAAAAATTAGTTGATATTAGGTTCTTTTTTCCCATATATTTCCCTTAAAAAAAATACCTACACCTCACTACAATGTTGCAATTGATTTTTTTTTTCCTATTGAAAATAGTAATAAGTATACACTCACTGCTTTAGCAAAAATTGTTAAGATTTAAACTATAACGCCCCGGTCCTTTTCACGAACCCAGAGTGTTACTACACATATTCTGTTATACCTATATCTGATAAGCATATATAAACAACCCGCCCTAAATAGGGACAAATGGTTGTATCTCATACATTTCTGTATTCATGCATAGTGGAAAACATAAACATTCTCATTTGGGGTTCTATTAGACATATACCAGAGTTCTATCTGTATTCCTCAGTATAAAGGTCCATGTTTAAAATATAAACATATTACACCCTCTTACATTCTACCAGGCTAGCAACCCAGTACTAACACAAAAACTTATGTTTACTAACAAGACTAGACGCACCAAAGTACCTCTAGGAGAACTAGGACCAACGTCCTGTAGGACCTGAAACAAAGGTTGTAAGATTGGAGTGAGACACTTTTCAATAAGGTTGAAGATATTATATCAGCACGTGACTACATAAATTTATTCCAGTTAAAAACAATTGCACAATATTACATACATAGTACAGTACTATAAGAGATATATAAACATAATACAGCATCATTACAAATTTCACTAGTGGCCCCACACACTCTTGCAAGCCGACTATCTCGATACCCACACTGATTTACATGTGTGGTTGCACTGTACCTCAGTAAGCAACGGAACCGTGCCTCTAGCTATTTAAAGTCTCAGATAACCTAAAGTATCTTTTAACTCTTTCGAAGTATCTTTCAACTCATTTAGTAACAAGTTGTGGTCCTAATCAATCATATATATATAATTTACAATAAAACATAACAACCTGTGCAGTTCTAGTATTTTCACAATCACAATCATGCAATCTTTCATGCATTCATTCTTTCTGTCAGACAGTGGTGTTAACCAGCACAAATGCTCTCGGTTCAACCCTTTTTATAAATTAAGCCTAGTGATTAACCGACACTTGTTTTCCATATTTTCAAATAACAAAATGGAATTTTAGTTTTCACAGTTCATTTACCAGTATACATTTCAGTATGTTTCATTTCATATCATATGTCAAATCCGTTATAAACAGTGTATAACTCAAAAAATACCATTTGGATCATAAACATGGGTACCAAGCTGTTCCTGTAAAGACCTGAAAATTTAAAAGGATTAAAATAATTTGAAAAATAAAATAAAATAAAATAACAGATAATAAATAAAAGGAATGATGTGGGAAATGAGAAAAAAAATAAAATTAAAGAAATTAAATTAAATTAAGATAAATTAAATAATTAGTTATTAAATTAAATATTTTTACGTTGGATTTAAAAAAAAAAAACTAATTGAAATAAGAGAAATAGATATATAGTTAATATAAGATATAAATATATATATGTATATATGTATATATATAAATATAATAGGTATATGATAAGATATATATGATAAGTATAAGTTTAATATATATATATATATATATATATATATATATATATATAAAGTATCTGACAGAAGAAAAGTAAAAGAAGAAAAAAGAAGAAGGAAGAAGAAGAATCAGTGGCCCCCCCCTGAATGTTTTATTTCCTGTGTGTGGCCGCTCCATCTCAGTCTCTCTTTTTCTCTCAATTACTCGATGAATTGGTAGCGGATTGAAAAATGGAAAGTGTCATTGGATTCCTGGTTCCGCTGTCGACATTTCTACTGGAGCAGATTTTTCATGGGAACGGTTTAGGCACTGCTATTGGGGAAAGGTAAATTTTCTCCATTTTCTCAATTTTGTCGTTAATATGTGGTTAAATCGACTAACGGACACCACCACAGGGTCCTAGTCGTCGTTATCGTCATTTTGACGTAGGTAATTTAGCAATTGGGGTTTTCTAGGCGCTACTCCAAAGCGAGAGTGGGATTTGAGAATTTGGCTAAATTTAAGGATATTATTATTTATTTAGGAATTATGGCCCTAGGAAGTATTAAATTAATATTTTATTCATGAATAATTTATTAGAACTAGGAATTTAATTTCAAGATCCGGGTGAGCGCCGCAGGTATTTTTCGGAGTCCTTGTTGTCGTAGTTCAAAAAATCAGGTAAGGGAAAAAATATATATTAAATTAGAATTTTTATGAATTTAATGCAAAAATAAATTATGTTATATGTACGTGTATATGTTTCAGTATGAGTAAAATGCCAACCATTTAAATTATATTTTTTTTCGAGTTTAGAGCTGTTTATTAGATATGTATGTGTGAAAATGAACTGATGAAAATAGAAAAATATTTTTAGAATATTTATGTAAGATATGAAAGGTATTTTTAGTATATAAACATTAAATATTGGTTGACTTATTTTACAGACAGTGTATGAATTTTACTATTAAATTGTGTGGCATGAGAATCTGTGCAAATATATGTTAAATGTATAAGATGCAGGTTAAGTAAGTAAAACCATGAAAATAAAATATGATATGGATAATGTTGCATGTGTGTGTTAATGCAACCATGTAAACAGCTGAAAGATGCTGGGTAAAACAGCTAAAAGTGGCTCGATAAATGTGTCACAGCTGAAAGTGGTTGGGTAAATGTGTCACAGCTAAAAGTGGCTGGGTAAATGTGAAACAACTGAAAGTGACTGGGTAAATGTATAACAGTTGAAAGATGTTGGGTAAAACAGCTAAAAGATGCTAGATATGAAATGAAATGAAATGAAAAGGGAAATGAATGAAATGGAAATGAAATGTACAATGTGAACAATATAAAATGGGAAAGAGTCACTTAAAGTGAAATGCAATGCAATGTTAAGTCATGAATATGAACAGATGTGTATGATTAAATAGTGATAAAAAAAAATGATGTATTATGATATTAGAAGTATGTATATATATAGAACATGTTACAATTGGGCAAGGCGTACCTTTCGCCTGAGGGCTTGCTGAGTAAGGCAAGTGCACTAGTAGCCTCAAATGTGGCAGTAGCTGCATAACGCGTTAGGGCAGAGGGAACCTACTCGTATGGGCGGATAGAATTCCCTATCCTTAGGGCCTTTGCCGGTAAACTATTGTTGAAAGCGTAAGTACGAGATTAATTTAACACTTGAGGGTTTACTGAGTAAGGTGAGTGTCCTGGTATGCTTAAATTGTGACCTTTGGGTTGTCTAAGTATCAGAGCAGAGGGGTGCTACTTGTATGGGCGGGTAATCACCCTTATCCTCGAGTAATCTTGTGGGTTAAATATTTGCATGTGTTTGATTAGGATCAGGAAATGATTTGGAAATTATGTTAAGGATTTTCAAATGTTAAATATTATGTTATATATAAACTCATGTTGGCCACACACTACTTTAATATATGGTTTCTTCCCTTACTGAGATGTGTCTCACCCAAATATAAATTTATCTTTTTTTTTTTTTTTTCAGGATTTCATCGAGATCGAGCTTAGAGAGCTCGAGGTTCTATAACATTATTGGGAAATAGTAAAAGAAAATGGTATATTTCTATGTTAATTATGAGATGCAAATATTTATGTTTTACGTTCTTATATTTTAAGTCTGTGGAGAAAAGAAAGTTTGTGAACATACTGAATTATTTTGGGAGTTATGTAGATTTATAGAAATGCAGGTGTTAGATGATTTAATATGAATTATAGTTAGAATTAGTAAACTTTGGTATTATGTTATATGGAGATTATGATCATGTTTTTCCGCTGCGTATGTTATGTTTTGGAATATGATTTATGAGGATATGATCAGGTATAACGCACCGGACCCGGGTTTAAGGGTTTGGGGCGTTTCAGTTCCTACTTTAGTTTTAAAGCAGTTAGAGTAGTTTTGGAAAATTTGGAGTTCATATACCAAAACCTTATTTTTTCCAAGAACCATAAAATCATAATTGTAAGAAATAGCATTTATACTCGGTAAAATTTTACAGATAAGCAGTCAAAATGTGCATAAAGGCGTAAGCCAACTTCCTAGTGGTTTAGTTTTCTAAAAATACTGATTTGATGCTGAACTCCCATTGTAGAGACTGACGCATCCACAGACTTTCGACTCAGAGCATCAGCTATCACATTTGCTTTTCCTGTGTGATAGCTAATAATATAATCGTAATCCTTTATCAACTCAAGCCATCTATGTTGTCTCATGTTCAACTATTTTTGGGTGAAAATGTACTTAAGACTTTTATGATTAGTAAAAATCTTGCACCTTTCATCATAAAGGTAGTGCCTTTAGATTTTCAATGCAAACATTACCGCTGTCAATTTCATATCATGTGTCAGGTAGTTTTTCTCGTACTCTTTGAGTTGACGAGAAGCGTAAGCAACTACTCTGCCTTACTACATTAGAACACAGCTGAGACCCTTCTTAAAGGCGTCACTATAGATAACAAATCCACCATCCTCAGATGGAATGGTCAAAACTAAAACAGTAACCAGTCACCATTTCAGCTCCTGGAAACTCAGTTCGCCCTCATTAGTCCAATCATACCTCATGTTCTTCCTCTTGAGTCGCGTCAAAGGACCTGCTAAGCTGGAGAACCCTTCAATGGACCGTCGGTAGTAACCTACAAGACCTAGAAAACTTCTGATCTCCTGAACATTCTTCGATCTCGCCCAGTCCACTACTGTAGTAATCCTAATAAAAATAAATAAATAATAATAATAGTAAATAAATAAAAATAAAATAAAATAAAATAAAATAAATTAAATATATTATTTAAATTAAAATTAAAATTTAAAAATTTTTTAAAAATAAAAAATTATTATTATTATTATTATTAATTAAATGATATAATATATATATATATATGTATATAAAAGTTAAAGTTTCCTGAAGGATCAAGAAACATAAACTTTTTTTTTATTATTTCTTCTTCTTCTTCTTCTTTCTCAGTCTGCGTCAATGTCTCCCTCGTCTCTTCTCTCCCACTCTCTTCCATCACGTCTCCATTATTCGGCCGATCAAAAATCCAAAAATATCGTTGGACTCTACTTGCCGCCACCGACATTTCTATTGGAGTAGGTCTGTTGTGAGAGCGGCATAGACATATCTCCTGGGGTAAGACCAAATTTCAAACTTACCTCAATTTTTCTTAAACTATAAACTCAATTAATGAACGAAAATTGTCAAGAGACTTGTGGGGAGATTCTCTACAATCTAGTCGGAGTGAGTTTTCGAATTGGAGTTTTGGGGTATCAATCCTAAATCGAGGGTAAGTTTAATAATTTAGGCTTTAATTGGGCTATGTAGGGTATTCAGAACTTAGGGAAATTTTAGGGAAAGTTATTCTAGGAATTGTGACGAATAATATAGTAAAATTTCAATTTCAGGATTTCAGGGATTTTTTAAACGCTTGGGGTATAGGCCGGGGTATTAGCGGACTTTTTCAGGAATCAGGTAAGGGAATTAAGTTAAGTCAAGAATTTTATTTAATTTGAACCAATTAAATTAATATATTTATTTATTTATTTATCTATTTATTTATTCATTTGGGTATTTAAATGCTATTTTGGAAACTAACCGTTCAAAATGGGTTTTACAAACTTAGGATATATGGTATGGTATTTTTGAATAAAATAAATGGTGGAAAGTTTGTTTATTTATATGGATATATTAAAATAGGAAAAATTGTGTAGCAGATGATTTAATTTGTATGAATTATTGTATATATGGATTTGGGATTTTTAAATACTGAATTGTTTGTGAAATACTGAATTGTTTGAGAAATATTGGAAATGCTTATAAAAATACTAGAACTATTTATGAAATGCAGGTGTTTGAATTAATGGCTAGTGGCCAGGTATAGTTTGATTGGCCAAGGGTCAGGATTATTATTTGACGGTCGAGGGCCGAGTTTTAATTGATGGCTATATGCCGGATTGTATTTGTGGCCGGGGGTCAGAATTTTGTAATAACCGAAAATATATGTGAATTAACATTTTAAATGGCGATTTCTATTATCTAAATTGCATGATATGCTTTAGGAACCCTGGGGACCAGTGTATTGTGAGTACAGTACCGTTGCTAGAGATTTGTTATGTGGTCATGTGCGCCCACACCTGTCTTGAGAGGTGTAGGGTGGCCTTGTCTTATTTGCCTACGTAAGGTGAATGCACCCTACTAGGTGAGGGCAATTGGACCAGCAGTTGGAGCTGTGTGTACCCATGGAGTATGTTAGTGGAGAGTATGGATGACTACTGTCTGGGTGGATCCCCCAGGACATTAGTCCAGCCTTCAAGCCACACAACCCGTGCTATGGGGATGTAAATGTCGTGCTTGTCACAGGGAGTGTCTTATATGCATATCTATTAATTTATGTAAATACGGTTAATTAAAAAGATAACTTCGAGGGCTTATTGAGAAAGGTGAGTGCCTTGGTAGCAGTAATGGTATTAGAGCAGAGGGAAGCTACTTGTATGGGCGGGTAATCTTCCTTATCCTTGGCTAATTGTGTGTGTGAGTGTAAATTAAGAATGTTTTCATAAATGTGTTTATCTATTTAGTGAACTGGTTATTTTCTATACACTAAATGCATGTTGGCCACACACTGACATTAACTTAGTCTTTCCCTTACTGAGTTGTGTCTTACCCTTACTTTACAAACTATCTTTTCAAGGAATCCTATAGATCGGGTCTAGCAAGCTAGAGGAGCCAAGCTAGTGGTGTGAATTATATGTAGGTAGTGTGTAGATAGAGATTTTATTTTTTTTTTAGTTTTATAAGATGTAATTATGTGAAAATGGATATATTTGTGTATAAATATAATTAGAACTCTAGTAATGTAATTTGAGGATTTTATATTTTATTTTCGCTGCGTATGTGTATTTTATATTTGATGAATAAGATATCAGATACACTGATGTCACTAAAGTAGCACTCTGAGCCCACGTGGTGGGTCGGGGTCGTTACAGGTGGTATCAAAGCCTAGGTTTGTTAGGTTCTGCAGACTTTGAGGATTGATGATTACCAGAGTATAGGTTGAGATAAGATAGGGATAGGAGTGGGTAGATTAAGATGGGTTTTAGTCTGGAAGCTTGGAGGTAGAAATCTATTAACGGACTTCTATGATTTTCTAAATTAGTCGCGAATTTCAGAAAACCATGGTAAATCCATTGATGGTTTCGTTTCTAAGTTTAGGGACTTGAACTCAAAAAATTTAGATTGGAATATTAGTATGAGTGAGTATGTGTGTGAAGTTAATCTTAGGATGGAAATTTTTACCTTAATGATTTGTGATAGAATTGGAATATGAATTATTAAATTAGAACCCGTATATTATATCAATTCCATTATTCCATATTTGCATTAGTTATGTTAAATGTGAAATTTCTAAGTCGGGTTATATCCTATTTACACACTGTTAGATAGTGTCGTTGTATTATTTGATTCAGGTGCAATCTACTCATTTGTGTTTCAAGGATTTGTTAAACTATGTGGGTCAGGGGTTCAACTGTTAGAAACAGAGTTAGTAGTGGGCACACTGACAGGGTCAGTGTTAGTATGTAGTAAGGTGATTAGGGATTATCCAGTAGAGATTCAGGGGAGAGTGCTGCCTACTAGTTTGTTAGTCCTTAATATGAATGGTTTTGACATTATTCTAGGTAGGGACTGGCTAGCATCCAGCTACGCGAGCATTGATTATCACAGGAAGGAGGTGGTATTCAGACCTCTTGGGGAGCAGGAGTTTGTATTTGTTGGGTGGTGTGTGCGTTCGGTACCACGAATCTTTTTTGCTATCCAGACAAAGAGGTTACTACCGGGATGAACTGTATACAAAGTGTAACACCCCGAACACTTAAACCCGAGTTCGACGCTTTATACCTGATAATATCCTGATAATCATGATCCATAACATACGCAGCGAAAAACATAACCATAATCTCTATATAACATACACCATAATACCGTAATACTAGAGTTTACTAACTTTTATCTATAATCCATAGTAAATTATCCATCACTTGCATTTCCATAAATACATACATCTCCAAAACATTCCAGTGTTTTCACAAACATTCTTTTCTCCACAGACTTAAAACATAAAGACATAAAACATAAATATTTACATTCCCCAAAATTAACATAGAAATATACCCTTTTCTTTTTCTATTTCCCAATAATGCTATAAAAACCTCGAGCTCTCAAAGCTCGATCTCGAGGAAATCCTGAAAAAGATAAATTCATATTCGAGTGAGACATATATTAGTAAGGGAAAAAACAATGTATTAAACACAGCGTGCGGCTAACATGAGGTATATAGATATCATTTTAATTTCATTTGTAAATCATTATCATAACATTAAAACCATTTTTCTGAACCTAAACAATCACATACAGAGATTTACTCACGAGATTACCCAAGGATAGGGGTGATTACCCACTTATACAAGTAACACCCCTCTGCTTTGATACTTAGGTAACCCTAAGATCATAATTAAAATGTACCAGAGCACTCACCTTACTCAGTAAACCCTTAAGTATAAGATTAATCTCGTACTCACACAGTTCAACAATAGTTTACTAGTAAAGGCCCTAAGGATAGGGAAATCTACCCGCCCATACAAGTAGGTTCCCTCTGCCCTAGTACGTTATGCGGCTACTGCCACATCTGTAGCTACTAGTACGCTCGCCTTACTCAGCAAATTCTCGAGCGAAAGGTATGGCTCGTCCAATCATAACATGTTTTACGTACATACATATTTCTAATATCATAATACACTATTATTTCTATCATTATTCAATCATTCACATCCTTTCATGTTCATAACTTAACATTTCGTTGTGTTTCACTTTAAGTGACCATTTCCTATTTGTATCATTCACGTTTCACATTTCATTTCATTGCATTGTCATTCCATTGTCATTTTATTGCCTAACATTTTCATTTCATTCCTTCGTACTACAGCTGTTCTTTAGCCATCATTTGTTAGTCCACATAGAAATGCGCTACAATCTGCTAACATAAATGTCTTTTAGCTGTCTTACGTTTATATATATAAGTGTTAAAAACAACAAATAAAACAAGATTAAAGTTGAATGTAATTACCTGAATAAGACAGATTAAGCACCCATAAAATGTTCTGATTAAGCCACTACTAATGATCTCTACTAGCACACTTTAGCCATTAATTAATTATATCTTCAAAAGAAAGAAGAAGAAAAAGAAGAAGGGAAACGATAGTTAGTAAATAAGAAATTGAAGCTGCAAGGATGGTATGGCCACACGTCTTTCAAGGATGGTACGACCACACATTTTTTAAAATTTTTGGCACTCAGGTTAAGACAACAAAACTGGAGCCTTTTCTTGTAATAAACATATAATGATTGCTACATGACTCATTCCTATTGAAGATTGGTCATTGTACTTGAATAAGGATCAATCAAAACAAAATATATTAAAGCAAAGTAATCCATCCATCCGTTGTCTCCTACTATTACAAGCTCACATTTTAGAAATTTTATTAAGACATTATTTGACAAATAAATAATGCTTGCATGAAATTTAAAATGGTTACGCCAAATAAGTACCACAAATTCTGCATGCACAAATTGTATGATCTACTACAATCAAGAAAAATAAATAAGTGACTTGAAATTCCTTATGTAGAAGTGTTAAATTTAATAAGTATTGATAATAAGTGTTAGATTGGAGAAGCCTTGAAAATTATAAGTGACATTTAATTATATTTAAATAAATATTATTATTAATTTTAAATATAATATAAATTATAATTATTAAGATTTTTAGTTAAAAATTTCAAAAGTAATTATTTTTAATTAATATTTAAATATTTTCTACTAAATAAAATATTATAAGATTTCCTTTTCAATTAAAAATAATCTTGTTATTAGTATATATTTGTTTGACTGTTATATTAATTTATGATAAAAATAATATTTTTAATTAAATTAAAAAATTAAATTTATTTTATGTGAAAATTTAAATTAATAAATGATTATTCGCTCCAATAATTTAATTTATCATTATTATTATAATAAATAAAAAAAATGATAACACAAAAAATTGAGACAGCCTGTTACAAATTGTAGTTAAAATTTTTTTTGAAAATTGAATATTTAGAATTATTAATAAAAAAATTGAATGTATAGTAAATCTCGTTAGACCAAGTAGCGAAACTTAAATGATAGCTCAATTCAGTGTTGAAGTATAACAAACAAATCTCGGTACTTGGTTCAGTGAAATTTACTTAAAGTAAAAGTTTGTTTTGATACGTGGCAAATCTTACTGTTAAACAAATCTCATTGGATGAAACAAGGAAATTAGGATATTATTTAATAAATTACTTTAAAATAATAACAAATGGGGAAAAAACTCTACGTATGGGCATTTCTCCATAGGATACTTAGAAAAATCCAAAAAAAAAAAAAAAACGTGCGT
This sequence comes from Malania oleifera, assembly GCF_029873635.1. Lineage (NCBI taxonomy): Eukaryota > Viridiplantae > Streptophyta > Magnoliopsida > Santalales > Ximeniaceae > Malania > Malania oleifera. Next base: position 3,813,112 of record NC_080426.1, on the reverse strand, counting down.
GTTTAGTTTTAAGCACGTGGGTCTTGACGCGCTTCTTGCGTGGGATGACGCACACGCGCTGTCAGCAAATGCAGCACGTGGTTGGAGAGTCCACAAATATCAATTTTTAAAATTTGTGTTTATCTTGCCCACCACTGGCGGTCTATTTGCGCGTGTTTCGGGTAAGTTCCCATAATTATCCATTTTTTTTCCACTAGTGTCAAATCCATATACCCATCAATGAGGTCACCCACGTTATCCCCATAGTCCGCACTTCCAACATGATTCTGACTATTTATATTTCAATTTAAAATTTTATAAATTTAATTTTATAATTTCTAGAACATTAATTAAATTAAAGTTAAATTTAATTTAATTGAGAAATTCCGATTATTCAGAGAATCAAATCGGTTGATGAGCAATCAAATTAATATTACTCATTTGTATTTTTAAAAATAAAAACTTGTTATATTCGTATTTTCAAAAGAGGATATTTATAACTAATGCGACTTTTGAATAGAAGGAGATCACTTTGAATTAAGTAACAAGAAGTTTCTTAATTTGAGAGATCGTGGAGAGACTAAGAATAATATTTAGATCATGAGAGTGTTATCAATTTTTTCATTCTCAACCTTAGATTTAGTAGTGAAAATTGCAGATTCTTAAGATGATGCTATTTTATTAGAATGTTATTTTCCATTCATCATTTTCTTGGGTTGTGCAAGCGAGTCCGCTTTAAATTCTTTCGTTTAGACCTAGTTATGGGATGTATGATGCCATTATTTGATTGAGAAATTATTTTTTCTCTCAACTTTGGAGGCTAAGATCTAAATTATTTTCTTACTATCCTAATGAGGCTTAAGTGAGATTAGAATTTTATTAACATCTTTACTATAAATTTAGGCAAAGTTCTTCATCCTTTTTAGTTTTTAGGCTAGTTATCATTATGATTTTTCATGCCTTTAGGCTTAATCTCTTGGGCTATGTCCTTCATCAATCTAGTTTTGAATAATTCTCTTGTTACTTTACTAACCCTAAGCATGATGAACTTTTTCACGCCTTTTAGCTCAATTTGGCTGATTTGGTTCTCTTTACTATTCTCAAACTAGTTGTTATTAAAATATTTTATGCCTTACTGTCTTATTAAGCCGCAAGACTAGGATTTTTTCATACCTATAGGCTCACAATAGGCTAAGTTGGGTAATCTTCATCCATTTTGATTTGAGTATTGATGTTTTAATGACTTGTAAAGATCCCATCTAAAGTTTGATGTGAAACCTTGATGCCATGAAGGTTCTGGTTTGAGGGCTAAGAACTTCTCCACTTGAGAGCTCTAGGCTAAGATTTGGATTTGACAACTTGTCGTTAGTTCGATATATTTATATTTTCGAGAAGATGTATTTCCACAAATGACGCCAATTCAGAAAATTGGTCCAAGGCAAATTCTAATTAATACTTAATAGACAATAGATCAACAACCACCTACTATAAATGTAATCAAAAAAGAAAAAAATAATAATTGGGAGAAAAGTAGCCTCTGGGGACTTTTCCAATGCTAAAGTCAACCCTTATTTACATATAATAGAATGAGTAAATGATTGTTTTAGAGCCAATGAGTTAGGATTATGTAATTGGCAATTCCATATGGAAGTATGAATGCCGAAAAACTATTTTTCAAATATAATTTTTCTTAATTTGTTTCTATCCATCGAGAGCTCTTGGCTAAGACTTGGGGTTTGATAACTTGTCGTCAATTCGATGTCGTTATATTTTTGAGAAGATGTATTTCTACAAATGACATCAATTCATTAATGTGAAAATTGGTCCAAGTCAAATTCTAATTAATACTTAATCAACCACCTATTATAAATGTAATCAAAAAAAGAAATTTTGGAAGAAAAGTGGTCTCTAGACCTTTCTAATGCTTTAAATTAACTCGTATTTCTACAAATGACATCAATTCATTAATGTGAAAATTGGTCCAAGTCAAATTCTAATTAATACTTAATCAACCACCTATTATAAATGTAATCAAAAAAAGAAATTTTGGAAGAAAAGTGGTCTCTAGACCTTTCTAATGCTTTAAATTAACTCTTTGGTTACATTAGAATGAGTTATCGAGAGTTTTAAAAGAGTTTCTTACTTTAGGGTCATTGAGTTAGGATCATGCAATTGTTAATTTCTGCTAGAAAACTACCCAACAAATATAATTTTTCTTAATTCGTTTCTATTGTGGCATCTTTCAATTATTTGGCCATATTTTATGTAGGAGTTACTACAAATCATAATGGGATTGAAAGTAAACGTTTAGGTGTAGAAAAATAATTTAATTAAATTATACATAGATAAAAAAAGAAAACCACGAAAATTGATCGACTATATAAACAATAAATGAAAACTTATTGCACAAGCCTAGCATGAGTTTGAAGGCTAGCTAGTAATATATATAAGTTCTTGGAAAAGTCTTAAAAAATTAAGGCTTTTTATTTTTATCTTTTTAAGAACAAGACAACCTTCAAAAAATAAAAATAAATTAAAAGTTCACTTTTTAAAATTGAAAAATTGTTTACAAAATATGTTTCACCTAACTCTATTTTTTAAAAATGATGAATATGTAAGGACCCAAATCCGAGTGAGTTTCTAAATATAAATTTTTTGGTGGAAACAAATAAATCTAAATTATTTTTATTACCATAATACTAATTACCTTTATTACAAATATATATTTTAACTATTAAAATTAACATTCTTAAAATTCTAAAATATACAAACATATTTTAAAATTATATTATAATAAATTTTTATTTTACTCTATTCTTTATATTCCCGCTCATTCACTTGTTATGTCAAGTTTTTGGTACTCTCTTCATAATTATCAGAAATGTACAATATTGATTGGGGTGAGACGACGCTCAGTAAGTAAATAAGATTATTATTAGTGTGCAGTCAAAATGAGTTTTCATAATATTATAATTTTAAAAAAATAATATTTACTACTACAATTTCAAAATTTCTTTTAAAATAAATATAAATTTAAAAATTTATGTATAAAACTTTTACTTTCATTTATAATAGTAAAATTTTATAATTATATACTATAACTGTTAAATTGAACTTTTTAACTTTAAAATTATAATATATATACTTTTTCTTGTGTGTTTCTTTCAAGTCATTATTTAGGTATAAAAATGGTCATATTCACATAAACATACACTTTTCCTTCAAATAATTAATAACTGTATACACGTAATTAAATGTGTATATACATATACTGTAAAAATCATCCTTAAGTCTGTTAATCATAAGTCATGTTTACCCCTATAATTGGATTGTGCGATCCGAATACTGGACTTAACTGACTAATCGGTCAAACTAAATCAACGTACATCATCATTAACTAAGATTTTTCCTTCTAAACCCTGATTCGACCCAAGTGTGCACTCAAATGGAATTCACTATCGTATAAAATCATTCTATAAACAGTATAGGTGTACTCTGATCCGTTTAAACTTTAAGTTACGACATCGAACATTCGTAATTTTTGTATCGTCCGAGTATAAGGCGTTTTCAAAATATTTTATTATATAATTTATATAATTAAAATAATATCATAAAAATCTCCTTTTTTTTACTCATTTTTTTTTTCATGAAATAAGTAATGTAAAAATAATCTCATGTCATCTTTACTCATATTTCCGTGAAATATGTAACGTATAAATAAACTCATGCCACATGATTTTCGTATCAAAAATATTTTCTTAAATAGAAATTAATGCTGTAAAATACTCGATGGGTTTAGAACATTTCTTAATACAAAAATAATCGCAAATATATATTAAGATAAAACTTGTATAATTAAATACGCATAAAAATAAATTTAAAAAATTTTTATAAAAAATAACTAACATAATCAAAATTTACTTACAAATGAATTTGAGTATAAATTTTAATAAAAATTTAACATAATTAAATTTACTTACTCATACTTAATCTCGTGAGATGATCGCAATGAATATATTTGAAAAATGAAATCGGAAAGAGTGAGTGAGTGAAAATTTTAATTATAATAAAAATTCTCTCTCCACCACTAATTCTTTCACTCACTAATATTTTTCTTCCTTTGAAAATTTTTTATATAAAATAAAGGTTGAGAGCTTCCTATTTATAGGAAAATTTTGGAGAAGAAAAAGAAATTTGTAAAAGTGTGGGGAGAATGGTGAAATTATAATTTTTTTAAAATAAAGGAATTTGTAAGGAATGAGCAGCTTGGGATGAGAGGTATGGGGTGGGGATGGGGGTACATATAGGGAAAATGGGAGTGCTTGCCAACACTCCTATTTTATTAATTTTTAATTAATTTACTTAATTAATTAATTAATTTTAAAATTATTATTATTATTATTATTATTAAGTTATGTCTTAGTATTTATTATGAAAAAAGAATTCAGTTCAAATTTCAAAAACTCATGTGGGCCCCATACGGTCTTGTGGGTTTTACATCACTTCGAGACTCAAGTGGACCCTACGTAACTTCAATAGTTCTCATACAGTCTTCTGGACCCTACACAGTTTCGGAACTTATGTGGGCCCTGCATAGGATACCTATTATTATTATTATTATTATTATATATTTCTACAACTTATATCAGTAAAAATATTATTTTATGTATATGTACTTATTTATGTGTACAAATAGTGTCTATTCTATTTATTTTATGAAATTTCATTTTGATTAGGTCGACCTCCAGGGAGTGTTTGAATTGCAATGGTCTTTGAGTACTCGTTAAGATAAGGTCTTTCTTAAACATCAAATATAGAATCAAGAATTTTAATAGAGAAACATATTCGTATTGATATTAATTTAATGAACATTTTTATTATTATTATTATTATTATTATTATTATTATTATTTAATTGTATATACATTTTTGGAATCATTACAGGATATATCCACACAAAAAGGGTAAAACTCTCAATGATACTTACACCAACATAGATGATAATGATGCAAAGGATGATAAAACTATGGTAGTGGCTAGGGTGCATTGTCACTCTTACAACGCCAATTTGTAACCTAATTAATTGCACTAGAGTTTATCCATTACATAGAATATTTATAACGAAATTATATTTCACCTATTAAAATAATATGCCATCAAAGGTGAATCTAAATACAATTGAAGCATCCATTCATGACATTGTGGCTATAGCAATAAACCATTCATTAATTGCTATGTAAGGTTCATTAAAAAATAGTGACAAATCTCGTGATAATATGCATTTCTCTCATCACACATCAATAAAAAATACTAAAATTCAAACCTTGATTGTGACAATCATCTAGAACCAAAGAAAAAAAGAAAAAGGAATTCTTAGCTGCCTCTAGAATCCCTTTTAACATTCAAGTTAGAAATGGACAAAAGTATTTGTAATTATGACCATAATTTTGCTTTTTATTGGCAACTCTCAAATTGAATGCTCTCTCTTGTTAAATTAGGGGTCAATTAACTTGTGTTGAGGAAATTTATGTATACCTTTATTTCCTCGCATAGTCTGAAAGCCTTTCACTAATTGCCATTGATCTCTCGTAACATATGTCATATTTTGCTCATATCACATTTTATTCCATTTAAAATAAGTATAACACAAAATTTTTGAATCTCTACCTAATTGACTCTCAATATTTTTTCAAATTTGACGGTTTATAACTAATACAGAACAAAAGTATTTATTCTTGATTTATTTTGGCCCTAATTTAATTAGTGATTATATGTGTTATATATTTTCTTAATTTTATTTGGCCTTCATATAGTAATTAAAGTGTTATATATATGATGAGTTGACATTATTAAAATACTTTAATAATCATATTAACAAGTGTTGAATGATTTGGACAATTAAAAAAATAATTATACCAGCTGACGGCTAGCTGAAGAGACAGTACTGGGAGGGAGAGTGACTAACCCCATAAAAAAATTTTAACATGATGATGTTGATATTAAAATTAATTAAACAATCATTGAAGGGGTTTAAGAGTTCAAGCCAACTGGGTTTCTTGTAAACAACTGTATTATGATTTTTTTTTTCGATAATTAAGAATTAATAAAATCGAGTGCACTTTTTCAATATAATGGAAGTAATATTAATTAATTGGAATTTTATAATGTAAAAAATTAACCTGAAGCTGCATTAGTAATCAGCATGTGATTTCTTGCAATTGAATAATAATTAGGGGACAAGCATGATGGGTAACACTGTAGACATAAATTCATGATTGATGGATATATTTGTAAAAATTGATTTGTAGAGAGATTTAACTCGTTGGGATTGGATAATACTACAATACGAGCGACATAAATTTTGTAAAAGTAAAAAATGATTTTACTATTGTGTTAGTCGCTATTGTTGACTCCTTATTTAATTATTTATTTAAAATAAAATATATTCAATTTATTAAGACTAATTTTCTCATGCCGTACCATACTTGCACACACCCCTTGATTGTTCCCATACAGATGTTGATACAAAAACTAGCTGGGTGCACCAACTATAAACTGTCAAGGCTTCGGCCTCTTGAAGTTCGGTGGTAACCTCCTCTCAACTAAGGGTAGGGGTCTAGGAGAACCTGCACAAATTGAAAAAGGGTATAAAAGAAAAGTTTCAACATTAATAAACTAAATAAACAACCACATATATATATATATATATATATATATATAGAGAGAGAGAGAGAGAGAGAGAGAGAGAGAGAGAGAAGAGAGAGAGAGTGAAAAAGGGTATAAAAGAAAAGTTTCAACATTAATAAACTAAATAAACAACCATATATATATATATATATATATATATATATAGAGAGAGAGAGAGAGAGAGAGAACCTCGGTGGCGCTTATAGCAAACATGTAGTGAATGGATCTCACTTCTTTTAATATCATGCTTATCATGAGTGAGACTCATTCACTGTGTATCCGATAACAACACAAGAGGCATACCATAGAGGAGGGGGAGGTTGATGGATATTTTAGAAACCAAAGACTAGGGATAATGAGAGAAGCTGATTTAGACACTAATAAGTATTTGTCGCCATAGATATGGTGACTAATTTCAAACCGTCACTAATAATTTTATTTTTTGTGGTGAGTTTGAAGAAGATTTCAAATATTCGACTTGAGACATGCCAAGAGAATCCTTTAATCTTATGAAATGTGATGACCCAAAAATATATATACGATTAAAGTATAATAATAATAATAATAAAAATTGTCATTAAGTTAATATCAATACAAAAGTACTTTCCTATAGGATCCTTGATTCCACGTTTGATGCTTAAGAAAGACCTTATCTTAACGAGTGCTCAGAAATCAATGGCTCAGTTGTTCCTTATAGGTCGATCTTATCAAAGTGAAATTTTATAGGATAAATAGGATAGATACTGTTTGTACATGTAAATAAGTACATATACATAAAATAATGTTTTGATTGACATTATTTGTAGAAATATATAATAATAATAATAATAATAATAATAATATAAGTATCCTATGCGGAGCCTACAAGATCGTGTGGGGCCCACATGAGTCCTGAAGTCGTGTGAGGTTCACATGAGTCCCAAAACTGTGTACGGCATATAAAAGCGCATGAGAACTATTGGAGTTACATAAGACCCACTTAGGTCTCAAAGTTGTGTGGGGCTCACATGAGTTTTCAAAATTCAAATTTAATTCTTTTTCATAAAAAAAACTAAAATATAGCTTAAAAATAATAACAATGATAATAATAATGATTTAAAATAATTAATTAATTAATTTAAAATTAATTAAATGAGAATGTCGGCAAGCACTCTCATTTCTCTCGCATGATCTCCATCCTCATCTTATACCTAACCCATACCTAACCCATCCATGCTCATTTCTTAATTTTAAAAAATTATAATTTCACTACTCTTCCTACACTTTTACAAAATTCATTTTCTTCCTCAATATTTTTCTATAAATAGGAAACTTTCAACTATTATTTTTCACAAAAAAATTTCAAAGGAAGAGAATGATTAGTAAGCAAAAGAATTAGTGGTGGAGGAAAAATTTCTATTATAATTAAATTTTCACTCACCCACTCTTTCCAATCTCATTTTTTAGAGATATTCGTTATGTTCATAACACAAGGTTAAGTAAGAAGTAAGTAAATTTGATTATGTTAGACTTTTATTAAAATTCAGACCCGAATTTATTTGTAAGTAAATTCGATTATGTTATATTTTTATTTAAAATTTTTACTTGAATTTGTTTGTAAGTAAATTTTGATTATACTAGTTATTTTTATAAAATTCTCCCAAATTTATTTTTACGCATGTTTAATTATACCAGTTTTATCTTTAATATACTTGCGTTTATTTTTTAGTCACAAAACCCCTCGGGTATTTTATAGTATTAATTTTTATTCAAAAAAATATTTTTAACATGAAAATTGTATGGCATGAGTTTATTTTAACGTTACATATTTCAAGAAAATATGAGTAAAAATGACATGAGTTGATTTTTACATTGCGTATTTCACAAAAATATGAATAAAAATGAGATTTTCATGATATTATTGTAATTTTATAAATTCTATAATAAGATATTTTCAAAACCCCTTATGACACATACGGTATAGAAAATTATGAATGCTCGTTACCATAGTTTAAAGTTTAAACGGATCAGAGTGCACCCACGCTGTTTGTAGAATAGTTTTATATGGTAGTGAATTTCTTCTGAGTACACACCTGAGTCGGACCCGGGTTTAATAGGGAAAATCTCATTTAATGATGATGTACATTGATTTAGTTTGATCGGCCAGTCAGGTAAGTCCAGTTTTCAGACCACACAATCCAGTCATGAGGATAAACATAACTTACAATTAAAAAGCCTAAGAGTGATTTTTACAGTATATGTATATACATATTTAATTACGTGTACAAAGTTATTAATGATTTGAAGGTAAAGTACAAGTTTATATGAACATGGTCATTCTTGTGTCTAAATGATGATCTAAGGGAAACATATAAGGAAATATATATATATATATATATATATATATAAAATTAAAAATTATAATTACAGTTTTTAAAGTTAAAGGTTTAATTTAACAGTTATAATATATGATTATAAAACTTTATTGTTGTAGTTGATGACAAAAGTTTTTATACAGAAATTTTTAAATTTACATTTATTTTAAAAGTATTTTTGAAATTATAGTATTAAATATTATTTTACAAAATTATGAAAACTCATTTTGCCCACACACTAATAATAATCTTATTTACTTACTGAGTGTCATTTCACCACAATCATTATTTTACATTTCAGATCATTTTGAAGAGTGTACTAAAAATCTGACGTAGTAAGTGCATGAGTGGGAGTAGAAATAGTATAATAGAATAAAAATTTAGCATAATACAATTTAAAATATGTTTGTGTATTTTAAAATTTTAGAATTTTGCATTTTAATAGTTGAGACATATATTTATAATAAAACTAATTAGTACTCTGATAATAAAAATAATTTAGATTTATTTGTGTCCGTTGAAAAATTTATATATAGGAATCCACTCGGGTTCAGGTCCTTACATGAAAAGTCTTTACTAATCAAATGTCATTACTAAGTATTGGTTCCAACAATAATCACGCGCAACAACTCATAAATACAATCTCAACAATAACTACGCTCAACCGATACCTATTCATATATTATTCCAAAAATCAATACACAATCTATTAAAATTCAAGTGAGATGGCTCAAAATTCTAATAGCGTGACACTAAACAAAACTAATAAGTGAATAGTACTATATATTTTTATTTAATCATCAAGATAATAGAAGCTCAACTATTGTAAATATATGATATGTTGGAGGAGATTTCAAAGATTTGACTTGAGACTTGCCATGAGGCCCCTTTAGCCTTATTAAAAGTCTCTATTTATCAAATGTCATCGTTGAATGCAATACTGGTTTCCAATAATAACCATGCACAAAAACTCATAGATGTAATCTCAACAAAACTACGAACGAGAATCGGTACCTATTTTTATATTATTCTAAAAATTAATACATAATCTATTAAAATTCAAGTGAGATATCTCAAAATCCTAATAGTATGACACTAAACAACATTAATAAGTAAATAATATTGTGTATTTTTTATTTATTTATCAAGATAATAGAAGCTCGACTGCCGTATATATATATAAGTTGGAGGAAGATTTCAAAGATTCGACTTGGAACTTGTTAGGAGACTCTTTAGTCTTATGAAAAGTTTGTATTGATTGAATGTCATCACTGAATATAGTGTTGGTTTCCAACAAGAACCACCCGCAACAATTCATAAATTCAATCTCAACCATATATAATTACACACAATTGGTATCTATTTTTATATTATTTCAAAAAATTATGCATAATCTATTAAAATTCAAGTGAGATGCCTCAAAATTCAAATAGTGTGACACTAAACAACATTAATAAGTAAATAATATTATTTATTTTTATTTATTTATCAAGATAGTAGAAGTTCCACTATAGTAAATATATGATTAGTTGGAAGAAGATCTCAACAATTCGATTTGAGACTTGCCACAAGGACCCTTTAGCCTTATGAAAAGTCTATATTGATTGAATGTCATCGCTGAATACAGTGCTGGTTTCTCAGGGAACTTCACCAACTCATTCATCGGCGCTATGAGTATGTCACTCTTTGGATTATAGAAGAAGGCCAAAGATACTCGCTCTTTTTTTGAGCTCGTGATGACTCTATGATCAACGCTTTTATAATTTGCATTGCTGAGCACCTACATATACAACAAAAAAATAAATATAATATAATTAATAATGAAGTTCATATATTAAATTAGATGTAATTATAGTTAAAAGTACATTTGAGTGTTTTGGGAGTTTGTAACCTAATCTAGAGCTTGGGAGGAAACAACAATAGACCCAACATATGTGGGATCAATCTAAACTAAAGGTTCATTGCATAAATAATTTCTTATAATTGAATATATAATTTAATTATTTAACTAAAATTTCAATTCATATGTAATACAATGGAAAATGGTGGGAGGTAATTTGTTTGTTAGTGCCGTGGGGACCGCCTCTATGAGAAAATCGTCATTGACGCACGCACGCAACATCTGTTACCTCCCATCTTCATCTTGGAGCTTCATCCAACCTCAAGTTATATAATTTATAAAATATTGTTGAGCAACCTACGTTGACTGGCTGAAAATTATGTAATTAATTACAAGCTAGCTGCTAGCCCACCAAAGCTTACCCACTTCCATGTCCCAACCCAAAACCATCCTTCGTCAAGCTCAATTCGCAACCATCATATTTCTGCCTATAACCCCGAGAGATAGAGAGAGAACACTGTACTGCCGGAAGAGGGAGAGAGAGAGGGAGTACCTGAATTTGATCGCCGATGTTGACGACGAAAGCGTGGGGAGCGGGCTTGACTGTGGTCCAGTTGTCGTCTTTACGGATCTGAAGACCCGGGACGTCGGGGTCCGGGAGGACGATGGTCATTCCGCCTGGATCTGAATGGGAAGAGAGCCCGAGAGCGAGGTCGGGTTGTGGACACTTCGGGTAGAAGTTCACTCTCATGCATGCTCCGATATCCTCCCCACCAAACGCCTTCTGGAGTTGATCATCTCCTAGTCCTAGGTTTATAGAGAAAATCTTCATTAGGGTCCCACCCAGCTTCACCACTTCTGTCCCATACTCCTCAATCACTTCCCTATACATATACGTACATACATAAATTTCAATGATGGTAGATATGAAAACGTTAAGATTTGCTTGAAGTTGATATCTGGCCCGCAGAGAGACTATAGCTTATCAAGGAAGTGCTTTCCACTCATTTGAAGTTTTGGAAGAACTTTATTTCAATGATATAGTTGAGTGTGGAATACAAAAATATATAAAGATATAATAAAGTACCTTGAATGAGGGGGGAGAGACGGCCACTTGGCGTGGTCTTTCAAATTGCAAGGTAAGTAATGAAGAAAGTAGTAGTCGCCCCAATCGAGACTAGCACCCTTCTCCACTCCTAATCGGCTGCCGTAACCCTCGTAAGTCTTGGGGGTGTTGGCGTAGCGTTGCTTCACCTCCATAGGTAGATGGAAGAATTCCCTCCACATCTCTCGGGCGCAGTCCATCAACTCCGGTCGGACCCCGTGGTTCACCACTTGGAAGAACCCCCACTCCCTGCACGCCTCTCCGATTCGCTCCAAGGTGGCTGCCCTCTCATTCTTGTTGCCCCAAAAGCCTCCGAGATCGACGAGTGGGATGTTGGCGTCGGAGTTGATGGAGCTAAGCACAGGTCGTTGCATAGGAGGCTTGACGTATCGCGCAGGGATAACAGGTTCACCGCTATCGGACAAGGATTGGACCCGGACAATGGGTTCAGGCCAGTCTTGTGTACGGATCATGTCGAGGTCCGGCTTCCCAGGTTGATTCTAATAAAATTAATCACATATGTACAGTGAGAGAGTGAGACAGAACCAGTAGAGAGAGAGAGAGAGAGACCATGAGAATTAATTGGGAGATGGATGGATAGAGATGAGGTTGGCGTTGGTGGTGTGTGGGGGTGGGGGTGAGCGTAGCTGCTAGCTAGTTAATAAATTAAGTTTGTTAAAAAGGGGAAGGGTGGGCGATGGTACTGGTGGAAAATGGTGTAATTGAAATGGACGTGAAAGAGAACGTGAAATTTGTGGGTTTTTGAGATGTTACTATAGTGGTAGTGGCCGAGTGGCCGGTGCGTAGCTGAAAGGTCTTTTGCTATTGATATATATATATATAGTGATTATTGAAGATGACAGCTCTCTCTCTCTCTCTCTCTCTCTCTCTCTCTCTCTCTCTCTCTCTCTCTCTCTCTCTCATGTGTATCAGTGTATGTATAAACATATAATCAATTCGATATGTAATTCATTCTTAATTTAATGACTGAGAAAGAAGATAACTGAATAATATAATTATATTTGGACCATAAATTTTAGATATTATTTTAATATCAATACAATAGCTTTGCTTTGAAGTTGTAAAATTAATTGCATATTCGATTAATTAGCTTAAAAGAGTTACATAACTTAACACTACAATTATATCCTCAAGTATGGCTCTCGTGCATTTAAATTTAAAATCATATATACAGTGAAAATTGATACAGGCTTATATTACATTTTATTTAAAATTATTTAAATTTATGCATCCTTAACCGTTTGTGATTTTATTTACTTTCTTTAGTCCTTTTTCGGGTCCCATTTGGAACTTGGAAAATAGTGAGGAAAAGAAAAAAAAAATATGAAGGAATTTGCATTTTCATGTTTGGTTATCAAAAAAAGTAAAATAATAATAATAATAAATATATCAAATTTATAAGCAAAATTTTGATTTTTACACACCATTAATATTTAATTTTTCCTAATTCTTAGTTATATTAAAATAAATTTTCCTTTTGAATAGGATTAAACATAAAAGGAAAATGCAATGGAAAATGAGTTTCATCCTCATTTTCCTTTCCTTTCCTTTCCTTTCTTCTTCCCAAGTAAAATCCTTAATTCAAACGGACCCTTAATAAAAAAAGAAAAAAAAAAGAGAAAAAAATCCAATTGGGCTTTCATAATTTTCATTTATAAGTTTCTTGACACATCTTGCAAAGAACAAGGCTTTTTTTCGACAAGCCAATTCATTTGGAATTGTGCAGATCCACTCTTTTTCTTATTCAAAGATCAGCCCTTTGCCTCTACGTTTTCACATCGAGAACTCTTTGCAAATGAAGAGATGTCAAAAGAACTTATCAATTACAAGACTAGGATATGAAAAGCACCACCACACATAGTGCGTTATTTCTCCATCAATTCCTTCTCAAAATGGACGAGCCTCTGGGATTTTCATAATGTACATAAAGAAAGTACAATCAGTATTCCATATATATAGACACACATTTATATATTTGTATGCATAGCAAGTCAAAGTCTCTCAATTTGTCATTGTACATGTCCAAACAATAACAATCTCTATCCTTGGAAATTCTAGCAAATTTGTTGATTGTTGAAGTTGATAGCAATTTGCCGTTGTGCATCGATTATTTAGTTCGTTTCCATAGTCATTGGCTGGCTTGTAGACTTCCCAGCCATTTATTTAGTTGATAAAGCAAGGTTGAGGTAGTCAAATCAAAACAAATTAATTGAAAAATCCATCCAAATAATAATAATAATAATAATAATATAATCTCATAGCTATCTGATGTTTTATTAATTGAAGCAAATTATTTGATAATTACTAAGACAGTGTTTTGGTGCACGTATTTTGGATCTTAGATTTGGATTTGAGTGAATCTGAACAAATTTTAATATAATTTTACATTACATCTTATCTAAATTCAAGTACTCTGGTAAATAAATGATTGAAGGAGTAAAAGATTTTTACTGCTTTATTTCTCCAATTGAGGATTGAGCTTGAATTGTCTTGGGTGACAATGAATTTCAAGTGATTACGTGGCTGCAGTGGGAGCACCAAATGTGGTAGGAATATCATTGACCAAATTAATACTAATAACATGTTGCAACTTAAATATCTAAAGGTGTCTAGAGTCAACAATTCTTACAATTGTTTCACATTAGAAAAATTAAACTATTCAAATTAATTATAGGTCTCATTATCAATATAGCTTGAAATTTATTTTTTTTTGCTCATATTAACTAATACATTAATGATGGTCTAGTAATAACATAATATCAAGATGAATCAGGGTTAGAAATTTGTCTAAATCGTTAATTGTTTTGTAACAATTATAATCATGTCAATCGTAATACGGTTTGGAAAAAAGAGAATGAACTATAATGGTGCTTACTTCTACTTTCAGTACCAAACAAGTTTTGGCATTGATCTTTAGCAATATATTTAACAAATTAACAAAATAAAACTCCTATAAAGTAACAGCTTTAAAAAAGGGAGGTTGTCACTGTTTCATTTCCAAAGCATATGAAAAAACTTTTGTCTCTAATTCCTACCTTAAACTCCATTTTGAATTTCCAAAACTATATACCCCATTGGAGGCAAAGCCTTTTTTTTATTTATTTATCGATAAATGATAATTATATTGATCAAATAGAATATGTACAAAAAACTTCAGACATACACCAAACAGGGAGGCCAAACTCCCAATCTAAACAAGCAGCATCAAAATTAGGAAAAACTTAGTAACAAGCACAATCAAACTTGGGCATGGGCTGAATTCTCATCCCCACATGCTATTGACTTTTTGTAGTTCATCATTTGAAATGAACGTATCGCATTTTAGCTTGTTTCTATAATTTTTTATGAATCGATTAAAAAAAAAACACACACATTTGTTGGTTTACATTTAAAAAAAAAAAAAAAAAACGATGCACTAATCTTGTTGGTGGGTTATGTATCAAATTCACGGAATCGTTCAAACTACTCATAAATGGTACTCAATTAACACACATGCTTTCAAATTTAAAAGAATAAAAGAAAATATAAAGGATTTCAGACTGTGCTCAGAGCATGAAAAATATGAAAGAAAGAAAAAGAAAATATAAAGGTTTTATTTTTTCATATTTCATATCAAGAAGATTGAATATATACATATATATATATATATATATATATATATACCAAAACAATGCATAAAAAATTAATTTTGCAAATCATCAACATCTGGATTTTTTGTGAATATTTAATCAAATTTAACTTTTTTTAATCATATTTGATTTTAAAAAAATACAAGTGAATATGGATTTTTTTTTATTTTTCTTTTCTTTTCTTTTCTTTTCTTTTTCCAAACAAAATCAATCTTTCATTGAAATGAATCTTAAAGAGTTTGCGAGAAACGATAGTCGAACTATAAAATGAGTGTCATACTAACCTCTTTTTTCTCCATTTGTGGCGTCGTTCCAGAGAGAGAGAGAGAGAGAGAGAGAGAGAGAAGAGAGCAGAGTGAATTAGAAGAGATGCCTCCGGTTGCCAACATGTAAGTATATAGAGAGAGAGAGAGAAGGAATAAAGGATGTGTGTTCCCACTAGGATGCTATTGCTAGCTCTTTAGTCAACATATTGTTTCGTTTTTTAATTTTTTTTTCAATGATCTTAGTTATTAGCATGTTTGACATTAAAAGAAAAAACTGAAAAATAAAAAAAGGAAGGCCATTGGATCTTGGCTATCGAGTTGGCTAATTAAGCAAAACCAATTAAGATAATTAGATCTTAGTTAACAACCTTCTGAATTTTTTATTTATTTTTTGTTTGCCTTGTAGACCCCCTTCTCTTTTTTCTTATCGTTAGACAATTTCCCGCTACTTAATTAGTTGGATAAACGTTATCTAAAATTTGAAACGGCCTTCGTTACCACATGCTCTAACATGTGCAACGCCTGATATATACCTAATTAAATATATTAATTTAGAATTAATCAATTATAGGATATCGCATTAACACTTGCACTCTTACGAGTGAGATGAACAGTTAAGTGTGAATCCCGATCATGTGCAAATAACTTATGTTTGTTGCTTTCAAAATGTCGCACTTTATTTTCTAAAGCTTGAAAGGATAGTTTGTAAATTTGTTAGAATTATTGAGATACATGCATTAGGACATAGCCTTTATAAGTTTATATATATACTAGTTGGGGAGGGCACTCACGTGCACATGAGGTAAAGATTATTTTAAAGATATTTTAGACAATGGTTCCAGGAGGCCTAAGGAGTTTTTTACAATCTCTCTCTCAAAATTTTACTGATTTTTTTTCTTGGAATTTCTAAGATTTTAAAGGAATTTTTTGCAGTTTTTATTATTTTACTTAAAGTGGACTTTTTTTCATCCAATTTTATACTTCTAAAGAAAATTTGAAGATTTTAAAATTTTATGGGAGAATTTGTATGGAATTTCTGCAGGAATTTTCTTCAATTTTTAGGAAATATCTGATTTTATTTTTTCTTTTTCTGTTTCTTTTGTTTTCTCATGCATTTATTGATTTTTATTGAGTGTTCTGAATTTTTTAATTTTTTTTCAAATTTTTTTGTTATATTTTTATTATTTTATATATTTTTTAAATTAAAGTAGTAGTAATTATTATTATTATTATTATTATTATTATTATTATTATTATGGGAAACTTGATAAATATTTAAATTTACAATCAAGATAACTTTTTATATACACTAATGAGCCAAGGATGGGTACTTGTCATTTGCATGCGACGAGAAGAGAGTTGGGTACATTTGGATTCGAATCTTTGAGGCCCTCATCCCACCAAATCAAAGTCTTATCTTATGGATGTAACATTGTAACCCTCGAAGTCGGCTGAGGCTCGCAAACTTCATCCTTTTAAGCAACAAACACTCCCAATTCGGAAATAGAACCAAAAATTGATTAGGTTTTCTGTGCTTAGCAATTGTGCTTGCCACTTTCTTGAGCGCATCCCCATAAATATTCTCAAGCACAAAACATAATAAAACAGAACAATGATGAATTACTCGGTGCATTTTTATCATTAATAGAAAGAAACTTAATACATTAAATTTAAATTTCTATAAATCTAAACAAAATGTGGTACAAAATTATAGCAAATTTTATTTAAATCCCCACACGCATATCTAAATTCAAGAACTGAAATATCCACTCTCAATTTTTTATTTTTTAGTTATTTTTAGTAAAAGAAGGTGATACCTCCTAACTTTATTAGAAAACCCCTCACTTATGACGGAGGAAACAACAAAAGCAAATTTTAAGACCCTAAAACTAACTTAACCAACATAAACCAAATATCCACTCTCAAACACAACTCATTGAATAAAACCAAAGCCGTGATTCGTGAAGTCATGAAATTATGTTCAATCTCATGTTACCCTCTTATACTTTGAGTTGAGCAATGATTCAAACACTAGGAGTGCTTTCGAAGAGAGGAAACCAATTTTATTGATAGTGAGAGAAAGCTACCATAGACCCATAACCAAGTTCAGAGCCAGAGCCAGAGCCACACGAGCTATTATAAAATAAAAACACAAACAAGCACCATCTACAGAGCATCTAGCACATCATATTACATTCCCATGCATCTTAATCTGCTCCTCTATTCTCATTACCGCAAAACTCCTTGAGGTCCTTAAGGATCCTCTCTCATAACTTAACTCCTTCAGCCCCCTTAACCACCTCCCCCTCTTCCCCATCACTCTGTTGCATCACTATATATACTTAAGAATCCATGGACCGACCCATTGTCTCCACCATTTGCCTGTGTACCGTATAACAATTAAAACTATACATTAGACGCAAGATCAAAGATCTTTCCAGGCATTGATTTCCTACTGAAGGAAGTTGCAACTCAATTGAGTAGCAACTATCAGCTGGAATGTTTTTTGAGGAAAAAATGAAAAAAGAACTTCTAGGTAAGGATGGGTTGTTAAAATCACATCAAGAAATGTAAGCAAACCTTTGAGTTGAATTTGAATTTACCTGGATTTAGACAAAACCAAATACAAAATTAATATTAATTTTGCACAAATTTACCCAAACCCAACTTCCATATCTAAAATCATGTTCCAAACACAGCAACAATTTAAAAAAAAAAAATCTAACCTTTTCATTAGAGGATCAGTAAGGTAACCCACACAAAAGAGTTCTTTTTTTAATTTGAGAAGGCAAAAATTATGGATGTCAAACATGAATAATCTATCAGCATTTTTTATTTTTTTTTAAAGGACGGCACCTCCATTTATTTATTCACTTTTGGCGGAGGTATACTGTGGTTACAAGACAATTAAAGGGCGAAACAAAAGATAAAACTTTAAAGGCCTCCCAAATAACACCACCAACATCTAGCCAAAATAGGATTACAAGTCCAATCAAAACAAAACAAAACAAGGACCTACAAAATAAATCTCACATAACAAAACAAACAAAAAATAAACAACATAAGACATAAACCAAAACCAACAAGAAATCAGCTAAACATACCTCCCGTACCCATCTTCTCCAATTTATACAACCCATTGATAACTCTAGGGTGTTGACTACTATTTAAATAATCTATCAGCATCACATGATTATTCAGCATCACATGAATCAACAAATCCACATAGAAAGAGAAGAAATCAAATCAGGAAGTCATACTCAATTGCAATTAAATCAAACCAGCAACATGCACATGAACACTAAGAGGAGCCAAAGAGAGTTCTGATAACTATTTTCAAAATGAGGCTTGTCTAGCAGGATTGGTGAAAAGGAAAATGTAAACAAACTAAATCCGGTGACACAAGGGAAGTGGCCTTCAATTGATGATATGGAATCAACATTGGCTGAATAGAAAGTTCAGCAACAAGAAGTCCATAAATGTAGGCATCAGCTTTCTTTGTAAACCGGATAATGTATTCTAGAGATATGTAACCTCTTATATGAAGAACCATAATTAAAAGAAAGAATTAAGAATTAGTGATTCGAGCACTCTTGGAAACTTTCACATGTATTAATTTACAACATTAAGTATTGTTAAGTTCCCACGGAGCAAAACTTTCAGAAAAATACTTTGTTACGTTGAGTATTAATTAGCCATGCTAGTGCTGACATGACTCTGACCTTCAGAGAAATACCTTGCTAGCTTAATATCTGCTATTATAGGCTTCACTCTTTGTCTAGAAGAATATTGATAGCTTCAATGTGTCTGAATAATTTTGACCCTCCAAACCTTCACAAAGATACGCTAGACCTTCTGCCATGCTGATAAGGATGCCAAATCTCCTCTCCTAGTTTAAACTTTTCTTCCTCTTTAAATCTGATAACAAATGCCATGCTAAGGAAAAGAAAAGACACCACTGTCTTAGCATTTAGTCGGAACTTGCATAAAATTTTAAAATATATATATATATATATATATACAAAAGCCATGACTAACTTCAAGATCAGTATTCATGACCAGGAGGCTTTCAGGTACTTCAACGTTGCAACTGAGAAGTTTAAAGAGATTTCTGTGTTGAACCTAACTGACTAGATTAACTTCACTGAGACTGATCCATCCATTGTACAGTATTGAAGAAGAGCCACTTTAGTGCAATTTACCTCTTATGAGGTAAGAGTAAAAACTGAACCATAATGTATGCAACAGACAGTATGCAAAAACTGAACCATAATCACCTTGGCTAGTTTTCTTTCTTTTTTTGGGACTAACTTTTATAAGGTCATTTTACTTGAAACTGATACCAAATTCTGCAATCATTCTGGAAATTTCTGAAGACCATCCATGTCTGTTACTGAAAGATACATCACTGATTGAAAATCACCATATCTAATCTTCGAATATCAATCTACATCCCTGACTAATGTGTTCCACCCTAAACCAATGATTGTACTTTAGACCAGGCTAACTGAGCTTCAATTGGGTAAAATTTAGTCAAATTGAGCTAGAACCTGCCTAGATTATAAAAAAGTTGCTTGAGGTGAGAACCAACTAATATCCAAATTCAGAAGGGTTTGATTCGCAGGTTTTCCAGAGGGGCACACATTCAAAAAACCAGGTGATACCATTTGGATTATTTAATAATGCATAATCGTAACCCATCCTCCTCAAATTAATAGGGTAATAGATCATCACATCATTATTTCCCATTTGAGTGCGCACTAGCATGTGTCAGGTGTAAAAAATGTACTGAAATGTCTATAAATTTTTTTGTGGACAGGAGAGTGAAACAGGTCTTATTCATTTTAAGGGCTAGTTCTAATTGTTGACATGACATCCTACATTCATTGATGAAAGAACAAGTGACACCATAATGTCCATCATGCAACTTACCATAACATATTCAAGATCTACTTTCAATTTGGAAAGCTGCTCAACAATTTCTGCTTCGTGGATTTGCCCAAGCATAGCACATTGTTGTTTCTCTGATCTTATTCTTATTTCAATCTTCCTTGCTCTTTCGATATGCTCTTTGATCTTAAGATATTGAATTTCAAGTTTGTGGTTGTGAGCTTACATTTCTATTTGATGAATTACTAACCATGTCGATCTTGGACATTTCGCTTTAACCTTGTTGATTTAAAATTGTAATCATTGTATAAAATTTATTTCAGAATGACAATACATCTGAAAATCACAGTATCGGTATTAGTGGTTGATGGCAAATCTTTGAGGGTTTATTACCACAAATATCATGCTGACCTAACAAGGCTTTCACATCTTGTTTTGATGGTAACAAATAAAGGATGGTTTAACAAATTTGTGTTCAAGTGTTGAGATTTCAGGAACTCTAAAATAACAAGTTCAAAAAGATCAAGAAAGAATGACCAAAGATCACCGAGTGCTTAAAGTCATACTACATTTACAAAGTGATCAAGTGGAAGCTCAAGGAGACTCATATAGTCAAAGCAAATGAAGCTCAAAGAATAATCAAACTCAAGGAAAAAGAAAGGATGTTCATGAAGACTTCAAAGAACAAAAGAGTTTTTAAAGTTTTAGGAAGCTTCATGCAAGTACTTCAACTCTAAATATCATTTTGGATGAGATGAAGCACATTCGGGGATAAAATGGACTTAAAGAAATTATTTTAAAAACCCCGGAAAATATATTTTAAATGTAAGAAAGCAATAAAGCCAAGGGTTTTGAAAACAAAGAGAAAAACAGAATTTTTATCTGTTTAGGCGACTGAGGAATAAACTTTAGGCGACTGAAGATTTTCCTGAAAGAATTCTGAAGAGGCAGTGTAGCCTCGGGCGACTAAAGTTGGACCTCAGGCGCCTGACCCTGTTTTAAACAAAAAAATAAAACAGTGTACTGAAGGCTCAGGCGACTGAACCTCAACAACGGCAATATTTTTTAAATATTTTAATTTCAAATTTAAATTTCTTGCACCCCAAACTTTCTAGAAACTTGGGAGACACCCCAAGTAATCTTGGGCAGCACGAATAAGACTCTTTCTAAGCCTATAAATACATGGTCTATGAAATCAAATAATACCAAGAATTGAAAATCATCTCTTAAAGCTCTCTTGCTCTCAAAGCTTTCTTGCCTACTGAATTGCTGCTAATCAGCTGAGATTATTCTGAGTTTCTAATTTCTTTTCTGAGCAAAAATTCTGAGTTCTTGAATCTTATCAAGGGAAGAATACCGGTGAAATAATTCTTGAGCTTCATACTTCATTCTTTTTTATATTTTGATTGAAGTATATTAGTGATTTCAAATTGTACTAACCAGCTCTATCTAAGAGCATTCTTTGTACATATTTGATCTTATTTTTGTAATTTTTGACGGTTCAAGGTTGCTTGGATTGTTGGACCAAGCGTGGGGTATCGCTTGGAGAGGGGGCTCTACCCTTAAGGAGGTTGTAACGGTTTGTTGCGCTCGAAAAGGAATGGTATAGTAGAAACTTTAGGTGGTATTGGCCTAAGGCGGGGACGTAGGCTGGGGATAAACCGAACCTCGTAAAAAATCTCGGTCTCACTCTTAACCTTTCTCTTTATTTTCTACATATATAAATTGTGTGGTGTGTATTCAAAGTGCAGGAAGTCAAAACCGAGATTGAGAGGACTTTTGACTTAAGAAAGTACGTTAATCTTTTGCGAAAATCTTAAAAGGAGTACGTTGATCATTTGTGGAAATCTTAGTTGAAAGAAAGCAAACAAATTTCATTCTTAACAGGGCTTGAATCAAATATCCACAGGGCTATAACCAAACTCTACTTTGAGTGTTTGGAATCAACAAAGTGCTGCAGCTTGTTTATTGTGTGGATTGGATTATTTGGTTGTTGTTTGCTTGTGTTGAGATTGAGTGTGGTTTGTGAATTGGTTAAATATCTAAGTATTATTGTGTGATTGCTAAAAAGGTTGTGAATTCATAAAAAGCTTATAAAGAAAATTTTAATAACCCAATTCACCCCCCTCTTGGGATTACACCTCAACTTTCATATCAAAAAATAATAAATAACATAAAGACATTAGCTTTCACAACTCATGCATTCATGCAACATAAACATTTTAGCACTAATTCAAATTACCAGTTAAAAGTCTCCCAGAAATCTGATATTATTATATTATGCACAGACAAGATGGAGCCAATATATGAACAATGTGCTATTGCTCAGTGATGCAGATTAGTTTTGAGACCAAGACTGGCAGTAACTTTGGACCCAAACATGAGTATTTATGCTGATAATTAATCCCCAATAAGTACAATGACTCATATTACACACGCACACACACACACACACACACATTGAAAGAGCAATAAACAAATGTTGTTATAAACAGCATGAGATCTACCTAAAACAGCTTCACTCTCTGCTACCTACGTCTGATCAAACAAGCAAGTGAAGAACGGGAAGCATGCTTCACAAGCTCAAATGAACAAGATCAACCACAAAAGATAGGTTTTCAACTTTTATTAGGTAGTTCTTGCTTTCATAACTACACTGCTTCAACAATTTCTTCACAAAATGAAGTGCATTCTAAGAGAATATAGTAATAAAACTTCTTGCCTTACCTTTTGCAACCCACAATTGGATGCTTCAACAAAACCCCAACTCATGCAAAGAAATAAATGGCAATGAATTCCCAAAACGCCATTGAACTTAATAGTTGCTAGAGTGATTGTCTAGCAGATGCTATGCACCCATTTGGAACATCTTAAAAAATAAGTACTTATTTAGGAAAAGTACTTAAGTACCCGAATCAATTTTGGTTT
Organism: Malania oleifera; assembly: GCF_029873635.1. Taxonomy (NCBI): domain Eukaryota; kingdom Viridiplantae; phylum Streptophyta; class Magnoliopsida; order Santalales; family Ximeniaceae; genus Malania; species Malania oleifera. The sequence goes on along the minus strand of NC_080426.1, from coordinate 3,789,413 downwards.
ACACTTAAACAAATACTTATTTCAAAAAATATTTTCTAAACTACTTTAATTAGGAAAAATAAGTATTTTTTGAAATGAATATATTTATGAAAAAAAAAAAGAGTACATATCTAAAAAAGTATTTATATTCAGTACTCTCATACTACTACTAGATAAATACTTTATCATATAAGTACTTTTTCATTAGTAGTTCCAATTTCCAAACAATCCTATGTGCTAAAGCCGATAGTCAAAATTTACATAACCATCCAAAAAATTGAGCTCACTAATAGAATTGCTAAAGCACCTAAAGCTAACGAAACTCGGCTCCCTAACTACCGTTAAGTCTTTAACACCAAGCCCACAAAACAGGGTACTCAATAGTTCACAATTAGTACAATTTCCTTTACAAAGAAAATTTCATATTGCTTGATTTGGTTGGATCAAATATCAAGCATTTTGTGGCATACATACCAGCTGTTTTAACATTTGAAAAAAAGAAAAAAGGGAAAGACATCCAGAAGTCGATCTAATGACAGAAGAACCACAATTTTAGCGCCACTTATGCATGCTTGAATTAGCATAGTTAAAAAACCAAGTGAAGGGCAGCCCACTTGCAGAAGAACCACAATTTTAACGCCACTAATGCATGCTTGAGTTAGCATAGTTAAAAAAACAAGTGAAGGGCAGCCCACTCGACAAGATCATCACAAATATATTTCAGCACAAGCCTAAATGTTGATGTTTTTCTAAAATAAAATTGCAGAAGTTATATTCCAAGATAAAAGAGATGAAATATATAAGTTGTGATTATGAAATTTTAGCTCGAGGAAAAACCAAAAGTTTAAAATAATCGGCTTTTCTTGAAGCATGACATGAAAAGTTAAAGGAATAACCTTTTTCCAAGAGTTCATCAATAACCACATCTGCGTGTGAAAAATAAAATAAAATAACTCTAATAAAATAGACATAAGATTACAAAAAAAAAAAATATGGCCAGACACACACTAAAAAAGGTTAAATAAAAATAATAGCATGCTGTACTAAGAAAAATAGGTGCTGATTTTAGCTTTTCAAACCAAGAACAATATATTCCTAAAAACAAAAGGCCACAACTCAATCAATTACCTGACCCAGCCAAAAAAAGTCGGATGAATTGAGTGGGCTCGAAGGACTTAAGCCAGTGGAAACCATGAATGCCAACAACCAAGCAACAACTAAACCCCCCAGCCAATGATGGTTAAAACCCTAGGCTCTCAACACTACCATCTACCTTGAAACAACCTTTTATCAAAATCATTGAATTTTTCACAGGCAACGTCAACCTTGTTGTTGGCGAGGAGCTGCGAGAAGGAGCAACACTCAGCGTCCATGTGGTTCTCAAAGAAGAATCTGGAAACGAGCATCATCGGACACAGACTACTAACCCAGGCTTTGCTAGTGAACAAGGTCTCCATGGAAGACAGAGGCCAGAGAGTGGTTGTCAGGCAAGAGGATATCGAGACTACTGAGCTACTTCATGGTCATGTCTTCATAGAAGACATGAGCAACATCACGCAGTGAACCTCTCTGCCTTCCTCTCTTTCTTTTACCAAAAACCCACTGGAAGAATAACATAATGCAGGGATAAAATTGGAAGCACACTTCACTGTTCCAAGTTTCAACTCACCAACTTTTAGGATTTCAAGTTAACCAACATGCTATAAGATAAAAATAATTTACAAAATGAAACTTCACCACATTACAACCATAAGGCATAAGCACATGTCGTACTAGAAAATGAATACAGAAACAATTGTTTTCTCGAGCAACACAGAGAGGAATCCCAATAGGCACCATTCAAACCAGTAGATATTATAGCAATAAACGAATTCTCAAGGGGACAGAAGCAATGATAGAGGAGTGGATTATCAGCCTGATCCATGTTTGATTGAGGGCCAGCAGGTAGTATGTGCTCTAGGAGCTAATGGAGATACCATTGCTGGTTGTTCTAGCCAAACTAATAGAACCATAAATGAAGGAATTACTGCTGTTAAAAACAGGAAAAATGGGAATAAAGGAGGTGGTCCAATTCAACAAGCTAAAAGGGGGGGCCATGCTAAATGAAGGCTTCTGTATGGAATATCAGGGGACTTAATATGCCCCTGAAACAAAAAGGGATCGAAGATCTTATTAGAAAAAACAAATTGGATATTATAGGGATTTTGGAAACTAAATTGTCATTGGAAAAATTGGAAAAAATGATGAGTAGGAAATTTAGTTTGTGGAAAAAGTCAATAACTTTGAGCTACATGAGGGTGGAAGAATCCTAATTCTGTGGAATTCTCATAAGGTGAAATTGTAGGTATGCCATAAAAGTGAGCAGACCATACATTGTTTGATCAAATGCCAAATAACATTGAATGAATTCCTTATAAGTTTTATCTATGGATTTAATACAATAGTTGCTAGAAGATCATTATGGATGGACATTATCCAAACTAGAAATGTTTATACTGGTCCTTGGATGCTTATGGGAGATTTTAATTGTGTTTGGAATAATGAGGAGAAGAGGAATGGTGTACTTGTGTCGATGTATGATATGAAAGATATAAGTGAATGTTTTGATATTGCAGGACTGACTGACCTAAAATCCTCAAGATGTTTTCTCACTTGGTCTAATGGGAGAGTATGGTGCAAACTTGACAGAGTTATGGTGAACCAGGGATGGTTTATGAATGACTGGAATGCACAGGTCAATTTCCAGTTTCCTAGGAGTATGTCTGATCACTCAATGTCTCTGGTTTCCTTGTTTGCAGAACAGGAATTGGGGAGACTTCCATTCAAGTTCTTCAATATGTGGACAATTCACCCTGAGTTCCAGGAGAGAGTTAAAGATGTCTGGCAGGGAAGCTTTGATGGTTGCATGCAATACTGTTTTGTTAAGCAGCAAGCTTTAAAAAAATCATTAAGGTCTCTGAATGCCTTACATTACTCTCACATTTCAGCTCGTGCTGAGAGGGCAGATGCTGAATTAATGGAGATCCAGAGTAAGTTACATGATGACCCCTCTTGTGTAGAGTTACAAGAGGAATTGAGGAAAAAGAAATGTGAAGCCATTAGATTGGAGAGTGCTAACAGAATGTTTTTATCCCAATTGGCAAAGTGTAAATATATGAGACACAATGACAGGAACTCTTCTTTTTTCCATGTTGTACTAAGGAGGAACAGATGCAAAAATCATATTGCAGCTGTAATGAAACAAAATGGGGAACTTACAAAGTCATATGATCAAGTGGCTGCTGAATTTGTGAATTACTACTCTCAATTAATTGGCACTGAGTGTTGCTCCAAGATAAATGTTCGGGTGGTAAAAAGGGGTCCTGTCTTGAATGACTTGAGAAGGAACGAAATGATACAACTTATTTTAGATGAGGATATCAGAATGGCTTTGTTCAGCATAAGGGACGATAAAGCACCAGGGCCTGATGGTTCTCTGCAGGTTTTTATAAAAAGGCGTAGAACACTATTGGTTATGAATTCAGTCAAGTTGTGAAGGAATTCTTCCAAAACAGCAGATTACTAAAGCAAATAAATCATACATGTATAGCCTTAATTCCGAAGACTCTCATGCTTGTTCAGTCAATGATTATCGTCCAATATCATGCTGTAATGTAGTGTATAAAGTTATTGCAAAATTGATAGCAAGCAAAATCAAACCATGTTTAGAAGATCTGATAAGCGTAACTCAAGCAGCATTTGTTAAAGGGAGAAACATGGTGGAAAACATCTACTTGGTGCAAGAATTAATAAGAGGATATAAAAGGAAAAGAATATCTCCAAGATGTCTTTTGAAAATTGATTTGAAAAAAGTGTATGATTCGGTATCATGGGGTTTTCTGGAAGATATGTTGGTAAATCTAAACTTCCCTGCTGAAATGTTGTCACGACCTGCTCATTTTTCCACATATATATTTTTTTTTTATCATCATAAAATCAATACCACACATCTCACATTTCAGCTCAGCAGGTCACAATCCACCTAGACCCGTGAGTACCAGGAATATATCAGAACATACAGCAGAAGCCCTAACAGCAGAAAACCTACAATAATGTACATTTCAACACCATATATATTACAATATACCAGAGTTACTACAATCATTGTATCTCAAAATATACATCCCAAAAATCATATCTAGAGACATATTCCCCAACATCTAACAGTCCTTACAAAAACTTACCCTTCACAGAGGGCAAATAAACAACACTAATTCTGCGGGGCCTTTCCCGCTCTCCTATCCGGGGCTCTTGAAAAGTTTATAAGATTTAGGGGTGAGACACCTCTCAGTAGGGGAAATAAACTAATACCAGTGTGTGGCAACATGAGTATTCTGTGTTCTACATATACTATACATATCATATTTAGTACTGTATATCAAATCTGGGAAAACATATGTATATCAAAACATGGCAGAGCATAGTACATTTTCATAAACACTTCTCATCTCATATAATAATAATAATAACATAAAAGCAATCCTAATAGGTTAGCTGGCTGTTGTCATGTATTAACCCACATGACTGGGTTGTGTGGCCCAAAGGCGGGACTCGATAATGGTTGACCGACAATGAAGTTAAAAGCTTCAGGAATGAATTTGAGAGAGCCCCCCCCCCTTCTTCCTTTGCTATGGCATTTTGCGCAGGAGACCTACGGAGTCTCTCTCTCTCTCTCTCCTTTCATTCTCTCTCCCTCTCTCCTCAGTTACGTGGCGAATTCTCGCCCGATCGAGAATAAGAAGATATCGTCTGACTCCATTCTCTACTGCCGTCATTTCTACTTGAGCGAATCGATGGTAGGAGCGGCGTAGGCGTATCTCCTAAGGTAAGCCAATTTTTCCTTTTTCTTTAATTTCTTGCAAACTATAAGCCTGATTGACAAACGAACACTACCACGAGAATCTAGAGATGATTCTCTATAAGTCTAACGGGATGAAATTCTTGTGAGATCGTTGTGGGCAAAACCTCAAATTTGGGGTACGGGGGTTATTAAGGGACTTATTTTTAATTAATTAGTATTAATTAAGAAATACTAAATTATTGAGCATCTGGGGTTGAAATAGGATTTCTAAAATTTAGGACCCGGGTGAGAGCCGTGGGTGTAATTTTGGGACCCACAGGCAAAATTCAGAAAATTAAGTGGGGCTGTTAAATGTTAGTTTAAATATTAATTTGAGGTATATGAAGCCTAAAGAAGGTTAGATGGGTATTATTTTGAAGAAATTAATTAATTAATTTGGGGAAAATGTAAATTACAGGAGTTTAATTTCGGGCGCCAAAGGCGTAGAATTTGGGTGTTAACGAGTCTCTCAGTAAGTCAGGTAAGGAAAATAAATTATAATAGTATTTTGAGAATTACTGTTTAAATTAAAATGTGAAAATGTGCTTATGATATTTTGTCTGGAAATTATTACGATATAAATATCAGATAAATTGTGTGGCATTTGAGTGATTTTAAATTGTCATATTTTGGGAGTGTGAAATATAACGATGAGTAATTTCTGAGAACATATTGAAATGAGAATTATTGATGTGATTAGTGAAAAATAATGAAATATGACATTTATATGTGACTAGAAATGTTTTGCCTAAAAAATGAGATTTTGTAAATTACTGATATTGGAAAATAATGAAATGTGACATTTATTTGTGAGTGAAAATTATTTGCATAAGAAAAGAGTTTGTACAAATTATTGATATGAGTATTTTGGGAAAAAGTGAAAAAAATAAGTGAAATATGATATATATATATATATATATATATATATATATATATATATATATATATATATACACTATTATGAGATAATTGAAACTGCACAGAAAATGATGAGAATATTTATACTGAACTGAATTGTGATATACCGAAATATGATTGATGAAATGCCAATACTGTGACAACCTGAATAAAAATGGAATTTGAATAATTAAGAGGGAGAGAAATAAAAACGAAAACAGAAGGAGGCCATAGACTTCGTCGACGACATTGCATTTTGGGGATAAAAATAAATTTTAAGAGATTGCCTGGATTCGTCGACGAATACAGGGGTTCGTCAACGAGTGCAGAAGAAAATTTGTCGACGAATACAGGGATTCGTCGACAATAAAATGCCGAGCGGGGTTTTTGGCTGCTCTGAATTTCGTCGACGAATACAGGGTCTCGTCGATCGTCGATGAATTTAATGAAGGGCTCGTCGACGAGGTGACATGTCTCGTCGACGAATCTGACCCTATAAATTGCTAAAAATCTGATTTTTATTCACTTTTAACGCTCCTCTCACTCTCTCTCTCCTACGCTTCTCTCTCACTTCTCTCTTTGATTTTTGCCCTGTCAGTCGCCGGATCGAAGATTTAAGGCTACCACGATGCTCCTGGGGAAGTTCTCTACGAGTTTGCCAAAACGGATCGTTGGGGAAACGAAGTTGGAAATCATCCCTAAGTTGAGGTAAGGCTTTTCAAGCCAAATTTGGTCTTGTGATAGTTATAGGAAATGATGTACATATGAAAATACTGAAGTTTAATACTGCAAATTTTAAGTTTCAGGGTATTAATCAGGAACTCCTACAGGGGTCAGGCTAGGATATTTTACGGGCTTTCTTAGTAGTCAGATAAAGGAATAAACTAAAGCAGTTATTTTCCATATAAATTTTTATTAATTATGAGTAAAGCTATTTTTAGAAAAGCATATGTTATACTTGTTATTGCGAATGAAATGTACGAATGAGAAAATACTGCTATGATGATAAAATGTATACGGATGTATGAGATGTCAGAAAATCACGATTTTAGAAATAAAGTATGATTTTTAAACAACATATATGTGGCATAAACATTATTTTACATGAAATGTATTATGATAAGAAAAATTTTACAAGTAAAGCATATTTTTAGGTATTATGAAAAGGCGAGTTATGTTGTGATGATTTTGACGAATAGATGATAAATGATTTATTTTCAGAATGTATGTACCTGAAACGATTTCGGCATGAGGCCGTATTTATGTTATCGGCACGAGGCCGTATTTATTTATGATTTCGGCACGAGGTCGTACTTATGAAATTATGAAAGATGCTATATTACCATGTACTATACATTATCAGAACCTGGATGTTGGTTTAGTTCAGTTTAGGAGCACGGTACCGTATCTATATGTAAATCAGATATCTACGTTCAGATTAGTGCTAACCATCCCACGAGGGGATGGGGGATGGATAGTCGATGTGGCTTTCAGTAGAGTGTGGACGTCCACTTGGCAGTCCGGACCAAGGTGTGGCGAGCCCATCGTACGTACAGACATATTTGACTCGGCAGTGGTCGGCCAGCCATTGTCAGGTCCCTCCTTCGGGCTTTACAACCCGTCATGGAGGGTAATACATGACACCAGCTAGCTATTCATCCTGAGTATATTTTCAGTATTACAGTTATAGCAGATGTCTTATATACGTTATAAGTTATTAGCAAATATGAAATGTATAATTATTTTGTATGATATGACGAATGTTTTCCGATTTATGAAATATATTGTATATGTATAATTGCAGTAAATATTCATGTTGCCACACAGGTGTATTTAGTTTATTTTCCCTTACTGAGAAGTGTCTCACCCCTGAATATTAAATGATTTTCAGGAAACCCAGAAGGACCGGCGGGTCAAGGCCGCCGCTGAGTGGGTTTAGCTTCCCTACTAGAAGGGTAAGCGTTGAACTAGGATTAGGAAATTTTTGTTGTATGATCCTAGTGTTATTTTGACTTTTTGGAAGAGTGTAAATAAATACAGTATTTTGGGAAAGTAAATAACTCTGGTATTATGCTTTTTGGATAGATGATTGAGATTTTATTTTACTGCTGCTTAGGTTTACACTATGAATGACAGGTGTCCCCGTTACCCGCGGGTACGGGTTGACTTTTCCATTCATTATATTACATTTTTATGTTAAAGGAAATTAGGGTTGCTACAAATACCGCTTAATGATTGCGGGTATGTGGTAGTAAACCCTGTTGGATGATTATGATATTGAGCACGGTACCATTGCTAGTGGTGTTAGTGCAACCACACAGACTATTGGAGCATGTGGCGTGACAGTCGACTGAGCCATTTTGTAGGGTTGTTGTGCCCCCTGAGTTCGGATCAGAGTTATAGGCCGGCCAATCGTACTACAGACGCGATATGTGATATGATATTTGATCCAACCGGGTCGGCCAACAGTAGTTAGATCCAGTCTTCGGACCGCACAACTTTGACCATGGGGGGAAGCATGGCATGGATAGAAAGATCCTCAAGGTGGCCATGAGTTACAGACGCGATGTTGGTATATGATACCAAGGATACTCATAAGCCGGAAAGTAAAATGAAAATGAAAAGTGAAAGAATGATAAAATTGGCTAAAATGAGAAATGAAAGAAAGAATGGAAATTGAGAAATAAAGAGTGTTAAATATGAGAAATGAACAGTGTGAGTTAATGACATAGATAATTGAGGCGAAGTGAAACTCTCCGCCTGACGGCTTACTGAGTAAGGTGAGTGCCCTGATAGGTATTAGATGTGGTCATACTTGACTACATAACGTGTTAGGGCAGAGGGAAGCTACTTGTATGGGCGGGTAATCTTCCCTATTCTCAGGAACTTCGCAAATAATTATGTGATTGAAATCATTGAATTTGAGAAATGATTTTTAAGCTTATAAAAGCTTGTGTTGTATATCTATATGACTATGAGAATATATTTTCTAGTGTACTTTCTCAGGTGAAATGATGATTTGAAAAGTAAAGTGTATTATAATTGTACTCATATGGCCACACACTGTAAATAATTTATTCCTTCTTATTGATATGTGTCTCACCCAAATTATCTAAATTTTTTAGGGAATAGGGATAGACTAGGTGATGGAGTTCCGTGATCATAGGGAGCTGGGACCCTGACACACAAGGTGAGTTTTTGGATTAGGGAATGTGTAATTTCCCCTAGAGTTGAGTAGTTTTTGAGTTTGTGATAATGATGTATATGTGTGTATGTAGATACTCTGGATATTGTATTCTGAATTATATAAATACACTGTCTTCCACTGTTAAGTTTTATAAATAAAATGGTTTTTTACTCGATACCCAATGCGGGTCGGGTTGTACGAATGGTAATAGGGTTGTTGATGTGGCCGATTTGTGAATGTTATGGATGACGTGTGAATATTTAATTAATTTATTTATTATAAAAAAAAATTGTATGAAAATTGGGGCGTCACATTAAAAGAGTATTACTTGAAAAATTCTTGGTCTTGATCTTAATTTGCCTGAAATGATTTACATTGATTATTTATCTTTATGCATATTGTGAGGGGCAGCCTTGTAAAGGCAACCTCATTTTGCTCCTTCTTTGTTATCATAAAAAAGGGGGAGATTGTTAGTTTTCCTAGGTTTCATCTCGTTTTGATAATGACAAACCAAGACATTTAATTGTGCTACTAAGTGTGTTCATAGGAATTAAGGTATTAAGCACAATAACAAGATGCAAATTGGAAGCCCTGAAGCATACAAGATGATTGTATCTGGCTATAATCAATGGAGCTTATAAAGACGAAACTTGAAGACTATGGCTATGATCATGACGCTCATGAAGACCAAGCTTGAAGAATTAAGAGAATTTTTCTTATGTATATTGCAAATAGAACTTATGTAAGTACACTATCTTTGATTACTTGAACAAGCTTAGGTGACCTTAGTTGGACTCTAGGCACTCTAAATTTCATGAAAACTAAGGGTTTTGATTGCTTTAGGAAGTTTAGGCGATTGAAGTAGGGCATTTAGTCGACTGAATTACCACTGGAAGTGCACAATTCATATTCTAGGTATTTCGGGTGACCGAACCTTAGATGTCGGGTGATCAAATTTGCAATTGACTTGCACAAATTTCAAGTTCAAGTAGTTTGGGCGACAGAACCCCAGAAGTCAATCAACCGAGAATGCTAGTGACTTGCCCAATTTTCGGTTCCAGGTAGTTCGAGCGACCGAACCTACAAGATTCAAATTTCAACAACTCCGAAACGGCTAGATTTTCAAATATTAAATTATTAAATACGTCCAACGGTTATAAAACGGCTAGTTCATTATCTTGCCTATAAATATAAGTTTCTAAACTTGTTCTAGCACATGGAAAGGTATTGATATTGATTGGATTTGATTTTTATTATTATTGGTATCACTAATACATGATTCCAAGTTTTTGATCTTTGTTGAAAAACCTTTTCACGAATTTTGCAAATTTTTTGTTCATCTTTCAAGTGCTCACCTTCTAGTTACTCCTTGAGCTTCATTCATAATCATTTGAGAGTGTATTAGTATGATATTTTCATTGTACTTATCTGCTAAAGTTTGGAGCATTCATTGTACATCGATTTTGATTGATTCCACTTTGTAAGGGCATCTCTGCCTACTGAAGGAGAGAGGCATCCGGGCCTATTGAAGGAAATAAGTTTCTCCACCTATTGAAGGAGTGTTTAGTGGAATCCTCAATTGGGTTACTTGAGGCAAGGACACAGGCAAGGATAGTAGAACCTTGTAAAAATACGATTTTATTCTCTTCCCTTAACTCTTTAATTTCGTCATATTTGCATTCATACATACTTATTGTGATTATTAATAGTCTTTGGATATTTAGTTCAATTGCTTTAAATCGTAGCAAAAATTAATTAAGTGTTATTTTCTTGAATAAGTGCATGGATGAGATATAGCCATTTTTTAAAGGAGATTGTGCCAAAATTTTTACAATAATTTCATACATTGAATGTGTATGAAAGTAGTCAATGAAATTTGTAAACATACTAGTATCGATTGTTCAGGAAAATGTTTTCTTTGAACACGTGCATGGATGGGATATAGTCATTTTTTAAAAGGAGGCTCTAGCGAAATTTTTACAGTAATTTGATACATTGCATGTGTATAAAATTCATAGTGGTGACACCAGATAAGTACCACGAATTCCACATGCACAAATTGAATGATCTACTACAATCAAGACAAATAAATAAGTGACTTGGAATTCCTTATGTAGAAGTGTTGAATTTAATAAGTATTAATAGTAAGTGTTGGATTGGAGAAGCCCTGAAAATTACAAGTGGCAAATTAGAATTATTAAGATTTTTAGTTAACAATTTTAATAATTATTATTTTTAATTAAAAATAATCTTGTTATTAGTATACATTTATGACGTATGACTATTATATTAATTTATGAAAAAAATAATATTTTTAATTAAATTAAAATTTTTAATTTATTCTATGTGAAAATTTAAATTAATAAATAATTATTCGTTCTAAATATTTAATTTATTATTATTATTATAAATAAATAAATAAAGAGAACACAAAAAATTGAAACAATCCATGTTACATATTTTAGTTAAAAATATTTTTGAAAATAACATACTTTGATTATTAATAAAAAAAAAAATTGAATGCACAGTAAATCTCTCTGCTTAGTGAGATTTGAATGGCAACCTAAATGAATGTTAACGCGTGACAAGCAAATCTCGAACTTGGTCTAAGGAGATTTTTCTAGGAAAAAAAATGGTCTTGACACGTGATAAAACTCGCTATTTGGTCCAGTAGGATTACGTGAGCGTCATTCTGAAAAATATTTTTCCAAATAGGGTATTATTTAATATATTTTAAAATAATGATAAACTGAAAAAAAGTATAACAAAACAATGCATAAAGATATAATTTTAGAAATGATCAACATTTGAGTTTTCTGAATTTTTAATCGTATAAAACAAGTTATCATTTTTTGATCATATCTAATGTAAAGAAAAAAAAAAACAAATGAACATAAATTTTCTTAAATTTTTTTTTTCTATGTCACGACATCCCTGGAGCGCAGGTGCCCCAGGGTGGCAAAATAAAAATTATTTAATTTATTTTCGGGAAAAACGGTGTAATGGAGTCGCCAATAACCTCTTAATGTGGTTAGAACATTTAATTACTACCCAATTAAGGGTAAAATCGATCTGTGCTACCAAAACCGGGATCGGGAGCTCGGTTACGCAAGGGGAAGGTACGAGCATCCCCTACGCGCCCGTTCTTACGGACGTTCTGAATTAATAAGAAATTATCCCACCAATTAAATTTAATAAATCTTTTAAAATTACTCCCTTTTGTGAATTTGTGAAATACACAGGTAAAGAAATTAATCACACAAAAGTATACATAATATATATATATATTCCCTCAAAACTAGGATACAGGGAGCTCGAAAAGCTCATACCCTTTTGTTACAATCATAGGTAAATACACACATGAAAATAAATAATACTATAAAATAATAAATACCATAATACATAATACAAAGTATAAATATACCAAAGAAATAAAAATACTAAGAATATTTAATATTGGTAATAAGAAATAATAATAATAATGGTAACAATAATAAAAACATATTACTATAATAGCAACCATACTAATAATATTACATTAATAATACAACCCGACCCTAACATAATAATAAACTGAAACCCCAAATAAATATACAAAACATAAATATATAAGCAACACTTTTTACAAATAATAAACAACAATTGTATCTAATGATAATAACAAATGATACACAATAATAACTATGAGGTAACAATATAAAATAATAAACCCTAATAAAACAAGAACATATATGTGACTATAAAAATAATACAAAATAACAAATCACAATATTACCTACATGATATAAACATACATATAATAATAACATGATAAGTTAAAAAAAAAAACCATAATATTACTCCTAAAGGATAAAAAGAAACAAAAATAAAATAAAATCACATGAAAGAAAACAATATTGTAATTAAAAATCTCACCTTTGAGAGTGGCAGCTGCGTGTGGGGGTGTGTGTTCACTGTGTTTGTATGGGGTGCGTTTTAGTGTGTATATATGTGTGTGTTCATTGTGTGTGTGTGGAGAGTACTAACCGTGGGTACCGCCGGAGCTGGAGGAGCAAGCTGGTGTTGAGCAGGTGACCGTGGCCGTGGGGGAGCAGGCCGGAGCTAGGCACGGCTAGAGCTCCTCTGCAGAAGGGATGGCTGGCAAGTGCTGGGGTTGACGAACGTGTGGCGGAGAGTGTTCGCCGGAGGAGAGCTGTACCGCGGCTGGTCTCCTTATGAACTCCGGCGACGGCGAGGATGGTGTGACGACCCGAGGATTCTCTGGCAGAGATGAAGGTGGAGAACTGCGTGCGGCCGTGATGTGGTGCTGTGGTTGCCGGTGGGGAGGCGTCGAGCACAAGGAAGGAACGGTCGGCCGAAGACGACGCTCGGAGTTGCAGGGGGTGGCCGTGCGTGGGAGGTTGAGAGGGTCGGCCAGCTAAGCTGAGGCGTGTTCGTAGAGGGAGTCGTGGAGGGTTGCAGGGTTGCGAGGGAGATGGTGAGGATCTGCTGGTTCGGCTTGAAGCCGATGAGGAGGAAAAGGTGGTAGTTCTGGGTAGCCGGAGACAGAGTCAGAGTGAGGGAGATGGAGAGAGAAGAGAGAGATGCTGGAGAGTGAAGGAATGAGAGAGGCAACGCGTGGATTTGGAGACCCCCCCACCACCCACCCCCCCCCCCCCCCCCGCCGGCGGCCGTGTGTGAGTGTTGAGGGAGATGATGGAGAGGTTTAGGTTTTTTTTTATTTTTTGGTTTGGTATCCCCCAAAACAGCCGTCCTTTCTTCTTGACTTCTTCTTTACCTTCCTATTAAGAAGGACTAGAAGTCTATATATTTTTAAGTTATACACTGTAAGAATAATCTATATTTCTTTTTTTGAATCATTTTTTTTATTGAAATTTCTTTCAACCTATGTTTATTTATTTTTTGAATAGATTTAAAACTATCAATAAAAAATTAAAAGAAAATTTATATATTACAAATTTTGAATTAAAAAAATAACTAATTTGTATAGAAAATAATAATAATAATTAAATTTATTAATTATTAAAATTTAATTCACATTTTTCCGCATGCATCCATGCAACCTTTTTTTTTTTCCCTCCTATCACAAGTAGCTTCTCTCCTCTCACTGCGTGCAGTGCACGCTCGCGTCTCATCCTCTGTTTTTTGTTTTTTTTTATTAATCCTGACTAACATATCTCCTCTCTCCTGTCTCCCCCCTGCACCGACACATGTGCGCTGTCCCATCCTACATCAATTTTTTTTAAACCCAACTCGATTTTTCAAAAGTTGGTCGGGTATATTTTTATATTTTTTTCATCATTTCCTCTATATTTTTGTTTTTATTTTATTTTTAAAAAATTTATATAAAAAAACTCGATTTTGTAGTGCATGTAGCATTTAATTTTTATTTTTTTTATGATTCACACTTTATGATCACCAAAGTTTAATAATATTTTAAAATTTTACAAATATTAAATTACATTTTTATTAATATGATTTTAAAAACGAATAAAATGTTTTGAATGGGTTCAAGTAAAACTGAAAAATCAAAAATAATGTGACTTAAAATAAAATCTACTAGAAAGAAGAAATGAAAATGTCATTATACTTGCTTATAGAAAATAAATTTATTATCTATTCCAAATTTTTTTATAACAATTATAAAAATGTCACATTGTTTTTCAAATTTTATAATGTGCATTGGAAAGTTGAAAATCAGAATTTATTTTTTTTATATTTTTGATTTTATATAATTTTTTGAAAATTTGAAAAACAATGTGTGATTTGTAAATTTGCAAATATAGAAATGAAAAAAATTAAATCTATTTTTCACAACTAAACAAATTCATGCATATTTTCTACATTTTTTATTACAAATTTTGAAATATTGAAAAATGAGATAGCATTTTATAATTTTTTAAAAAAATAAAAAAAGTAAAAAAAATAATTTCTATATTTTGTCTTAGTCCCACTTCCATGAAAAGTCAAATCTTCAATTACATTTTTGTTTTAACATCTTTCCCCATAAACAAAGGAGCTTCAGTGTTTCATCCATTAGAAGACACTCCCTTAGCTCTGACAATGGGAGGCCTTCCCATATTTCGCTATTTCGATGGATTCCATCATCTGGCCCATATTTATTCTGAACAAATTTGAAGTTTACCTTTGTCGCTCTTCTTTCACAGCTGAAAAATTTTGCACATATGAACACAAGCTTGCTCAAGTTTTGGCAGCAATGCCCAGTAAAATAGAATTAAGAGATGAAAAGAGGATATCCAGTAAAATATCATAAAATTTTGATCGCATTTTAATAAGAGGCTAAAATCATTTTGAAATGAAATGAAATCAAAATAACAAAAAATATAAATGCATCGAGGCTCAAAGGAAAAAAGAAGATGATTCCAGTCCCACTGATTCTAGTCTCACTGCTGGAATCACATGAAACTTTTTATACATAATACTAAATGCCCACAGCTCTTTTGGAAATCAAAAATTTAAAAGGTAGACCTAAACTATAACTTCTTGTCCCTCAAAAGCAGAGCAGTGGAAGTGACCATACAAGCACTCGCGGGGGAGCTTCTTGTGCATCTAAACAGAGCAGTCGAAATGGCTATACAAGGCTCGGGGGTTTAGTGGGTGGGCTATGGCCTAATATAAAACAAAGAACAGCGGCACCAACTTCAAAGACAAGTACAAAGGAGAAAAGACCCGGTGTGGTTCAAGGGGTAGTGCGGGCTGCGAGAATATCTCTCACAAGATCGAGTGTTTAAACCCTCCCGGATTCGTTTTCACCCATAAATTCCTAAAATTTACCTCCCTTTGGAGTTGTGGAGTCAGCTTCAAGGAGTTTTTTCCCGTTTTATTATTAAAAAGAAATAAAATATAACATAATACTCTTATTGGGAAAAAATTTCCCAAACTGATGCTCACGTAATCTCGCAGCTTGATGCTGCGAGATTTAAAAATCCAGCCAATGAAAAGCTACCGCGTAGCACAGTTGCAGAGAAAATCTCGCAGCATGAAGCTGCGAGATTTAAAACCTCGGACCAACAGGATGGTGACACGTGGCATTGACCAAATCTCGCAGGTTAGTCCTGCGAGATTTACGGTTATAATAAACATTCCTTTATAAATTATAACTTTCTTTTTTTACAACTTTAAATTTAAATAATAAAAATTCTCATTTAATAAATTTAATCATAACTTTCCCTTATAAATATAATTTAGAGTTAAATTTAAATTTAAACTTAAATTTAAAATTTAAAATTTAAAATATATAATTTAAAAAAAATCCTTACATAAAAGAAATTATTGATTATAAATAAGTATTTTGTCATAAAAATTTGGATAAAATCCAAAAAAAAAAATTCAAAATATGATTCTCACCCTTGAATTTTCAAAAAAATACTAAAAAATTTCTTATAATTTAATTTTATTGACGGAATGAATATTTTGTTAGTTAACTATTAAGTGCATGTGGAATAACAAAATTTGTCCTTAATAAAATGATATTGTAAAATGACATTAATTTAGTAAATAAAAAATATATATATGATTAATATAATAATTAAAGTCAAATAAGTGGTGGATTAGAGACCGAGCAAAAATTTCGAATTGACTGCTTTGATGCTTTAGGTCAACTAATTATATAAGTATGACAAAATAATTTGTATTATTTCAAAATTTTCTAAAAATATAATTGGAAAAAATAAATTTCTCAATAAATTATAAAAATACCTAATAATTATAATGCTGCAAAATGTTTATTGGATGTAATATCTAAAATTAACAATTAAACATTTTGCAAGACAAATTTAAATTTATAAAAAGGGAAAGTTATAATTAAATTTAAATTATAACTTTAAAAAATTTAATTTTAATTAAATTTTAAATTTATAAGGAAAGTTATATTTTAACAATTAAACAATTTTTATATTTTAAATTTAAGTTTATAAAATTTATAAACTTAAATTTTATATTTTAAATTATAATTAAATTTAAATAAAACACATTGTTAATTTTAAATATTACATCCAATAAACATTTTGCAGCATTATAATTACTAGGTATTTTTATAACTTATTAAGAAATTTATTTTTTCCAATTATATTTTTAAAAAATTAACAATGTGTTTAATTGTTAAATTTATAAGGGAAGTTGTTAAAATTATATATTTTAAATTTTAAATTTAAGTTTAAGTTTAAATTTAAATTTAACTCTAAATTATATTTGTAAGGGAAAGTTATGATTAAATTTATTAAAGAGAATTTTTATTATTTAAATTTAAAGTTGTAAAAAAGGAAAGTTATAATTTATAAAGGAATGTTTATTATAGCCGTAAATCTCGCAGGACTAACCTGCGAGATTTGGTCAGTGCCACGCGTCACCATCCTGTTGGTCTGAGGTTTTAAATTTCGCAACTTCATGCTACGAGATTTTCTCTGCAACTGTGCCACGCGGCAGCTTCTCATTGGTTGGATTTTTAAATCTTACAGCATCAAGCTGCGAGATTATGTGAGCATCAGTTTGGAAAATTTTTTCCCAATAAGAGTATTATGTTATATTTTATTTATTTTTAATAATAAAACGGGAAAAAACTCCAGCTTCAAGAGGCGCGAGATTAGTCATGTGAACCGTAAAACAGACACATGGAAATCGGTGCGTAATCCAAAAAAAAAAAAAAGTACAAGGGAGAGAGAGAGAGAGAGAGATTTGTATATTTGCAGTAAGTGCTGCTGCTGCACTCAGTATAGTACTTTGGTTGTAGTTATGTATGCATATATACCCATAAATAAATTTATCTTTGCCGACAATCATTTTTCAATGTAAAATCTTATTTAATTTGATTGGTTCTCAAGTTTTGAAAATGAAAAGATTGTGCATGCCATTTTTATTTTTTTATATAGATTTTAAGTTTGGAATTTAGTTTATAATTTGAATAAAATTTAATATAATTTTATGTTATATTTAATTTCAATTATTTTAAATTTAAATTTAAATTTAAAATCTCTCTCAAATATAACATAAGTTTTTATTATTTTATATTCAGGTTATTATCTATTTCAGTTTTTTTATGTCTATTATTTATTTTATGTTCTATTGAATAAATATGATTGAACAATAGAATTTTTATTAAAATTTAGAATTTATATAAAAATATCTTTAAACCATAAAAATAGACTCAAAAAAAATTGAAAGGATGAATTTTTACGATATTCCATATAATATAACAACCAAGCATAATTTTTTTATTTTAATTTTATCTCTTTAAATTAATGTCTTGATGGACTAGACCAAATAATATTCATTCAAATTAGCTATAATTTTTATCATTATCATATTATGCAAATCAAGATTATGAATATTTACTTCAAATCAAGCCTCTATGCAGGCTCCATCAAAATTCTAAAGAGTAGCCACATGAAATAAAATAAAAATAAAATAAAGATAATAAAAAAGTTGGGTGAAGGATGGGATGGGCTGCCATGGTAGCTCTGGTAGGGCCGCTATGACGAGAAAGAGAAGGAAAAAAAGGAAAGGACGGAAAAATGAAGAAATAGAAAAGAAAAGGAAGGAATAAATAAATAAATAAGAAAATAAATTGGAGTTGATTGGATTGGCGCACAAGCTATTTTGGACCATTGGCATCACCCTAAGTCATCAAAATTGATAAAACAAACATAAACATAGTGAAATACAAAAAATCAGTTTGGGTCTCAATTTTCATAAGCAAAAAGAGCAAAAAGATATCGTTGGACACTTCTATCCATTTTGGATCACTTCGAATCACCTAGGATAGTCAAAATGGATCGAAATGTAGTAAAAACATAGAGATTTGGTTATGGTCTCGGTTTTCATGCACGAAATTCAGGACATGATCGGACACCACCTAACCATTTTGAGCCAATTCGGATCATTCGAAATGATCAAAATTGGCTAACAAGAATGAAAAAGCCTCACTAGCCAAAGATAAATTGAGGATAGGAGAGTTAGGATTTGTCTCGTGGGTGAATTGGCATTATGATGTCAATAGCGCACGTACATGCATCGAAGAAGGTGATAAGTCAACACGTTCCATCACTCCTCCAGTCAAGCCCTCTCCTAGAATCTTGACTTCAAATATATGGGAACAATTCTCATTTATGCTGCAATTATTATGTGTATATCTCCAATATTCATGTCCCTAATAGACTGTAATTAATGTATGTATATC
Source organism: Malania oleifera (assembly GCF_029873635.1). Classification (NCBI taxonomy): domain Eukaryota; kingdom Viridiplantae; phylum Streptophyta; class Magnoliopsida; order Santalales; family Ximeniaceae; genus Malania; species Malania oleifera. The sequence continues at coordinate 3,770,276 of NC_080426.1, read as the reverse complement.
TCCAACAATCCTTACCTTTTATACTGTTGGTCATCACGTGTATAAAGTTATGTGTCATTCACAATTGAAGGATAAGATATAATTAATATCTTCTCTTAGAAGGGAGATTTGTTGATGGTCTTTAGAAGGGAGATTTGTTGATGGTGCCATGCATGCATTGAGAGATTTTCTAGTGCATGTAGCATTTTAAAATATTTTTGTGTACAATTCACACTTTAGGCCCACCAACATTTAATAATATTTTAAATTTACAAATAGTAAATTACACCTTTTATTATTATGGTTTTAAAAACAAATCGAATGAGTTGATTGGGTTCGAGTGAAATTGAAAAATAAAAAATGATACATGTTCAATGTAAATTAGATAAAAGCAATATTGTTGCTTAAAAGTAAGTTAAGCATAAAGTCTATGAGTCTCTTTATTAAACCCATGTGAAATTAGAAGAGATATGGCTAAGTAGTCAAATTTCCATGTTTGGAAAACGAATTGTATGCTTGACAAGTTGTAAAATAATTATCCATAATTTATTTAAGCTTTGGAGATCCTCAATTATTATTATTTTTTTTTACATAGGAATTTCAACCACCAACGAGCCCTTCGGATCCCCTGATGCGGCACCAAACTTACGGATCAGCGTCCTCCGCCCCTAGGTCTCGCTGATCAGGGCAAAGTCCGGATGCGGACATGGTTTTCGTACATCAGTTGGACGTTCGGCCAACCCGACCCTTAGGACACATCTCCATTACAAATATTTTTGTTGATATTTCTTTTTATGTATCCTTTTTCTTTAATATCTATACATATAAGAAGGGGATCCCTCCACTTTGGTGTAAACTTTTCATTTTTTAAAGTACCCACAAACAAGTATTAGTCAAATAATAAATTTAGTGAGCATAGAAAAATATTAGATAACCCATACTATTAAGATCGGAGAAGAATGGTTTTCTTTATTGATATCTTTAATACAAGGATTACAAGGGCATATATACATAAGATAATTGGAAAAAATGGAAAGTAAAAATTGTGCTAAAATGGAAAGTGTATATATATCTAATACTCCCCCTCAAGTTGGAGCATGGAGATCCATAATGCCCAACTTGCGTGATAAAGTTTGGAAATGTTCACAACCCAATGCTTTGGTGAAGATATCGGCAAGCTGACTGTGGCTAGGAATACGCTTAGTGAAGAAGAGTCTAGCCCGTAACTTTTCACGAACAATATGACAATCAATTTCTATATGTTTGGTACGTTCGTGGAAAACAGGATTCTGGGCAATGTGAAGAGTCGCTTGGTTGTCACAATATAAGAGCATAGGCTGAGAATGCGGTATGCCAAGATCATGTAAAAAAGTTTTGAGCCATGTAAGTTCACAGGTAGTAGAAGCAAGTGCCCAGTACTCATCTTCGGCGAAGGAGAGAGAGATGGTAGTTTGTTTCTTAGTGTGCCAGGAAATGGGACTAGTGCCCAACTGAATGAAAAAACCAGTGGTGGAGCGGCGAGTGAGGGGACAACTAGCCCAATCCGAATCAAAATAAGCCGAGACTTGAAGAGTGTTGGCAATAGGAAAAAATAAGCCTTGACCTGGAGATGCCTTAATATATCAAAGAACACGTACAATAGCATCATAATGCGGTTGTCTGGGCTGGTGCATAAATTGACTGGGAATGTTGATTGGAAAGACAAGGTCGGAACGAGTGATGGTGAGATAGATCAAACGTCCAACGAGGTGCCAAAATGAGCTTGGATCGGAGAAAAGAGCACCATCAATATTATTAAGCTTCAGATTTTGTTCCATGGGAAAGTGGGCAGGACGAACACCTAAATGACCGCTATCAATGAGGATGTCAAAAACATATTTACGTTGGTTGAGAAAAATGCCAGTGGGAGAGCGAGCAACATAGGCCAAGGAAATATTTCAATTTGCCAAGATCCTTGAGTTTGAATTTTTGAGCGAGCATGACTTTGAAAGTGCTAATAGCGGAGAGATCATTGCCTACCACGAGAATGTCATCAATATAAACAAGTATAAGAGTAAAGACAGATCCTGAGAGCGGGTGAAAAGAGAGTGATCAGTCTGAAATTGGGTGAAACCCGAAGCAAGTAAAATAGAAAATAATTTAGAGAACCAATTGCGAGAAGCTTGCTTGAGGCCATAAAGGGATTTCTGAAGACGACAAACACGAGTCTCCCCCTGTTTGCAATAACCTGGGGGGGGGGGATCATATAAACCTCCTCATTGAGGTCACCATGGAAAAAAGCGTTGTTGACGTCCAATTGAAGGAGATGCCAATTCCGAGCGACCGCCACTGCAAGAACACACCTGACAGTAACGAGTTTAGCAATAGGGGAAAAAGTATCATGATAATCCAAACCTTTTACCCGAGTGTAGCCCTTGGCCACCAAGTGAGCTTTGTGTCGCTCTATGGATCCATCGGCCCGGAGTTTTGTTTTGAACACCCATTTACAGCCAATTGGTTTTCTTCCAGGGGGAAGGTGTTGATAAACCCATATATTATTGGTTTCTAAGGCTTGGATTTCAGAAGTCATGACATCACGCCAATGGGAGTGTAGCACAGCCTGAGAATATGAGGTGGGTTCGGGATGTTGGGACATAACAGAAAGAAAAGCCAAATATGGAGTAGAAAAATGATGGTAAGATAAAAAGGAGGAGAGACAATGAACCATACCTGAGGGACATCTTGAAACTTGTGAAGTCATGGAGGACTTTGGTAAAGTAGGACAGATATAATCAGCTAAGTGAGAGGGATGTGTGACAGCTCGTTTGGGTCGTGAAGAGGTAGGTGGAGGGGGTGGTGGGGGGGGGGGGGGGGAGGGGAAGGGGGTAAGGGTGGGGGTGGAGGGGAGGGGACCAAGGGAGAAGGAGAGAAAGAGGAGGGGCTAGGGTTAGGTGTGGGTGGTGGAGAAGGTAAAATGTAGGAAGGATATATATCAGGAAGAGGAAGAGGAAGGACTAGAAAAGATGTGGGAGTTGGAGAGACGAGATGATAAGGAAAAACATTTTCTTCAAAAGTGACATCACGGGAGATGAAAATTTTTTTGTTTTCAAGATCATAGACACGATAAGTCTTATGATGAGTAGGATAACCCAAGAAAACACATCGAAGAGCACGAGGAGAAAATTTATCACAATGTTGGCGAGTAGTTTGGGCATAGCACAAGCACCCAAACACTCGCAAGTGTGTATACAAAGGGGGTTCTTGAAAAAGAAGTTCATATGGGGACTTATGATTGAGGCTAGGCGAAGGAGTGCGATTAATTAAATAGGTGGCTATTAGAATGCATTTGCCCCAAAAGGGAACGGGAAGATTGGCTTGAAAATGTAAACACGGAGCCACACTAAGAAGATGACAATGTTTACGCTCGGCAACACCATTTTGCTATGGTGTATCCACACATGTGCGCTCGTGAAAAATGTTTTGATCATGGAAAAAGGTTTAAAGCTGGGTGGATAGAAATTCTCGACCATTATCAATGCGTACATGCTTAATAGTGCAATTGAAATGATTTTTGACCATGACGTAAAAATTTTTAAGGCAAGTGAAAATATCAGATTTCATGCACATAAGATAGACCCATGTAGCACGTGAGTAGTCATTCACAATTGTTAAAAAGTAATGTCCACCAGAGAGTGAAGCGGTAGGATAACCACCCCATATATCACAATAAATCTAATTAAAACAAAATGTGCTCTTATGTGTATTCAAGGAAAAAGGTAAACGAGTGTGCTTTGCTCTAGCACAAACATCACAAGGCAAATGAGGAGAATAAAAATATTTAAGGTTTTCGGCATACATGAAATGGAAGGGTGACCGAGACGTTGATGCCAAAGAGTAGTGTCAGAAACACATTGAGAGTGGAAAAATGAGGCGGAGGGGGGTTTATAATGGTAAAGTCCATCACGTACTTCACACGTTCCAATCAGCCTCCTCGTTGATAGGTCCTAAAAGACACAAAAGGTGGGAAAAAATATAATAACACAATTGAAATCAATGGTAAGTTTGCTGATGGATAATAAGTTAAATTTAAATGAAGGCACATAAAGAACATTAGAAAGAGAGAAATTAGGAGAAAATCGTATAGTGCCCATATGAGTTACAGGAACAATGTCACCATTTGGAAGCTTAATGGGACATGGCTGATTGAGAATCTGAATATTATCAAGAGAAGACAAATTGGAAGTCATGTGATCGAAGACACCTGAATCAACAATCCATTCAGTGTTAGAAAGAGAAGCAGAATGACAAGAGGCGAGGTTACCAGCAAAATTGGCAGAGTTGGTGTTCAAGGGTGATAAAGGATCTAAGAGTCAACAACATTGTTCGTTGGTGAGACCAGGGATAGCAATCTCAGAAGAGGTTGAAGAACTGGTGATAGTATGTGTAACGTCCTCAAAATTCATACATTTTTTTTATAAATATATCTGTGCATTTACATCAATACCTAAGCAGCGGAAACACAAATTAGATAACCATTTACATATATATACAAAACAACACCAGAATCCAATAACTACAAGCTGTATCCATACAAAAATGCCCTTCTATCATCATCTACTCAAAAATATACCCAATTCTGTCAAAAACTCACCCTAAACCAGGGTGATCAAACTCTCTCTCTATCCGCGAGTCTGATCTGCTCGCCTAATTGGCTCACTTGAAAAATGTTAGAGTAATGGGGTGAGTCGACGCTTAGTAAGAGGAAATATGCTATTACTAGTTGTGGCAACTGAGTTAAGAATACTTAAAAATAGCAATTAAACTGTAATGCAATAAATAATCTGTAAAGCATATCTTTCTTTCTCAATTTAAAATAAATTGTATCGTCTGAAGTTTCTACTTTTCATACTGATAATATCATATTATACTCATCATATACTGTAATATTGTATACATATACATAACTGTACTTTATCCCTAGGACTCTGTACGTCATGATTTAACCCCTCATGACAGGGTTATGCGGCCCATAGGCGGGACTCTATCTAGTCGGCCCTCCAGATAAGTCATTATACTCTACACTACCTTAGCCCGGCCAAACTGCATCCTCTCCTAGGCGCGGGACTGGCTGCTACCTTGTCTAACTAGCCCTCTCTACCCAGTCTACTGGGGAGCTGCATCCTCTTTGAGCTCGGTTAAATGGTACCCACATACTATCTGAGATATGTGGTTGCACTTTATCTGTATATAGCAACGGTATCGTGCTCTGTAAACTGTGTCTGTCTATAATCTTTCCACAGGGATCTGATACTATATACATACATACATACATACATACATATATATATATATATATATATTCTTTTACTGTTTCCGTCATGTTTGCAAAATTACCATAACTCTATCTTTCTATACTGCATATTTTGTAATTTATGTATACTGTATCCGTTGCATCTTGATGCTACCTCTATATATATATATGTCTGTCTGTATCTCTGTCTATATACTCTGTCTGTATACTCTGTACGTTATGGTAATAGGAAACATGACATGCTATAACTCTGTATTATTGTTCTGTGTAAAGCTGTAATATAAATACTGATCTGAGTAACTGTATACATGTATACGTATATATGTATCTATCTGTTTCATGAAATTGTTTATAAGAATACTGTATGTGCATGTAAATCTCTCTGTATAGTCTCTGTGAATATATCTATATCTACATCTGTATATTCTGCATAATTTCATATACTGAAAAGAATCATATAAACTGTACATACTGTCTACTTCCATGCATTCCGTATAGTATGCTATATGTATTATGAAGCTATATAGATTACTTCATCTCATGAAAATCAATTAGGCCACACAATTATTTAAACTCATATTTGATAAAAATTGTATAATAAACTGGCATAAATATACATCTATAAAATCTCTATTAACTTTGTTAAAACTCCTAGCATAGCATATTTCCCTTACCTTAACTTTGAAAAAGCCCCTATATAATACTGGCTCTATACCCACAGGATTTCTAATTCAATATCCTGAAAACACAATATCTCAGAATAAAATATTAGTATTTTTCCGCTTGCATCATTTCTTATAACTGTCATAAGGCCAAAATTTGGATAAAAGACCTTACCTTGAATTTGGGATGAAATTCAACTTTGTTTTTTCGACGATCCGCTCCGGTAAACTTGTAGAGACTCCGCTAGGAGCATCATGGTAGTTTCGGATCGTCAATCCGACGAATGGTGGGGCCGAAATCGAAGAAAGAAGGGAGAGGATTCGTAGAGAGAGAAAGGAGAGAGAGAGAGAGAGAGAGAGAGAGAGAGAGAGAGAGGGGCGCTGGTAAATGGATAAAAATTCCGCTTTTCAAATATTTATATTGCCAGATTCGTCAACGAGACATGTCACCTCGTTGACGAAATTCAAGCTGCTCCATACTCCCTCTCGGTATTTTCTTGTTGACAAAGCCCTGTATTCGTCGATGAATTTTCTTATGTGCTCGTTGACGAAACCCTATATTCGTCGACAAAATTCCTTATATACTCGTCAACGAAGCCTTGGCAATTCCTTGAAATTTATTATTATTATCTCTAAAATGCGATGTCGTCGACGAAGTCTATTGCCTCTTTCTGTTCCTGTTTCCATTTTCCTCTCTATTCAATATTTAAATATCAGTATTTTTCGGGTTGTTACAGTATGTGTAGCCATTGAAGAATTAGATGCTTCCATAATGTCAGATAGTTCAGATAAAAGCGTCGAATTGGGTTAAAGCCGAGCTTTGCGACGACCAGAAAAAGAACCTTCGATTGAATAATTGCACTGTACGAATTGTAACTTAAGAGATCGCCTAAGCACACGCCGGAGAAATACAACGAGCGTTGGTGATGAGGACTTAGAGATATGGCCAGACAAGACCGCTGCATGCCCTTTCCTGAGAAAGGGCCGGAGCACAGAGACGCAAACCAAGAACGTCGGAGAAGACAGTCGGAGTATGCTGCTGGTGGAACAAGGGGCTGCTCGGGTAGGCTGGTTTGGTGAGGTTGCCGGGAAAACCAAGTGATAGTGCAAATAACCTTTACTGATGCAGAAGAGTAAAAACCAAGAGGCTGCCAGGAAACAGGTGCCAGCGGTGACGGTCTGCAATTTTCGGTGAGGCAGAGGAGGGTGTGATTCTGGAGGTTTCTATTCCAAAGAGGGTGCGATGGAGACGAACAACGACGAGGAGGAGGGTACGAGTGCAAAACTCAGTGCTGGTTCCAAAGAGGGTGCGACGGAGACAAACGAAGACGGCGAGGAGGGTATGATTGTAAAACTCAGTACGGTGGAGACGAATGACGATGACGGCTTCAGTGCAGGAAGGAAGAAAGCTGAGCGACGACGAACGAACGATGACGGCAACGACGAGCAAACGACGACGGCGACGACGATTTCAGTGCAGGAAGGAAGAAAGCTGAGCGACAACTCGAACGAACGATGACGGCAACGACGAGCAAACGACGACGACCACCGGAGAAGACAAACACTGCGGATGCCGAAAAACGGGACAGCCAAAGGCGACTAACGCCGGACAGAGTGAGACGAGAGGGTACCGAGTTGCAGCGGAGAGACGCCGGAAAGAGCTGAGACGACGCCGTGAAAAGGAGGCCGGAGGGTGACGGCAAGAGAGACCCGCAACAGTGGGGCGGCGCGGCGCGGCAAGAAAGAAAGAAAGAAAAGGAAGAAAAAAAAAAAAAATAGGTATGCTTGATACCATGTTAAGATTGGAGAAGAATGGTTTTGTCAATTGATATCTTTAATACAAGGATTATAAGAGCATATATACATAAGAGAATTAAAAAAAATGGTAAGTATATATATATCTAATACATAGGAAGTAGAATTAACATATAAAGATATAGTAAATTAATTTAACTAAGTTGTAAAATAACTATTAGCTTATTAGCCAGATAACCAGTAACTATTAATCTCATTTGCATTTGAACTGTATTTTGCACTTGCAACTTACAATAATTCATATTGTGATAGCAAGTCAATTTTTAAAAATAGAGAATAATTTCATTAAGTTATAAAAACAAAAAATATTATAAAATGAAAACAGATACACATGTATCTCCCATGTCCAATCTAGTAAAAGACACAGTTTAGCGAGAAACTACTATCTTCCATGACATGCATTCTGTTTTTGAAAAAAAGAGAAGTTCATGTAGGATTTATATCCTAAAGGATATGTCCCACGTGAATGATATGGGTCCCACATGTAGGGTATGTGTCGCATATGATAAGTATATGAATTTATGATTGTATGAGTTAACTAAAGTATTAGCTTATTTAATATGAGAAATTAATGGTGAAAGTTTGAAGAGATTCCTATACATATATAATATTAGCTACTATTATGGAGAGTAGCTATAAGGGCATGCTATATATTAAGTTAAGCTCTAAGGGTAGGAAAAGAGAGATAAAAGAAGAGAAAGGAAAAGTTAAACTCATAAGCTCTAAGGGGTTAGCTACATGGTGATGTTAGCTGCAAAGAAGAGATAGGAAGAAAGGAATTGTCCTCTCTCAGCCTCTACTTCTTTAATTATCAGGAGATCCCGTAGATCTGGTGAAGGAAGGAAAGAGAAAGAGGAAAAGTGGGAAAACGATTTCTTCAGATTTTTCGGGTGCTCTTTTCGATAGGTTTGATATGATCGATTCCGGTATGTAAAATTTATAATTTATGATTTATTTATTTTCCCGCATAAAGGTTATTGATGTGAAGTTCATGATAATTGAAGATCCTTGACTGCAGTATATTTATGAAAATTATCCTAAAAAATAATAATAACATCTGAAAATGTTCTTACATGTGGTATCAGAGCAATGTTGGAATTATCATGAACTTCCTTTATATAAAGATTGCTTATGATTATTTTGTTCGATCTTATTATGGTTTTATGGGTAAAATTTGTGTTCATGATATTTTCTGGAATCGAACTGAAGAATTCATATGATAAATGATTCTTGAAAATATATGTGATATTTGATGGATTTATGGGGTTTTTGTTGGTTTGAAATTTTTTTTTGTTTACATATGGACCGTTGACGATTTTCTCTTGTATAGCGATATTAAAGTAAAGCTGCTGAATGATATGCATGCAAATAATTTTATTATAACTTGATTAATAATGGAACACTCACATGTTATGCATGCATAAGTTAGAGAATTTTACATGAACGTAAGTAAAATTCTTATATTGGGGAATTGATTATCTGCTGTAAATTATGGATAAATTTTGTTGAATAAGAAATCAATCAATGTTTCTATTATGGTTATCATGTTGTCACCAAAGTGATCTTGCTGAGAAAAGTTGTAAACGTTGATATATTGAAATATAATCTAGCAAAGAATAATAACATAATGGTTATTTGAATACTATGGCTAACCCAAAGGTGCACCAAGTTTCAAATAATCATTGATTTAATCAGGATAATTGAAGAATGATAGTGAGATTGGGATGCCCGCCCAAAGGTGACAGACCAATTAAACTTTATAAAGGTTATCAATTATGCTTGGATGAATGAAAATTACTAGTAAGTGTAAGGATCGGTATATTGCATAAGTTGATCCAAAGATTGAACGCAATTTACTAATGAAATGTTCTAAACACAAAGCATTAGTGTAGTGAGCATTTTGTATTATTGTAGTGTCTATTCATGTTTCATTGCATTCATTGGCTTCTTCTGTTCCGATCTTTAATGGGACAAATTTCTCTAACTGGAATGAGCAGATTCAGTTTCACCTTGGTGTTTTGGATATGGACTTAGCTCCACGAATGGATAAACCGACTGCTATTATTGAAACCAATAGTTCAGAACAGCAATCTTTGTATAAGTCATGGGAAAGGTCGAACAGATTAAGTATGATGTTTATGCAAATGTGTATAGCAAATAATATTAAATCAACACTCCCTCAACTAGATAACGCAAAGGAATATCTTAAGGCAATGGAAGATAGATTTCGTTCAGCTGATAAGTCCCTTATAGGAAGATTGATGGCTAAACTAACCACAATGAAATTTAATTACAGAAAAGGAATGAATGAACATGTCCTAGAAATGACTAATCTGGCTGCTAGACTTAATACTTTGGGAATGAATGTTAATGAAAGCTTCCTTGTTCAGTTTATTTTGAACTCTTTACCTCCTCAATACAAGCCTTTTCAGATTCACTATAACACAATTAAAGAAAAATGGAATGTGAATGAATTGGAAAGCATGTTAGTTCAAGAAGAGGCAAGACTCAAACAACAGGGACAACATTCAGTAAATGTCATGAGTCACGCAGTTGGAAGTAAAGGAAAGAAAACAAAGAAAGGTTTAAAGAGAGATCCATTGAAGGTGGTGAGTGCTTCATGTGGTGGTGAGGCTCGCAAGAAGGAACATTATGGTCCCAAGTGTTACTTTTGTCGTGGTTTTGGGCATTTAATGAAAAGTTGTCCGAAACGTAAAACATGGTTCGAAAAGAAAGGTAAGCTTTTAGCTTATGTATGTTTCGAATCAAACATAACACAAGTTCCTTCTAACACTTGTTGGATTGACTCTGGTTCTACTGTTCATGTTTCCAATTCAATGCAGGGATACCTTACGATCTAGAGCGTAAAGAAAAATGAACATATGATAGTTTTGGGGAATGGAAATTAAGTGCCTGTCATAGGTGTTGGAATTGTTCGGTTGTATCTTGAATCAGGTCATTGTTTAGACTTGTTTGATACTTTATATGCCCCAAATATTTTTAGGAACTTAATTTCCATGTCCAGATTAGATAATGATGGTTATGGTTTGTATTTTGAACATAAAGGTTTCCGTCTTATGAAAGGTGACTTATGTGTTGGCTTTGGTATTTTGTATGAGGGGTTGTATAAATTTAATCTTAATGAAAAGTTTGCTGAAACACTCCTCACTTTGCATCATAATATTGGAACTAAGCATAGTAAAATAAATGAGAATTCCTCTTTCTTGTGGCATAAAAGACTGGGTCATATATCCAGGGAAAGAATGGAGAGATTGGTAAAGGATGGGGTTCTAACAAACCTTGATTTTATTAATTTCAATGTATGTATTAATTGCATTAAAGGAAACAAACTAAACATACAAAGAAAGGGGCCATAAGAAGCGAGGATCTATTGGAAATTGTTCATACTGATGTATGTGGGCCCTTTGACTCAACATCTTTAGGTGGAGAAAAATATTTTATCACCTTTATTGATGATTTTTCACAGTATGGGTATATCTATTTGTTGCATGAAAAGTCTCAAGTTATAGATGCTTTAAAGGTATATGTTGCTGAAATGGAGCGACAATTAGATAGGAAAGTGAAAATCATTAGATCTGACAGAGGTGGTGAGTATTATGGTAGGTATGATGGCATAAAACAATGTTCAGGGCCATTTTCTAAATTCCTAGAACAACATGGTATTTGTGCTCAATACACAATGCCTGGTACTGTGATACCCCATGGATGAAAGACTTAAAAGATTAGATGTTACTACCCATATCAACAAGGTGCACCTTTCTTTTTCAAGAGCTTTCCCATAAGAACTCCACGATTAAGCGTGCTTGGTTTGGAGCAATATTGGGATGGGTGACCTCCTAGGAAGTTTTCTCAGGAAGTGTGTGAGTGAGGACAAAACACACTGAAAAGGACATGTGTTGGATTGTGAGGCCAGTCATTAGTCTGATAAAGTCCACCCCCTGTTGTCTGGTCCAGGTGGAGGAGGAGAGACGTAGTGCTCCCTGGCAGACCCAGGTTGGAGCGTTGCAGAATGGTATCAGAGCCAACAGCCAGTTGGAAGTGTGATGAGATTCACATCGCTTGGGTTTGGAAATGTAAGGTTCGCAACGAGGACGTTGCGTTCTATAAGTGGGGGAGAATGTGATACCCCATGGATGAAAGACTTAAAAGATTAGATGTTACTACCCATATCAACAAGGTGCACCTTTCTTTTCAAGAGCTTTCCCATAAGAACTCCGTGGCTAAGCGTGCTTGGCTTGGAGCAATATTGGGATGGGTGACCTCCTGTGAAGTTTTCTCAGGAAGTGTGTGAGTGAGGACAAAACACACTGAAAAGGACACATGTTGGTTTGTGGGGCCAGTCATTAATGCGATAAAGCCCACCCCCTGTTGTCTGGTCCAGGTGGAGGAGGAGAGACGCAATGCTCCCTGGCAGACCCATGTTAGGGCGTTACAGGTATGCCTTAGCAAAATGGTGTGGCTGAAAAGCGGAATCGTACTCTTATAGAAATGGTTAGGAATATGTTGAGTAATTCCTTAGTACCCATTTCATTATGGATGGAAGCCCTTAAAACAGCAGTGTATGTTCTAAATCGAGTTCTTAGTAAGGTAGTTCAGAAAACTCTTTTTGAACTATGGACAGGAGGGAAACAAAGTTTAAGGCACTTTCATGTTTGGCGTTGTCCAGCAGAGATTAGAGTCTATAATCCAAATGAAAGGAAATTGGATTCAAGGACTGTGAGTGGGTATTTTATTAGATACCCAGAAAAGTCTAAAGGGTATAAGTTTTACTGTCCTAATCATAGCATGAGAATAGTTGAATCCGGTAATGCAAAGTTCCTTGAAAGTGGTGAAATCAGTGGGAGTGATATATCACGAAATGTGGTCATTAAATAAATTCAGGTTCCTATACTGATATCTAGACCTTTAATAGACATTGTTGTTCCTTTAGTTGTTGTAAGGCATGATAACACTGAACAACAATCTAATGATGTATCACTTTATAATGAAAATGTCACCATCGAGCCAATTGTAGAACAATCACAAGAAATAACATTAATGAGATCTCAAAGATTAAGGAAACTAGCTATTTTTTATTATTATTTAGTATATCTGCAAGAGACTGATTATGATTTAGGAACTAGTAAGGATCCGATTACGTTTTTACAAGCTATTAAAAGTGATGATTCTGAAAGTGGATCAATGCCATAAATGATGAGTGGAAATCTATGGAACAGAATAAAGTTTGGGACATTGTTGATTTGCCTAATAGGTTTAAAACAATTGGGCGTAAATGGGTCTTTAAGACCAAACACGACTATAATGGCAACATTGAACGATATAAAGTTAGACTTGTAACAAAGGGTTTCACTTAGAGGGAAGGTGTTGATTATAAAGAGACGTTTTCTCCAGTGTCTAAAAGGACTCTCTTAGAATCATAATGACTTTAGTGGCTCATTTTGATTTAGAGTTGTGCCAAATGGATGTGAAAACTGCCTTTCTAAATGGGAATTTAGATGAAGATGTATATATGGATATTCCTAAAGGTTTAATGATTAAAGGAAAGGAGCACATGGTTTGCAAATTAAAGAAATCAATATATGGACTTAAACAAGCTTCCAAGCAATGATATTTTAAGTTTCATGATACCATCACGACTTTTGGTTTTAAAGAAAACACTGTTGATCGGTGTATATATCTAAAGGTCAGTAGGAGCAAATTTATCTTTCTGATTCTATATGTTGATGATATTTTACTTGCCAGTAATGATCTTGGCTTATTGAATGATACCAAGAAATTTCTTTCTATGAACTTTGAAATAAAAGATATGGGTGAGACAACTTATGTGATTGGAATTGAAATATTCTGAGACAGATCACTTGGACTGTTAGGGTTGTCTAAAAAAGGATATATTAATAAAGTTCTAGAAAGATTTCATATGGCTTGATTGTAAACTGGCTCCTGCTCCTATTTGTAAAGGGGACAAGTTCAATGTAAAAGATTGTCCACAAAATGAATTCGAAAAGAAAAGTATGGAAAATATTCCTTTTGCATTTGTTGTTGGGAGTTTGATGTGTGTGCAGACATGTACGAGACCAAATATTAGTTTTGTAATTGGGATGCTCGGGAGGTACCAAAGTAATCCCGGAAGGAGCATTGGAAGGCTGCAAAGAAAGTCTTAAGGAACCAAACACTATATGCTCACATATAGGAGAACAGATCAGTTGGAGGTGGTTGGCTATTCCGACTCAGATTTTTCTAGATGCGTTGATAGTCGTAAGTCAACGTATGACTATTTGTTCCTGTTAGCTGGGGGAGCAATATCATGGAAGAACGCCAAATAGACTATCATAGTAGCATCTACTATGGAAGCTGAATTTGTGGCGTGCTTTGAGGCCATGATTCAAGCTTTGTGGTTGCGGAACTTTATCTCAGGACTTGGGATTGTCGACAGTATAGCTAGGCCGCTGAGAATTTATTGTGATAATTCCGCAATAGTCTTTTATCTTAAAAAAACGACAAATACTCTAATGGCGCTAAGCATATGAAGCTTAAATATTTGGCCGTTAAGGAGGAAGTTCAGAAACAGACAGCACTTATAGAACATATAAGGACTGAGCTCATGATAGCAGATCCTTTAACGAAGGGATTGACACCAAAGACATTTATAGAACATGCTGATCACATGGGTTTTTGTTGTAATCCTTGATGTATGATAGTGGATCTTTATGTTTTGTTCTATAACATGTATAATGATATCAATAAAAGTGTTTTTGAACATTATTTATGTTTACCATAAATCACGTGATTATGGAGATGATTTACTGTTAAACAAAAATGGTCTTTGACAAAGACATTACAGAGACAGTATGGTAACTTCCTATTATGGATCATAATTAAGTGGTTTATTAGTATTATGGTGCATGGAAGGGAAGATGTCGCTCTAACGATATTTACTGCCATGACTCCTACTAATGGGTTGTTTAATTATGATATTATGGTAATCTCATTGAAAAGTATAAATAAACTAACATTTTGTACACATGATGGTTATTTGTTTATCCATATTAATATCATTCATATGGGCCAAGTGGGAGAGTGTACGATTTATATCCCAAAGGATATGTCTTACATGAATGATATGGGTTCCATATGTAGGGTATGTGTCCCATATGATAAGGATATGAATTAATGGTTGTATGGGTTAACTAAAGGGTTGACTTATTTAATATGAGAAATTAATGGTGGAAGTTTGAAGAGATTCCTATACATAAATATAATATAATATATTAGCTACTATTATGGGGAGTAGCTATAAGGGCATACTATACATCAAGTTAATCTCTAAGGGTAGGAAAAGAGAGCTAAAAGAAGAGAAAGGAAAAGTTAAGCTCATAAGCTCTAAGGGGTTAGCTACATGGTGATGTTAGCTACAAAGAAAAAATAGGAAGAAATGAATTGTCCTCTCTCTGCCTCTACTTCTCTAATCATCAGGAGATCCCATAGATCTGGTGAAGGAAGGAAAGAGAAAGAAGAAAAATGGGAGAAACGATTTCTTCGGATTTTTCGGGTGTTCTTTTCAATAGGTTCGATATGACCGATTCCGGTATGTAAAGTTTATAATTTATGATTTATTTATTTTCCCACATAAAGATTATTGATGTGAAGTTCATGATAATTGAAGATCATTGGCTGCAGTATATTTATGAAAATTATCCTAAAAAATAATAATAGCATCTGAAAATTTTCTTATAGTCCACACACCCCTATGGGCCTTAGGTTTCCCAAGGAAAAACCATCCATGTCGAACATAACATGATCCAAAAATTTTCTTGTCTAATCTTCTTGCCCACAACAAAAAATGTTCTTATTGTTGTTGAGGATCCTCATCATCTTTGGCTTTGAACCACTGCAAAATTCTGATCTTCACTAAGTTGATTGCTTTTCAAATTCCTTTTTGTATCATATTTGAATAACATTTTCATTTCCTTTTTTTATTTTTTATTTTTAATTTTTTATTTATTTTCCTATGTATTCTGAATTAGCATTAGCATTTTCTGCATGGGATGAACATAATTTGGTAAAAATTGAATTAATCAAGTAAATTCAGTCAGTTCGGTTCGGTTAATTCGATTACCTAAATTAACTGAATAGTATAAATTAATATTAAAAATCTATATTTTATATATATTAAAAAATATGTATTAATTCAGTTAACTGATTTAATCAAAATTCAGTTCAATCGGTTTTGAATTCGGTTAAATATGGAATTTCCATTGATTTAGTTAATGAGATTTTTAACCAAATTTTTTTGACTAATAAACCAAATTAATTGAACCGGCTCACCCTTATGTGTCATAGCATTTGTTGGGTTATATTTGTTGTTTTTGCACTGAGGAAGATTTTGACTTTGCATGCTTGAGCACAAAAGCAAACAAGATTAATTAGTAAGGAAGGATTATTTAGTGGACTGGTATGTAATAATTCTCTTGACCTCCTTCACTGTTGTATTCCATACATACACATGGAGGCTGAGTATTGTTGTTTTTCTCCAAACTCTGGACAATTCTTTTCACGTGCTTTGGCAAAAATATGAAATTATTAAATTGATACAAGGTCTTCATTAAACTCATTGTGCTATGTAAAATATAAGCATTATGTTAGAAATGCCTAATACCCACATTGTTAATTAGATTGCGGCTCTCATTTAAAAATATGTCGTGGAATTGGAGTCGGTATAAATTAGTAGATGTGTTCATTTTTAACGAGATCATCAATATGTTTTTAAGCAGAAATATGTACTTAGGCAAGAATAAATCTCCAAATAAAAAATTGCTCAACATTGCTATGTTTAGTTGGTAAGGTAGGACAAATCATATGGTGCTTGAGTTTGTTTTACCTAAAAGTATTGAGGTTCTACTTTTTAACTAGTTCTTCCATTTTTGTAAAATTCTAAAGGAATTGACATTATCAATTTATTCTCTTTCTCTAATTTCATAATTACTAATCTATTTGTAAATGCTTTTGCCTACTATTTCATAGCCATTGGTGCTGATTCTGTTTGGGTTAGAGAATTTTTTATTTAATTTGTGAGGTATATTGTTATTATATAGGCATCATAAATTTCACAAAACTTAATTTCTTACTATTCCCCCATCTTTTTAGAATAAGGAGGTTCCCTTTGTGATTCTTGTTAAGTTATATTAATTCTTAAATTTTTGTGTGTTCATGCACATAACCTTAGACCCATTTTACAATTATTATTAAATATGCACAAATAATATTATCATAAGGATATAATTAACTTGTCCTAATCAATAATCATTAGTGCATATTTGATTATAATTGCTGAAATTGTCCCTTTTTTGTCACAAATTGACTGCCACCACCGTGCTTGTAAGTAAAATTATCCGAAGAAACTAATTCTACTTCAAATGAAACAACAATTCCTAAGTTTGAACCATATGACCTACAAAACAAGTAAAAAATGAGTTTCAAGGTGCCCAAAACATGAAATATACATGTTTCTTGCGAAAAACCAACTACTGCTACCGTACTCATAAGTAAAATGACCCATGGGAACTAAACCTACGTCAAAAGAGCCAATGGTTATCGAGTTTGAATCCTATGACCTACCAAACAAGTAGAAAATGGTGTTCAATGTGCTTAATACATAAAATATGCATGTTTTTGTCACAAACCAACTACTGTCACTGTATTTGTAAGTAAAATGACTCGTGAAAACTAGTTATGCGTCAAATGAATCAACGGTTCCCAAGTGTGGCCCATATGACTTGCCAAACAAGTCAAAAATAGGCTTTAAGATGCTTAAAACATGTAATATGCATGTTTTTGTTACAAACCAACTACTGCCACCATACTTGCAAGTAAAATGACATGTGGAAACTAAGCCTAGTTTGTTCTTATTTTAATTTGCTTTCTCTGTGTTTGGTTTAAATGCACTGCAATGGTTCATCAGTTCGGGTTACCCTAGTTCATTTGATTCAAGGACTTTAGTCCCAAACCTGAGCCAATCCCAAAATCAGAGTATAAGACTTAGATTTAAAAAAAAAAAAAAAAAAGTGAAAGGAAAGCTTATCTTGATGGTGTTGAAGCTCTAGAAAATCTCCTTCCTTTGTGAAGGTCATACCTTGCAAAAAGCTAACGAGAATATATATTAGAATAGAAAAAAAGAAAGAAAACTAGTGAAGAGGGAGCAGATCCATACGGATCTGCAAGACCTAAGAAGGAGAAGAACAAGAACAAGAAAAAAGAAGAAGAAGAGACGGGAAATCTGAACATACTTGCAAGATCCATGAGGCCATGGCCGAGAGTAGCTGGGAGGCCGACTAAGAGCAGCGAGCAAGTAGGAGGCCGAGAGCCATGGGAGACCAAGCAAGGAGTGAGAGAGAAGAAAGGGGAAAAAGTACAAGAAGAGAGTGGAGAAAAAAGAATTTCGTGTTAGAGAGAGAGAGAGAGAGAGAGTGCTTTTCCTAAAAATTCAGGATTGAGGGTGCCCGCGCGGTCAATCTTTCATAAACTATTGGAGGGTGATTTGATTGAGCCGATATTTTAACAGGTGGTGCCTAACTTATCCTTCTTCACTCTGGACGGTCCGATTGTCATTTGAAGCATAGGAAAGCTCGGTTTTCTGATTCGGACAGCAACCTCATTGTAGCAGCAGGGGTGCTTCCGCAGTCAGTTTGATCTAGAAGATCAGGTGGTGAATTCTAATTCGATTAAGTTGAATTATTTACAGGTTGTATATGACTTATCCTTTTTAATTTTGATTTGTTAGATTGTTTTTTAGAACTTTTAAATTGTGGTTTTTTGCCTTGGATATCAGTCTCATGGCAGCAGCAGTTTTAGGATTAGAGGTGCCTACATAGTCAGTTTGGTCCAGACGATCAGGCAGTGATTTCTCCTCCGATTAAGCTACAATTTTTATAGGTTGTGCATGACTAATCTATCTTAATATTGACCGCTTAGATTTCTATTTAGAGCTTTTAAAATTTTATTTTGTGGCTCGGACCACAGTCCCATTGCAGCAGCAGCTTCAGGTTTCGAGGCTTGCGTAGTAAACTTGATTTAGACGATCTGATAGTAATTCCTCGTATGATTCAGCTGAATTTTTTACAGGTTATTCATGATTCATCCTTCCTAATTATGATGGATCAAATTTTTATTTGGAGTTTTATAACTTTGGTTTTCTGACTCGAACAACGAACTTGTTGCAACAACAGCTTCAGGTAATAAAAATCTTTTAAAGTCCTATATGTTTTTCTTTCATAATAAAATTTTAAAAATAAAAGGAAGACCCTACAGAATGACATGTGTCATGTTGACATGTGTCAAGGTAACTCTGCTAACGTTACCTTGTGACAATATTTTTAAAAATACAAAAAAATAAAGAAAATAATTTTTAAAAAAATGCCACGTGTCACCATTGTTGGTGGACACGTGGCATATATTAGATTAATCCGGTTTGTTGACTTTTTGAGTCCAATCATTATTTTGATGTTGACAAAACACAAACATCTTATGTGTGTACTTAGCATGTGAACAGATATATAATTCAACACACACATAAAGAGACTAAAGATGAAATCCATAAAGGACGTAAAGATCACAATCAGGCGCATTCCATGAAGAAGTGAAGAGCAAAAAGAAGAAGAAAACAGATGTTTCATTTTGTAATTGTGTTTAGTCTTTTTATATTTTTGGTATATAATAATGCATGTATCTGCATGATATGAATACTAAAACTCAAATGACCATAGATTGACCATAGGGACCCAACCTTTCATGAAATATGATTTTCTAAAATACTAAAATCATACAAAGGTTTTTCAAAATTAAATAAGGGAAAAAACTAAAGAATTCACTAACCTCGGTTGACCGACCAGTTAGAGTTATAATCAGCTCAATCGACCAAACATAGGCCAGAAGTTAAAGTTTGATTAAGCTTGGTCGACCAACCTCTAAACTTAGCCTTTTTACCTTCCTTACCCGACCAGCACTTTTAGTTCAAAATTGCCTCAGCTGATCGGCCTTCAAGGCTCGGCTGACCGGTCATTAATGTAATGACCCGAAGAATAATAGTATTTAAATAATGATTAAGAGGGTGGAAAATGAAAACAGTAACAAAAGGAGGAAGTCGACTTCGTCGACGAACACAGGGGATTCGTTAATGAGGGTATAAGAGGACCTCATTGACGAAGACAGGATTTGTCGATGAGGAAATACCGATAGAGGTTTTGAGCAGTTTGAATTTCATCGACGAGGAGTGGGTTTCGTCGACGAAATTATTAAAGAACTCATCAACGAGATGACATGGCTCGTCGACGAATCCAGTTCTATAAATATCAAAAACCCAGATTTAAACGTCAAAATTTAGCAAAATTTCACTCTCTCTCTCCATTCTGTTTCTCTCACTTCTCTCTTCGATTTTGGCTCCGCCGCTTGCCGGATCGACGATCTGAAGCCATCACAACGCTCCTAGAGAAGTTCTCTGCAATCGTCGGTGAAACTCCATTGAAAATCATCCCTGAGTTGAGGTAAGGTTTTTTAAGCCAAATTTGGTCTTACTGTAGTTATAGGAAATGATATTCGCATGAAAATACTGAAGTTTAGTACTGGGAGTTTTCATTTTCAGGGTACTAATAAGGAAATCCTACGGGTGTGAGTCCAGAATTTATAGGGACTTTTCTCAGTAGTTAGGTAAGGGAATAAACTAAAGCAGTTATTTTCCATGCAAATTATTATTATGTATAAGTAAACTTATTTTTAGGAAAACATGTATTATATTTGTATATTACAAAGGAAATGCACGTTTGGGAAAATACTGCTATTATGTTGAAATGTGTATATATGTATGAGATGCCAGAAATTATGATTTTTAGAATATGACTTTATACAGTAAATGTGTGGCATGAATATTACTTTACGTGAAATGTATTATGATATGACTTTGTTACGAATGAAGCATGTTTTCAGGAATATGAAATGATACAGTACAAAATGATGTTGAAAATACATGATAATTGATTTATTTTCATAATGATATATATACGAAATGATTTCGGCGAGAGGCCGTATTTATAAAATGTTCGGCGCGAGGCCATATTTATGAAATGTTCAGCGCGAGGCCGTATTTATGAAATGTTCAGCACGAGGCCATATTTATGAAATGTTCGGCACGAGGCCGTACTTATGAAATGTTCGGCGCAAGGCCGTATTTATGAAATGATTTCAGCGTGAGGCCGTATTTATGAAATTATGAAAGATTCTATATTATTATGTATTATATGTTATCAGAACCCGGATGTTAGTTTAGTTCAGTTTAGGAGCATGGTACCGTAGCTTATAGATCAGATATCTATGATCAGATTGGTGCTAACCACCCCACGAGGGGGTGGGAGATGGATAGTCGATGTGACTTTCAGTAGAGTGTGGACGTCCACCTGGCAATCCGGACTAGGGTGTGGCGGGCCCATCATATTTACAAACATTTTTGACTCGGCAGTAGTCGGCCAGCCATTGTCGGGTCCCGCCTTTGGGCTGCACAACCCGTCATGGGGGGTAATACATGACATCAACTAGCTATTCATATGGGTATGTTTTCAGTATTATCAATTATAACAGACGTTTTATGAACGATATGATTTATTAGCAAATATGAAAGTATATGATTATTCCACTATGTTATGATGTATATGTTAGATATATGAAATGTACTGAGTATGTATAATTGCAATAAATATTCATATCGTCACACAACTGTATTTAGTTTATTTTTCCTTAATGAGAAGTGTCTCACCCCCGAACTTAATTAATTTCTCAGGAGACACTGAGAGACCGGCGGGTCGTGGCCGCCGTTGAGCTTATTGAGTTACCCCACTAGGAGGGTAAGATTTTGATCTAGGATCAGGAGATTATTGTTGTATGATCCTAGGGTTATTTTGATGTTTTGGAGGTTGTATATAAATACAGTATTTTGATGATGTAGTAAATTCTGGTATTATGTTTTATGGTTGGATGATTGAGATTTTATACTTATTGTTGCTTAGGTTTCCACTGTGATTGACAGGTGTCCCCGTTACCCATGGGTTCAGGTTGACTTTTCTATTTATTATGTTACATTTTATATTAAGATTTTTGAGGTTATTACAATTAGCCAACCGATCGAACCTATGAAGAAAAGGAAAATTGCCCTAAGTCAGCCAATCGACCCTTTACTCGGCCGATCGAGCCCCTTTAAAATTCAAATTTTCTATGTGAGGTCAGCCGATCGGCGCTAGCATTAGTCGACCAAATCTATAGGGTCTCGATAAATTACAATGCTTAAACATGGTTAAATTTTAATTAAATAAATTTTAAAATACCAATTGTGTCCCCAAACAGTCATATTTTCAAAAATTCTATAAATACCCATTCTATTAGCTTGATTAACAACTTTAATTAGTCAAATTTTTCTCTCAAATTTTTTGGGCAAATTTTTAATCAAGGTTCCCCCATACATTTTCTTTTGCAAAAATCTTTTTGGGAAAAATTTTTACTCTCTCCTTCTTTCTCATAATCATTCCTTGAAATTTTTTTGTATGAGAGCATTTATGTTTGAATTTATTTTCATTGAAAAGCTTTTACTCTTACTGGTTTATTATTTTTGAAAACCATTTTTGAGAATAAGTTTAGAGTTTCTCCGAGCTATTTCCTTGATAAATATTTTTGAGAGAACTTGTTTTAAAACTTTTGAATCTTTGCACATCTATTGCAAGATTCAAATGCTCAAATAGCATTTACCGCACAAATATTTTTGAGCTTAAATCCTAATTTCTCCAAACAAATTTTTATTGCAAAACCTTTATTACAAAACATATTTATCACGTTCAGATCTTTGAAATGCTTTTCTCCATATTTTTAAATCAGAGATCATACATTCCTATTTGTGCAAAAATCACCTTGACAGCAAACACCCTAAGTTCTCCTACATTTTTATTGAAAATTAGTTTTGAGAGAAAATTTTTAATTGGGTCAAATCTTTGAAGTAGTCTTATCATATATATCATTTTCAAAGATTATAAAACTTGTATTGAGAAAACACCCTTACTCTCTTGAGCATATTTTATATCAAACTAGAGTGTATTTTAGAGTTTTTATTGTGTACATTTCTACTTATGTAAGAAACATGTATTTTGTACAAAATGTTTTATGTACTAGTTTGGCTCAGCCTATTGTTTGAGTTGGGAAGTCTCTACCCTGTAAGGGAGACCGGTTTGGTTCAGCCCGGTAGATTGAATTGGGGTGTCTCCACCCCGTAAGGGAGATAAGTTGGGTTCAGTCTGACAATTGAGCTGGGGTATTTCTCACCCCATAAGGAGAGACTATATGTTTGTAGTTTAGCCCTGTAATTGAGCTGAGATATTCCTTGCCCCGTAAGGAAATGTTGTAAATGATTTATACTCTGTCTGTTGAAGAGTACAGAGATAGTGGAATCCTTGGGGGGTATGTCTAAGGCAAAAATGTAGGCTGATTTGACCGAACATCAATAATAAATTGTGTGTGTCTCTCTCTTTATCTCATTTATTTTCAATACTTTAATTTCTATATGTGTATACCTGTCTAGTTACTGTTATAATTATTTGCACGCATACATTTGAATTAAATGAGATATGCTGCACTCGTGTATGTTCGCATTAATTGGTAAATAATTTTACATACACACCTTAATATTTAAATATGATATGATGTGGTATCTGTATGCTAATATTTAATTTTGTTATGAATGCCTTATTGGTTTTAAATAATAGCATACCTGATTAATTGGAGGAATTGAGACTTCTTATAAAGACTCTAAGTTGTGTAACACTGATTGTAATTTTAATTTAACCTATTAATACTGTTATCATTAATATGATTTTTTTTGAGTTTTACCATTTATTATTATTATTGAAAAGTCCATATAAATAACGTATATGATTTGCTGTGTCATAGTAGTATAGGTCTCATAATGCTTTAATGGATCTAAATATTAATAGAAATTTTTGTAATTGATGAATTTCAAGTAGATGAGTTCGTAGATGAAGTATTTCTTACAAGTTTTTTCTTTTTAAATAAAAAATAAAAATAATAATAGACTTTCTCAAAAAACTAATAAAATTCTATGCCAAATTACAAGATAGAAGTTAAATAATATACTTACATTATATTAGATAAATTATGTGGTCAATCACTTAAACTTCAATAAATTACACAAAATAAGTTTGTTTGCTTGTTTGGTAGGTTTTAAAAAACTTTAATGATCCCGCCAGAGCTCTCGTGGGCCACGGCTATAAGCCCAATAACAAATCAACTGGCCCTAATAGAAACCATCAGAATTCCCATGGGCTATGAGTACTAAACTAATAAAATGTTATATAAGGCTATATATTATATATATTACGATTTGATTTGATTTTTAAAATTTTATTGTCCACACCTACTTTGGTTTTGTATACATTATGATTATGTATTTGTCTATTATTTCTGAAGTAATAGCGCTTTGTGCTAACACCTGGCGGCCCAAGCAGTGGTGCGAAGATGTAAAAGGCGGGCATTGTTGGCAAAAGGGCTGGCTGAGGGGTTTTTTTTCGGTCTTTCCTAGGAGTCTGCTGGCACTGAGCATAATTCGATTTTAATCGAATTAATCGACTAAATTCAGTTGGTTTGGTTTGATTAATTTTTAATTTGGTTCGATTTTATAATTTGGTAAATTTAGTTATTCGATTTTCAATTCGGTTATGGAAAAAGTGAATTTCGGTTAACTAATTTAACTGAATTATATAATTAATTAATAATTAAATATATATTATATAATTTAGGTTCCCACAATTTCCTAAATCCATAAAATTCCCAAATTATGTAATTAATTAATTAATAATTAAATATAAATTATTAAAATGATTTTGAAAGGATATAAATTATTCAATCATATTTTGTCCATAATTAATTATAATTTGATTTAGTTTAATATGATTTACCGAATTAATCAAAACTTAGGTTCGATCAGATGCGGGTTCAGTTAAGGAGTGTAATTTGTTCACCCCCTACGTGAGTCCTCCCGCAAGCCCTACGTCGGTTTCGTCTGTCAGGGTGGGGAGGAAGGGTGACGAAGCCAGATGGGGGCTTCAGTCAGAGTTGGCGGGGGGTGGCCAGCGCACTGTCAGAGTGGGAGGAGCACCTTCGGCTTGGGGCGTTGTTCGGGTGCGGGTGTTCTGCTCGCGGGCGTTGTCTCTACAAAGGTAAGTCATACTGTGATTCTTCTTCACTTTGTTGTGAGATTTATTTTCCGTAACATTGGTTCTTATTCGTGTTTGAGCGATTTACATTCCACAAAATTGTGCATAAAATTTGATGTGTGTGGCTGAAACAGTATTCGTTCGCGACTTGATTCGTGTTTTGCCCCGATTTGTTTATTTTCGTCTTTAATTCCTCTATTTTTGTTAGCTGCATTGCTCTCATTTTGAAGTTTCAAACGTTAAGTTTACAATAAGCAGTTCCAGTAATGTTAAAAATTGCTAATCTGTTGTTGGATCAGTATTTTTCCATGGTACTACATATCATGTGTGAGGGTTTGTCGTTTAAGCTTTTTGCTTAAATTTTTTATGTTACGTTAGGTCTATGAATTTGTGAGTCTTCCATGTAATTTGCTACATGTTTGTTGGATATTTTTGCTTGGGGAGGTGTAGTCTATTTAGATTTTGGGAGTCTATATAAAATTATGCCCTTTAACTCTGAAATAAACCCTAAAAATGCCAAAAAAAAAAAAAAGCAGGTTGTGTGGTGTAACACTGTAACTATGTTGATTACTGCTATGTTCCTTGTTCTTCATTGGTGGGGTGTTTGGCAATTTGGAAAATGGACAAAATCAACGAAGAGTCCTGGGTTTTGGCTGTTTGATAAATGCTTTAGATGTGTCTGCTAGAGTTTCTTCAACAAATGCCTTTGATGTGTTTTGCTTTCAGGGAACATTGCTTTGATATTTGAGTCGGCCTTCTTTTGGGAAAACAGTTAATTTGATGTGCAATTTTCTTGAATTAATTTGCAAGCCTGAATATAATTTTGAATTAAATCATAATAAATTCCTAAATTTTTTATAGTGAGGGATTTCTACCCTCATTGCGAGACATTTTTTTATTTTTAATTGGCTAACTATTTAGTTATTTGGGTAATGAAGGAAAGGAGGGGAAAAATTCGAGGTTGTGCTAGCTTGAAATGGAATATCCAATTTCCTTTATCTAGGCTCTTCATATCCTTGAATATTTTTGTGTGTGTTTATATTTACATATATGTTATATATGGATTTAGCTTAAAATTTTTAATATCTTATTATGGCTTATGAATCTATAAATTTTTACTATGTCATCTAACTTTTATATTTACATTCACTATAGCCACCCTAAATCTTTTTTTATATTTCATCATTGGAATTAAAATCTATAAATAATAATAATAATAATAATAATAAAATAAAGGTATAATCAGTGCATTTATTGAGCTTAATATTTACATGCTTAATATTCTCTTTCTTCCATTTATTTCTTTCTTAATATTTCCTATGTGGCATCACCATGTAGCAATTGAGATGCCACATATCGCAGGCCAATTTACTATATGCCTTGATTTTAATCCATTCCAACTCCCTAATGTGCAAATCTATAAAATGAAGAAATGCAAAAAGTTTTAATTACTGAAGCTGGAGGGCTTTATATATATAACATAAGAAAATTCTATTATTTAGCATTTTTTTTATCATTATTTAGTAGCATTGTAGATTAGCTATTCGTCAGACACGCATATATGATACATGTGTAATATTACTTATTTATTTTTATATTATTAATTAATTCTTTCTATTCCTGTTTTTGTCTGTTGTGTAATTAATTGGCATTGCATTATGCATATCAGTATATGTGATATATCTTTATTTTTGTCTGTTGTGTAATTTATATTTATATATATATTTTTTTTGTGCAGTCGAAGTGCTGAAGTTTTTATTCACATGTATCTTGATGAAAGCTTTGTTTACTTTCCCTAAACCCTAGTTTTCATAATTGACTTTACCATTAAGTATTTCACCTTTGCTATTCATAACTACATTTTATGTACAAATAGAGGCTTTCCAGTTATTCAATTATTTTCTTTTGTTTCTTTTAAATGCAGATAGTAAATATATGTATGAGATTAGATAGGACACCTACTCATATACTTTTGTAATTAGGATTATAGCCTTTATTTCTTTTCCCTATTTCATTAATTTATTTATCCTCCAACAAAGGGTTAAACTGAGTATGAAAACTAGGCTTTAGGGAAAGCAAAATGAAGCTTCCATATATGAATAAAAATTCCAGCACTTCATGCCAATTAATTATAGGTGGTGGGATTACCAGCCCAGGTGGAAAGTTTCTATTTTAGTTTAAATATTTAATAGTTAATGAATAAATAAAACTCTTTTTCTGTTTTATTTTTAACATTTTTATTCAAATTATAAATTTAAACAAAAAAATTGTAAGTACTTTATTACATTTGTTCCAACAATTCACAGTATATAACTCATAGCATGATAGGAAGTCAGCATTAGAGATATAGGGAAATTTTAATTAAATTACATAATAGACAAAAACAAGAATAGAAAGAATTAATTAATAATATCATTTTGGATAATATGAGGAGTCAAAAGGTTTACCTTCATTGTGAGGAAGTGCAGTTGGGTTTAAGGAGGAAGTATTTTGAAGATAATCAGGATTCATCTGGTGACAAAATAAAAATAAATTCTTAATAAGTTAATAGAGATTCTAAAGGCGTTTGAAGTGTGGTGGAGCAACCAAGTGTTGAGAGGATTAATATAAGTAAGGATAGTAAGAAATGGGGGAATTTAGAGGATGACAGTGTAGGTAGTAGTGAATTTGAATATGACAAGCGTCTCTACCCCAGACATTTCTTCGAAGAGCTGTGTCTTCCTCTTTTTTTTTCAATGAAATACCCAACTTTATTGATAGTTCTCACTTATGGTGGAGGAAAACCGTGGTTACAAATATGCCACAAGGGATTTACAAAAACCTAACAAAAACCCGCTTAGGCACCAAAAACAAAACAAGCCTAACAAAACCTGAATCTTTAACCAACTAAAACTACCAAAACAAGCCCAAAAGACTTCAAAACAAACAAATACAAATAAAAACAAATTTCCTGCAAACTGAAGACAAAAACCTGCAAAACAAAACCTGAGGAAAACAAAGGAGAGCCATAAGATGACAAATTAAAGACGAAGGCTTGGAATACTCATCTTATCCATACAAATTAGACCTCTCATTTTACTCGGTATCTCATCACCTACAAAATATCTCCTTTTGTTGCCTCCCTCGCCTTGACAAGCCTTGAAATTTGCCACCTGATTACCTTATCTAAATTGGTGTTTTATAGAGAACTAAAGGCCTTGTAACTCCTCCTTTAATAATTCTCAAAAGTCCCATAAGTACCAGGAAGAGCAAATTCCAGAAGTTATCCAACCCACCACCAATTCCGAATCGCTTTCAATACAAATATTCTAATAACCCAACTCTTTACAAAGCCGAACACTACTAATAAGAGCCTGCAATTTCGCTCCATTGTTAGTACTCGACTCAAATTTTTCAAAGAAAGCGGCCTTTAAAATTACTTAAAAAGTCACGGATGATACCATCACCACCACCTCAAGAACCCGAATTTCCTCTACAAAAGCCATCTATGTTTAGTTTCAACCAACCTACAGGGGGTTTTTCCCAAACTACTTTTCGAGAAGTTCTAACCTTTGGAAATATTGTTTTCACTTGGAACTCTTCCTATAAATTCTTATCGATAGCAGGCAGGGATCCTTTCACTCCTTCTGCAATTTTTGCGAGCCAAAACCTCACCGATAACCAAACTGCATCCTTGACTCATACTTATCTTCCATGCGGGTTTTACAACGTCTGAGCCATAGGCTCCAAGAAATTATAGTAGGTAACAAACTGATGATTGTACCTTTGAGGGTTGACTTTTTGGCACATTTGAACCGTCTACTAACATTCACCTCCAAGGTTCATCATCAAAATTTAGGATTTCCAAGACAGATGCTGCTCTCTTCCAAACCATACTTGCGATGGATCCTGTACTCAGTACATGATTGAGAGATTCCTCTTTTTTATCCACGCAGCAATTGCAACAAGAGACCATATCAACTCCCAGCTTCTGCACTCTCTCATCTACAGGAAGACATTGAAACATAGCTTTCCACATACACATGGATACTTTCTTATGTAAAAAGTTATGCCTGACCCACTCCATCCACGGGGACTGCTCCCATTTAATTCTTATCACCTCCCAAGTCGAGGCAGTAGAAAATTTTCCATTGATGGAAGGCTTCCAAATAAATACATCAGGCCCCAATTTGTGCTTTGTAGACGACAGTAAAATCTCATCCATTTTGGGGACCCCTACCAAATTTTTTGGCATATCCGTATCCCAAATCTCAGACTCCCAACAATCTTGAATTTTAAGCTTAGGATGCTGGATCGTGTAAGAACACTCCGCAAGGGGACCACTGCTCAACCACTTATCAAACCAAAAGGTAGCTTTTCCTTGTCTAACCTTTAGATAAACATTCTCATAGACCTCTGGAAAAATCTTTAAGACTGTCTTTCAAAACCGAGAACCCATAGGAGTATAATTGATTGAAGCCATGTGACTTGGTTTAATGTATTTAGTCTAAAAGAATCGGGTCCAAAGGTTATCTACCGTCATCAGTTTCCAAGCAAACTTCATGTGAAAAGATCTTTGAACGTCATTAAGGTCCTTTACGTCAACACCCCCTTCATCTAGGGGTTTATAAACCTTTGACCAAGCACCCCATTTCATTTTCGCCATACTATTACTCTCCCCCCAGAGAAAAGAAGAGAGAATGGAGTTAATATTTCACCACTAAAGGAACTGAGAGAATTGTTAGCGTATGTGTTGCCGTGCATGATAAAACATGCTGAATAAGGATGAGACGACCTCCCTGTGACAGCAACCTCATCTTCCAACTCACCACCTTATTTTGAATTTTTGAGACCAACGGATCAAGCATTCTAGCAGTAAGGCGACTAGAAATCAAAGGAGAGGGAGCTGCCTCTCCCTCCCAATGCTCATCTTATTTGCAACTCGAGTTTCTCCCTTGTTGCCACCATCCCACCAAGACCCTTACAACATCCACCGTTGTGGGACCTCATCCTCTGCCGTTCGAGAAGTCTCAAATCCCTTGATCCCTCTCTCTGATTTGCATGTAAGAGTTTTTACTTCATTAGATCCTCTGCAAAACTCTAATAGGTTTGACATGGAGAATGCCACCACCATCATACTCATAAATGGTGGAGCATTTTGCTTCGTCTTTGGCATAGATCTGTGTGAATGACCCCGTCTAGTTCAAGATCTGCCCGTGCTTGTGAGACTGCAATTGCTGAGGATTTTGGGCTTGATCAGTCTTTTTTCAGAGATCATGTGAACTAGGTTATGGTCTACTGTAGGGATAGCCTTTTGGTCACAAAGGTCAATCCCTGTGGATTTTTTATTTTATTGGGAGAAGCAAGATTTGCCATTACTGTGCTGGGAAATCAAAGGTGAGTGTTTCAACATGTTAACAGAAGAAATTGATTTTCTAGCTCACGTTAGTTCACGGCTGCTAACATGCACCGAGAGGATTTGCAATTTTCCTGCTGAAGAAGGCATTATTTGGTTGAACCTGGTTGCTATATGTTTGTTTGTGGTGACCAGGGCAGTATATCAGTCTAGAATGAGTTAGTGCACCTGGCTTGATTGTAGTGCAAGTTCTGCTCAAGTGTTTTTATTTATTTATTTATTATTGGGCTAATTTCTAACCAATTATTGTTCACAGAGCACTCTTTCATATATCTGATGGTGGACCCAATTGCTTTGAGATTGGCTCAGAAATTATGGTAACTTTTTCTGTCCTAATAATTTAATTGGCAGAGTCAATGTTGTAACCTGGTTAAATTCTAGCCATGTGGTCCATTTTATTTGATGATGTTGCTTGATGGATTTTTTTTTCCCTAGATATATTAAAAAGAAACATGGCACAAATTGATTATGTTTCATTGTTTGGTATCTGTCCCAATGGTATATATATCATGTGGATATTTTCTTGAATGATGTAGAACTTCTTTATTTCAATTTCAATTAGGTATTCCTTGTATTTCTCTTCACATTGATTAAAATACGCAGTTTCTGTAATGGTTATTGTTATGAGGGAGTATCAAAGTATTTCATCAGAATCAGTGACTCCTTATTGTGTAATCCTTTTGTAAAAACAAAGCCTTTTAGGGATCCTTTGGAATCACTTATTTTCTAAGTGTTGAATTGGCTGGAAAACAATCATTTAGTGATATAAGTACCTTCACATCACTCTTTTGCTTCATAGGCCCTTTAAAAAATTCTGGGGCAGGAGGGTGTATAATGAAAAAACTGAGCTGTCTGGATAGAGGGGAACTTCCCTTTATATACCTGCCTTGCCAGCTTTTACAGCTTCACCTCGGTGAGGAGCGGTGTCCTACAAACTACCTAACCAAGTTGAAAAGAAAGACATAATGGGTTTAATTCTTTTTTTTTTTTTTTTTTTTTTTTTGAATTTCTTGTTCAAGTTAAAACTAAGACCAAAGAATAAGCTATAATTTTCACATATATATATATATATATATATGTATGCATGTATATATATTGCCCTAAATATGTTTTAGATTCTAAAACAATTAGGACTAAAAGTTTATGTCAAACCAAACAATGTGCATTATGAGATAACAATTATCACGATTCAGAATGAATGCCATTGGCCAAACACAAATCTGTTCCCATTTATTTTTAATCTGGTCCAATTTTTTATGAAATGGATCTTACAACACACACCTCGAGGATTTTTATTAGGAATTTCTCTCCCTCCCAGTCTTCCAATTTAGCTTGTTTCTTCTTCTTTCCCCATTTCAATTGCTTGCTCAAAGCTCAAGTCAGCTGGAAATTCTGGGGACAGGAGGGTGTATAATTGAAAAACCAAGTCGATGTGGTGTATAATTGAAAAACTGAGTCTATGTCTAGACAGAGGGGAACTTCCCTTTATATACCTGCCTTGCTTGCTTTTGCAGCTTCACCTTGGTGAGCAGTAGTGTCCTACAACCCACCTGACCAAGTTGAAAAGAAAGATATCATGGATTTAATACTTTTTATTTTTAAAAAATTTCTTTTTCAAGTTAAAACTAAGCTCAAAGAATAAACTATAAATTTTTTATATATATATATATATATATATATATATATATATATTACTCTTAATATGTTTTAGTTTCTTAAACAATTAGGATAAATGTTTGTGTCAAACCAAACAATGTGCATTATGAGATAACAATTATCACAATTACTAATGAATGTCGTTCGCCAAGCACAAATCTGTTCCATTTATTTGTAATCTGGTCCAATTTTTTATGAAATGGATCTTACAACACACACCTCAAGGATCATTTATTAGGAGTTTCTCTCCCTCGCAGTCTTCCAATTTAGCTTGTTTCTTCTTCTGATTTTGGGCACTGGGCAGTAGCCTCTGTTTGACCATAAATAAATCAATAAAGACTGGTGTATTATGACAACAGGAAGATGCACAAGATCAATCAATACTCAAAAGTTCTCAAATCATCTATATCTATATCTATATAATGTTGGCACTACTGATCAATGCATATAATGTTTGCAGTTTATGTTTCACATATAGCTATCTGACAAGGGGAAAAAAATTACACTATTCAGAATCCAATCCAAAACTTAACTATTTACTGATGGGTTGCTAAATTGGTTGGTTGCAGCTTCTTTCCCCATTTCAATCCCTTGCCTTGTCCTGTACTTGTATCTGTTTGTTGAATACAGAAACCCACAGAAATTGATCAAACTCAGAAATGTAAGCAACCAATAAAAATAAATAAATAAATGAATTTGCCTGTATTTTCGTTTTGGGAGAGCCAGGATGGCCTCCTATCCCCTGGGGTTCCCTGTGATGTATTTAACAATGCTGTTCAATATTGTGGCTGCAAAGCAACCCAAACCACCAGACACGGCAGCAAAAGCAGACCCTTTGCTACTCACAGCATCAGGGGCCTCCTTATATAAGACTCCAATAGTCCCATAATGCAGAAAAGTTAAGCTATACCAATCAAGCAGTACTGGATCAACAGCCACTAGGCACTTAACTCCGGCACGGGATTAAGAAAACTAGCCTCATACCTGTGCTCTAGTGCGTAGTTTCTTCTGTACCTCTCTAAAACTCCAGCCCATGCCATGTACAGGATTGAAATTGCCAAACAAATGCCCACCCTTATGTAATATCTCATAAAACCTTTTATGGGCATTACAGAAATCAAACATTTTTTACAGACATTTTCTGTATGAACCGGAAAATTGCTTCATAATGGTTTTAGTCACATCAATGTATGATACTCTTATAAAGGCTGTTATGGCTGTTTTTTTGATGATTTTTATAATGAAGTGATTAATTTTGTTTTTTGTTTCCCAAGCGCTTTCAATTAAAATCCCATTGTTGTTGTTGTTGTTGTATTGGGTGAATCATAAGAATTTTAGTTTGAGTTGCTTAGTTACTAATATCTCATAATGG
Source organism: Malania oleifera (assembly GCF_029873635.1). NCBI lineage: Eukaryota > Viridiplantae > Streptophyta > Magnoliopsida > Santalales > Ximeniaceae > Malania > Malania oleifera. The sequence goes on along the minus strand of NC_080426.1, from coordinate 3,736,831 downwards.
ACATATGACAAAACCATAATAACATGTATTGGGCACTACAGAAACATAGCATTTTGTAATAGACTTCTTGTTCATGAATATTGCTGGGACCCTGTATTCGGCGGGCCAGCCTTTGTTGATTTTAGGAGTTGCAGAACTAACATTTATAATGTCCACCTACTTGTACAATTTTAGCAAAGGACAGACAGAGTTGGGTTGTGACTTGTTCATAGCTTGGGCTGAGCGGTAGGGGAGTTAGTCCTGTTAGTTCCCTCCCTCCCTTGATTATCAATGTCTTTAGTTTTTAACTAGAAGATGTTTTTATATTTTTTTCTCTTTATTTAGTTACTCGTCGATTTATTTATTTATTTACTAAGTTTGTGTCTGGACAGCTCTCCTCTTGCTTATTTCCTGCAATATTCATTGCTTGCACGATGATTACTATGGAATACTTAATATATATTAGTTATGAGATATTTTACATGACAGTTATAAGTTGCTGTGGAATACTTAATATTTTCCTGTATTGTCATTAGATTCACTGCTTAGCCGATGCTATACATAAATATTTAGGAAATAAAAAATGGATTCCAAAGTGGGGAATCGCCTTTCTCCTTGTATTTGATTTTTCTTTTTATGCCTTAATCCATCAAGTATTACATGACCTTGTTAAAAATTTAATCCTTAGGTCATCAGCCTGTTGCTTTGTGTGGCTTCAAATATTCCTACAAAGATTGACCTTAAAATGGACAACCAAAGTTATGAAGATTTCTTCTTCCTTCAAAACAAACAAATAAACTAAGAAATAAAGAAAGGGATGACATTCTTCATCCTATCTAGGTTTGGCAGCTTTGCAAAGTAAAATGTGTCTTTGCAAAGTAAAATGAATTAAATTTGTTTTTTGTGCCCCTCTCCAGTTCAAAAAGAATTTGTGGAGTGAATTATACGTTGTCCATAAAGAAAAAAAAGTAAAAAAGGGACAGGTTCTGCTTGCACTTGTTTCATTGGCTTGTTTACTGCTTTAAAGCTCATTACGTAGGTCCCCGCTTGCTCGATACTTTTCAATCTGTCGACTTTGGTTATTTTTAATCCTCAAGTTTTAAAAGCTCATCTTTGAAGGGCATTTTTCGTGAATAAAGGTCATTTATTTATAATGTTGTTCCCCTTTTTACTCTTCCCTATTATGATGGACTTTGAATTCTAATTTTTGTAAAGTTGACATTACCTTGAATTTGAAACACAATTTGATCATTCATTCCTTTTTGGAGGCGTTTGCTTGTACCTGTGGGGAAAACCAAATACTGCTAATATGCTGCATATTGTCCATTTGGGTATTCCTTTTGCAGGTGTTTGCCTGTACCTATGGGGAAAACCAAATGACTTTTGGTTATTCATTTTGCAGTTTTAATGTTATTTTTCTGTATTGTTTTCACCAATTATGGCAGCATCAATCTAAAAAGTATCATTGATTCTAACAAAGAGACCTTTTGAAATTATTTGAACCGTGTTTTTAATAATCTTACCAATCTGAAATTTCAGCTTCTACAGCCCTGATACTCATACTTAGCACTTAGTTTTTTTCTCAAGGTGGGAAACAAATCTAGTCTAATTCATTAGCCCAAAGCATTCTAAATTTCTAATTGGGTCAATGTTTACTACCTATTGATCTGAACCATTGATGAAGGCAATTAACCTTTTAGGAAATTTTTCAACCAGTGATCTGCCTTTTGTTTAAATATGCTTGTGCATAAAGTAATTCACAGTTATATTTGCATGCACTAGCATGTGTTCATTGGATGTCCTGCTACCCATTTGAATTGATGGGAAATCTGATGTGTTTAAACTTTTGGCAATTATCGAGTATCAGTGGTTTCAAATTTAATGCAAACAAGGGCTTGTTCTTTTCCCGTAAGGCACTAAGGCGCTGATTTAACATAAAGTACTTAGTTATTTTTGTATTTATTTTTAGTTGGAGGTAGATTAAAGTTTGATTTATGTTCTCTTCATCGTAGTCTTTGTTCTCTTTTGTTGGGGTACATAAGCATGTGTGCTATTTTTTTTCCTTTCTGACTCATTCCTTGCATTAGCGATTTCATATTTGCAGATTATCAAAGTGGCTTTCCATAGAATTAATAATCTTCCATAGTTCAAAGTTTGACACTTTGAACAAAAATGAGTTTGTGCTAGTAGATTCTTAATTATTTTGAATAACTTTTTCTCATCTTGTTGTGAATCTTTTTTAGGTTAATATAACTGTTAGAGGTTATATATGTATTTTAGTATTTTTATTATTGAGTGTGTTAGTATGTTAATTAGGGAGAGTTAGTAAGGGTATTATTGTCATTAGAATATATTTAATTTGTATTATAAATAGAGGAAGAGACCTATCTTCAAGTTAGGCCATTCATTTATGTTCATTTCTGTTAAGGGTTTGTGAAGACTTCTTTGTGAGTTTTTTCGGACATGGCAGCGTTTGTATGTTCAGTTGTGAGGTTGTGGAGTGCCATATCCTTCAGTCAGTTGTTCACCTTGTCCGTGGTTGTGTTGATGCTTTACATAGTTTGTGATTGTCCTGATTATTGATTGTTCTTCTTGTTTTTGGTGTGGTTGCTGATTTGTGAGTGCTGTGGCAGTGCTATATCCGTTGGTGAGTTTTTCACCTTGTCTGGTGTTGTGTCGGTGCTTCACATAGTTTGTGATTGTCCTGAGTAGTTTTAATTGTTTTTCTTGTTTTTGGCGTGATTATTGATTTGTAAGTGGTGGGATGGAATCTATGAATCCCAAATTTGTTTTTTTCCTACATTGCTGCCACAAAAAAACGATTCAAAAGTTGGATGGTAAGAACCATGTTCAATGGTCTAAAGCTTTTCAGATTTATTTAGGAGGATTAGGGAAATCAAACCACTTGCTCCAATTTGATTCTTCTGATGAGAATAGAAGATGTGTGGGTTTAGGAAGATGCCTTGATTGTTTCTCTTTTATGGAATTTGATGGAGCCATAGATTGCACGGATGTGTATGCATCTAGATATGTGCAAGGAGATTTGGGATTATATCAAACTTCTACACTCCAATAACTTTACACGTATGTATGATTTATCCCAGGAATACTTTCAATTACAACAAGGAGACTGGAGCATTGCAGATTATTTTGGAGAGATGAAGCGTATTCATGAGGAGCTTGACGTCATGCAACCTATAACTGCCGATGTTCGTGAGATGCAGAAGTAGAGGGAGCATATGACAATTCTTCGTGTTCTAGTAGGCTTAAGGCTTGAGTTTGAGTCAGTTCGGTCTTAGATACTTGGTAGTGCCGAGCTGCCGTCATTTGCCGATGTTTATTCTCGTGTCCTTCGTGCTTCCTTTAGCACGCATTCTCCTACTCTTGCATATGGCTTTGAGAGGACAACCTTCATTACACAAGGTGATTCTAGTACTCTACCAAATAACCGCAAAAGTTATCACGGCGGTTCAAGTGGTCGTAGTGGTAGAGATGGACAAGGCAGAGATACTCCTTGCAAGTGCACTCATTGTGGACGGAATAATCATACCATTGAGTAGTGTTGGGATCTTCAGCAGACCTTCACATGTTGCTAATGCAGCCACCATTGATTCCTCACCTTTGGGGTCGAGGGGGGGAGGGGGCGGGGGGCGGGGCAACGTACTGTATCTATATTAGAGGAAGAGTATTCCAAGTTTCAGCAATATCAAGCGTCACAGCAAGCTCCTCTTCCCATTGCATCTCTTGCCCAAATAGGTAATCTCATAGTATGCCTGTTAGTCAGTACTCCTCGTCCTAGTCCTTCGGTCATAGACTCTGCTGCCACTGATCATATTACAGTTATACCTTGCTTTTTCTTCACTTTTCAATATCCTGCAAATTTACCTTGTGTTAATCTTGCTGATGGATCTACGACTGCAGTCAAGGGAATTGGGACTGTAAATCCCACTTTTTCTATTTTTATTCCTTCGAGTTTACATATTCCCAAATTTCCTTTCAACCTTATGTCCGGTAGCAAAGTTACTAAATCCATGAATTTTTCAATGACATTCTTCTTTGATTTTATGGTTATTTAGGATTTGAAGGAGGAAGACGATTGACGGAGGGCGTGAAGTTGGTGGACTCTATCACTTTAAGCCACTATCTCCTTCTACTGCCTACACTGCTGCTGCCACATGTTTTCAAATTCATTGTTGCTTGAGTCATCCTTCATTGGAAAAGTTAAAATGTCTTGTTCTTAGTTTGAGTTTTGTGTCTAGTTTCGATTGGGAGCCTTGTCAGTTGGGAAAGCACCATCGTGTTTCTTTTGCTTCCCTAATCAATAAATGGGCTACAAGCTCATGCAGATGTCTGGGGTCCTAGTAGGGTCGTGTCTAAGTTGGGTTTTCGGTACTTTATAACCTTTGTGGATGATTATTCAAGAATGACTTAGTTATATTAATAAAAGATCGTTCTGAGTTATTTCATGTATTTTGTGCCTTTTGTTTTGAAATAAACACTCAATTTGGTTTGCCAGTTAGAATACTTCGAAGTGATAATGCTAAAGAGTTTTTCAGTGCACAATTCACTACATATATGACTCAATTTGGTATTGTTCCCCAATCATCTTATGCCCACACTCAACAAAATGGGGTTGTAGAGTAGAAAAATAGATATCTTCTTGAAATTACTTGCACCTTACTTTATCAAATGCATTTACCTAAAGTGTTTTGGAGTGATGTTGTACTTACTGCTTTTATCTCATCAATAGAATGCCATCCTGCATTCTTAGTGGCAAAATTTCTTACTCCATTCTATTTCCTAATTCACCTTTATTTTCTCTTACTTGTATATTTGGGGGTGTGTCCCTTGTTCATCAAGTAACTGCTCGGGTGGATAAGTTGGATCCTCGTGCTATAAAATGTGTCTTTTTGGGCTACTCATATACTCAAAAGGGATATCGTTGTTATAGTCCTATGCTACATCTCTTCTTTGTTTCTGCTGATGTTTCCTTCTTTAAGTTTGCACATTACTACACCTAATTACTTAGTGCTTCTAAGCTCAATGAGTCTCTTCCTTTGCCTAATCTTCCATATTCTACGTTGCTATCCTTGCCCAACCAACCATCTGAGTCTCCATGTAGTTTGAGTTATTCTCATCGTCTTGATCATCCTAATTTGCAGGTGTATTCATGATGGTGGTGCCAAGGAGGAGAGTCCCCTTTAGCTTCTACTACCATGCCTTTGGTTTCCCAGTCTGATGATCATACTTCCCATGATGTTGACCCTCCTATTGCTGTTCGGAGGGGTAAACACACATGTACTCAACATGTTATTTCCAATTATGTTTCTTATGACTCCTTATCACCCTCCTATTATTGTTTTGTTATTGTTCTATCATCTACTACCCTTCTTAAATTTGTCTTGGAAGCCTTAGCCCATTCTAGGTGGAGGGATGCTATGGTTGAAGAGATGAACGCTTTACATGATAATGGTACTTGGGATTTGGTACCTCTTCCTCTTGACAAGTCTATGGTTGGTTGGCGCTGGGTTTACACTATGAAAGTCAACCCTGATGGTTTTGTGGCTCGTCTAAAGGCCCGTCTTGTTGCTAAGGGATATACTTAAGTGTATGGTTTGGATTATTCTAATATTTTTTCTTCAGTTGCCAAACTTACATTAGTACATCTATTTTTCTCCTTGGCACATTAGTACATCTATTTTTCTCCTTGGCTACTACTTGTCACTAGACTCTGCATGAGCTAGATGTGAAAAATGCCTTCTTGCATGGTGACCTTGAGGAGGAGATTTCTATGGAGCAACCACTTGGGTTTGTTGCTCAGGGGGAGTTAGGCTTAGTGTGTCGGCTCAAGAAGACTTTATATGGTTTAAAACAGTCTCCCAGAGTATGGTTTGGTTGTTTCAGTGTAGTAGTACTAATGGGGATCAACATGCACTTCGAGTATCTTTCACGGATATTGTGACACGTGGACGACCGCCCGAAGTCCACCATTAGATGTGAACTTTATTTGCAGTAATTGCAGACTTTATGCAGTTGAGACTTTAGCTGCAGCAATTGCAGAATTTATGCAATTGAAGACTTTAGTTGCAGCAATTGTAGACTTTATGCAATTGAGTTGCAGCAATTGAAGCTTCTCTTGGCATCTAAGAGGATGACAACTTGCAAGTCAAAGTGTCTTGCCATCTTTATTTTACTTTTGTAAATCTCTATGAAGTCATGTGCATGCTCATGTAAGGTTATAAATATGCCATCACTTGTATTATAAAGATAATTGCATTATCAATTAAAAAGAAGCCTTTGCTTAGACTTGTGAATCTTGTTCCTTTCCTTGTGAGTGAATAGTGTGAGGATATGTTCCGTCTCCCCGGAGATTGAGTGGTGAGAGACCACGAGAACATCAACGTCATCATCAGCACTACACACCTACTTCTCTTTCATAGCCCACAGCCACAACTTTCCTAAAGATTCCGAAAGATCAACAAGCTTGTTCATGGTGTGAATCGAGGACTATTGTGTCTTGGTGTTTGTCATTCCGAATCTTTGGTAAGCTCATTTCAATTCCTTGTTTGTGACCATCTAAGACAGCCCCTAAAGGTACCTTGTAAGCCTTGAAACTCTACCCAAATACTTGATTGAAAAACTTTATTCATTCTCTTTGAATCTTCCTAGATTTTCAGCATGAACATGCTTTCTAGTACCGTGTTTAGGGATATTTTATTTGTATGCTTGGACTTGTGATCAAAGACTTTTAATATAACATGTCTTAAGTGGATTACTTGAATGAAATGATCAACTAAGGGTTTCTAACTAAATCATATACGTTTTCAAAATCTCAACAACTTGTGATCATTAGAATATGTTTGTGATGTTCATGCTTAGTTGATTCAATTCTTCCCATAGATTGTGATATTGTGTGTGTGCTACAAAGAGGGTCAACGGTAGGATTAGGGCTACTTAGAACTGTCCTACATCAAGTACTTGAGTTTGGTCTTCGATAGTGTGCTTTGGATCATTCCGTGTTTTATCGTCATACTTTATTGGGTAGGATCCTTCGTATTGTTTATGTGGATGATATTGTTATTACATGTGATGATGATAAAGGTATTAAGAGTCCTAAACTTTTTCTACAGACTAAGTTTCAAACCAAAGATTTGGAACGGTTGAAATACTTCTTGTGTATAGAAGTAGATCTCGTATCGGAACTGTTGTGTCACAGAGGAAGTATGTTCTTGGTTTGTTGGATGAAACTGGCTTGTTGGGAATTAAACCGGTTGATACACCCATGGATCCAAACAAAAAGTTTATATCGGATATGGGTGATTTGCTACCTAATCCTGGACAATACTAGGGACTTATTGGAAAGTTGAATTATCTCATAGTTACTTAGCTGGATATATCTTTTGCAACAAGTGCTGAGAGTCAATTTCTAGATTCTTCAAAGACAAGTCATTGGGATGTAGTAATTCACATCTTGAAATATTTCAAAGGTGCACCTAGGAGAGTTCTTTTATATCTTGATTAGGGTCATACTTATATCCATAAATACACAGATGCAGATTGGGCTGGATCACCTTTCGGGCAGAGATCCACTACCGGTTATTGTATCTTCGTTGGTGATAATTTGATTTCTTGGAAAAGTAAGAAACAAACTATCGTGGTAAGGTCAAGTGTTGAATCCGAATATAGAGCTATGGCTCACACTACATGTGAACTTGTCTGGTTGAAGATAATGTTGAAAGAGTTGAGTTTTTTGCTGTCTCAGCCTATGAAGTTTATGTGTGATAATCAAGTTGCTTTTTGTATTGCCTTCAACTCAATCTTTCATGAGCGAACGAAATACATTGAAGTTGATTGTCACTTTGTTCAAGAGAAAATTGTACAAGAGCTCATTACAACCGCTTATGTGAAGTTGGATATGCAACTTGCTGATTTGTTTACAAAGCATTTTTGGGGAGGGGGGGGGGGGGTGGTGCTCGTGTTAAATTCATTTATAACAAGCAAGGAGCATATGACATTTATGCTCTAGCTTGAGGGTGAGTGTTGAAGGTTATGTATGTCTTTCAGTATTATTATTATTATTGAGTGTGTTAGTATGTTAATTAGTGAGAATTAGTAAGGTCATTATTGTCATTAGAATGTATTTAATTTGGTATTATAAATAGAGGAAGAGACCTATCTTCAAGTCAGGTCATTCATTTTAATCAAATCTTAACACATTGATACTAATTTTATTATCCAATTATTCTTTTGCAGAGTCTTGATACACATGCTTGATGGTAATGGTGGTCATTGAGACATGTAATCAAAGTTTGCTTTTGTATTTTGTTGATTGTTAAACTATACATTTATCTAGAGGTTATGGATCTTTTTTAGTTGCAAAATTGTGCATTAACTTTGTATGTATTTTTAGATGAATGAGATAACTTAAGAATTATGGTTTAATTTTATTTGCATGGATGTATTGTGAAAATTATAAATTATATTACATGCACCTGTAAATTCATCCAAAATAAAAAAAAACAGAATTATAACTAGCATATTATAAATGACCAATAAATACCATCACTAATAATTGTTATCAAGAATAATTATTAGTGATTCATCAAATTCGTCACTAATGATTATTATTAGTGACAGTTGTGAAACCGTCGCTAATATTCATTGTAATAGTTACCAGTGACCCACCTGAACTATCACTAAATATTCATAGTAATCATTACTGGGTCACCTGAACTATCACTAATAGTAGGTGTTGGTGATGAACTTATTCCATCCCTAATACGTTGTCTTATTAGTGATTGTTCTACATTAGATAGTGATTAATAGCGCTGATTGTATATTCGTCACTAGTGATGATTTGTGATCCATCACTAATCATTATTAGTGGCGGCTTTATTAGTGGCGGTTTTTACAGACCAAAAACCGTCACTAATAATTATTAGTGATGGATCTTGATTTTGGCATTCCTTGAAGCAAATTGCATTTAAAAAAATATATGTGTACTTGATGAAATTTGTTTCTTTCTTAAATGCTTCATTAGAATATGCTTTCGTTTTACTTGAAAACTGAAATACTTAGACACATGTTTAGCAAATAAATGTTTGTTTTTGTGTGACTAAGCCTTTCATTTTCACAAAAAGTTTTCAATTATTAATATAGGCTTCCTATATACACACTAATTGGTTTTTTGTTTTCTTTGCTTCCTTTTCAGAGACTTTTTCAACCTTCTCAATTGTATATTGGAACCAGCTTAATAGGTAGTTATTTTGTGTTGCATATATTTATCTTGAACATTTGTTTTTACAACTATGTATGCATTGTGTACATGCTTTGGAGTGAAGAGGAGTGGTTATTTGTATGTAAGTTGACAACATTTAAAATAAAATGATGAAATTGCAATGTGATGGATCATTAAGGTTTTATTGTTGGATGACTCAGATCAATAGAATTGGATGTATACTATACAAATAAAAGGATAGCGTAGGCTTGACTGTTTGCTGCTGATGTTGCATTCTTTATGAAAAATTGCAGTCATTTTTCTTTCTCTAAATTCTTTGCTTCATAGTTAGATATTGGGACTTCCGCATGCATTTGTAGTGCCTCTTTTGTTGTTGTTTTTTTTAATCTTCATAACGCACAGTTCAATTTTTGTATGAACATGAACTAATCAGGTATCAGTTTTTTAATGCTCTATGGGTGCATTTTTTAAAACTTGAACAGGTTGTTTTTCCGTTAGTTTTTATTTTTATTTTTTAAATTTATTTATTTATTTATTAGTTTTTTAATAATTTTTTTCCCAAAAGCCTACTTTATTTTGCTTCCATTGATTGTTATTATTTTTTTTTATAGGAGAGTTCCCTGCATGCTACTATATACTTTAGACGGTAAGTTGATAGAATGGCAATGATGTAGGTATGTACTCTGTTAGTAATGCCCGTTTGATGGATTTTGATTATATGTTTTCTAAGGCTTAGAATTTACTAATTCATCATGTTGTTTGATATAGTCAATGACCATTTGTTATGTTGGTTTCTGTTTTAAATTCCGTTTTCTGTTTATAGTAAAAATAACTTATCAAAAGATATATTTATCATGAATTCAAGAAAGATGTTATTTTTATTTTTTGAGTCATTTATGATCCCCTGTTGCCCAGTTACAGTTATTTCAGCAGAATGTGCTATTCTGTGCAGGCTCAACCCACAACAATCAAAATGGATTTAAAGAGAATAAAAGTATCTCCTTAAGAGACTTGAATCATGGTAACATGCCTTTTTTAGCTGAAGGCTATCTAGAGGAATGATTTGTGCAAAAAAATTCTTATTTTACACTTCTAATTTTCAAAAGGAGTACAAGTTTTTAAATTTTTCCAACATTTGTATAGAAAAGAAGGGGTTACCCCATTTATAGCCAAAAACCCAACATGCTCTTTGTGCTAATGAATCACTAGAAAAATTATAAGACTTTCAAGGAAAATGGTATATCTGATCTTGGTGCTAAACGCTCTTTAGTTGCTATACTTTAGTCAAATTTAAAATAATAATATATTTTGACCATGTCAATTTTCATGTTGCATTCTGAATGTGTATCAGTTAAATTTTCATCCAAATTGTATTTAGCAATGTTAAAGAAATTGCTGATGTGGAAAGGCTTGTCTTTATGATTTAAAAAAAAAATTAACCTTAAAAAGGTTAAAAAGAGCACCTGCATAACATTTAAAAATACCACAGGCAAAGATCAAAATTTAGTTACTAAAGTAGCATTTAATTTTTGTTTCTCTCAGCACCAATGAAACTGCACAAATTATCTTACGTTATGTTTGGTAGAGGCCTTGGATTTGGAATATGAATGGCGAAGTTTACAAACCAATTCGGTATATGCTGAGCAGTGACGTATCCAAAAAGAGAGTCTAGGCAGAAAATGGTATATTGAAGTGAATAACAGCCTTGCAAGGCAGTGGTGCAAAAAATTAAAGAAACCCACTCACACAAGCACAAAGACTTGTGATTTGCATAACTTGTTAAATATGGTAGGGTTGTACTTTAGGTGCACCTGTAGGGATCTTGATACACATTCAAATGAGACTTCCTTTTCTTGATTTCTGCAGAAGTAGGGGGTTGAATGGGTGAGAAATGAGCTGCAGTGAACAATGGCTTGGAAGACTTCCAATTAGTGGTCAGGATCATGATCATTATTCTGAAAAAGGGGAAGAAGGAAAAAAATGCATCGTGAGATGTGCCGATGATTTATGTTGGAAATAGTGGAATGGTAGTTTGTACCTTAATAAATGTGAGCTCTACCATAGGCCGTAGCCATTTTGAATGTGGAGCTTGATACATGTCCGACCGCATAGCAGCCATCCTACACTGCGTAAGGCATAAGGATAGATGGGGATGGGTGCTCTGCCTGCCGGAGCCGAAGAATAGAAATTGAGGTGATAGCACGCAGGGTGTCTTCTTCCCTAATTCCTCTTGCTTTCCCTCTTGGCCTCGCTTCCTCATCTCTGCTCTCCCAAGTCCACTGTTTGCCAGTAAACCTTCATTTCATTAACACATTTTTGCTGGAATCAACTAATTTTAGGAGAGTACCCTTCAGATATTATATTCTTTTGAGTTTTGATAATGCCTATTTCTTTTGCAAAACAATTTCAAGGTAGGTTTTTTTTTTTTTTCAATTGAAATGAACTAATTTTAGTTTCAAGAAGAGCCAATCATGGTTTTAAAAGGCTGCCCATCACAGATTTTATTTTCTTTCGAGCTTTGTTGATGCCCCTTTGTTCTAAAAATTACTTTTTGGTAGTTTCCTTTTAGCTGAAATAAATTAGGTTTAGCTGCAAGGAGAGCCAGTTATGATTTTTAAGAGGCTATCCAGTCCATTTTGCAAAATTACTTTTTGGTAGCTTCTTTTTAGTTGATATGATCTGTGAGGAAAGAATCATGGGGTTTTGGAGATTGCTCTTTTACTTCATGGTAGCTGCAAGAAGAGCCAATTATGGTTTTTAAGAGACCTACCAAGTCTTCTCTGCCAAGTTACTTTTTGGTAGCTTCTTTTTAGTTGATATGATCTGTGAGGTGGGTATCATGGGGTTTTGGATATTTTTTTCTAACTTGATCTTTATGGCTTATTGTAGATGAGCTCCTCTTTTTTATTGATTGGAGATATAAAGAGGGGAAGTTGCTTCTCAATGTTCATTCATTTGAGCTGTGATGGTGGTAATTAATGGGTCTTGACTCTTCATAGATGGCCCCTCATTGATATGATATTTCGCGTGAAATTCATAGCTCTCGTTATATTGTAAAATTGTTGTCCGCCTATGAGTATTTTATGAAAATATTTAAATAAAAATAAAATAAACAGAATAATTATGGGACCAAATAATTACAGAAATAAACTCAACTAATTTTTCAATGGTCGGTTTCAGCCATAACCATGTATTGGAAAGTAGGTTTAGTTCAATTGAATTTGATTTCTTGTAGCGTTGTGTTATGTCTACAAAGAGAATTACTAAAAAAAATTTGCATGGGATTTAGGATTGAGAGCTGTGTCGAGAGAATTAACTTTTCAAAAGTCGATTCTAATTAAAAAAGTTTGCATTGGTAATAGAGTTTCCAAAAGTTAGTTATGCCCTCCATGCATGTGTCTATGTGCTCTCATTTTATGTTTTTTATTTGTTTTGGATTTATAAAGAAATAGAAATTTTTTTTAAAAAATATTGTAAGAAGGGTCGAAAGGAAATTACAAAAGATGAGTTAATTTTTTATTTTTATAATATTTATAGGAAATAAAAAAAATAATAAAAAACAGTTTAGATACTATTTATTTGTGTAAATAATTTTTAATTTTTTAAATAAATACAAAAAATGGCACTTTACTTTTAAATTTTCAAATGTATATATATATATATATATATGAAAGTTGAAAAGTATCCTTTCTTTAATTTTATAGATTTTTATTTTTTACTTTATATATGAGTGTGGAATTTGGATTTTGGATTTTAATTTGCAGGATTTATGCATATATATATATATATATATATATATATAATTTATTTTATTTCTATTATTATTTTTTTTAAATCTACACAAATTCAAATTCAAATCCCACCATGTGCATTCTTAGGACAAGAAAAAACCTACAATTGATTTAATGTTTCAAATTAATCCATACTTTCTTCATTGTTGGCCAACTCCGTCTGTGATGCACTTAACGTCTTAATTTTTTCACACATAGCTGGTCCTAAGCTCGGGTAAAGGAGGAGGGTTGCGTTAGGTAGCTGATAGTAAGCGTAAAATTTGTCAGATCACTATGATATGAATCCTTACCAAATATTTGTTGGGGCGTCCTCTACGAGCGATGAAACGCCCCGAACCCTTAAACCCGAGTCCGGCGCGTTATAACTTATCATATCCTCATAAATCATATTTCATAACATACGCAGTGGAAAACATAATCATAATCTCCATATAATATAATACCAGAGTTTACTAATTCTAACTATAATTCATATTAAATTATCAATCATCTGCATTTCTATAATTGCATATATCTCCAAAACAATTCAGTATTTTCACAATTATTCTTTACTCAATAGTCTTAAAACATAAAGACATAAAACATAAATATTCTATATTCCAAAATTAACATAGAAGTATACCATTTTTTTTTACTATTTCCCAGTAATGTTATAAAAACCTCAAGCTCTCAAAGTTCGATTTTGAGGAAATCCTGAAAAAAAATAAATTCATATTCGGGTGAGACATATTTCAGTAAAGGAAGAAATAATATATTAAAACAGTATGTGACCAACATGAGTTTATATATAACATAAGATTTAACATTTGAAAATTCTTAACATAATTTTCGAAATCATTCTCTAATCCTAATCAAACACATGCAAATGTTTAACCCAAGAGATTACCCGAGGATAGGGGTGATTACCTGCCTATACAAGTAGCACCCTTCTGCTATGATATTTTTGACAACTCAAAGGTCGCAGTTAAAACATACTAGGGCACTCACCTTACTCAGTAAGCCCTCAAGTGATAAATTAATTTCGTACTCACACTGTTCATCAATAGCTTACCGGCAAATGTCCTAAGGATAGGGAAATCTTCCTGTCCATATAAGTAGGTTCCCTCTGCCCTAGTACGTTATGCAGCTACTGCCACATTGGTAGCTACTAGTACACTCGCCTTATTCAACAAGCCCTCAGGCGAAAGGTACGCCTCGACCAATCGTAACATGTTTTATGTAAATACATACTTCTAATATCATAATACATCATTCTTTTCTGTCATTATATATTCATGCACGTTTATTCCTGTTCATAATTTAACTTTGCATTTCATTTCACTTTAAGTGACTTTTTCTCATTTACATCACTTACTTTTGTCATTTCATTTTATTGTCATTTTATCGTCATTTCATTACATAACATTTCATTTCATTATTTCGTACTACAGCTGATTTTTAATCATCATCAGTTAGTCTACGTAGAAACGTGCTAGATCTGCTAACACAGTTCCTTTTAGCTGTCATCAGTTAGTCTACACAGAAGTGTGCTAGATCTGCTAACATGACTATCTTTCAGTTGTCTTGCATTTACATGGTTGCATTTAACATACACAGGCAACATTGTCCATATCATATTTTATTTTCATTGTTTTACTTACTTAACCTGCATCTCATACATTTAACATATATTTGCACAGAATCTTATGCCACACAATTTAGTAATAAAATTCATACACTGTCTGTAAAATAAGCCAACCAACATTTAATGTTTATATACTAAAAATACCTTTCATTTCTTACTTAATTATCCTGAAAATATTTCTCACTTTCATCAGTTCATTTTCGCATATACATATTTAATAAACAATCCTAAATTCGAAAAAAATATAATTTAAACAGTTGGTATTTTACTCATACCGAAACATATATACGTACATATAATACAATTTATTTTTTAATTAAATTTATTAAAATTCTAATTTAATATATATTTTTTCCCTTACCTGATTTCTTGAACTACGTCAACAGGGACCTCGAAAAATACTTGCGGTGCTCACCCGGATCCTGAAATTAAATATCTAGTTCCAATAAAATATTCCTGAATAAAATATTAATTTAATACTTCATAGGGTCATAATTCTTAAATAAATAATAATACCCTTAAATTTAACCAAATTTTCAAATCTCACTCTCACTTTGGAGTAGGGTTTAAAAAACCCTAATTGAAAAATTACATATGCCAAAATGACGATGAACACGACTAGGACCTTGTGGTAGTGCCCGTTCATCGATTTAACCATATATTAACAGCGAAATTGAGAAAATAAGGAAAAATTACCTTTCCCCGGGAGCAGTGCCTAAGTCATTCTTATGAAAAATCTGCTTTAGTAGAAATGTCGGCAGTAGAATCAGGATTCCAACGGTACCTTCCGTTTCCCGATCCGTCGCAAACTCGCCAAGTAATTGAGAGAGAGAGAGAGACGGAGACGGAGGTGGCTGCACATTGCACGCAGAAAGTTTCAGAGGGGGGGGGGGGGGTAGCGCCTGCTCTGACATTTTCTTCCCGCTTCTTCTTTCTCCTTCTTCTTCTTTCTTCTTTCTTCTTTTAGCTTCTGTCAGATACTTTATATATATACTTATCATATATATATTATAATAACTTACTTATATATATATATCATTCTAATTAATTAATTAATTTTAACTTTTTTTTAAATCCAATGTAAAAATATTTAATTTATCTTAATTTAATTTAATTTCTTTATTTTTAATTTTTTTTCTTCTTTTTCCCACACCATTCCTTTTATTTATTTATCTGTTATTATATATATATATATATATATATATATATATATATATATATATTTCAAATTATTTTAATTTTTTAAATTTTCGGGTCTTTACAAGCAACGCGTTGCACTTGAACCACCCGGGTGTAGCAAAAAGTGTGCGAGGGTGGGCTAGGTCGTCACTCTGAAGCGACGCGCCGTGCTTAGGTATAGTATCAAATATGTGCGGGTTCTTGCATCATTTTGGTCATAGACAGGTAAAGACGTTAGTTTAGGAAACTATGATTATATTAGCAATTTGGAATATAGGGACAACACATATGGATAAAAACATGAAAATTGTGGATACAATGTTCATAAGAAGAATTAATATAATTTGCCTTCAAGAAATTAAGTGGGTGGGGAAAAAGTTAGAGGAATTGATAAATCAGGATTTAAACTTTGGTATACTGGAAAATAAAAACATAAGAATGAAGTAGGCATTATTATAGACAAAAACTTAGAAGATAGCGTTGTGGATGTAACTAGAGTAGGGGATAGAATTATAAAAATCAAGATGGTATTAGGACAAGAGATAATAAATATGATTAGTGCTTATGCTTCTCAAGTCGGTTTAGCAGAAAATCTTAAGAGACAATTTTGGGAAGATATGAGTAGTATTATACAAGGCATACCAAGGATTGAGAAAATATTTAGAGGAGGAGATTTGAATGGACACATTGGAAGAGATAATAAAAATTATGAGAGAATACATAGAGGATATGGATATGAAGACAAAAATGAGTCTGGGGAGATGATCTTAGACTTTGCTATGTCATATGATTTTAGTATAGTGAATAGTTGCTTTAAAAAGAGAGAAGAACACTTAATAACCTTTAAAAGTGGACAAAACAGAAGTCAAATAGATTTTTTTTTTTTAACTAGGAGGGTAGATTGTTTATCATACAAGGATTGTAAAATTATTCCAAGTGAAAGTCTAACCACACAATATAAAGTTTTAATGTTAGATATATGTATTAAAAAATGAAAAAAGAAGGATAAAATAAATCAGTGTAAGAGAAATAGATGGTGGAACCTAAAAGGAGAAAATATAATAAAATTTAAAGATAAAATAATTAAAGATGGGGATTGGACCATAGGGATGAGATAGATACTAATATTCTTTGGAATAGATTAGTTAGCTCTATTAAAAAGATAGTAAAAGATATTTTAGGTGAATCAAAAGGAAGATTCTCGAATAGTAAAGAAAGTTGGTGGTGGGATAAAGATCTACAAAAAATCATAAAGACAAAAAGAATATGATATAAAACGTGCAAAAATGTAGAAATAGAGATAATTTTGAAAAATATAAAGAGGCAATAAAAGATGCAAAAAAGGCCGTTAGCGAAGTTAAATATAGATCATTTAATAGTTTGTATGATAGATTAAGTACAAAAGAAGGGGGAAAGAGATATATTTGAACTTGTTAAAGTTAGAGAAATGAAGAGTAAGAACTTAGGAAATGTAAAATGTATAAAAAGTGAGGATGATATTATCTTGGTTAAGGACGAAGACATTAAAGAAAGATGACGAAGTTACTTTAGTAAATTATTTAATGAAAACCAAATAGAAGACTTAAACTTAGAATTGTCAAATAAGGAAAAAACTAAAAATATGATATTTATTTGCAAAATTAGAGTTAACGAAATTAAGTTCGCACTAAAAAAGATGAAAAATGGGAAAGCTATGAGACCAAATAACATTCCAATTGAAGTTTGAAAATGCTTAGGTGATAAGGGAATTTTATGGTTAACTAATTTATTTAATACAATTGTAAAAATTAGGAAAATGTCAGATGAATGGAGGAAAAATACTTTAATACCTATATACAAAAATAAAGGAGATATTCAAAATTGTAATAACTATCATGGAATTAAACTTATGAGTCATACGATGAAATTATGGAAAATGGTAGTTGAATAAAGATTAAGGTTAGAAACGAAGGTCTCGAAAAATCAATTTGGTTTTATGCCCAGGAGATCTACCACAAAAGCTATTTATCTTTTAAGAAGAATAATGGAAAAGTTTAGGAAAAAGAAGAGAGACTTGCATATGATTTTTATTAACCTGGAGAAATCATATGATAGGATACCTAGGGAAGTTCTATTTTGGGTTTTAGCAAAAAATGGTGTATGTAGTAAGTATACCGATGTCATGAAGGATATGTATGATGAAGTAATGGCTAGTGTAAGGACTATAGATGGAGAAACTAGAGAATTTCCAATTACCATAGGTGTGCATAAAGGATCTGCTTTGAGTCCTTATCTTTTTGTTTTAGTGATGGACCAATTGACTCATAGTATTCAAAAAGAGGTTTCATGGTGTATGTTATTTGCAAATGATATTGTATTAATTGATGAAACTAGGATTATGGAGTAGAGGCTGAGTTAGAATTATGGAGAGAAGTTTTGGAATTTAGAAGCTTTAGGATAAGTAGAAACTTTGGAATATATAAAATGTAATTTTAGTAATGATAGGAAAAATATTGGGGACAAAGTTAAACTTGATGATGAAAAAATAAATAGCATTGTAGATTTCGATATCTTTGATCTATTATGCATGTTGAAGGAGAAATTGAAGATGATGTAATGCATAAAGTTAAAGCAGGTTGGGTAAAATGGATAAGTGCTTCAAGTGTGTTATGTGATTGCAGAATACCCTTAAAATTGAAAGGGAAGTTTTATAGGACAGCTATAAGACTAGCAATGCTATATGGATCGAAATGTTAGGTGACGAAAAAACATAATATCCAAAAAGTAAAAGTTGTCAAGATGAGAATGTTTAGATGGATGAGTGGTATAACATTGAAAGATAAATTAAGGAATGAACATATTTATGGTAAGTTAGGTGTAATTCTTATAAAAGATAACTCAAGGGAAGGACGACTAAGATGGTATGGACACTTACAACGTAAGCCACATAGTGCACCTGTGAGGAAGAGTGACTTAGTTACTATGAGAGGCAATAGAAGGGGTAGGAGTAGACCTAAAGAGTAAGGATTTAATATCCTTGAATCTATCAAAAGAAATGGCTCATGATCGCATAAATTGGCGGAAAAGAATTCATATAGCCGACCCCATCTAGTGAGACTAAGACTTGGTTTTGTTGTTGTTGTTGTTTCTTCATTGTTGGCCGCCTATCTTAAATACTCTAGTTTTCTATGTTTCATTGGTCTTAATAAAATTTAATGGGGAAAAATATTTTGTATGATCAACTTAGCAATAAGTATTTGAGAAGTCATCTAATTTCAGGAAAAGAAAGTTTAAGAGAGAGGGAGAGAGAGAGGTGGGAATTTACACTATTAAGTTTATAAAAACTTTATCGTGCATCAACTGATCAACAATTTGTAAGTTAGGAAAAAACATGGATACTATATTTCTAAATTAGGAAAATGCATG
The DNA here is from genome assembly GCF_029873635.1 of Malania oleifera. Taxonomy (NCBI): domain Eukaryota; kingdom Viridiplantae; phylum Streptophyta; class Magnoliopsida; order Santalales; family Ximeniaceae; genus Malania; species Malania oleifera. The sequence continues at coordinate 3,717,615 of NC_080426.1, read as the reverse complement.
AAATTAACAATTTTTAATCAAACAAAGGGGTGATAATGTGTAATTGTTGCTAAAAATAAATACTACTTCTCCACAACTTTCAAATTTAGCAGAACGAATTTTCTTAAAAGACAGATTTGTTAGAATTGGTGTATTCTGAAGAGGGGGGTGAATTGAAATTTTAAACTTTTATCTCCTAGGTTAAATGAGATAGTCGTATAATACAACTTAGGGTTTTTCTATGCAATTCCAAATGCGCCAATAAATATAATATGCGGAAATTTAAATCGTGCGCATCATTCACACCATAACATACATGTGCGGTAAATATAAAGTGTAGAAATATAAACAAGGCACACGATATGTTATCGGGGTTCGGCCAACTTTGCCTACGTCCCCGCATCTAGCTCGCAAGCCCGAGGATTCCACCAAATGTTCACTTAACGGGTGGAGTGACATTGATTACAACCAGGTCAATTAGAAAAGGGCTGACCTCAACATTTACAACTAGGTTAATTAGCAGGACCGACCTGAACCTACACGCCTTAACAGGATGATGCACCTAACTTTCTTAACTGGGTCTAAGCCAATTCGGGACCATTTCAAAGGGTTAGTCTCCCTCTTCAGGCCACACCTGGAAATACAACAGTATTTGCTCAATTAATAAGATTGGTACAGTTATGTTTTCGTGTAAAGCAGATATGTACCCAAATGCACTCAGTCACATACACCACAAGATGATTTAATATGCAAGTTCAGTGAGGTTTAATATTTCAACTCTCAAAATATTTGCTATCGGTGTAATGAGTACGTGAGAGTGCAAACCTATATTATCTTTGTATCACAAGATGTTCAATCTAAATGCTCAAACAAAGATATCAATCAATCCTCATATATACTTCAACTAGCAGATATTTTCAATCGTATGATGCTCAAGTAATATATATGTTTTATTTGCAAAAAGAGTTTAATCTTTGTATTCAACGAATGATATAAATCAATGAATATTGCAACAAAGATTTTTATCACACAAACAAATATCTTTTCAAATATTTATCAAGATGAAACACACTAGATATTTGAAAGTGATTTGAAAAGAATTTTTGCAACCAAAATCAAATATAAACTTCCCAAGATATTGCAATGAAGATGTAATACTCGGAAGCTCCAACGAAGTCTTCTTAAGAAAGACTTATTGATAAAGTCCCCTAAGAACACTTGAGGATGTGTTCTCAAATAAAATAATTTCACACAAACATAATCTTGAGAGAGCAATCCTTGAGGAACAACAACACTTAAATCACACTTACAAAAGTATTGGAGAAGTAAGATCTGGTAAGAATAAGTGTTGGAAGCTCAAAGATGAGTATTATGGATTTTGAGATTTTCAGAGAATTTCTCCTAATCAAGATTGCTAATCTCACTTTAATCTTTGCAAATGATGGGCTATTTATAGAAGTTTGAAGAATTATAGCCGTTAGGACATGTAGGGTATTATTAATATTATTTTAAATCATTTTAATCCTAATTAACCCCGTTTAAAATAGTTAACCACGGTAAAAATTGGGACCAACGCGAGAGCATTGGTCGACCGGAAGACTCTCGGTCGACCGAAGTTCATATGGCTCGGTTGACCGAGCCAATTTTGAACTTTAGGGTCGGTCGACCAGAAAAGGCGATTTTTCAAAATAGCGCGGTTCGATCGACCGAGACATTTTGAACTGAGAAGTTCGATCGACCAGGTAGTTGGGACATCTCCCGAGGACCTTCGGTCGACTAAAGTGTTGGAGTACATTTTTGGGTTCGGTCGACCACGTGGTCAATATGTTGACTCCAAGGGAGTTCGGTCGACCGAGTATAAATGAACTGGCAAGTTCGGTCGACTGGGCCGTGGTCAAACTGTTGACTTGATCTCGGTTCGGTCGATCGGGAGGAATTGTACTAGATGGTACGGTCGATTGAGCATGCATTTTAAGTGCATTTCGATTCCAACTTCCTTATACATTTACCCTCTTCAAATGACCATTCATATATATGCATGTGTGAGTATCCTAGGGTCATTTTTAGGTCCTTTTGAAAACACCAAAAAAATCCGGTGGCGGTCGACCAAAAGGTGTTCCCTAAGGTCTGTCTAAGGTCATTTTTATTTTGAGCTTACTTATTAGACCATGCATGTGGGGTGTGTGTTTATTACATACAAAATCCCTAATTACTATTACAGACCAATTACATGAATGAATTATATATTATAACACAAAGTAATTGAGTCTTGACTCTTCACTTTTTCTATGTGCATCTTGATCTGATAATGTCGGTTCCTGCACACAATCTCAAACACTCATTAGATATAATGAGTATTTGTCATAATCAAAACCGGACGTAACCTATAAGGTCAACAAGATTAATTTAATCCAACTAAAAAAATAACACAACAATAGTCTGCTTAGTCTTAAAATATTGCTTTGGATAAGTATAGATGTGCAGGGTATGAAATGTTGAGGTCGATTTGGCAAGTGTTGTAGTGCATTGGGAGCATTAATAATTTCTCACTAATGTTTAATAAGTTGTTGGAAAGATTATAAGTCAAAAAGTGCATGATTTTTAATCTTTTTAGTACTTCTAAAATCTCTAAAGAATACTATAGCAGCTTGAATTCATATTCATTCCTAGTAAATCCCCTAATTTAAAATTTCCAAAGTTCTGATGACAAACACTTTGACAGCCTATTATTTTGTAAGGTGTTGCGAGATTGTGAGCTACTAGGTCAACTGTTGTTGGTACTCGCAAAGCCTTGTTAACCGACTTTCCAAAAGTCGATTATATTCTGATGGGGATCAACATGCCTTACCTATATCTTTTGCTGATTTAGTGACATGTGGATGACCTTCCGATGTCCACTTCTTTACTGATATGCTAACACATGGACGACCTCCAGCTGTCCACTTTAGTTCATAATTGTTTTGTAGAAACATATGGGATTAATGAAAAATCAAACTTGAAGACTATCTAAGTATTTGAATGAGAGACTTGTTTTGAAGACCCTTTGATTTGATGACTTCTTTTGATGAAAGAGTTCTGATGACAAACACTTTGACAGCTTGTTATTCTGTAAGGTGTTGTGAGCTACTAGGTCAACTAGTGTTGGTACTCGCAAAGCCTTGTTAACCGACTTTCCAAAAGTCGATTATATTCTGATGGGGATCGACATGCCTTACCTATCTCTTTTGCTGATTTAGTGACATGTAGATGACCTCCCGATGTCCACTTCTTTACTGATATGCTAACACATGGATGACCTCCAGCTGTCCACTTTAGTCATAATTGTTTTGCAGAAACATATGGGATTAATGAAAAATCAAACTTGAAGACTATCTAACTATTTGAATGAGAGACTTGTTTTGAAGACCCTTTGATTTGATGACTTCTTTTGATGAAAGACTTTATTATTATATTTTGCTTGGACATTTTATTTCAAGACTATTAGGTGCTTGAAGACCATATTTGAAGATCCAAGAGAAGTGATGAAGCAAGAAGACCCATGTGGGCCCCACACGGTCTTGTGGACCCCACATGGCTCCACTGGGCCCCATACGGATTGAGCTTCCTTTTGACTTTTTATTTAATGTGTAATATTGCAAGACAACTTGCTTGCATGCATGTGTTTGTTCCTAGTAAGTTGTTCTTAGTAAGTTGTGTGTGTTTAGCAACTTGTAAGAGTCTAGTAAGTTGGAGTGTTTGTAAGTTGTGTTGTATTTACTTTTCTTGTCCCCATGCTTATGTGGGAATTGTTAGTGTGTTTATTGTTTTGTCTCCTCCTCCTCCTCCATGTTAGTTTATATATATTCCATTGTAAAAACTAAAACAGAAGCTAAGATGTTGATATTGAAATTAAAAGGGATTTTCTTTGTGAAGCTTGTTAAGTTTTGTCTGATCCTTGTGATTGTGTAGTGAGAGACTACGTTGTTCTCCCTGGAGACCAGGTAGTGAGAGACCACTATTCTATCCAACGACTCCATCTCCACATATTCCACACTCACCTACACAACCATCTCCACATGACCATTTTATATACATAGCAGTTCCACTTCCATCATTACATTTCAAAGCTTGTTCCAAGGATTTTCTGGTAGGATCTTAGTTTGTGTGAATCATAACAAGTCATCCAACGACTGAATTCCTGTATTTTCTTCAAAACCCCTGGGAGTTCAAGCGACTGAAGTTGTGGGTTTAGTCAACTGAACTGCTACAGACTTCCAGGAATTCTATTTAAAAATTCTTCAGGCGACTGAGGTCTTTGGCTCAGTCGACTGACTCGCTACTGTCTATCTGGAATTTTATTTCTAAATTCTTCAGGTGACTGAAGTCACCCAGAACCCTTAGTTTTCAATATTATTCCACATTGTTTGTATCCTTGCTTAATCTTGTGCAAGTCTTTGCTTGAAAATCTGAACTTCCAAGTTTGAATGACACATTTGAGCCAAAATATTACAATATTATTATTTGCTAGTTTAAAATCAATTTTGGGAATATTGTTGTGGTAACATAGATCTGCCTTCTTAAAATTTTGAATAACATTTTTGTTGCATATAACTTGATTTCCTTGTGAAAGAACTCTTGGGACTTATTTCTGAACAGCATCATACACCGTTTAAAAATTCAACAACATGTGAAATGTAGCCTAACTTATCGTGTTCATGTTTGAGTAATTAAATTCTTAACTTAAAGTGTATTAAGTGTATGTGTTGATTTGAGGGTTATCAGTAGGACTAGGCCATCCAATCCCGTCCTACATAATATTCCCATGCAAGCGATACACCAATTCACATAAATTGAAACCGACTATCGAAAAGATAGTTTTAGTTAAATGTTCAAAGATTTATATATTAATCTTCGTTTTCTTTCTCACTAGTTTAACTACAAAAAAGGATTGATATTATATTTGTTAGGAAAAATGCACCAAATCAACAACTTTTAATTCAACAAAGGGGTGATAATTTGCAGTTGTTACTAAAAATAAATACTACTTCTCCACAACTTTCAAGTTTAATGGGACGAGTTTTAAAAGATAGATTAATTTAATCCAACTAAAAAAGTAATACAATAATTGTCTGCTGAGAGTCTTATAATATTACTTTACATAAATATATATGTGAAAGGTATGAAATGTTGATGTGAATCTGGAAAGTGTTGGAGTGCATTGGGAGCATTAATAATTTCTTGCTAATATCTAATGGGTTATTGGAAAGATTATAAGTCTAAGAGTACACAATTTTCTGTCTTTCCAGTATTACTGAAATTGCTAAAGAACATCCTAGTAGCTTAAATTCATATTCTTTCCTAGTAAATCCCTTTATTTAAATTTTTTGAAGTTCTGGTGACAAACACTTTGGCAACCCGTTATTCTGCAATTTTTTGTTATTTATATTTTGCATTCCCAAGTATAAATGTAGGTTTGTTGAATGCTTACAAGTATATATACTGTAGTTAAAATGATGAAATAAAGGAATTGCTTCCCTTTTATTAATGTGGAATAGAAGTACATACATATTGTAAGAAAATATATATATATACAATCATGTCCCAAAAAAATATACAATCATGCCCTAAAAAAAAACAACAATGTCCCATAAGGTGGGTTTCTTCTTTGTCTTTGCGGTTGCACATGTAGTTGCTGCTGCTCTGTGAGCACGCTGTCCATTTGTCGTCATCTCTCACGTCAATCTACATCCTCGTTAACATAGGATGTCCCCAAGATTTGTTGCTACAAGAGGACATCATCCTCCATCATTTGACCAAACCGATAGAACAGGATCGGTGATGAAATTGAGAAGTGCTGGTATCGTTCATGTCCTATGTCGATCGGGGGTGGGTATGACAGAATGGATTGTGATGATTTCGGTATGTATGATGTACTACTAGATGCCCCATATGGATCTTGAGACATGTGCATGGAGGTATATGGTCTTTGCAACTGTGAAGTAGAAGTCTTAGTATGCTGGGGAGAGGTATATGGCGGTTGGGTGGGTGCTTCCCCATGTTCTCGAGTGTGACCAGCCCCCTATGCCTTTGGCGAGGCGCAGCACGAGCTCTCTTATGTGGTGCTTGCTCAGAAGTTGTGGCGTAATCGTTGGTTAGGACATCATTTGCACCATAACCGTCGATAGGGGTAGCCCTATAAATCATATGCATTGAATAATTTATTCATTCACCACTGTTATATGTAGATCGACAGTCCAACTGATGTAGCTAACAATGATGGACCGATACCACTAACTGTATCCATTCTTAGTCTTCAAAGGGGTAGAGTTAGGGAGGGAAATCTTCGTTAGTATGTGTACAACATGGTCTAGTCACTACTATCACATCTTGAAGGAACAACTGTAGTATGTAGGCCAGTCGGTGTAATAGTGGTCGTGTTGATCCACATAATTATCATATGGCTCTTACCTTATGTGAGGTGGACATGGGATATGATGCATCAAATCGAGCTACCGTAGGACTTTGTTTGGCAGATGCTACTCCAAAATTTGAAAGCAGATTAAGGGAGTGCGAACGAGTCAGACTGCTACTCCATTGAAGTAGATACGTGGTAGTGTCGTGCAGATATCCATTGTATAAGGTATCCATATAAACTACAAAAAAATGATACATGTAAGGACAATACTCAATATTAACTAATGACATCTTACAATAAAAATGTTAATAAAGATATATTACTTGATTCTCATGCATAATGTTGATGTCATATCAGTATAACCGTAAAGTATGATCATTATGGAGAATTGGCCACTCTTACTCCATGATGGCCATAATAGCATCATTGTTTACTAGTAGTCCTGTAATCATTGCAACAGCTTGCAATGTCCTTGTCGCCTTGCTACAGGGGAAGTGAACTGTGTGAGTCTTAGGCTTTCAACGCTCTATCAATGCGTTAATCAGATGGTAGTCTAGTCGTATGTACCAAATATGGTATAATAAGTAGAAACCCCATTGAAGGATCCACAAAATTATCTCAGGATCAACATGACATCTTATATTTATTGTCTGAACAGTGACACGCTTTAAAGACATCAGAATGATCATCCTCCTATGTCCTATGGGGGGGATGGAGGGCCCCCAATGTCAGGATCAAACGATCTATCAAACCGAGATCCATGTTGTAAAAAGATATGAGAAAATAAATGTATTTTTCAGTTAAGATGTTTATTAAGTCTTTCTTCTAGTTAACATACCTTTAGTTAAGATGTACATGCACGCGTGCGTGCACGTGTGTGTGTGTGTGTGTGTGTGTGTGTGTGTATATATATATATATATTTGTGGTAATCTGATGGGTTAATCTTATAATTATATTCGTGGTTATTTTAATTTAAAGTTAAAAGATTGAGCAAGTACATGACACAAAAGAGAGAGAAATTTTTAAAATAATAACATAACTTTTAAAGTTACTAATGAACCCAAACTAACAAAGAGCTTAAGGGTTTTACATATTGTTTATGATTTTATTAGCTTTTTTGATAAAGAATTCCTTAGAGACAATAAATTTTGTTTGCTATTTCGATTAGAGAATTTCATCATCCTTTGTTCAGGTTCAGTATTCATTACTATAAAATTTAAAATTGCAATTAAAATGTATCTAAGTCTTACATCATCTATCTTTGTATCATTTCAATAATAAACATAATAAGGAAAAAAAATTAAATAAGATACAAAAATTTACGTGGATCGATTATAAATCCCATGTCCATGGAGGAGGGGTTATTGTTATACTTTTGATAAAATATTACATTAGGGAGATCATTACATCACAATTATAAAGATTAAAATGGAAGAAAAATGGTATGCTAATAATATGTATAGAGATTAAAAAAATTATAAATAATATATACATTAAGTGGACATCAATGTGGTGGTCCAGCTCCATCATGACCTAGAGTCCTCCTCGGACACCGATTGTGGTTATGACCTTCTTTGTGGCATAAATCGCACTATATCTTTCTGTTGTCCTCTCGTATGTCCATTTCGTTATGCAATCTCCAACTCTTTGGTTGACCTTTCTGCCTAATCAGTTGTCAGAATCCCATATAATATTGGTTCTACTGGATCTATCTAATAATATTTATGGAGGACGGGGATAAAGTCCATTGTGTATGTAGCATAATGCTCCATCTTCATGAAATGAGGGTCAACATGGCGACCACACCCCAATCTCCTCAATCCACACATAACTAACAAATGCGCACAAGAGTAGTGTAGATTTTGCCACTTTCCACTTGTACACCATCGTTCCTTTACGTCATCGATTTGAACATTTCGATACTTATTTGGTTGGCAAGGTATAGTTCAAATACTGAACAATTCCCTTTTAATATGAAAGTTTATAATTTCATAGCCAGCATACTTCATTTCCCTCTTTTGCATTTGCAACAACTAATGTGGGGTGTAACCATTTTCCGACTCCATCACTTGTCAAGACGCCTCTCACAAGGCACCGAAGTATTGCGTAATGTAATAAAACGTCATTTGTACAATGACAGTTGTGGGTGAATTGCAAGAAAAACCTATGGTATGCATGAGGCAATTGCCAATCAACATTATGACGAATAACACCAATAAACGAGGACACAAATCATCGCAGTCAGTCACTTCATCTCAAATGCACTGAAGAAACGAGGACCATGTTGATAGACTCTCCTTCATAACTATTGCAAATTCTATAGAAAATATTTATTGGTTTGCATTAGATGTCGTTGCAATTAGTAATTTCCTTTTGTACTTCCTCTATAAATACGTTTCATCCATATAAAAAACTAAAGGACAATAACAAAATCTCTTAATCGAGGCTGGAAACGACCAAAAAACACATGTCAACACTGCAAAGTTGTTAGCATAAGGAATATCTCTCCATGCCCACTTCACCTTTGTCCAAGATTTGACTCACACATAAAATGTATCCACTTTGGCAAGATATGATCCTCGCAATTGCCAGTTACTTCCTAAGTCATACCTTTCTATACAATACATGATATTGATGCTTTGACCTCATGTGTGCCTATAAAACTGCAATTGAAGCACTAACATCACTCTTGATAATTTTAGTTATTTCGTCCGCAACTAAGGATGACTTCAATTGTGAGTAGTTCTACGAAAGAGTCTTATTGATGCATGTGTGGGGACCTCTGTACTATATAATTTCAAACAGCCCCTGTTTCCTATGTCAACAAGCATGCAACCTCTAAGCGCAACTCTTGTCTACATTACACCTAACAACCCATGTTGTTGGGATCGATTGTACCACCTTGAAGCTGTGGTGTATTTGTACATGGTGCACACGCACAGAGTGTATCAAATCATCCTTTGTGTCGAAAATTATACCCTTACAAAATTTTGAGACACCATTCCATCTAGTGCCCTTAAGGGAACTCTCAAGTTTGTTTATGATATTACCAATTTCAACGTAGATCATGTACACTAATGGTAGCATGTCGCGTACTCGTCTGTCTCCTACAGCTGTGTTCTTAGAAGGCATGAGAGTTATGGTGTGATCCCAAAAGGGGGGTGAATTAGGATTTAAAAATATTTTGCTAGTTTAAATTTCACCGATTCACCACATTAAATCTCATTTAAGAATTAAAGTGCGTATGAAAAATAAGAATGACAATAAATAAAAATTCATACACATGTGGAAATTAAAGTGTGGAATTTAAATGAGAGAGAGAGAGAGAGAGAGAGAGAGAGAGAGAGAGAGAGAGAGACACACACACACACACACACACAAGATTTGTTATTGAGGTTCGATCAATCCTGCCTATGTCCCCACGTCAAGTCAAATCAGTTTAGAGGATTCTACTATCTTTACTCACTTACCAGGTGGAGCGACACCGTTACAACCTCTCTTTACAGGGCGAGGTAAACTCCAGCTCAAATTTCGGGACTGAGCCACAATCTACAACTACACCTTACAGGACGATACTCCTAGTTCTCCTAACCGGGTCTGAACCAATTTGGTGCACGTTACAGGCTAGTGCAATCCTCTTCTGACCACACGCCGAGAATACAACAATAAAAAAAAAAAAAAAATTGCATACAAAGAGAATGTTTCTCAAATAAGAAGAGATGTGCACAATGAAAGCTCTAATATGCACTCTCAAATGATTCAAAAATGAAGCTCAATAGAATTATGATTTTTTTCTCAAAAATATTTTTCAATAAAATGTGAGAGTATGGAAAATAATTTCTTTTTAAAATGACATTTTTTAACACTTTTAAAAACTAAAATACTTCCAAGCAAAATATATTCAATTGAATATGTGCTCTAGCCTTTTCTCAAGAATTTTATCAAGCGAAATGTATATCAATTAATACATGCTCAAAGCTTACTTAAATACCCCAAAGAATTTCTCCAAAAAAGATATTTTTCAAATAAAAGAATAGGAGAAACAAGTGATTTCTTTCCCAAATGATTGACCTTCAAAAATAAGGCTTTCAACCTATATATATATATATAAGCTTGAGTCTTTTCAAATAAAACCCCAATAATATTTTTCTCTGAAAAGATATTCAAGAAGAGTAGGATAAATATAAACTTTGATTTTCAAAATAATTAGTAGGCTTTCAAGCTATATATTATGAAAGTGAATATAAGTTTAAGCCCTCCTATAAACATTTAAAAGGTTTTTCCCCAAAAATAATTTTTTCAAATAAAAGGAGTATATGAGAAATTTAAACTTTAAAATTTATACAAAGACTGTCAAGCAATATATATTTATAAACTTGAATATACATGCTCAAGCCTGTTTAAAACAATACCCCCCAAAATATTTTTCTCCAAAAAGATTTTCAAATGAAGAGTAGATGAGAAATTTTGGTCTTTGAAAAACATGAAAATAAAAGGGCTATTAAGCACAATATATAAATACAAAAGATAATATATGCTTAAGCCTTTTAAAACAAAATTCCCTCAAGAAAAAAGAAGTCTTTGAAGTAAGAATATATGAGTTGATATGTGCTCCAAGTTTTCTTCAATAACCCACGAGATTTTTTCTTATGAAGAATTTTCAAAATGAAACAGTAGGAGAAATATAAAATTTAAAACACAAAGGGGTATAAAAAATGAGAAAGAAACAAATAATAAGAAAATATACTTCCAAGGGGTTTTTTCTCATCTTTTACAAGTGCTTAAGGTTGATATTTATTGGCTAAAACCAAAACTAGCTGTTTTATGGCTGTTGGGGCGTTTCTGCGCCAACACCCTTCAGTTTTTTGGATATTAATTTTACTATAAAACTTCAAATTGGACATTCTTGATATCAACAGAAAGTTAAGAGAAAATTCCACAACTTTTATGTTGAATACTTTTTAAAATAAAAAGTTATGGATTGAGAAAAATGTCCATCAATAAGATAGAAGAAACATGAAGGGAGTTTTTCTACTACATATGTAGCGATAAAAAAACAATTAAAAATAAAAATAAAAAAATAAAAAATTAATTAAATAATTATTATTAATAAAAAAATATAATATAATAATAGTATTATATTATATTATTATATAAGATATACATAAGGAAGGAAGATGTAAATCCTAAGATTGAAATCTCAGGATTTACAGAGAGTCGCCGCCCCCCTCCCGTTGCTGTTGTAGTCCTTCGTCCCTTGTCTCCTTTCTCCCACTCTCCTCATTTTTTTCTCTAATATTTGGCCGATCGGAAAACGAAAAGTACCGTTGGGTTCTTATCTTCACCACCGACATTCTTATTAAAGCAGATTTGTCGTGGGAGCGACGTAGACATATCAATTGGGGTAAGGTCAATTCTCACTCTTACCTTAATTTTTCTTAAATCTTAAACCCAATTAGCGAACGGAAACTGTTAGGAGATTCGTGGGGAGATTCTCTACAATCTAGCTGAGTGGGTTTTCGAGTTGGAGCTCCGGCGCACCAATCCTAAATCGGGGTAAGTTTAATAATTTAGGCTTTTATAGGCTATTTAGGGTATTCATAATTAATGGAGATTTTAGTGAAAGTTACTTTGGGGATTGTGATGAATAATATGATAAAGTTTGAATTTCAGGATCGCAGGAGTTTTGAACGCCATGGGGCGTAGGTCGAAGTTTTATCAGGCTTTTTAAGAATCAAGTAAGAGGATTAAGTTAAGTCAGTAATTTTATAAAATTTGATTCAATTTAATTGTTATTTTAATATATAAAACTTGATTTTAGAATTCGGAGGTTATTTTCGAAAACCCTGTTCGGATTAATTCATTTTAAAAAATTAGGATATATGATACGTAATTTTGTATAAAATGAACGGTAGATAGTTGAATATATATATGAGTGCTTTTAAATGTGAAATTGTGTGACAAATGATCTGAATGGGTTGGAAATTTTAAAATACTGAATTGTTTGTGAAATACTGAAATCGTTTGTGAAATACTGGAATTGTTGTGAAAAATACTGGAACTGCTTGTGAATAATGCAGGACTTTGAAATAACGGCTAGTAGCTAAGTATTGTTTGATTGGCCAAGGGCCAAGATTATTATTTGATGGTCGGGGGCCGAGTTTTAATTGACGATTATAAGCTGGTTTGTATTTTGTGGCCGGGGGCCAAGATTTTGGAATAGTAGGAAATATATGTGAATTGATATTTTAAATGGTGATTTCTATTATCTAAATTGCATGATATGCTCTAAGAACTCTGAGGACCAGTGAGTTGTAGGCACGGTACCATTGCTAGTGATTTGTGATGTGGCCGTGTGCACCCACATCTGTGCTGAGAGGTGTTGTAACGACTTCAATTTCTTAACATAAAATGTAACATAATAAATAGAAAAGTCGACCCGAACCTTTAGGTAACGGGGACACCTGTCAATCACAGCGGAAACCTAAGCAGCAGTAAGTATAAAAAATCTCAAACATCCAACCATAAAACATAATACCAGAGTTTACTATATCATCAAAATGTTTTTACTATATACAACCTCCAAAGAGTCAAAAATAACACTAGGATCATATAAAAAAAATCTCCCGATCCTAGTTCAACGCTTACCCTTCTAGTAGGGAAACTCTAATCACTCAACGGTGGCCCTGACCTAAATACAGTTGTGTGGCAACATTGATATTTAATACAATTATACATATACTGTACATTTCATATTTCTATTTTCATATTTCTGTAAACATTCATCGTATCATACTAGATAACCATATCATATCGTACATGAAACATCTGTTATAACTGATAATACTGAAAACATACCCAGGATGAATAGCTAGCTGATGTCATGTATTACCCCCCATGACGGGTTGTGCAACCCGAAGGCAGGATCCGACAATGGCTGGCCGACCACTGCCGAGTCAAATATGTATGTAAGTACGATGAACCCGCCACACCCTGGTTCAGACTGCCAGGTGGACATCCACACTTTACTGAAAGTCACATCTACTATCCATCTCCTACCCCCTCGTGGGGTGGTTAGCACTAATCTGATAATAAACATCTGATCTATAAGCTACGGTACCATGCTCCTGAATTGAACTAAACTAACATCCGGGTTCTGATAATATATAGTACATGATAATATAGCGGCTTCGTGCCGAACGTTTCATAATTACGGCCTCGTGCCAAACATTTCATAACTACGGCCTCGTGTCGAATATTTCATAAATACGACCTCGTGTCAATAATACATAAATACGGCCTCACGCCGAAATCATAAATACGTCATTCTGAAAATAATCATTTTATCGTGCATTTATCAGAATCATAATGTATTGTATACTTTCGTAACTTCTCAAATCATACCGCATTCATTTCATTATCATATCATAATATTTTCCCAAGTAAAATAATATTCATGCCACATATTTGCTGTATTAAACCATACATTGCATTTTAAAATCGTATTTTCTGGCATCTCATACATATTTATATATTTTAACATATCAGCAGTATATTTATCAAACGTACATTTTTTCCGTAATTTATAACTATAATACATGCTTTTCAGAAATAACTTTTCTCACAGATATAATAATTTACATGAAAATGACTGCTTTAGTTTATTCGCTTACCTGACTATTGAGAAAGCCCCTAAAATATCCTGGTCTAACCCCCGTAGGATTTTCTGATTAATACCCTGAAACTGAAAACTCTTAATACTAAACTTCAGTATTTTCATGCATACATCATTTCCTATAACTACCATAAGATCAAATTTGTCTTAAAAAGTCTTACCTCAACTTAGGGATGATTTCCAACTTGCTTTCACCAACGATCTGCTCTGAAAGATTTGGAGAGAACTTCCCCAAGAGCTTCGTGGTGGCTTCAAACAGTCGATTCGGCATAAATCCGACCCAAAATCAATGAAAAAGAGAGAGAGAGAGGGCCAAAGAAGAGAGAGAGAGAGAGAGAGAGGAGTGAATTAGCTTAAGGGTGAAGTCAAAAATTCAGATTTTTTCTATTTATAGAACTTGATTCGTCGACGAGCCACGTCATTCGTCGATGAAATTCAGTCCTCGTCGATGAAATACAGTCGGTTCAAAATCTCTCTCGGTATCTCTTCGTTGACGAAATTCAGTCTTCGTCGACGAATTTTCTTAAACCCTCGTCGACGTATCTCCTGTGTTTTTATCGACGAGTTCTTTGGTAATTTCCTTTTCTCTTTATTATTTAAATTCCATTTTATTTGGGTTGTCACATTCTCCCCTCCTTATAAAATTTCGTCCTCGAAATTTACTACTTATATAATTCATCATCCTTTTTTAGGCAAAATGATTTATTTATTTTATTACTTACCCACACTTGTGCCGAAGGAATACCATGGTTACATCTCAAGTCTTGGGAGATCACATATACCAAAAGAAAATATTCCCCAAAACTAAAATACCACATACTAACTAAAGTATTACATGTACGTGCAAAAAAAAAAAAAAACTACATATTACTTACATTTTCTAATTACCTTTAAACTTCTTGAAATAATTGCGGATATTTCTGTCTAATCTGCTCATAGAGCTCCCAAGAAGCATCTTCTATCGCATGATTCCTCCACAGAACTTTTACCAGAGGAATCTTCTTACTACGTAGTTCCTGTTCCTTCCTGTCCAGAATCTGCACTGGTACCTCCTCATAAACAAGTGAATCACTGAGCTCTAACTCACCATAGCTAATAATATGAGAAGGATCTGGGACGTATTTCCTCAACATAGATACGTGAAATACATCATGTATTTTGGATAATAAAGGCGGTAAAACTAACCTATAGGCCACCGGCCCCACTTTCTCTAAAATCTCAAACGGACTGATAAACCTAGGGCTAAGTTTACCCTTTCTACCAAATCTCATAACTCCTTTCAATGGAGCTATTTTCAAAAATACGTGACCACCCACATCAAATTCCAAATTCCTGCGGCGATGATCGGCATAACTCTTTTGTCGGCTCTGAGCTGCACTGATTCTTTCCTTGATAAGTTGAACCTTATCGTACGCCTACTATACCAGCTCTGGTCCCACAACTCGCCGCTCACCTATCTCTTCCCAATACAAAGGAGATCGACATCTTCTACCGTACAGTGCCTCAAATGGTGTCATGTCAATACTGGATTGGTAACTGTTATTATATTCGAATTCTACCAGTGACATGAAGTGAGTCCAACTACCCCCAAAGTCTAAAACGCATGCTCGAAGCATATCTTCTAGTATCTGTATCATTCTCTTAGTCTGTCCGTCTGACTAAGGATGAAATGTCGTGCTAAACGATAACTGAGACCCCAGAGCCTCCTGTAAGCTCTTCCAAAATCGTGACGTGAATCGCGAGTCTTGATCTGACATAATAGATACAGGTACCCCATGAGAACGAACTATCTCCTGAATATAAATCTTCGCTAAACGGCTGAGGGAATAGCTGATCTTGATAGGGAAAAAATGGGCAGACTTAGTCAACCGGTCTACTATCACCCAAATCGCATTCTGACCATGCGATGTCAACGGTAGCCCTGAGACAAAATCCACAGATATATGATCCCACTTCCACTCTGGGATAAATAGCGGCTGCAACTAGCCTGCCGGCCTCTAGTGCTCAGCTTTTATCTGCTGGCACGTCAAGCATTAGGCTACATACTCGGCAATTTATCTCTTCATACCACTCTACCAGTAAAACTTTCGCAGATCTCTGTATATTTTCATACTACCGAGATGAACTGTATACAAAGATCTATAAGCCTCATTTAAAATCGTCCTCCTAATGTCAGCATTAGTAGGAACACAGTCTGGAACGGAACCGCAAAGCTTCATCATCAGAAATGCAGAATTCCTCTCCCTGACCACTCTGCACTCTGTCCATCACCTCTACCAATTTTAGATCTTCTTTCTGGGCAGCTTTAATTCTTTCTTGTAGCGTAGGTTGTACCACTAGGCTGGCGATACCTACTTGAGTATTACTCTCTATCAATTCAATGCCAAGTCTCTCTAAATCTATCATGATCAGGCGTTGGATCTCCCTAACTACCAACACTGATACCTCAGACTTCCTGCTTAGTGCATCAGCTACCACGTTTGCTTTCCCTAGGTGGTAACTAATTGTACAGTCAAAATCTTTAATCAACTCTAACCACCTTCTCTGTCTCATATTCAATTCCTTCTAGGTGAAGAAATATTTTAAACTCTTGTGGTCAGAGAAAATCTCGCACTGCTCGTCGTACAGGTAATACCTCCAAATTTTACAACGCGTGTACCACTGCAACCAACTCAAGATCATGGGTAGGGTAGTTCTTTTCGTATTCTTTTAACTGTCTGGATGCATATGCCACTACCCTGCCATGCTGCATCAACACACAGTCAAGTCTTTTTAAGGACGCATCACTGTAGATAGTATAACCTTCACCCCCAGACGGGATGATCAATACCGGTATTGTGACTAACCTCTACTTCAGCTCCTGAAAACTTTGCTCACAGCTGTCGTCCCATTCAAATCTAGCATTCTTCTTCGTCAGTCGTGTCAAAGGTCCTGACAAAGCTGAGGACTCCTTGACAAAACGACGATAATAACCAGCTAACCCCATGAAACTCTTGATCTCCTAAACTTTCCTCGGTCTAGCCCAATTCACTACTGCCTCAATTTTACTGGAATCTATAGAAATTCCGTCTTCTAAGATAACATGCCCCAAAAATACAACCTTTTTGAACCAGAAGTCACATTTACTGAATTTGGCATACAACTTCTTTTCCTCGAGCATCTGCAAAACCTACTTCAAATGTATCTCATACTCTTCATAGCTCCTCGAATAGACCAGTACATTATCAAAAAAAAAACAACAAACTGATCTAAATACAGATGAAAAATCCTATTTATCAAATCTATAAATATCACAGGAGCATTCGTCAGACCAAATGGCATAACTAGAAGCTCATAATGCCCATACCTGGTCCTGAAAGCCGTCTTCGATACATCTTCCGCTCTCACCTTTACCTGATGATAGTCTGATCTAAGATCGATCTTGGAGTATACCTGTGTACCCTGGAGCTGGTTAAACAAATCATTGATACGGGGTAGAGGATACTTGTTCTTGATAGTCACTTTATTAATCTCTCTGTAGTCTATGTACATCCTCATGGACCCGTCCTTCTTTTTCACGAATAGTACTGGAGCTCCCCACAGAGATACACTAGGTCGTATGAAACCTTTATCAAGCAAATCCTGTAACTGATCTTTTTAGTTCTGCCAACTCTGCTGGTGTCATTCGGTATAGTGCCTTAGAGATCGGCGTTGTACATGGAAGTAGATCAATGGGAAAATCTACGTTACGATCAGGCGGCAAACCTGGTAATTCATCTGAGAACACATCCGTAAATTCTTTCACCACTGGCGTATTAATAAGCTTTAATTCATTTTTCTGACATTTCCTTCACAAAAGCCACGAATCCCAAACAACCATTCTAGAGCAGTCTCCTTGCCTGAACAACTGAGACCATCTGAGGTAAGGATTACACTTGTGACCCTGTAAATCTGAATTCTAGTTTCCCTGGAGGTCTGAATATCACTTCTCTTGCACGACAGTCTATAAGAGCAAAATTAACTGCTAGCCAATCCATGCCGAAGATAATGTCAAACCCGTGCATATCCAGCACCGCCAAATCAGTAGATAAAACTCTCTCCTAAACATCAACTGGATAACCACGGAGCATCCTACTACATCTCACCACTAACCCGGTCGGTATAGCCACTAACAGTTCAATATCTAATGATTGTGTTTTCGCCCCCACATAATTTAACACACCCCAAGGACACAAATGAGTATGTGGCACTAGAATCAAAAAGTGCAATAACTTTAAATGAAAACATATTAACAGTACCTGTCACTACGTCACCGGTCGCCTTAGCGTCGCCCGGCGTCAAAGCAAAAACTATGGCTAGGGCCATGTTCCTCTGCTGGCCTCCACATGGCGCTTGGTAACCTCCTCGTGCAGGTCTAGGAGCAGGAGCAGCACCAATCTATGTCGGACACTCCCTCATCATATGTCCTGGCTCCCAGCACCTTTAGCAGACACTTCGCCCTGCACAACACTCCCCTAGGTGTCTCTTCTCGCAAGATGGGCAGATTGGAGATGGTTGCACACCCTGGAAACCGCGATTTCCGATCTTCTGTCTTTGGTCTCTATAATAGCCACCTCTCTTCCATGAACCACGTCTAGCCCTCTGCTGGGAACCAGAAGGTATGAATCTCTTCTTCTGCCTTTGCTTTTCAGCTTCCAATCGTTCACCAATCTCTGCTATAGTGGCTCAGTCAACCAACTCGGCAAAGTCCTACAACTTCAGTATCGATACCTGCTTGTATATTTCTCTCCTCAGGCCTCTTTCAAACTTCCGTACCTTCTTTGTCTCATCTGGAATAATGTACGGGCGAAGCAGGATAACTTGATGAACCTCGCCGCATACTGCTGTACTGACAGCTGTCCCTGCTTCAGATTTCGGGAACTCCGCAATCTTAGCTTCCCTAGACAAGGCTGGAAAATACATGTCGAATAATATTTCTTTAAACCGCTCCCACGTCATCTCCACGGGTATAGTCATCTGCTGCTCTAAAAGTCTTACTGCTGACCACCATCTCTCGGCCTCCCGAGTTAGTCTATGGTGGCAAACAACACCTTCTGCTCCTCTGAACACTGCAGCACTGTAAATATTTTCTCTATCTCCTGCACCCAATTTTCAGCAACTGCAGGATCTGTCCCTCCTAAGAAAGCCAGAGGACTTATCTTAATAAACTTCTCAATCGAACTACCGTGGCCCGCCGATGGACCACCTGGTTCCTTCGAACTCCTAGCAATTTCTGTCATAACCTATTATGCCACGCTACGTAAAACGGCATCTGAATCACTACCCGCAACGCCTGAGGGTCCAGCACCCTCACTCCCACTGGCGTGGGCACTATTATCACCAGGGTCCATCCTGAAAAACATGTAGCTTAACTCAAAACCTCCTTCTCAATACCTATCACTCAACTCATATGGTATATTCTCCTATTTAATTCACCTCTCCTGATCTTAATTTAAGGTTCAATCCTGCAACCTAAATACTCAACCCGACGATAGTTTACAATGACTTTCCTGAAATTGTCACCCCAGGAAAATTACACAAACCACCACGGAAGTCCTGCATCTAGACTACAAAATCAGACCTCAAATTCCCTTATCCTATACTCTGGTATTATTACTGCTGCACTTTAGAGTCTACATAACCTAGTATCCTAGGCTCTGATACCAAATGTAACGACCTCAATTTCTTAACATAAATTGTAACATAATAAATAGAAAAATCGACCCGAACCCGTGGGTAACGGGGACACCTATCAATCATAGCGGAAACCTAAGTAGCAGTAAGTATAAAAAATCTCAAACATCCAACCATAAAACATAATACTAGAGTTTTCTATATCATCAAAATACTGTTATTATATACAACCTCCAAAAAGTCAAAATAACACTAGGATCATATAACAAAAATCTCCTGATCCTAGTTCAACGCTTACCCTTTTAGTAGGGAAGCTCCAATCACTCAACGACGGCCTTAACTTGCCGGTCTCTCTAGGTTTCTTGAAAATTATTTAATATTCGGGGGTGAGACACTTCTCAGTAAAAGAAAATAAACTAAATACAGCTGTGTGACAACATGAATATTTAATACAATTATACATATACCGTACATTTCATATTTCTGTTTTCATATTTCTGTAAACATTCATCGTATCATACTGGATAACCATATCACATCGTACATGAAACATCTGTTATAACTGATAATACTGAAAACATACCCAAGATTAATAGTTAGTTAATGTCATGTATTACCCCCCATGATGGGTTGTACAGTTCGAAGGCGGGACCCGACAATAGCTGGCTGACCATTGCCGAGTTAAATATGTCTGTAAGTACGATGAGCCCGCCACACCCTGGTCCGGACTGCCAGGTGCACGTCCACACTCTACTGAAAGCCACATCGATTATTCATCTCCCACCCTCTCGTGGGGTGGTTAGCACTAATCTGATCATAAACATCTAATCTATAAGTTACGGTATCGTGCTCCTGAACTGAACTAAACTAACATCCGAGTTTTGATAACATATAGTACATGATAATATAGCGGCCTCGGGTCGAACGTTTCATAATTACGGTCTCGTGCTGATAATACATAAATATGGCCTCGCGCCGAAATCATAAATACACCATTCTAAAAATAATCATTTTATCATGCATTTATCAGAATCATAATGTACTGTATACTTCCGTAACTTCTCAAATCATACCGCATTCATTTCATTATCATATCATAATATTTTCCCACGTAAAATAATATTCATGCCACACATTTGTTGTATAAAACCATACATTGCATTTTAAGATCGTATTTTCTAACATCTCATACATATATATACATTTCAACATATCAGTAGTATATTTCTCAAACATACTTTTCTTCCGTAATTTATAGCTATAATACATGCTTTTCAACTTTTCTCACATATATAATAATTTACATGAAAATGACTGCTTTAGTTTATTCCCTTACCTGACTACTGAGAAAGCCCCTAAAATATCCTGGTTTAACCCTCGTAGGATTTCGTGATCAATATCCTAAAACTAAAAACTCTCAGTACTAAACTTCAGTATTTTCATGCATATATCATTTCCTATAACTACCATAAGATCAAATTTGACTTAAAAAGTCTTACCTCAACTTAGGGATGATTTCCAATTTGCTTTCACCAACGATCTGCTCTGACAGATTTGGAGAGAACTTCCCCAAAAGCGTCGTGGTGGCTTCAAACAGTCGATCCGGCGTAAATTCAGCCCAAAATCGTTGAGAGAGAGAGAGAGAGAGAGAGAGAGAGAGAGAGAGAGCCGAAGGAGAGAGAGAGAGAGAGAGAGAGAGAGAGGAGTGAATTAGCTAAAGCGTGAAGTCAAAAATTCAAATTTTTGCTATTTATAGAACTAGATTCGTCGATGAGCCACGTCATTCATCGACGAATCCTTCATTAATTTCGTCAACGAAATTCAGTCCTCATCGACGAAATTCAGTTGGTTCAAAATCTGTCTCGGTATCTCTTCGTTGACGAAATTCAGTCTTCATCGACGAATTTTCTTAAACCCTTGTCGACGAATCCCCTGTGTTCGTCGATGAGTTCTCTGATAATTTCCTTTTCTCTTTATTATTTAAATTACATTTTATTCGAGTTGTCACAGGTGTAGGATAATCTTGTCTGATTTGCCTACGTGAGGTGAATCTACCCTCTTGTGTAAGGGCAATCGGACAAGCAGCTGGAGTTGCATATACTTGCGAAGTTGTGCCTAAATGCATGTCTGCTACACACTGATATTAACTTAGTCTTTTCCTTTCTAAGTGTTGCCTCACCCCTGCTTTACAAACTTTCTTTTCAGGAAATCCTAAAGAGTGGGTCTAGCAGGCTTAAGGAGCTGGGCTAGTGGTGTAAATTATGTAGGTAGTGTGTATGGACAAAATTTTTATTTTTGTATAGTTTTATGGGATGTAATTATGTGAAAATGGAGATATGTGTGTATAAAGATAGTTAGAAATCTGGTAATGTAATTTGAGGATTTTATATTTTATTTTCGTTGTGTATATGTGTATTTCATATATGATGAATAAGGTATCAGGTACATTGACGTCATTAAAGTAGCACCCTGGGCTCATGTTGTGGTCGGGGTCGTTACAGGTGGTATTAGAGCCTAGGTTTGATAGGTTCTATAGACTTTGAGGATTGATAATTATCAAAGTATAGGTTGAGATAAGATAAGTATAGGAGTGGGTAGGTTAAGATGGGTTTTGGTTTGGAAGCTTGGAAGTAGAAATCTTTTGACGGACTCCTGTGATTTTCTGAATTGGTCGCGAGTTTCAGAAAACCGTAGTAAATCCATCGATGGTTTCATTTTTGGGTTGAGGGGTCGGAACTCAAAAAATTGAGGTTGGAATGTTAGCATTAGTGCGTATGTGTGCGAAGTTAATATTAGGATGGAGATTTTTACCTCAATGGTTTTGTGATCGGAATATGAATTATTAACTTAGAACATGTATATTATATCAATTCCATATTTGCATTAATTATGTTAAATGTGAAATTTCTAAGTTGGGTTATACTCTATTTACAGGAGGGATTCTAGGGGAAAAGATATTGAGATTGGAGGGGATACCTCTAGTGAGGATGTTGCTGATGCTTCAACAATGCTGCGGAATATAGTGCGGCAAGCTAGAAAAAAGAACATAAGGGACTCTAGAGAGCAGGATTTGTAACGACCCAAAAATTTCACCATTTTTTTTATATATAAATAACTTTGATACCCCTGTAATACCTGTTATAACATATTAGGTCCCATATGGACACTGAGGTATCCTTGTATACAAATTGACACACCAAAGCAGTAGAAAACATAAAGTCATATACCCATATTTACAATACCAGAATCCAGTATTTCTAAACCATACATACATATTTACACATCACCCTAGTATCATCTACTCAAAAATACAATCCCCTGAATACACTTACCCTATAAACAGGGCAGTACAAAAGATCTCTCTATCTGCGAGCCTGATCTGCTCGCCTGGCTAGATCACCTGAAAAATGTAAAATCACTAGGATGAGACAATGCTTAATAAGAGGAAATATGTTATTACTAGTGTGTGGCGACTAAGTTTTGTAAATACTATACTGATAATATCTGAAATTGTAAAAGCTAGTAAACCAATATACAATATAATTTACATCCATAATAATTTAAAGTATAATTGTAATATTTGAGTTTTCTACTTTTTCATACTTCTAGTATCATACTATATCTGCTGATATTCTGTAAATCTGTATACATACACATAATTGAGATGTTTACCCTGAAAAACTGTACGTCATGATTTAACCCCTCATGATAGGATTGTGCGGTAAGTAGGCAGGACTTAATCCTGGTTGGCCTACTAGGTAAGTCAACCGTAATTCTACCAATTCTCAGCCCGGCCAAACTACAACCTCTCCTAGGCATGGAACTGGTAACTATCCCGTCAAACCGGTCACCTCAACCCAGTCTTTTGAGGAGTCTACAATCCCTTTAAGCACGGTTGACGGAAACCATCCACACACTATCTAAGATGTGTGATTGCACTTTGATCTATACTAATAACAGTACCATGCTCTGCTAACTGAACATAACTTGATTCATCAAGGTCTAATACTGTATATACTATTTCTATAGATATCCTACTGTTTTCATCATGATTCCAAAATAATCATAACACTATAAATATGATTTGAAAATACTATAATATCTGACTAAAATAATTGTAATATCTGACTGAAATAACTGTAATATTTGACTAAATAATCTATAATGTCTGAGTGTTATAGTTTTGGAAATCATGGCATTCTATGAATACTGTAATATATTTGTCTGTATAATATTTGTAAAATATATATCTGGTAAATATTTGTCTGTAAAATATATGTCTATATATACACTGTAATTCATAATTCTATAAAATCTAGTAAAACATGTTTCTATGCAAAAACACTATAAATCATAATATTCTGAAAAACTATATAAACTCTGTACTAAACAAATATCTACTTAGGCCACACAATTAATAAAACTCATGTTCTAAAATCTGTAAAACTGTATAATTTATACCCTGTACCTTAATAAACAAATATTATAATTTACTGATAATATTTTTGAATTTACTAGCATAGCATATTTCCCTTACCTAACTGGCTGGGAGGCTTGCCTCCAATTCCACTCTCACGTCTTAAACGTACTATTCTCAAAATCCTGAAATAATACATATATACCAATTCCTCAGTAAATCACTAAATTCCCCAAAAGATCATATCACTCATATTTCCTGAACTTGTATAATCATAATTTTCTAAACTATAATTTACGTGGGCTCCTAGAAAATATCTATTGGGGTCCTTAACCCATGCTTGTAGGGTCCTAAAAACACTCTAATCCTGAAAACATAACACCCTAATTTTACTCCACAAAACACCAGTATACTCTTATATAATACAAAATATGAACTCAAATAAACCTGCTAATACTAAAAAATAGCTAAATAATCTACTTACCTTGATTTTGGGATGGTACCCAAGTTGCCCTAATCGACAATCTGTTCTAGTAGACTTGTAGAGAATCTCCCCAAGATCAATGTGGCAGCTTCTGATCGTCGAAACGGGGACAAACGGGGCAAGAATCGTAAAGAGAAGGAGAGAGAACCGAGTTAGAGAGAGAAAGAAAAGAGAGAAAATGAATTTCCCTCACTGAAACTCGAATTTGGCTATATATAGAGTGCTCTCCACGTGGACTTGTCGACGAGACCAAGAAGGAGGTTCATCGATGAACACATGACTCTCATCGATGAAATTCAGGTCCTAAAATTAGCCCCTCGGTAAATTCTCGTCGACGAGACACGCGTCCACGTCGACGAGCCATGGCAGTTGAGGCCAATATCCAGAAGGAGGAGAGGGCAACGAGTCAGAAGAAGAGGCCCTTACCTCAAGGGTTTCAGACCAGCACTAGCTAGGGCTTATGGAAGCGGCCTGGTAATTTCTCAGTCCAGTGATAGGAGATGGGGTACAGAAGCCATCAGAGGGGTCCCCGACGTCCTATCTGTTCCAAATGCCATCAGAGGCATTGAGGCAAGTGCAGGGGACGACCAGTTGTCTGCTACTGATGTTGAGAGGCAAGACATTGGATACGAGATTGCCACGCGGTGTTGAACTACGCGCCGCCGCAGCCATAGCATCGAGGAGGTTTTTAGACACCCAGAGGTGGTCACCAGCGGGGTACAGCTCAGGTGCGAGTGTACTCACTTACGCCGGGTGATGCGGAGAATGCCGGCGATGTGGGGATAGATACTATTTGCATACTGTCAGATAGTACCATTGTATTATTTAATTCAGGTGCAACCTGCTCGTTTGTGTCTCGGGGATTTGTTAAACTATGTGGGTTAGAGGCTCAACTGTTAGAGACTGAGTTAAGAGTGGGCAAACCGACATGGTCAGTGTTAATATGTAGCAAGGTGATCAGGAATTGTTCGGTAGAGATTCAGGGGAGAGTGCTACCTTCTAGCTTGATAGTCCTTGATATGCATGGTTTTGACATTATTCTAGGCATAGACTGGCAAGCATCCAGCTACGCGAGCATTGACTATCATAGGAATGAGGTGGTATTTAGACCTCCTAGAGAGCAGGAGTCTGTATTTGTTGGGTCGTATGTGCGTTTGACACCACAGATCCTTTCTGCTATTCAGGCGAATAGGTTACTTTTGGAGGGATGCCAGGGTTACCTTGCAATGGTGAAGGAAGTGCCGAAAGAGGAGCTCAAGTTGGAAGATATCCCAGTGATAAGGGAGTTCTCTAATGTTTTTCTAGAGGATTTACCGGGGTTGCTTCCGGATCGGGAGGTTGAATTTACAATAAAGTTGATTCTAGGGACAACACCAATCTCTAAAGCCCCATACGGAATGACTCCAGTTGAATTAAAAGAGCTTCTAGATAGGGGGTTTATCAGACCGAGTGTATCGCCTTGGGGTGCATCGGTGCTGTTTGTGAAGAAGAAGGACGGATCGATGAGGATGTGCATTGACTACCGAGAGATTAATAAAGTAATTGTGAAGAACAAGTATCCATTACCCCAAATTGACGATTTGTTTGATCAGCTTCAGGGTACACAGATTTTATCTAAAATCAATCTGCGATCCGAATATCATCAAGTGAAGGTTAGATCAGATGATGTATCGAAGATTGATTTTCGAACTCGGTACGACCATTACATGTTCTTGGTTATGCTGTTCGGGTTTACGAATGCACTAGCAGTATTCATGGATCTAATGAACAGGGTATTCCACGAGTACTTAGACCAGTTTTTTATTGTGTTCATAGATGATATTCTGGTTTACTCAAGGAGCCCTGAGGAGCATAAAGCTCATCTGAGACTAATACTTCAGATGCTCAGGGAAAAGATGTTATTTGCTAAACTTAAGAAATGTGAATTCTGGCTAGAACAAGTTGCATTTCTATGTCATGTGGTATCCAAGGAAGGGATTTCAGTGGACCTGAGCAAAGTAAAGGCTGTAGTTGACTGGGCAAGGCTGAAGAATGTGCAAGAAGTCAGAAGTTTCCTAGGTCTTGCTGGATACTACAGCCAGTTCGCGGAGGGGTTCTCTAGATTATCAGGGTCTTTAACACGACTCACGAGGAAGAATGTGAAGTTTGACTAGATCGACGAATGTGAGTAAAGCGTCCAAGGGTTGAAGCAACGTCTAGTCACTGCCCTAGTGTTGACCCTTTCATCAGGTGAGGGTGGATTTGTAATTTACAGTGACGCATCGTAGAAGGGACTTGGTTGTGTTCTAATATAGCAGGGGAAATTCATTGCGTATGCATATCGCTAGTTGAAAGAGTACGAAAAGAACTATCTTATGCATGACTTGGAGCTGACAGTAGTTGTGTTTGCGTTAAAGATCTAACGGCACTACCTTTATGGTGTAAGGCGTGAGATATTTACTAACCATAAGAGTCTCAAGTACTTCTTCACCCAGAAGGAGTTGAATATGAGGTATCGCAGATGGCTTGAGTTGATAAAGGATTACGACTGCACCATTATCTATCACCCAGGAAAGGCAAACGTGGTAGCCGATGCATTGAGTCGGAAATCTAGGGTTACGTTAGTCTCAGCAGTTATGGCTTCGCACCAGATCGTGATGGACCTGGAGAGGTTGGGTGTAGAGTTGGTAGAAGGGAATCATCAGGCGTTCATTTCTAGTTTGATGATTCAACCGACTTAACGAAAGAGAATCAGAACAACTCAGCTAAAAGATGCAAAGTTGATGGAGATTGTAGAGAAAATACAGGATGAGAAGCACACAGACTTTAATGTTTTTGAGGATGGAGTTCTTAGATTTCACACTCGATTATGTGTGCCAGACGATTCAGAGATAAAGAGGACAATTCTGGGGGTAGCTCACCGCTCTCTCTATACTATTCACTCGGGTAGCACGAAGATGTATAGAGACTTGCGAGAATCAATTTGGTAGGGTAACATGAAAATGGAGATTTCCAAATTTGTGGGACAATGCTTGACATGTCAGCAGGTAAAGGCGGAACACTAGAGGCCAGCGGGACCACTTCAACCACTTGACATCCCTATGTGGAAGTGGGAGCATATCTCAATGGATTTTGTATTGAGATTGCCTTCAATGTTGCATGGGCAGAATGTCATATGAGTAGTTATTGATAGATTGACGAAGATTGCCCATTTCATTCCGGTTAGAACCAGTTACTCCATGAATAAGCTGGCAGAACTCTATGTTTAGGAGATAGTAAGAATGCATGGCGTGCCCATGTCCATCGTTTCAGATCAGGATCCACGGTTCACTTCCCGGTCTGGAAGAGTCTGTAGGGAGCATTGGGTACTCAACTCACTTTCAGTATTGAATTTCACCCACATATGGATGGACAGTCCAAACGAACCATTCAGATTCTCGAGAATATGTTATGGGCATGTATGTTAGATTTTGGGGGTACTTGGATCCAATATCTGTCGTTGGTTGAGTTTGCATACAATAGCAGCCACCAGGCCAACATTGAAATGGCACCATAAGAGGCTTTGTATGGTCTCCGGTGCCGATCTCCGTTGTACTAGGATGAAGCAGGTGAGCGGCATATTTTGGGGTCAGAACTTGTTCAGAAGGCCTATGCAAAGGTCGAACTTATCAGGGAAAGTATTAAAGTAGCTCAGAGTTGGCAGAAGAGCTATGCGGATACTCACTGACGAGAGTTAGAATTCGAGATAGGTGATATGATATTCTCGAGGATTGCTCCGATGAAGTGGGTGATGAGGTATGGAAAGAAAGGCAAGCTGAGCCCTAGATACATTGGGCTATTTGAGATTTTGGGGAGGATTGGTTCGACGGCGTATAGGATAGCATTACCCCCAACGCTGTCTAGAATACACGATGTGTTCCACATGTCCATGTTGAGGAGGTACGTTCCAGACCCCTCACATGTGATCAATTGTGAGTCGTTTGAGATCGGGGATGCTCTGGCATACAAGGTGTAAGAACCTGATTCGTGGGATCTGGAATAAATAAATAAGAAAAGGACACAACGGAAAATTGAGCAGGCTTCATCGACGAAGCCAGAGTTCATCGACGAAGGCCCTTCTGTTGCTCGGAGATGAAATGCAAAGGCTCGTCGACGAGGCCACCGCTTCATCGAAGAACTCCCTTCGTTGACTCGTCGACGAAGATGCCACCTTGTCAACAAGGTTGGCGGAGTCAAATGTGCTATAAATATCCATTTGGGTTGCTTCTTAGCTAAGTAAGAAAGTTTTTTTTTTTTTCTCTCTCTCTCTCTCTCTCCGAACCCTACTTTCTCTATAACGCTTTGACCCCCTACGTGGGGCCAGAGTGTTACTAATCCATTCATTTACCTGATAATCAACATTCTAATATCATTTATATAGTGGAAAACATAACTATAATCTTCCAATAAATATAATACCAGAGTTTTCTACATCTATCTACATTCTAACATAAATCATACATCCACCTATATTCACATATATACATATCTCCAAAACATAACCTACACTTCCAGTATTCACAGACATTAGTATGTTTCATAACCATCCATTTCTTAGAAGACTTAAAACATAAAACATAAAATATACATCTCAAAATTAACATAAAAAAAAAATACCCTTTTCTCTTTCTATTTTTCCAAAAATGTTATAAAACCTCGAGCTCTCTAAGCTCAATCTTGAGGAAATCCTTAAAAAGATAAATTCATATTCGGGTGAAACACATCTCAGTAAGGGAAGAAACAATTTATTAAAACAGTGTGTGGCTAACATGAGTTTATATAACAATATAATATTTAACATTTGAAATCGTTAACATAATTTCTAAAATCATTTTCTGAACCTAATCAATCATATGCAAAAGATTTAACCCACGAGATTACCCAAGGATAGGGGTGATTACCCATCCATACAAGTAGCACCCCTCTGCTCTGATATTTAGGTAACCTTAAGGTCACTACTAAAGCATACCAGGGCACTCATCTTACTCAGTAAACCCTCAAGTGTTAGATTGATCTTGTACTCACACCGTTCTACAATAGCTTACCGACAAAGACTCTAAGGATAAGAAAATCTACCCACCCATACAAGTAGGTTTCCTTTGTCCTAGTACGTTATGCAGCTACTGCCACATCTGAAGCTACTAATGCACTCGTCTTTCTCAGCAAGCCCTCAGGTGAAGAGTACGCCCCGCCCAGTCATAACATATTTTACGTACATAAATACTTCTAGTATCATAATATATTATCCTTTTTGTCATTATTCAATCACACACATCTATTCATGTTCATAACGTATACATTTCATTACATTTCACTTTATGTGATCTTCAACATTTCATCGTTCACATTTGTCATTTCATATCATGGTCATTTCATAGTCATTTCATTGCATTTTCCTTTCTTTCATTCGTACTACAGCTGGTCTTTAGTCATCATCAGTTAGTCTACAGCTCCTTTTAATTGTCATCAGTTAGTCTACACGGAAGTGTACTAGAATCTGCTAATATGGTTGTCCTTCAGCTGTCTTACATTTACATGGTTGCATTTAACATACACAAGTAACATTGTCCATATCATATTTTATTCTTAATATTTTACTTACTTAGCCTGCATCTCATACATTTAGCATATATTTGCATAGAATCTCATGCCACACAATTTAACAGTAAAAATTTATACATATTCCTATAAAATGGGCCAACCCACATTTAACATTTATATGCTGAAAATATATTTCATTTCTTACATAATTCCTCAGAAATTACTTTTCACTTTCATTCGTTTACTTTCACATATACATAGCTATATAAGTAGTCCTAGGCGTAGAAAACATAATTTTACATGGTTGACATTTTATAATTCACACCAAAACATACATATAATGTAACGTAATTTGTTATCTTTAATTTCATAAAATCTGATTTAATATATAATTTTTCCTTACCTGATTTCTTGAACAATGCCAACAGGGACCCTGAAAAATACCTACAGCGCTCACCCGAGCTCTAAATAAAAAATCCTTATTCTATTAAATTAACCCTAACTAAAATATTATTTTAATATTTTCCAGACTCTTAAATATCAAATAAATAGTTATACCCTCAAATATAACTAATTTGCCAAATTTCTTAAATCTCACTATCGCTTTGGAGTGGGTTTTAGAAAACCCCAATTGAAAAATTACCTACGCCAAAATGACAACGATCACGACTAGGACCTGTGGTAGTGCCTGATCGCCGATTCAACGGCAAATTTAACAAGAAATTGAGAAATTAGGGGAAAGTTACCTTACCTCAGGAATGGTGCCTACGCCACTCCTACAACAAATTCGCTCCAGTAGAAATGTTGGTGGCAGAGTTAGGAATCCAACGACACCTTTCATTTCTCGATCGGCGCTCGTTAGGCCGACGAAATTGAGGAGAGAGAGCGAAAAAGAGAGAGAGAGAGAGAGAGAGAGAGAGAGAGAGAGAGAGAGAGGTAGAGACGACGGAGAAAGGAGAGAGTGAGAGAAAGGAAAGGCATCTAGAGCCTTCTGTTTCAAATTGGAAATGGTGATTTCAATTCAATCCGCCTAGCAGGAAGCTTATAACTTCCTTTTTCCCTTTTTTTTTGTAAACTTTATTATATATTATAATAATATTATATCATATACTTATATATATATATATATATATATATATATATATATAATCACCATTTTACTTAACTTAATTAATTCAAGTTAATAATGTTTAACTAATTAACTAATCAATAATTACTCTTAATTTTATTTATTTTAATTAATTATTATTTTTTAATAATTTTTTTTTCGGATTATTACACTTTCTCTCTAGATTTCTTCGTCATACATTGTTAGAATCGACGATCTGATATTAGTACGAGAATTAGGGAAGGATTCTCTTCGAGATTTGTGGAACGGATCTTCGTTTCGAGCGTTTTCGGGTTTTGACCCAAAATCAAGGTAAGACTCCGTTTTCATTTCCGTTTTGGTAGTTTTGTAGGGAATGGAATTATAAGTAGGTTTTGTACTGTGATTTATAGGTTTTGGGAACTTGGTTCGCTATTTAGGACCCGTAGAGTTCGAGTTTTGGATTTTTGGGGAAAGGTAAGGGGATTCTGTTTATATCGGTTATTTTTTAAATCGGATTTGGTAGAACTGTGGTTCACGGTCCTGTGTGTGTTTTGGTTACTCATTTGGGGAAATCTAATAGGTGGAAATTGCGGGATTTTCATGTTACAGTTTTCGAAAAAATGAGGCATTGGGTTGCATCTCTGGTTTCGTTGGAAAACCATGGATATATTGTGATATATATTGTGTTATGGAGATGACCATGCCTTGACTTGTTTAAACTGTATTTTTGAAAAATTATAATTTTTAGATTACCAAATGGGTGTGGAATGAATTGTTATATGAACATGCATGAGTTGTGTTTTGATGAAAGGAGATAGGAACGGGGTTTGAATTGTTCCAGGCTTTGATGTCTGGCTTTTACCGAAGAGTGCGCAATACCACTAGATTGGCCGATTTTTACCGAAGGGTGTGAAAACACTAGATCTACATCGGTTCAACGTTGTGGGCTTATACTATGCCAAGTTACCGGGGGCATCGACTTTTGCCGAAGGGTGTGAAATACCACCAGACAGTTCGGCTTTTGTCGAAGGGAGTGAAATACCATTAGACAGTCCAGCTTAGGCCGAAGGGTGTGACGACACTAAATCGTATTGCTTTGTTTGTGAAAATATTGGAACTGTATTGAACTGTGTATGTTTTATGTCATGATAACACTCATAAGCCACACATCGATATAACCTGATTCTTCCTTGCTGAGAGGTGTCTCACCCCTATCGTACGCACATGTTTTCAGGTCCTTCGATTAATTGGAACTAGTGTCCTTGTATTAGAAGCGTAGTGGTCGATGTACTGCGTGAAGTACTTGTGTAAATACTAGGACTATATCGAGTTGTCGTTTGGGTTTTGGCTAGCACCCGAATTGATGTTTTGTATTATGGAGCTTAGACTCCTTTTGTATAGACTCTGGTATGGTATAATGTATGTATAGAAAGCACACTTTCCGCTGTGTATATGTCATGTATGTGAATGTGTATAGCGTGCACGAGAATCCCACGGGGTCGGACCCTTATTCAGTATTGTATCATAGTTGTTTTGTATGATATAGGGATGGGTTAGGTTACTAATTCACCCCTGGGTCCCATTACCAGGTTCGGAACGTGACATAAGGAGGTACCAGTTTAGATTCTGGATCGGAAAATACAGGACTGCGTACTAAGGATATACCATTAGTAAAGGTTTTGTGGCGAAATCATGCAGTTGAGGAGGTTTCTTGAGAATTAGAAACGAAAATACGCCAAAAGTACTCACAACTGTTCAGCGAGGGTTAGTGCTAGACAAGTAAGGGTATGGTTGTACATGAATGGATTAAAGTAGGTTGTGTAGTTAGTTGTTTGTAGTTTTAATTATGGATAGTCTTTGGAAAAAATTTGTTATGGTTATTGTAATTTCCCAAAGACAGTATTGTAACCACAGTATTCCTCTGCCATAAGTGAGGGTAAAAAATAAACTTAAGACGGGGCCACGATGTGTGTGGCTACCGACTCTTCTATAGACTGGAATCGTGAGTTAAGGATGTGATCGATAATAGTTAACAAATTTCAAGGAAGAAATTTTTGTAAAGAAGGGAGAATGTAGTGATCGAAACAAAAATTAAAATTAAAAAATAAATTAAATTATTAATAATTATATAATATAATATAATAATAATATAATATTATATCATTATATAAGATATACATAAGGGAGGAAGATGTAAATCCTGAGATTTCAATCTCAGGAATTATAGAGAGCCGCCGCCCCCCTCATGTTGTTGTTGCAGTCCTTTGTCCCCCCTCTCCTCTCTCCCACTCTCCTCAATTTTTTATCCAATATTCAGCCGATCGGAAAACGGAAAGTACCATCGGGTTTCTATCTTTACCACCGACATTCTTACTAGAGCGGATTTGTTGTGAGAGCGACGTAGGTATATCTCCTGGGGTAAGGCCAATTCTCACTCTTACCTCAAATTTTCTTAAATCTTAAGTCCAATTAACGAACGGAAACTATCAGGAGATTTGTGGGGAGATTCTATACAATCTAACTGGAGCGGGTTTTCGAGTTGGAGCTTCGGGGCACCAACCCTTAATTGGGGTAAGTTTAAATATTTAGGCTTTTATAGGTTATTTAGGGTATTCAAGATCTAGGAAAATTTTAGTGAAAGTTACTTTGGGATTATGATGAATAATATGATAAAGTTTGAATTTCAGTGTTTTAGGGATTTTGAATGTTGTGGGGCATAGGTCGAGGTTTTGTCGGGTATTTTAGGAATTAGGTAAGGAGATTAAGTTAAATCAATAATTTTATGAAATTTGAATCAATTTAATTGTTATGTTTCTATATATAACTTGATTTGAGAATTCGGAGGTTATTTTCAAAAACTCTGTTCGAATTAATTCATTTTACAAAATTAGAATATACTGGAATTGTTGTGAAAATTACTGGAACTACTTGTGAATAACGCAGGACTTCGAAATAACAGCCAGTGGCCGAGTATTGTTTGATTGGCCAAGGGTCAAGATTATTATTTGATGGTCGTGGGCCGAGTTTTAATTGACAACTATAAGCCGGTTTGTATTTTGTGGTCGGGGGCCAGGATTTTGGAATAATAGGAAATATATGTGAATTGATATTTTAAATGGTAATTTGTATTATCTAAATTGCATGATATGCTCTAAGAACTCTGAGGACCAGTGAATTGTAGGTAGGGTACCGTTGCTAGTGATTTGTGATGTGGCCGTGTGCGCCCACACCTGTGCTGAGAGGTGTAGGAAGATCTTGTCCGATTTGCCTTTGTAAGGTGAATGTACCCTCCTGGGTAAGGGCAATCGGACAAGTAGCTGGAGTTGCATATACCTGCGGAGTATGTTAGCAGAGAGTATAGATGACTATTGTCTGGGTGGATCCCCCAGGACATTAGTCCGGCCTTCAGGCCGCAAAACCCTGACCACGGGGGTTTATACATGGTGTTTGTCCCAAGGAATTGTATTTTATGCATATTTGCTAATTTATGTGCGTACGGATAATTAATAAGATAATTTCGAGGGTTTGCTAAGAAAAGTGAGTGCCCTAGTAGCAGTAATGGTATTAGAGCATATGGAAGATACTTGTATGGGCAGGTAATCTTCCCTATCCTTGGCTAATTGTGTGTGTGAGTGTAAAATAAAAATGATTTCATAAATGTGTTTATATGCTTAATGAACTGATTATTTTTTGTACACTAAATGCATGTTGGTCATATACTGACATTAACTTAGTCTTTTCCTTACTGAGTTGTGCCTCACCCCTACTTTGCAAACTGTCTTTTCAGAAAATCCTAAGGATCGGGTCTAGCAGACTTAAGGAGCCTGGCTAGTGGTGTAAATTATGTAGGTGGTGTGTATGGACAGAAAGTTTATTTTTGTATAGTTTTATAGAATGTAATTATGTGAAAATGGAGAAATGTGTGTATAAAGATAGTTAGAACTCTAGTAATATAATTTGAGAATTTTGTATTTTATTTTCACTGCGTATATGTGTATTTGATATATGATGAAAGAGGAAAGGAAATTATCAGAGGACTCGTCGACGAAGTCAAGATTCGTCGACGAGGGTAGAAGAGAATTCATCGACAAAGACTGAATTTCGTCGATGAGGAATTACCAAGAGAGGTTTTGAGCCAACTGAATTTCGTCGACAAAGACTGAATTTTGTCGATGAAATTATTAAAGGATTCGTCGACGAATGACGTGACTCGTCAACGAATACCCTGTTCTATAAATATCAAAAATCCGAGTTTTAACTTCACAATTAAGCTAACTCTCTCCTCTCTCTCTCTCTCTCTCTCTCTCTCTCTCTCTCTCTCTCTCTCTCCCCCCTTCGGTTCTCTCTCTCTCTCTCTCATTGATTTTGAGCCAGATTTATGTCGGATCGACAATCCGAAGTCACCACGACGCTCCTAGGGAAATTCTCTCCAAATCTTCCGGAGCGGATCGTTGGTGAAAGTAAGTTGGAAATCATCCCTAAGTTGAGGTAAGGCTTTTTAAGCCAAATTTGGTCTTATGGTAGTTATAGGAAATGATGTGCACACGAATATACTGAAGTTTAATACTGAGAGTTTTCATTTTCAAAGTATTGATTAAGAAATCTTGCGGGAGTTAGACTAGGATATTTTAGGGGGCTTTCTTAGTAGTCAGGTAAGGGAATAAACTAAAGTAGTTATTTTTCATGCAAATTACTATTATTTATGAGCAAACTGATTTCCTGAAAATATGTACGATGTTTGAATATTATGGAATTAATGCATGTATGAGAAAAATACTATTATTATGTTGAAACGCGTATATATGTATGAGATGCCAGAAATCATGATTTTCAAAATACAAAGTGTAGTTTTATACGGAAAATGTGTGGCATGAATATTATTTTACATGGAGAAATATTATGATATGATAATGATGTAAATGCAGTATCATTTGAGAAGTTATGAAAGTATACAGTACATTATGATTCTGATAAATGCAGGATAAAATGATTATTTCAGAATAACGTATTTATGTATGATTTTGATGTGAGGTCATATATATGTATGAAATGTTCGGCACGAGGCTGTAATTGTGAAATGTTCGGCACGAGACCGTAATTATAAAATGTTCAGCACGAGACCGTAATTATAAAATATTTGGCACGAGGTCGTAATTATAAAATGTTCAGCACGATGCCGTAATTATGAAATGTTCGGCACGAGATCGTAATTATGAAAGATGCTATAATATCACGTATTATATGTTATCAGAACCCGGATGTTAGTTTAGTTCAGTTTCAAGAGTACGGTACCGTAACTTATAGATCATACATCTATAATCAGATTAATGCTAACCACCCCACGAGGGGGTGAGAGATGGATAATTGATGTGACTTTCAGTAGAGTGTGGACGTCTACCTAACAGTCTGGACCAGGGTGTGGCGGGCCCATCGTACTTACAGACATATTTGACTTGGCAGTAGTCGGCTAGCCATTATCGGGTCCCGCCTTCGAGCTGCACAACCCGTCATAGGGGGTAATACATGACATTAGTTAGCTATTCATCCTGAGTATATTTTTAGTATTATTAGTTATAACAGATGTTTTATGTACGTTATGATTTATTAATTAAATATAAAAGTCTATGAGGATTCAGTATAATATGATGCATGTTTAGAAATATATTAATTGTATTGTATATGTATAATTGTCTTAAATGTTTATGTTGCCACACAATTGTATTTAGTTTATTTTTCCTTACTGAGATGTGTCTCACCCCCAACATTAATTAATTTTTTAGGAGACCCTGAGTGACCGGCGAGTCATGGTCGTCGTTGAACTTATTAAGCTACCCCGCTAGGAGGGTAAGATTTTGTACTAGGATCAGGATTATTTTGTTGTATGATCCTAGAGTTATTTTGATGTTTTGGAAGATGTATATAAATACAGTATGTTGATGATGTAGTAAACTCTGGTATTACGTTTTATGAATGGATGGTTGAGATTTTATGCTTACTGCTGCTTAGGTTTCCGCTGTGATTGATAGGTGTCCCCGTTACCCACAGGTTCGGGTCGACTTTTACATTTACTATGTTACATTTTATATTAAGGAATTTGAGGTCGTTACAATTTGGTATCAAAGCCTAGGATACTAGGTTCTGTAAATTCTAGAGTGCAACAGTAATAATACCAGAGTATAGGATAAGAGAATTTGAGGTCTGGTTTTGTAGTCTAGATGCAGGACTTCCGTGGTGGTTTGTGTGATTTTCCTGGAGTGACGATTTCTAGAAAGTCATGGTAAACTATCGTCAGGTTGGATATCTAGGTTGTAGGATTGAGCCTTGAATTGAGATCAAGAGAGATTAACTAATTAGGAGAAAAATATTATATGAGTTGAGTGATATGTATAGAGAAGGAGGTTTTGAGTTAAGTTGCATGTTTTTCAGGATGGACCTTGGTGGCAATAGTGCCCACGCCAGTGGGAGTAAGGGTGCTGGACCCTCAGGAGTTGCGAGTAGTGATTCAAATGCCGTTTTACCCAGCGTGGCACAGCAGGTTATGGCAGAAATTGCTAGAAGATTGAAGGAACCAGGTGGTCCATCGGCAGGCCATGGTAGTTCGATTGAGAAATTTATTAAGATGAGTCCTCCGACTGTCTCAGGAGGGACAGATCCTGTAGTTGCTGAAAACTGGGTGCAAGAGATAGATAAAATATTTGCAGTGCTGCAGTGTTCAGAGGAGCAGAAGGTGTTGTTTGCCACCTATAGACTGACTGGTGAGGCCGAGAGATGGTGGTCAGCAGTGAGACTTTTAGAGCAATGGAGGACTATACCTGTAGAGATGACGTGGGAGCGGTTTAAAGAAATATTCTTCGACAGGTATTTTCCAGCATCTTCCAGGAAGGCTAAGATTGGGGAGTTCTTGAATCTAAAGCAGGGACAGCTATCAGTACAGCAGTACGCGGCGAGATTCATTGAGCTATCTCGCTTTGCTCCGTACATTATTCCAGATAAGATAAAGAAGGTACGACTGTATGAAAGGGATCTAAGAAGAGAAATATACAAGCAGGTATCGATACTAAAGTTGCAGGATTTCGCCGAACTGGTTGACCGAGCCACTATAGCGTAAATTGGTGATCGGTTGGAGGCCGAGAAGCAGAGACAGAAGAAGAAATCCATACCTTCTGGTTCCCAGTAGGGGATTGGACGTGGTTCGTAGAAGAGAGGTGGCTACTATAGTGATCAGAGGCAGGAGACCAGGAATCGCGATTTTCAGGGTATACAACCACCTCCAGTTTGCCCGACTTGTGGGAAAAGACATCCGGGGGTGTGTTGTGCTGGGCGAGGTGTTTGCTACAGGTGCGGGGAGCTAGGACATATGATGAGGGAGTGTCCAACACAGATTGGTGCTGCTCCTGCTCCTAGATCGCTCGGGGAGGTTACTAGGCGCCACAAGGAGGCCAGCAGAGGAATATGGCCCCAGCTAGGGTTTTCGCTTTGACGTCGGGTGATGCTGAGGCGGTCGGCGACGTGGTGATAGCTACTGTTAATATGTTTTCATTTAAATTTATTGCACTTTTTTATTCTGGTGTCACACACTCGTTTGTGTCATTCGGGTGTGTTAAATTATGTGGGGCGGAAACACAATCACTTGATGTCAAGTTATTAGTGGCTACACCGACTGGGTTAGCGATGAGATGTAGTAGGATGCTCCGTGGTTGTCCCGTTGATGTTTAGGGAAAAATTTTATCTGCTGATTTAGTGGTGCTGGATATGCACGGGTTTGACATTATCTTCAACATGGATTGGCTAGCAGCTAATTCTACTATTATAGACTGTCGTGCAAGAGAAGTGATATTCAGACCTCCATGGAAACCAGAATTCAGATTTACAGGGTCACGAGTGCAATCCTTACCTCAGATGGTCTCAGCTGTTTAGGCGAGCAGATTGCTCTAGAATGGCTGTCTGGGATTCGTGGCTTTAGTGAAAGAAATGTCAGAAAATGAATTAAAGCTTATTAATACGCCTATGGTGAAAGAATTTACAGATGTGTTCCTAGATGAATTACCAAGGTTGCCGCCTGACCGTAAGGTAGATTTCCCTATTGATCTACTTCCAGGTACAGCGCCGATCTCTAAAGCACCGTACCGAATGGCACCATCAGAGTTGGTAGAGCTGAAAGATCAGTTGTCGAATTTGCTTAATAAAGGTTTCATACGACCAAGTGTATCTCCGTGGGGAGCTCCAGTGCTGTTTGTGAAAAAGAAGGACGGGTCTATGAGGATGTGTATAGATTACAAGAAGATTAATAAAGAGACGATCAAGAACAAGTATCCTCTACCCCGTATCGATGATTTGTTTAACCAGCTCCAGGGTACAAGGGTATACTCCAAGATCGATCTTAGATCAGGCTATCATCAGGTAAAGGTAAGAGCGGAAGATGTATCGAAGACGGCTTTCAGGACCAGGTATGGGCATTATAAGTTTCTAGTTATACCATTTGGTATAACGAATGCTCCTGCAATATTTATGGATTTGATGAATAGGATTTTTCATCCATATTTAGATGAGTTTGTGGTCGTTTTCATTGACGATGTACTGGTCTATTCGAGGAGCTATGAGGAGCACGAGATACATTTGAGGCAGGTTTTACAGATGCTTAGAGAGAAGAAGTTGTATGCAAAATTCAGTAAATGTGACTTTTGGCTTGAGAAAGTTGTGTTTTTGGGGCATGTTATTTCAGGAAACAGAATTTCTGTAGATCCCAGTAAGATTGAGGCGGTAGTGAATTGGGCTAGATCAAAGAATGTTCAGGAGATTAAAAGTTTCTTAAGGTTAGCCGATTATTATCGTCGTTTTGTCGAGGGGTTCTCAGCTTTGTCAGGGCCTTTGACTCGACTGACAAAGAAGAAGGCTAGATTTGAATGGGACGACAACTGTGAGCAAAGTTTTCAGGAGCTGAAGCAGAGGTTAGTCACATCGCATGTATTAATCATCCCATCTGGGGGTGAGGGTTATACCATTTATAGTGATGCGTCCTTGAAGAGACTTGACTGTGTGTTGATGCAGCATGGTAGGGTAGTGGCGTATGCGTCTAGACAGTTGAAAGAGTACGGAAAGAACTACCCTACCCACAATCTTGAGTTGGCTGCAGCAGTACACGCATTGAAAATTTGGAGGCATTACCTGTACGGTGAGCAATGCGAGATTTTCTTCGACCATAAAAGCTTAAGGTATTTCTTCACCCAGAAGGAATTGAATATGATACAAATAAGGTGGTTAGAGTTGATTAAGGATTTTGATTGTACTATCAATTACCACTCAGGGAAAGCAAACGTGATAGCTGATGCACTGAGCAGAAAGTCTAGAGTATCAGTGTTGGCAGCTATGGAGATCCAGCATCCGATCATGATGGATTTAGAGAGACTCAGTATTGAATTGATAGAGAATAATACTCCAGTATGTATCGCCAGCCTAGTGGTACAGCCTACTCTAAAGGAAAGAATTAAAGCTGCCCAGAAAGAAGATCCAAAATTGGTAGAGGTAATGGACAGAGTGCAGGGTGGTCAGGGAGATGAATTATGCATTTCAGATGACAGAACTTTGCGGTTCCGTTCCAGACAATGTGTTCCTGCTGATGCTGACATTAGGAGGATTATTTTAGATAAGGCTCACAAATCCTTATATACAGTTCATCCCAGCAGTACGAAAATGTACAGGGATCTGCAAGAGTTCTACTAGTGGAGTGGAATGAAGAGGGAGATTGCCGAATATGTAGCCTAGTGCTTGACGTGCCAGTAGGTAATAGCTGAACACCAAAGGCCAACGGGTCAATTGCAGCCGCTATTTATCCTAGAGTGGAAGTGGGATCATATATCCATAGACTTTGTTTCAGGGCTGCCGTCGACATCACATGGTCAGAATGCGATTTGGGTGATAGTAGATCGGTTGACTAAGTCTGCCCATTTTCTCCCTATCAAGATTAGCTATTCCCTCAACTGATTGATAGAGATTTACATCCAAAAGATAGTT
The DNA here is from genome assembly GCF_029873635.1 of Malania oleifera. Taxonomy (NCBI): domain Eukaryota; kingdom Viridiplantae; phylum Streptophyta; class Magnoliopsida; order Santalales; family Ximeniaceae; genus Malania; species Malania oleifera. The sequence continues at coordinate 3,676,353 of NC_080426.1, read as the reverse complement.
CATTCCCATGGGGTGCCTGTATCTATTGTTTTAGATCGAGCCTGCGATTCACGTCACAATTTTGGAAGAGCTTGCGGGAGGCTCTAGGGTCTCAGTTATCATTTAGCACAACATTCCATCCTCAATCAGATGGCCAGACTGAGAGAACGATATAGATACTAGAAGATATGTTTCGTGCATGTGTATTAGATTTTGGGGGTAGCTGGACTCAGTTCATGCCACTGGTAGAGTTCGCGTATAATAATAGTTACCAGTCCAGTATTGGCATGACACCGTTTGAAGCCTTGTACGGTAGGAGATGTCGATCTCCTTTGTATTGGGATGAGATGGGTGTGCGGCGAGTTGTGGGACCAGAGCCGACAGAAGAGTTATGCCGACAATTGCAGCAGGAATTTGGAGTTTGATGTGGGTGACCATGTATTTTATAAGGAGGGGAGAATGTGACAACCCGAATAAAAATGGAATTTAAATAATAAAGAGGAAAGGAAATTATCAGAGGACTTGCGACGAAGTTAGGATTCATTGACGAGGGTAGAAGAGAATTCGTCGATGAAGACTGAATTTCGTCGACGAGAAATTACCGATAGAGGTTTTGAGCCAACTGAATTTTGTCGACGAAATTATTAAAGGATTCATCAACGAATGATGTGGCTTGTTGACGAATCCCCTGTTCTATAAATATCAAAAATCCGAGTTTTAACTTCACGATTAAGCTAACTCTCTCCTCTCTCTCTCACTCTCTCTCTCTCTCTCTCTCTCTCATTGTTTTTGGGCCAGATTTACGCCGGATTGACAATCCGAAGTCACCACGATGCTCCTAGAGAAGTTTTCTCCAAATCTATGGAAGCGAATCGTTGGTGAAAGCAAGTTGAAAATCATCCCTAAGTTGAGGTAAAACTTTTTAAGCCAAATTTGATCTTATGGTAGTTATAGAAAATAATGTACACACGAAAATACAGAAGTTTAATACTGAGAGTTTTCATTTTCAGGGTATTGATCAGGAAATCCTACGAGAGTTAGACCAGGATATTTTAGAGGGCTTTCTCAGTAGTCAGGTAAGGGAATAAACTAAAGTAGTTATTTTTCATGCAAATTACTATTATTTATGAGCAAACTGATTTCCAGAAAATATGTACGATGTTTGAATATTATGGAATTAATGCATTTTTTAGAAAAATACTATTATTATGTTGAAACGCGTATATATGTATGAGATGCCAGAAATCATGAGTTTTATAATACAAATTGTAGTTTAATACAACAAATATGTGGCATGAATATTATTTTACGTGGAGAAATATTATGATATGATAATGATGTAAATGCAGTATAATTTGAGAAGTTATGAAAGTATACAATACATTATGATGCTGATAAATGCAGGATAAAATGATTATTTTCAGAATGATGTATTTATGTATGATTTTGGTGTAAGATCGTATATATGTATGAAATATTCGGCACGAGGCCGTAATTATGAAATGTTCGGAACGAGACCGTAATTATGAAATGTTCGACATGAGGCCATAATTATGAAATGTTCAGCACGAGATCGTAATTATGAAAATGTTATAATATCACGTATTATATGTTATCAGAACCTGGATGTTAGTTTAGTTCAGTTTCAGGAGCACGGTACCGTAGTTTATAGATCAGACATCTATAATCATATTAGTGCTAACCACCCTACGAGGGGGTGGGAGATGGATAGTCGATGTGGCTTTCAGTAGAGTGTGGACGTCTACCTAGCAGTCCGGACCAGGGTGTGGGGGGCCCATCGTACTTACAGACATATTTGACTCGGTAGTGGTCGGCTAGCCATTGTCGGGTCCTGCCTTCGAGCTGCACAACCCATCATGGGGGGTAATACATGACATTAGTTAGCTATTCATCCTGAGTATATTTTCAGTATTATTAATTATAACAGATGTTTTATGTACGTTATGATTTATTAATTTAATATAAAAGTCTATGAGGATTCAGTATAATATGATGCATGTTTACAAATATCTGAATTGTACTGTATATGTATAATTGCCTTAAATGTTCATGTTGTCACACAACTGTATTTAGTTTATTTTCCCTTACTGAGATGTGTCTCACCCCCAACATTAATTAATTTTTCAGGAGACCTTAAGTGACTGGCGGGTCGTGGCCGCCGTTGAACTTATTAAGTTACCCCGCTAGGAGGGTAAGATTTTGTACTAGGATCAGGATTATTTTGTTGTATGATCCTAGAGTTATTTTGATGTTTTGGAAGATGTATATAAATACAATATGTTGATGATGTAGTAAACTCTGGTATCACGTTTTATGAATGGATGGTTGAGATTTTATGCTTACTGCTGCTTAGGTTTCCGCTGTGATTGACAAGTGTCCCTATTACCCACGAGTTTGGGTCAACTTTTTCATTTGTTATGTTACATTTTATATTAAGGAATTTGAGGTTGTTACATATCAGGTACACAGACATCACTAAAGTAGCACTCTAGGCCCACGTGGCGGGTCAAGGTCGTTACAACATACATCTTTCAGTGTTTTGACCATAATTTTTTCTATACAACTCTAAATTGAACGTTCTTAGTATCAATAGAAAGATAAGAGAAAATTCCACAACTTTCATGTTGAACACTTGTTAAGATAAGAAGTTATGGATTGATAAAAATGTTCATTTATACTGTCTGGTCAACTAGCCGGTCAACTAACCCCTTTGTAAAAATTAGTTTTTGCCTTCTTTTAACTTCAAAATCATTTTAAAACATTTGTATAAGTTAGACATATTATGAAGAAAAAAAATTTCATGTTACTTGGAGGTCCTATGGTCAATCTAAGGTCATATTTGAGTTTCAATTAAATCATATGTAATGCATGCACAATTAATCCCTAATTACTATTACAACCCAAAAATTAAACAAGTCTTCACGCTTTTGCTCCTCAAATACACCATGGAATACGCCAAGGTCTACTCGTTTAGGCGCTCTTACGGCTTCCATTAGGCATCCGTCACTTGTGCTTCTCGAGATGTAAACCTGTTCACACTCAATGCACAAATGAGATGCTTGTTGTTTGTCATAACCAAAGCAGAGATCAGACTCAAAAAGTCAATAAGGCATGACAACTTCTTCATGCTCAACCCCATAATCGTCCAGTCCACCCACCTCATTTACCTCACCATTTTCCTTTTCAAAATCCCCTTTTAAGTTGTTTTCTTCTTCTAATTCATGATCACATTTAATGTCGGGTCGCATTGGGTCAATCATGTACACCCTTTTGCTCATTCATTACAATTGATGGAATCGTTTCAAAGTCTGGTATGGATAGAGCTACACTTGAACTTTGGTCATGCCTATACTTAGTTGATGGTTGTGATTCGTCACGAAAATTAGGTCCGACATTGAATTTGTGCAAATTTGTCTCCTAATGTGCAAACTCCATTAACAAAAATTTCTGACTAAAATGATGTACGGGGCGCGTCATTCAAATCCAAAGATGTCGTCACTTATTAAAGGTGATCACACAGTCTATCCGTCTTAGTAGTATCGAATTCATTATATGATTGATGATGAAAAAAATGTCTCCCTTTGCACAGTTAAAGCACTACCCATAACCTAACTTCGAGAGATGCGTTTAACAAAAATTTAAGCTATGCATCAAAACAAAAATTTTGCAGGTCCAATCCAATTAGTACATATGATTCATCATTTATCAGCATATCGACATACACTACACTTCCACCACCTCCTTGTTGCAGAGATCTCGAACTCAATTATAATGTGTAATCCTTCATATGTTTTCTATTTGAGACTACCTCCTTCTAACTTGAATTTCCTTCATTGACCCAATACTGTACTCAATACCAGTCGACCCATGTATAATCTCACCATCATTGTATAATAAAAACATAATTTTGTTAACTAACGAACTTTGCGTCATTCTAAATTTTCAATACCAAATCTCAGTCACTTCTCAATTCTACGCAATAGATTCTTCTCTTCAAAATCCTTATTTATTGATTACTATTCTATTCATAAACGTATTCCTACTCAAATAACTACCGTAATAGATTCTTCTCTTCTATTCACTGCTCAATTTATAAACACTACTTAACTATCACTATTACTAAGTTCTAATTATTAATTAGTAAGTGCCAAAATAAATACTTTTGCTATTCTAATTTATTCAAATCACCTAATATTTAATCTAACCAAACATAAATATTGTTCACTAATACTATTATGAATTATAAATAGTAAACAATTATTGCTAAAATACAATTACCATAACTAATAATTAAGTTACGAAGTCACTATTTATTATAATACTAATAATATTAACTATGTTTTACGTAACTAAAATCAACAATTTTAATTCGATAATTTGAAAAAAAAAAGTAAGATATTTAAATTTTAAGTAAACTAATGTAAATATTTTTTTCTCAGAAAAACTAAAAATTGATGACAACTTACATATTATTTTAATTTGACAAAATAAAATATTATTTCCCACGTAATAACTAATTTTCAACTCAATCAATTTTACTTAATAACTAATTCCAAATCAAATCTTATTGTTCCAAATTTCAACTAAACTAATGAACGCAATTATTATTTTATTACAAAAAAATATTTTAACTGAACATAAGAATTAATTTTTTCTAAAATTATTATTTTTATCTAAAAAAATTTTGATAAAAGATACTTCTTTAACAGAACGTTGGTGCTACTAACAAATTTTGAACAAATATTAACTTCTATTCGGAACATATATATGAAAAACAATTCTCAACAAATATCAATTCTTATGTGCTTCAAATCAAAATTCTTTCTAACAAAATATCAACAAATAATTATTTTCAAGTCAAATAAAACTATTACTTTCACAATAATATTTTATCAAAGTTGAAAAAAAAATTTTACGTGTAATAAAATAATGCAAAATTATAGCACAATAATAAATATTATGATTAAATCACAGTAATATCAAACAAATCTTATTTAACATACATAAGCTCTAATCTCACAAAAATATATTAATATAAATGCACCATAAATATAAAAATATCTTAATATCACAATGAAACCAATGCAAGAAATCAAAGTAAAAGTAGAGAAATTTTCAACATCAAATGAATAGAAGAGAGAACTTTTTTAGGATTACTTGATTTGAAGATAGGTATTTATATTGGTAATCCTTCTTCCTTGATGAAATGTGCTCATGACCATTGAAAGAGTGTCATCGGAGGAGAGTCATTTGAGGAGCAAAAGGGGGAGGAAGGAGTGAGGACCCATAAGAGGGAGAAGAAAAGGAGCTCAGGGAAATTTTTTTGCACGAAAACCAACTTTTGAAAATTCAGTTATGACTTAGATATGACATGACAGGGTAAGAGGAGTGAATCTGACCATTTGAAAATTTTTTGTATGAGATAGTCGGTTTTGGTTTCGACAAGAAAACACATTGACCGAGGGGGGGGGGGTAGGGAATATGAATGAAAACCGATTTTTTCAAACTCGACTATTAGAAAGTCGGTTGAGTTTATTTCTATATTTAGTTGGTCACCTATCTTACAATTATGTTTATTTTATTAGACTTTAAATATTTTCATCAAAAACTAGTCCACCTGTTCATGGGAATTAACTTTCATAATCTTCTTTTTTAATTTCTAGATAATTTACTTATTATAGTGTGTATATACATATATATATATATATATATATATATTAATTCTTGAAGAATATGTTCTCATAAAGCCACTTTTAAAAGATTATTTAAGTTTTGCAAGTTGCAAGGCCATATATTGTCCTTGTAGGATCCCCTCTCCTCTTACCCTTGTATGCTGTGATCACATTACCCATTGTATGCTGTTGATCACACAATTTCTCTTCCCAAAAGAAAAAAAGGAAAAAGGAAAAAACTACATTGAGTAGTACTATTTTCCAACCCCCCAGCTCAAATGGGCTGGCTAGTCTTGTCATAGGCCGTCCTAGCCCACTGGCAGATGTTGGCTCATGACTCCAGGACAAGTCCAAGGTTGTTTCAGTAATTTAAGACCCAAGATAAGTCCAAGGCTATTTTGGTAACTTCAAAATTGATTCACCAATCAAACTCCGCCACGTAATAGGCCACCCAAAAAGCTTCGCGGGCCTCTCATGTTAGCGGCCCATAGTGGAAAGATGACGACGCAGCATGCGAGCCGCGCACCCACTCAGAAACGCGTATAGCGTCACCGGCGTTACCGCCTTCCCGTCACCACCACCCGGTCACCTTAGGTCTTTCCGTGTCTATACCCTGACTCCATTCCCACGCGCACGCTCACTGCCGATATAAACGGCGTCCCTCAGCCTGCCACGTTTACTGACAAGTGACAGATACTAGCCGACCTGCCGGTCGTCCCGTCGACGGCGTGAACCGCGCGTGGCGGGGAACCCGCTGAGACGGTTAGATATTACGGAGGGAGGTGGGGTCCAGGCAAAATTATGTTGCATTTGGAGTGAATTTGAGTTTCATTTGCTGTGCGGGAGAGTTGTTGCTTTCGTCTGAAGTTTGACTTTGACTGAAGAGAAACGGGGCGGAAGAAAAGTCTCACCTTCCTCCTTCCTTCTTCCTCTTCATCATCGTTCACTCGTGGTCTTTGAGGAGAAGAGATAAAAGGAGGCGAGGTCTTCATTCTGAAACTAAACTCAACACACGCTCTCCTCGTTTTAGCTCTCTCCTGCCCTGAAGCCTACAAGGTATGTTTACTTTTGAAATACCTTGGCTTGAATAGCGTTCTTTGAACTGGGATTTAGAGTATTTGTTTGTGTTTTTTTTTTTAAAAGAATTTGATGTTTATTATATGTTTGTGTTGGTTCAAGAGTATTTGTTTTTTTTTTCCCTAAAAAAAAATTTATTCCTCTTTGCGGTTGGTTTATTTTCTGGAAATGTTTCATGGGTTTAGGATTTGTTGCTTTTAAATCCGAGATTTTGTTTGTGGGTTGTCTGCTTTGACCTAAATTTCGTGGCTTACTTTCTTTATTTCGTTGTTTATTGAATTATTGTTGGAGTTCCATGCGTTTTTCTTTTTTATTTCTTCGTCAGATGTTTGTTTCTCTGTTTGGTTGCCAAGAAAACTGCGAAATAAAACAGAAACTAAAGAAAATTTTGTATTTTGATGGTACATCTTGGTTTGGGTTTCAAAATCAAGCGCTCACCTGAGCCATCCCTAATGATTTTCCTTGGTTTAGTTGCTTGGGGATTTATTCTTTTGCTGTATTTTCTTACCTAGCAAATTGTCGTCTTATTTTGAACTGCTTGGAGATTTTAGTTTCTTTTCTTTTGCTACGTTTCGTACCTGCAAACATAATTGTTGTATCTGAGCTCCTGCTACAATCTTCTATGGGTATTTTTTCTGTTCGTTTGGTTTGAATTAAGAGTGAAATATCTGAATTTCTCTTGTTACTATTTTGCAGTCTTTTGGGCAGTTAACACTTAACACGAACGTTTATTCTATGTGCGACGGACCAGAGTCTGAACTTTGCCTCACTAATTCCATTATGGAAGGTGGATTTCAAAATCAGAAAGATGGAATTCCCTGTACATGTTCGAATTTGCTTGAGTTTTCGGCCTCGGATGATCTCCTTGGCTTCATACATGAAGTAGAAGAGAGGGGTTCCGATGTGGATGAATTGAGCTTTTGGTATGGTAGAAGATTTGGGTCGAGCAAGATGGGGTTTGAAGAGAGAACACCCCTTATGATTGCTGCCATTTATGGAAGCACTAGGGTTTTGAAGTACATAATTGATGCTGGCAGGGTTAATGTGAATAGGTCCTGTAGCTCAGATGGGGTGACTGCCCTCCACTGTGCTGCTGCGGGTGGCTCCGATTCATCACTTGAAGTTGTAGAGCTCTTGCTTGATGCATCTGCTGATGCAAGTCTTGTTGATGCTAATGGAAATAAACCAGGTGATTTGATTGCACCTGCTTTGAAATCATCATGTAGTTCAAGGAAGAGGACCCTGGAGAAGCTGCTGAAAGGAGAAAATGTTGAAAGAGATTTTCCGTCTCCTTCGATTTATCAAATCACATGCCTGGAGGAAGAAGGGCAACAGATGAAAACTCAGCAGTTGAAAGAAGGGAATGAGAAGAAAGAATATCCTGTTGATGTGTCACTCCCCGACATAAACAATGGGATATACAGCACTGATGAGTTCAGAATGTATAGTTTCAAGGTGAAACCTTGCTCAAGAGCCTATTCCCATGACTGGACTGAGTGCCCTTTTGTCCATCCTGGGGAGAATGCAAGGAGGAGAGACCCAAGGAAGTACCCTTACAGCTGTGTTCCCTGCCCGGAGTTCCGCAAGGGGACATGCAGACAGGGGGATGCTTGTGAGTATGCACATGGTGTGTTTGAGTGCTGGCTTCATCCTGCCCAGTACCGAACTCGTCTCTGCAAAGATGAGACCAATTGCTCCCGGAAGGTCTGCTTCTTCGCTCACAAACAAGAAGAGCTACGCCCCTTGTATGCTTCCACAGGATCCGGAATTCCTTCCCCAAGGTCTCTTTCGGGTGGGGCTCCAGACATGGCAGCAATAAGCCCCCTGACACTCAGTTCGTCGTCATCGTCGTTGGTATTGCCTCCCACATCTACACCGCCCCTTTCTCCTTCTGCTGCTGCTTCATCCCCTAAGAGTGGATCTATGTGGAACAAGGTCAACCACACCCCTCCCAGCTTGCAGCTTCCTGGTAGCCGGTTGAAGAGTGCTTTGAACGCTCGTGATTTGGATTTGGAGATGGAACTGCTCGGGCTGGATGTCCACCATAGCCAGCAGCATCAGTCGCAGAAATTAATGGATGAGCTATCTAGTCTCTCCTCCCAGTCCTCTTGGAACAGTAGGATTGGGGAACTGAACCCTAGTAACCTTGATGATGTTTTTGGAGGTCTTGATGCTTCGTTGTTGTCTCAGTTTCAGGGACTCTCGCTGAAAGCCACAACACAATCCCAGTTGCAATCTCCAACTGGGCTTCAAATGCGACAGAACATGAACCAACTTCGGGCAAGCTACCCAAGCAACATCTCCTCCTCTCCGGCAAGGAAAGCATCGTCATTTGGGCTGGAATCACCCAGGGCAGTGGCTGCTGCAGTCATGAACTCTAGGTCTGCTGCCTTTTCAAAGCGGAGCCAGAGTTTTGCAGACCGAGGAGCAGCAACAAATTGCCCTGGTCTTACTGCAGCCACCACTTCTGCAGCTCTGATGTCGTCTAGTCTTTCGGGTTGGAGTTCACCTGATGGTAAATTGGACTGGGGCATTCAAGGAGAAGAGCTGAACAAGCTTAAGAAGTCTGCCTCTTTTGCCTTCCGAGGCAGCAATGCTGCAGCAACAATGGCTTCAATGCGGTCAGCTGTTGAAGAGCCAGATGTTTCTTGGGTTCATTCCCTGGTGAAAGATGTTACTCCTGTGGGGTTTGGACCTCTTGGTTCAGAGCAGCCACAGTTTCGTCGTAGTAGTGGTGTGCACGAGATGATCCCACCATGGGTTGAGCAGTTGTACATAGAACAGGAGCAGATGGTGGCTTGAGCAACATTTTAACCTTCACTGCTCCTTTTAACTTCTGACAAGTTTATTTATTTATGGAATTCTTCTTGGAATTTGATGCATGGAAGGAGCTGGAGGGGAGACCTGAGCAGGAAGATTAGGTCCTTGCTCGTATCTCAAGTAGTCTGGTTACAATTATTAGGGTGACTAGTTAGCAGCAGAAGCATTTTTTCTATTTTTATATTTTTTACTCCCTCTTCAGGAGTTCTTTTATGTGTTTCAGTACAAGAAGATGTAGGAATTGGTGGCAGGGGAAAAATATGTTCCTGCTGCAAGGCAGGAATTGTAATCGCAGTTAAACAAATGGAGCTGTGAAAATGTATTTGTTTGTAATACATGAACTTGAGCTCGTATATGAGAGGGAGTCGAGAAAATGTTGTATTCTCTTGAGAGGCTCATGATGAATATTAATTGTATTATTTGTTCCCATAAATTGCTGTTGGATGCTCTCGAAAACCAGGAAATGCAATGTTGGGGCACTTCTTTTCTGTACATAAATTTTTCATTCATTTTTGTTTGGTTTTGGAAATAAGGATTCCATTACTGCATATAACAGATTATGTATCTCCTTACGCAAAGGCAAGTTTAGCTATCATCCTTTGTGCAAGAAACGAGTATATAAATTCACCAACACTAGTCTCAGATAAATTTTGCTATTGCAACTGCATGAAGTTCATCAACTTTAAATGGTAATGCACTCGTACCAATCGCACCTAAAAAAGTTCCAACTTGCATGAAATCACAATTACGTCCCAATTGATGAAATTTCATTGGATGTGGCAATGTGCATCCTAATGGAGTTTTGTCAGGTAAATTTTGTTTTTATAAGGATAGTTTGTCCTTTAATTATTTAATTTTTTTTATATGATAAAATTGTGCAATAAGAGGATTAATGGGTTAAAGTGAATAATATCTCATAAAATTTATTTACATTCTACGATATTTGGTATCGACGTCATCTTGTGGATTAGAATTGAGGGCATGAAAGTGAGATTGTCACAATGTCATGTACTTCCCTTACGTGAGATTCTTTTTATTCCCTTACGTGAGATTCTTTTTATAAACTAAAATCGTGAGACCAATGAATTAATAGATCAAAGTAAAAAATATTGGGATAACCGGGTAAAAAATTGGAGATAAAATCACACACAGAAAAATGCCAATATATACGTGGTTCGGCCAATTCCAGCTTACGATCATGGGAGAGATAGCTATTGTATGTATTTTGGAAAATACAGAGGAAGAGGAGGAGGAGACAATTCTTACTCAAAATTCACTCAACTCTCACAGCTCTCTCTGCCTACACTAGACTCACTTCCCTCAACTCGTTCGTCATTAATATGATATACATGGAGGAGGGAACAATCAGTCGAACAATCACTCAAAATCAGTCGAAAATCATGCCCAAAAATCTCTCCTGATTTAGTGGAGAGAAATTCACAGGGGATGGAGAGCACCTGAATGTTTGCTCCCAAATTTTCTGCCTTAATTAGGGTATAGACCCATCAATTCTCCCCCTCCATACCCATCAGAGGAGAATGCATGTAACCATTCTTCAATTGGTATCCGTCTTGGCTAAGTCTCTGCATAACTCAAACTTTTCACAAGTCACTACTTTTTTCAACATGTCTGCAGGGTACTTGTTTGTGTGGATCTTCACTAACTTTAATAGCTGTTGTTCCATCATTTTATGTATCCAATGATAGCGAATGTCGATATGCTTTGTTCGGAAATGGTACATTGAATTCTTGTTCAAGTCCAGAGCACTCTAACTATCACAATGTATTTTATACTTTTTCTGTGTGACACCCAGTTCTTCGATAAACCGCTTCAGCCACAACATTTCTTGACCAGCTTCCGTTGCAACAATGTACTCTACTTACGTTGTAGATAAAGCAACACACTTTTTCAACTTGGATTTCCATGAGACTGCTCCCTCTGCAAAAGTGAAAAGAAATCCTGATGTAGATTTCCTACTATCAAGATCACCTGCCATAACGAAATCGGTATATCCTTCCAAGACTGATTCAACTCCCCTAAAACACAAGCACATCTTTGATGTATTCTTCAAGTACCTAAAAATCCACTTAATTGCTTCTCAATGGTCTTTGCTTGGATTTGAAAGAAACTTGCTCACAACACCTACCGTGTGGACAATATTCGGCCTTGTGCAAATCATTGCATACATCGGACTATCAACTACTGATGAGTATGTAACTGTTTCCATTTCTTCCACTTCTTTCCTTGAAGAGGGACATGATCTTTTACTCAACTTGAAGTGATTTTCCAATGGAGTAGTGACTAACTTTGCATTCTTCATGTTGAACTTTTCAAGCACCCGTTCAACATAATTTTCCTCTAACAACCACAATTTTTTGGCTTTCCTATCATGAACAATTTTCATGCTCGATACCTGCTGAGCTAGGCCTAGGTCCATTATGTTAAAGAACTTGGATAGTTCTTGCTTTAGTTTGATAATAATAATACATGCATCCTTTCCAATAATCAACATATCATCAATATAAAGCAACAATACAATGAAGTTACCGTTAGGAAATTTTTGAATATAGACGCATTGATCCGGTGTAGTTCTCTTGTAACCATGACCCACCATGAATAAGTCAAACTTTTTATACCATTGTCTTAGCGCTTGCTTGAGATCGTATAGACTATTTTCCAACTTGCAGACCATATGTTCCTTCCCTGAAACTTCAAAACCTTCAAGTTGTTCCATGTAGATTTCTTCTTGTAAATCTCCATAGAGAAAGGTTGTTTTAACATCCAACTGTTCAAGTTCCAAGTTCAGACTTGCTGTCAATCCAAGTATCACTCATATTGAAGTCATCTTTACCACCGGTGAGAAAATCTCATCAAAGTTGATACCTTTCTTCTGCCGAAAACCTTTGATGACCAACCGAGCTTTATGTTTGATGATATTTCCACTGTCATCTTTCTTCAAATTGTACGCCCATTTGTTTCTTAGCACTTTTTCCTTTAGAAAGTCTTACCAATCTATATTTTTGGTTCTTTTGTAAAGAACTCATCTCTTCTTGCATAGCCTGCAACCATTAACCTTTGTCTGGATGATTCTGAGCTTCTTGAAAACTCTCTAGCTCTCCCTCATCAATAAGGAGAATATATTCAAACTCCGAATATCTCTTTGACAGAATCAACATGCGATTTCTCTATGATCATCTTGGCTAAGGCTCTTCAACTGGTGGAGCTACTTCTAGATCTATAGCTTTTGGCAAAGGGGATTGATGCTCCCCCTGCTCAATAGTTACTTCTGGTTCTGTAGCTTCTGGTGGAGGGGATTGTTGCTCCCCCTGCTCAACACTCTCGGTGTAGTGATCCAAAAATAAAATAAAATAAAATAAATAATAAAAATTAATTAAATAAAATTAAATTTTAAAAAATAATTAATTAATTAAATTAATTAAATATTTATTATTTTAATTAAATTAAATTATATAATATGATATAATAATATATTATAATATAATATAATATAATATATATATATATATATATTTTCAGAGAGAACCCCCCCTCAATTCTTTGTTCACGCCTCCCTCCGTCTTTGTGTCAACGGATTTGTAGCTGATCGGAAAACAAAAGGTGTAGTAGGATTTATAACTCTGCCACCGACATTTCTACTGGAGCGGATTTGTCGTGGGAGCGGCGTATGCATCATTCCTAGGGTAAGGTAACTTTTCCTTAATTTCTCAATTTTTCTTTAAATCTGCCGCTAAATCGACGACCGGGCACCCCACGTGGTCCTAATCGCGATTGTCGTCATTTTGGCGTGAGTAAATTTTCAATTTGGGTTTTCTAGGTCCCACTCTAAAGTGAGAGTGGGATTTGGGGAATTAAGTAAATTGATTATATCTGAGGATGTAATTATTGATTTGGAATTCAAGGGCTTAGGAAATATTAAAATAGTATTTTATCTAAGGTTCATTTAATGGAACTAGAATTTTTAATTTTAGGGTCCGGGTGAGCGTCGTAGGCATCTTTTCGAGGTCCCTATTGGCGTAGTTCAAGAAACCAGGTAAGGGAAAAAATATATATTAAACCAGAATTTTTATGAATTTAAAGGAAAATGAATTGTGTTTTATATACGTGTATATGTTTCGGTTTGGGTTTAAAATATCAACCCTTTAAATTATGCTTTCTGCGCCTCGGGTTGTTTTATTAGATACTTATATGTGAAATTGAATTGATGAAAGTGAAATATTTTTTAGAATAATTATATAAGAAATTAAAGGTATTTTTCTAGTATGTGAATGTTAAATGAGCCCCCTCAAAGACGCGTTACAGTAGATCACGTAACCATCACCTCCGGATGGAATAGTCAATACTAGTGCTGTGACAATCCTCTACTTCAATTCCTGAAAGCTCTTCTCATAACTATCATCACATTCAAACCTGACTTCTTTCTGGTTAGTCACGTCAAAGGCCCTGACAATGCTGAGAATCCTTCTACAAATCGACGATAATATCCCGCCAGTTCTAAGAAACCCCTAACTTCCTATACGTTCCTCGGCCTGACCTAATTCACTACGGCCTCTATCTTACTTGGATCTACTGAAATTCCATCCCCTGATATAACATGCCCCAGAAACACAACTTTCTCTAACCAAAATTCACATTTTCTAAACTTGGCATACAATTTCTTTTCCTTGAGCATCTGAAGTACTAGCCTTAGGTGCATTTTATATTCCTCAAAACTCCTCAAGTAGACCAGTATGTCATCAATGAAAACCACAATGAACTGGTCTAAATACTAGTGAAAGATTCTATTCATCAAATCCATGAATATAGCAGAAGCATTCGTCAGACCAAATGGCATAACTAGAAATTCATAATGTCCATACCTAGAAGCTATCTTTGAGATGTCCTCAGTTTTAACTTTCACTTGGTGATAACCTGACCTGAGGTCGATCTTGGAATAGACTCATGTACCCTAAAGCTGATCAAATAAGTCGTCAATATGGGGTAGAGGATACCTATTCTTAATTGTTATTTTGTTTATTTCCTTATAATCTATGCACATCCTCATAGACCCTTCCTTCATCTTCAAAAATAACATTGGAGCTCCCTAGGGCGATACATTAGGTCTGATAAACCCTTTATTCAATAAATCCTGCAACTGATCCTTTAATTCTTCTAATTTTTATAGAGCCATTCGATAAGGAGTTTTAGAGATCGATCCTGTTCATGGAAGTAAGTCGATAGTAAAATCTATCTCACGGTCGACATGCAACCCAGGTAGTTCTTCTAGAAAAACGTCTGGAAACTCCTTAACCACTGGTGTACTGACAAGCTTCAATTTATTTTCCGCCACCTCCTTTACATAAGCCATAAACCCCATCCAAAAGTAGTCTTCTTGCGTGCATGGCTGACACTAAATGAGGTAGGGATTGCACCCACGATCCCACAAATGTGAATTCCAGCTTTCCGGGTGGTCTAAAAATCACCTCTTTCAGATGTCAGTCGATACTAGCATGGTTAGTAGCCAGCCAATCCATACCCAGTATTATATTGAATCCATGCAAATCTAGAACAATTAGGTCAGTTGGTAATATTCTCCCCTCAATTTCTACTGGGTAACCCCTGAGCACCCTACTACACCTCACCACTGACCCTGTCAGTGTTGCTACTGACAATTCAACATCTAATAACTGTAACTCAACACCTGAAAATTTAATAAATCCCGCAGACACAAAGGAATGGGTGACACCTGTATCAAATAAAACAATAACTTGATATGATAAAGCATTAAGGGTACCTGTCACGATGTCGTCTGCCACCTCTGCGTCTCCCGGCGTCAAAACATATACCCTTGCCGGAGCTACATTCCTCTATTGGCCTCCATGAGGCACTTGATAACCTCCTCAGTGTGGTCTGGGAGCAGGTGTGGTACTAGGTGGTGTAGGGCAATCTCATACTAAATGTCCCGGTACATCGCAGCGATAGCAGACGCCTCTCCCTATTCGACACTCTCCCAAGTGTCTCTTTCCACATGTTTGAAAAACTAGGTAGATCTGCATACCTTGAGTCTCACGACCTCTCATCTCTTGCCTCTGTCCCCTGCCATAATTACCTCTCCTCTACTAGCTTTGACTAGAGCCAGCCTATAAGTCTGAAGGCATGGGCCTCTTCTTTTGCCCTTGCTCCTCCGCACCCATCCGCTCACTAGCCTCAACCACAGCTGCTCTGTCCACCAACTTGGCAAAGTCTTGCACTTTTAGCACTGCTACCTGCTTATAAATTTCTTGCCTTAGACCCCTTTTAAACTGTCTCGCCTTCTTTGCCTCATCGGGTAAGATGTACGGGGTGAAGCAGGACAACTCTATAAACCTCACCGCGTACTACTGGACTGTTTGCTATCCCTGCTTCAAATTCAGGAACTCTTCCACTTTGGCCTCTCTAGTAGTGGTTGGGAAGTATCTATCAAAGAACAAATCCTTAAACCGACACCAAGTCATAGCTATAGGCACTGCCCTCTGTTCCTCCAATAATTTTACCACAGTCCACCATCTTTCAACATCTCCTATCAATTTATAGGTGGAAAATAAGACCCTTTGCTCCTCTATGCAACGCAGCACCGCTAATACTATCTCTATTTCCTGCATCCAGTTTTCGGCGACTACAGGATCAGCTCCTCTTGAAAATGTCAGAGGGTTCATCTTGGTAAATTTCTTTATCGTACACCCATGGCCTACAAATGGGCCTCCCTGCTCTCTGGAGCTCCGTGCAATCTCAACTATGACCTTCTAAGCCATACCGTGTAATACTGCATCTGAATCAGCCCCGCTTGCACCCGAGGGCCCTGCACCCTCGCTACCGCTCGCATAAGTACTACCATAACTAGGGTCCATCTTGAAAAAACAATAAACATGACTTAGGGACTCTATCCCTATAATTTACGTATCTAATCAAAACTCATATTTTCTCTCTAACTTGACATTCTTATCCTAACTTAAGATTCGGTCCTACACTTTAGAAATACAACCCGACAATAGTTTACTATGACTTTCCTGAAATCGTCACCTCAGGAAAGACACAGAAATCACCATGGAAGTTCTGCCTCCAAACTGCTGAACAAAACCTCAAATTATTTTCCTATATTCTGGTATTGTTTCCCTACAGTCTAAATTCTATAGAACCTAACAACTTAGGCTCTGATACTATGTATGCAGTTGCTCTGTGTGGGCTATGTACTAAGGACATTGGAAGAAGAAGTATGAAATGCATG
Source organism: Malania oleifera (assembly GCF_029873635.1). Lineage (NCBI taxonomy): Eukaryota > Viridiplantae > Streptophyta > Magnoliopsida > Santalales > Ximeniaceae > Malania > Malania oleifera. The sequence continues at coordinate 3,659,523 of NC_080426.1, read as the reverse complement.
ATTCCTGTGTGGATGTATTGTGTGCATGTGAATTTAATTATAGCATAATAATAATGGAATAACATATTGTGAATGCATGTGTGTGCATGCGGCGTAAACATAACATCAGGGGCTTGCTGAGGAAGGCGAATGCTTTGATAGGTAATCATTCCGATCCCCAGAAACCTTCGCCTTTAAAATAATAAAGATGTGTATACTGGAGGCGAGGTAATTCTTCACCTAAGGACTTATTGAGTAAAGTGAGTGTTCTGGTAGGTAGTTTTGATACAAGAGCAGAGGGAAGCTACTTGTATGGGCGGATAATCTTCCCTATCCTTGGGGACTTTCGCCTACATAAAAATTATGTACTTGTGCATATTGGATGTGTGTATGATATCAGATATCAGTGATGTTATTAATGATACGTTTTCTCAATTGTTATTGATATTATATGAGAAATAATTTATTTTTATATATAAATATTAAAACTCATTTGTCACTCACTGTAATAATTTATTCCACCTTTATTGAGAAGTGTCTAACCCTAGTGGATTAACAACTTTTTAGGTTCTTCTGAAGATCGAGTTTGAAGGCCTGGGCTGGAACTTTTTTTGGTAGTTTCTTTTTAGGGTATTGTGAAATACTGGTATATATGTGGATATGGATATTTGGATATTGTAGTGTTCGTTTTTGGTTTGTTATATAAAACTCTGGTATTTATTTGAGATTATGTATTTATATTTCACTGCATGCATGTTAATTATGGTATCAGATACAGGTGATTGGAACACGTGGCACCCAAGCCCCACTTGGTGGGTTCGGGGCGTCACAATAAACACCCACCATCCACTCAAATTTTTCAATGCGGGACAAACTCACAAGTAGAATTCTCAACAATCTTCCTCTCACTTGTGAGTTCCAATTGCTTCCCCTTGAACGAAAATCATCTCCCTTATCGGAGTAAGTCCAATTCTCTAACAATTGCTCAAGTGGACCTTACCACTAGCGCCTTACGTGTCTCGAATTGCATTCCACGTGCCTTCAAACCAATCCTACCTCCCACGTCTTGACCTTATTCGGATCCATCTTAGGCCTAGATGATCCTTATTGGTCTCGGTCACACACTTGGTCCTCCAACTGTTAGAACATCACGAAAATTAGCTTCACGTCTCGACTTTTACGATGTTACTCACCCAGTGTTACAAACCGTCAGGTCTGATATCACTTGTTGGGATAATCAAATCAGAAATCAGAGATAAAATCAAACACAAAACAATGCCAAGATATATGTGGTTTGGCCAATTCCAGCCTACGTCTATAGGAGAGATAGTTACTGTATGTATTTTGGAAAATATAGAGGAGGAGGAGGAGGAGGAGGAGGCAACAATTCTCACTCAAAACTCTCTCAACTCTCACAGCTCTCTCTGCCTACACTAGACTCACTTCCTTCAACTCGTTCTTCATTTATATTATTTACATTCACAACACACACATATATATACATGGAGGTGGGAACATTTAGTCGAACAATCACTCAAAATCTGTCGAAAATCATGCCCAAAAGTCTCTCTTGATTTAGTGGAGAGAAATTCGCGGGGGATGAAGAGCACCTGAATATCTGCTCCCAAATTTTCTGACTTAAATAGAATATGAACCCATCAAAAAATAGTTTACCAAAGTTAGATCAGACAGTTAAACATTAGGCTAATACCAAAAATCCAATTGATGAATCCAACCACATAATTTATGAGCTGGTGCATCACAGACCCCAGCCCCAAAGTCAAAATTTCTACTGGAAATGAAGTTTGCAGTGGTCCATTTGACATTTATGTGATGGGGGAAATTGAAGAAGCTGGATGCCAATTATAGAATATAGAATTATAGATACAGCAATAGGCCATTCTGGTTGGCTCCAGCTGGATGGGATTAAATATAAAAAAATTATATTTTCATATTTGATTATCAAAAAATTTAATATATATATATATATATATATATATATATATATATCAAATTCACAAACAAAATTTTGATTTTATAAATAATTAATATTTAAGTTTTTCTAATTTTTAATCATATTAAAATAATTTTTTATGTTTAATAATATTTCATATAATAAAAATAATTTTTCCTTAGTTTTTTTTTCTAAATAAAATCTTTTATCACAAACCTTAAGGCTTCTAAAGCTGTCATCATCATCCTCAACATTGCTATTGATGGTACACGCAGTCTTTCCTTTCTATAATCGTGTCTAGCCGCCCACGAGATTATTTCCCAACCAAATAACACTATAATACTCTTTAACTCCTAATCACCAAAACAGTTATCTTCCCTCAACTTTCTTTCTTTTTTGTATGGCTTTGAAAAAGTTGAGAGAGAGAGAGAGAGAGAGAGAGAGAGAGAGAGAGAGAGAGAGAGGATTTAGAGTAAAAAATTCCCTTTAAGTTTAAAAATTGGTTGAAAGAACTTTTAAATAAACAAATATATATTGTGCAATGCAATAATCAAAGAATCCTCATGCACCGACCCTAGATGGTTACTTTAATTCTATTTACTTTTAAATAAATAAAATTATATATACTTTGACTTATTAAAAGAACTTTAATGCTCAAATATTTAAAAAGAACTTTAATGCTTTGAGTCATTTCTATGATTGAGAACACATTTTCTTTATATTTGTAGAGGTTTGGATTTGGATTTTGTATTGAATTTAAATAAGATGTAATAATATAAAATTATATTAAAATTTATTCAGATTAAGTTAAATATAAATTTAAAGTCCAAAATTTATGCTTCCAAATAGAAAATTTATAAATTTTCATATGATAGCACTTTTGTTATTTAGAATGATTAAACGATTTAAATGACAGTTGCATTTTACTATTGACAATATTTAAATTCATTCACATCCATAGAATTTAAAATAGTCAAAAAAATATGTCAAATAATGTACCAAGAATAAAGTCTAACATTATCAAAACAAAAAGAAAGTTTAAAGTTGGGCAATATAAATATTTTAAAACAATTTAATATAATAGTTTTATTAATGCAAACAAAATTCAAAAGTAAGACCTATCAACAAAACTAAATTCATAAAATAGTTTTATTTTTAAGTTTGAATTTATTTAATACATTATTAGCTGGACACATCTATGATACACACTTTTTCAACATTGCTTTCACCAATGATACTAATATTAAAAGTAATTCAATGCTGGATATTATTCAATAAAGTTATTTCTTCTACAATACTCAATACATAAATATAATCTTTCTCAAAAAAAATATTTTCTTTTCCATTTAATTCCTTTATATTCAAATACTTTATGTGATGAGCATAATTTTTTTTTTTTAAATAAAAATGTAAATCATAAATCTTTGTTTCTTTAGGGTTGATTTGGATCAAGAATTTTGTTTGGAGAAAAAAAAAAAAGGAAAGGAAAATAAAGAGAAAACCTATTTTCCCTTATATTTTTCTTTTATATAAAATATTATCGAAAATTAAAGATTGTCTTAATATAACTAAAAATTAGGAAAAGCTAAAATACCAATGATGTGTAAATTTAAATTTTTGTTTATAATTTTGGTATATTTTTTATTTTTTTCTTCATTTTCCTTCATAATCAAATATGAAAATGTGGACTCGTTGATATTTTTCTTTCCTTACTCTAATATTTTATGAGTTCCAAACATAACTTTAGTAATATCAACCAGTGTTTTAAAAGACGAAAGCATAAGGCAAAACGTTTTACCCTCCGCGAGGCGAGACGTAAACCCTTGAGACGTAAGTTTTTTAAATTATGTTTTTAAAAATAATTAATAAATAAAATCAATTTATATATAGTAAAAAAATTAAAATAATAATAAAATATATAAAAACATAATTTTTAAATATCATGTAGGTCAATTTTTAATATTAACTAACAAACATAAATAATACATATTAAAAGAATAAGCATGAGTCAAGCCAAATTAAAAATGTCTCAATATATTAAAAAAATAAGCCAAGTGTCACGGATCCCCAAAAATGAGACTCAAGTAAGGGCCGTGTGACACTCGTTGAGAGCTCTCCCTCGACAAATCAGTCAAATCTCACACGTTCAAACTTGCAAGCATGAGCATCAGATGAGTCTCAATACTCAAGGAAAACAAAGAACAATAAGATTTCACACGAGCAATATATTCTTATACACCGAATAAAACTATAACAATCAGAAACATCACAATCCAAGGCAACAAAACACCCCAATAAAAATAACTACTTGTATTATTCAACAACAAGAGAATCACCATACAAACGATAACACAGATAATCATATACTCATTCTAATTCTCGGAAGAATACAATTATAGTAGTATCTCTCTCCCTTTCCTCATTACATTTTCACTCCCTAACACCAAGCCAAATTAAAAATGTCTCCCTTTGCCCCGATTCTAATTTCAAAGCCAACTACAGCCAAAACACATTGGCAGAGAGTACGAGAGGGTGAGAGGGTCACGGAGAGAGGCAAGGGACGAGTTTTTTCCGGTTTTAACTTTTTAAAAAATATATATATTAAATAATACCTCATTCTGGGAAGTATTTCCCAGAATGACTTTAACGTAATCTTGCTATTTCAAGTAGCGAGATTTACTGTTGACTAAAAGGCTCGTGCTGACGCGTGGCAAATCTCGCTACTTGGAGTAGCGAGATTTTATTCGGATAATTAATGCTCTGTCAACCACCTTTTGACGTGTGGTAAATCTCACTACTCCAAGTAGCGAGATTTTCTTAGGGTAATTAATGTGCTGCCAACCGCCTTTTGACACGTGGTAAATCTCGCTACTCCAAGTAGCGAGATTTAAATGACCATCCACCCGGCTGTTGACGTGTGGCAAATATCGCTACTTGGAGTAGCGAGATTTGTTTCAGAATAACCTCGCCCGTTCTTCCTCCTTTCTTGCGCCAACAGATAGTAAAGTTTGCTGCAGAGCCGAGCAGGTTACCGTTGAAGGAGAGAAGACTCTGGAGCAGGTGACCATTGCGGGCTTCATCAAATCGAGAGTTATATGACGAGATGGGGTAAGTTATGTTTTCCATGTTCAGTGCATAGATTTTTAAATTATTTTTATTTCATCCAAAGCTTTGATAAGAGGAGAGACAAAGTTTGTGATTTGTGTTGAAAGATTCGTGGATAAACACTTTTCTTAAGGTTTGTATTTCATTTTTTTAGTATTTGAATTTGATTTTTTGCCGAGAATATTTAATTTTTTCCATTCAAACTGTTGTTCAATATATATATATTTTTTTGGATTGTTGTTTCATTGTAAAATGCATTATCTTTCCTGCCCTAGAATTTGTTGAAGTTTCCTCCACTCACTAAAGTTGTTGAATTTCCTTTTACTCTTTTTAATATAATTGTGCAATTATAATTAGACTCTTTCAAACTCTTTCTTTAAGATAAATGAGATAAATTCGAGTTTATGTTTTAAACTTGAAAAGTAAACCAACTGAACTTGAGTTAGATGGTATAAAATTTGCCAATCTTACGTATAAGTAGCTTGAAAGTTGACTTACTTAAAAATTCAGACAATAAACTTGTTTAATAAGCTTATAAGTTAGCTAATGAAGTAGTTCATGAACGGATCAACAGTTATTGTTGTTAAGAGGCTCATTGATTTATATGGTTGGTTTAGAGTTAATTTTAAATTGAGATTATTAAATTTTATATTTTTAATGAACAAATTCATTTGTTTTGTTACATCAATGTGCAACTTTAAATTTAGTTGTAGATTTCATTAATATATAATGAAAATTTTAATATAACTAGACTTGTCTTGTTTAAGCTTGTTTTAACCTTGATCAATAAATGATTCGAAGACGAATATGGTTGAGTTCAGATTGTTTAATTAACATACCCGATTCGCAGTCATTTTTAAAAGCTCATTTTGTTAAACAAGTTAGTTAAGCATGCTAAAGCTTAGCTTGGTTTGACTTATTTGCAATTTTAACTTTTCACATTAGGAAAGAAGTGAAATTAATGTAAAATTTATAAAAAGTAAGGACAATATTATTTTGTTTTAAAAAGATGATATAACAGAAAATGGCAGAAAATTTTTAATTACCTATTTAAAGAAAATTAAGTAGATATTTTAAGTTCAGAATTGACAAATATGAAAAAATATGAGAATTATTTGCAAAATTAAAGTAGCTGAAATTTGGAAATGCCTAGGTAATAATGGACTTATATAGTTGACCAAGTTATTTAACATACTTATTGAAAGAGTAAAAACACTTTAATATTTATATATAAAAGTAACAATATATTTAAAATTTTAATAACTATTGCAGAATTAAACTTATGAGTTATACAGTGATATTATAGAAAGTGTTGTTGAACAAAGATTAAGACTAGAAATGAGGGTTTTAGAAAATTACTTTTGTTTTATGCCTAAAAAATCTACAACATAAGTTATACATCTTCTAATAAGATTAATGGAAAAATTTAGACAAAAAAAAAATCGAGTGGCTTGGTTAATTTTTATTAACCTAAAAAAAATGTCACAAACGTCTCCTAAAGTATCAAAAATGTTAAAAATCTCATTTGATGTTTGTCAAAAGAAAACGAACTTTTTCTTAAAAAAAAAAAAAAAACTTGTTCTTTTGCAAAATTTAAGGGGAGAATTGTGTATTTTTAACAAATCTCAAGAGAGATCCTTGAAATTCTTGAAATGTCAGCAAACGTCCTACAAATTCTTAAAACCCCTGGGGAGATATTTAAAATTCTTCAAACCTTAGGAAATGTGATTGTCTTTTTATCAAATTTTTGAGAAGATTAGTGTCTTTGCCTAAATTAATATACTTTATTAAAATTACCTAATAATTTAGTTCACCAATTACACTAAAAAACTTAAACTTGCAAAAATTATATTTAAAATAAATAAAAATATCTAAAGGAAGTAAGAGCAGATAAGGTGGGGAATTCATCATGAGACAAGCCCCATATGTATAAGATCCTAGGGTGGGGGGTGCCTGAGGAGGCCACAGTCCACAGAGCACCATTAAAGATCCAACGGTACAAGGGCGAAGCCGGCCTCGACTAGTCACCGTCGATGACGCTGACTGGGAACGCCGTAGAGATGATAGCTAAAAGGTCACATTATTAGAGGAGAGTAGTAATGAGTTTTCTCCTCCCCGAATTTATGTATTTTTCACCAATATATCGATATGAATGTAGTGTTCACATTTTAAAGCACTTGCCATAAGACGATCCCATTCCCATTTCATGAATCGAGATGTTATGCGTCCTAAGTAACATTTTTCCAAAAGATCCCTTCAACTCCTTTGAGTATGGCTGTTCAGATCAGCAATAAATCCTCAAAAGGCTACTAAACAAAATTGAGTGGCAACCCAACCCATAATGAGGCAGGGTACGAAGTACGATTTTGGAAAAATTACTCTTAAGAGCACCATTTCATAGTTCTTTGGATTCTAAGTTGAATTACAATTTTGGGAAAATCTGAAGTATATGTCATATGGGGAAAATCAATACATATTCATGTTGTTTATTCAAAGACGTTGAATTCATCTATTTATTTTCTTGGTGGGAAAGTTAGGTCTAAACTCTAAGTTCATTCATTCATTCATTAGAATTTGTATACATCAATTTGGTTTATAGTTATTAGTTATTTTGTCTCATTTACACATATCACTTATACATACAATTTTGTCTTGCGTAGGTTTTTTTTATTTCCCAGTCACCGATCTAAATGGCAGGAAGCTCAAGCAGTGATCCGGTCACCGTATTTTTATATATAGGGGGGAACATTATAACCGCATTAGATGGTGTTAGGTATAGTAGTCGACCAGTTCAACTTATTCGAATTGGCCGTAGGTGTAAATTAAGTAAATTATATACGAAGATATATAAATATTTGCATATTGATCCAGATCAATATGCATTGCGAGTGACCGAAAGATACCTTGCGCGAGAGTTAAATAATATAGCCTTCTACGAGACTGTTCCGATATCAGATGATTATGGGTTGCGCATTGTATTGGACGCACACTGTGTCGGTGAGACATATTTAACGATGCAATTGTATGTCGAGACCATTCCTCAAGTGGGTGTAATCGCAGTTAGGCAACCAGACACGCCCGCGGAGCAATTGGATGACGTCGGTGAAGACACCGAACAAACACATCAGGTCGATGTTGGTGGGGAGGTACGTGCTATGTCCACGGTTGATTTTAACGAATATCCGGGATCATCATTCCACCCGTCGGAGTATGAAGCACTTGTTCCTCACACGTTTCTGCAGGGAGGTTGCGAAGACGTCCCGAGTGCGGGACCAACATTGTTGTTCGCCATTGTGAACGACGCATTGGACGAGGGCATGAACATTATGAACGATGTTCATATTGAAGACGAACACATGCACGAGCAGGAAATGGGTGAAGGGTTAAATGATGTCCCCGATGATGTGAACTTACCTCACCATGACACGGACGACGCAACTTTTGACGCGCAATTCATTGGCGAGCTTCTGATGTACGATCATATTGACCTAGCTACTGTAGATTTAACTGCGTCGATGAGCTTCCTATACGCGTCACTCGTTGGGAAGAATCCTCTGAGTTGAGTAAGGGGATGCTCTTCGGATCAAAGGATCAGCTGATCGCTGCAATGCGAATATATCACGCTCGCACCGACCATGACTTCCACGTGGTGCGATCTACTCCTGAGTTGTGGGTTGCTAGGTGTAAGGACCACGATTGCGCGTGAAGATTGCGTGGCATGTATCGGATGATACACCGTTTTTTCGAAATCACCCAATATGGTGGTTCTCATACGTGTCGATCGCTACATTGAAGGAGTTCATTGATCGTCGATTTGGGTATTCAATCTCTTATAAGAAGGTTTGGTTGGGCAAACAGAAGGTAATAGCCCAAGTCTTCGGTGATTGGGAGAAATCGTATGAAACGTTACCGAAGTGGATGGAAGCGATGCGCGCATACAATCCTAGGACTATAGTTAGGTGGAGGTCAACTCCTGTTCCAGGTAGCACTAACAGCGCAACCTTCGTATCTGTATTTTGGTCATTTCCAGCATCTATTCAGGGTTTTCGTCACTGCCCTCCCGTTATATGTGTGGACAGGACACACTTGTACGGTAAGTACAAGGGCAAACTCCTAATTGCGACGTGCCCTGATGCAAATAGGCAAATATTTTCCCTTGCATTCGCTATCGTGCAAGAGGAAAGCCTCGACACATGGAATTGGTTTCTGTGTTCTCTGCGTTTGATTACCGACAGGGACGACATTTGCCTCATATCAGATCGACATCCAAGGATTATCACTGCGGTGCAGCACAATCCTGATTGGCAACCACCACATGCACACCACCGATTCTGCCTTCGACATGTCGTGAGCAACTTTAATACGAAAGTGCGGAGTGTCAAAATGAAGCGAATAGCTGAGCGAGCGGGAAGGGAGCATCAGGTGAGAAAATTTGACACCTGGATAGAGAGGATATTCGATGAGGGTGGAGAGCCAGCGAAGTCGTTCTTCGATCAGATCCCTCCTCATATGTGGACTTAGTGCCACGACGGTGGAAAGAGGTATGGAAACATGACCACCAACCTGGTCGAATGTTTCAACGCCGTCCTAAAAGGCGCACGTAGCCTTCCCATAACGGCTCTCGTGCAACTAATATTTTATCGTGTTGCACATTACTTTAATAGCTGACGGGAGGTTGCTCGTAACGCAATATCTAGAGGAAATACGTTAACTCCGCATATATTGCTAGCGATGGAAAGAAGGAAGCTGAAGGCGACTGGACAACGAGTCACGACGTTCAACCGGTTTAGGGGTACTTTTAGCATAACAACCGCGTAGCGGGGACCCCATAAAGGAAACAATGTCCAAACTTTAAGCATCCGGAAGCGAATGCTCCTGCGGGAAGTGGCAATCTTTACACTATCCCTGCTCGCACCTTCTTGCAACCTGTGCCGAGACATGGCTAAATGCGAGCTAGTATGTTGAGCCATATTGGAGCATTGCTGAGCACTATGCAACATATGTTGCCGAATTTTATCCAATCATGCATGAGCCATATTGGCCAACTTGCTCATTGCCAAAATTGCAGGTAAATCGTGCATACACTCGACATAAAGGTTGGCCTAAGAGCTCATATATACATAACAAGATGGATGCTCGGGAAGGTTGGAAACATATCATGTGTAGCATATGCCGTCAAGAAAGACATAACCGTAGAAGATGTCCGAGAAGGACACAACCTGGGGATGCAGCTGGACCTTCGCACTGACTTATAACTTATAGGTTTACGCGATTTGCGTACTCATACTCCTCGCGTCACGACAAGTTTTCAACTGCCATTCTACTCCTTCCTTCTGAACAAGATGATTGTAAATAAGTCAGCCGCATCCATCTACGTGAAGATTCATGAACTTGGGCATGGGTCAGGAGAGCCTTTTTCCTATATTCCAAATGTAAGATCCTCAGACCACTTTCATTTTTCGGTGAACACGCGAATGCTCCATGCTGAATTTGGCTTTGAGCAATTGAGTCACTGTGTTCATCAATTGAGAATAGTGTATGTTCAGATGAAAACTTGGTGAGATATTTTCATTTGTACACATATAGGATAAACCCTGAGATTTTTGTTCGGTTCCACCATACAAAGCACCGATGACAGATACTCAATTTTGATGATTTCTATGTTAATGCTTTCAATATTCTGGCTTGTTTGCAAGATCGATTGACCCAGCTCCACTTGCGTGGAGGTTAGTAACTCCACTTACAATCATTTCCTTTAATTGTACTACGTACTAGTGGTTACACCTTGTTAACTTACGTTTCATTGTGTACAGGTGGAGGGATCAATTGTTGGCGCCTAATGTTGCGCAACACACGCTGCCCTGGTAGAGATTCGAGCTGGACATGCACTAGGAGCACAAGGTAGTCTCGGTTATGTGTATTGATAGTATTTTTCAATATTTGCATATATTCCCGTCCCACCTCTGACATTTACTATATGTATACGCGCAGTTCGTATGGGTGCCCTACACTGATGACATTGTTGCCGACCTACCGACTGGCTATGCAGTTGGGTCGGACCTCTGGGTTGCCCGAGTGCCACTCATATGTTTTCATATTGTCGAGTGGCATCTCCCAGACCGAGTGATGCGCCAGTTTGGCTTTCGACAGGGCATCCCTAGTTGCTTCTATACTTTGAAGGTCGATGTATGTGGGGAGGACTTGCACGAGATTGATGGTCGCGGTCGGGGGAACACAGATTGGGCTACGGAGCACGCGATGTACGTGAGTATGTGGGGACATAGGCAGGACTACATTGTCGAGGGAGTGCGGGCAGACGGCCCAATGCATCTGGAGGATCCGTATTACACGTGGTACAGGTTGATCACACGTCGCTTCGTAGATAGGACTACAGTGGTCTACATGATCCTCGTACGTTTACTCAAACGTATACCTAATTTGTTACCGTTTACATTAGCAATTCAATGTTGTAAGCACTATTTTCGTATGATGCAGGCTGACGTATTACACCAGGTCGACTCGCTATCATCAGACTCCGCTGTGAGCGATTTAGCGAGAGCTAGTTTGGACATTGTCTACGAGGACGGGAGACGGATCCCTAACCCACGCCAGCCCTTGGCCCCACGAGGTGGTCGAGTAGCTCCAGTACGAGGGGGTCGAGCAGCTACCTCCAATCGTCCATCGAGTCCGGCCTTCTCACCGACCATTGTACATGAGGAGTATGTGTTTGGGCCGTCCGCACCGTATGCCCCATCAATAGCTGCTGATTTTGCGGGACCCTCCAGTAGACCGGCGGATTATCGATCTGACTCTGCCGTGACGCCGTCGATGTCGTACTTACTAGACGACCCTCTCAATGTAGAGGAGGTGGACGCACCCGGGTTGCCAGCTCGGACTCGTCCAGAAACTACATACGACATAGCTCCCCGTTCGCTTCACCTAGAGATGGATTATCTAGTACGTATGGGCGGAGACGACAGACATGTAGCCCCTCGACGTGACCGGACGCCAGACGCGGACGAGCAGTCAGGTGAGGGCAGACACAGTCGACAGCCACCTCGACACCGGAGACGACCTCCATGCGGTACCGAGTAGGCAATATATGTATTTGTTAATTAGTTCATACTTTCATTTGTATAGCATCTATTTGTATAAAATATATCATTTGTACATAATGTATTTGTTTGGAGTATCATTTGTACATAATGTAATTTTCTTAATTCAGAATCTATAGAGCAGCACTAGGTAAAGTGTCAAGCAGCTATCATTTAGTGTAGTAATTTGATATGTTGAATGTATACGAATCTTATGAATGTAACGTTGTGAACATACTGGTACTAATTGTATTTGAAGAATGTTTTCTTTGCACAGGTGCGTGGATGGATATGGTCAATTTCTAAACAAGACTCTGCCAAAATTAGTATAGTAATTTGATAGGTTCAATGTATACGAATCTCGTGAATGTAACGTTGTGAACATAATGGTATAAATTGTATTTGAAGAATGTTTTCTTTGCACAGGTGCGTGCATGGATATGATCAATTTGTAATTAGGACTTTGCCGAAATTAGTATAGTAATTTGATAGGTTCAATGTATACGAATCTCGTGAATGTAACGTTGTGAACGTAATGGTATCAATTGTATTTGAATAATATTTTCTTTGCACAGGTGCATGGATGGATATGGTCAATTTGTAAACAGGACTCTGTCGAAATTAGTATAGTATTTTGATAGGTTCAATGTATACGAATCTCGTGAATGTAACGTTGTGAACATAATGGTATCAATTGTATTTGAATAATGTTTTCTTTGCACAGGTGCGTGGATGGATATGGTCAATTTGTAAACAGGACTCTGCCGAAATTAGCATAGTATTTTGATAGGTTCAATGTATACGAATCTCGTGAATGTAACGTTGTGAACATACTGGTATCAATTGTATTTGAATAATGTTTTCTTTGCACAGGTGCATGGATGGATATGGTCAATTTGTAAACAGGACTCTGCCAAAATTAGTATAGTAATTTGATAGGTTGAATGTATACAAATCTCGTGAATGTAACGTTGTGAAATATAATTTAGTCTCTCTATGTATGCTTCTTAGGTTTTATTTCTACTTTTATTTTCACAATATTGAAAGTAACACCAAACGGGCCCTCGAGGAGAAAGGAAAGAATTCAATTAGGTGCAATTCAACTTGAATAGGGTTGAAATGTATACTCAGTAAAAGAGCTATATGATATGATGATTTATCTTTAGAACTACCCAAAAAAATAAAATCCTAAAAAGTGTATACCGAGCCATTTGTATTTCTACAACAGTTGGTTCGTGGCATCATTGTATCCTTCCACTTTCGGATGCTTCAGAATTGTGTTACTCAAGATACAAAATTTTCATGAACATAAGAATTTTAATGTTTTGACCACAAACATATTGCTAACAGATTCTTTGGCATGGAGCATTAATCTTTTGTTCATAATAAGATTGATATGGAAAGGAGGGTATGTCTTATTTTTTTAAATATAAATTAAGATTTTTTGTTAATTATTACCAAGTTGCGAATTTAGATATGAATGAACAACTTCAATGAAAAATCTTTATTCTCGATAATGGATTCGAACTAAACGAGGGAAAACATTAGAATACTTTGGAATCATTGAACGCACAAACCAAATGCCAAGCAAAGGCACAATAGAGCCAATCATTAAATCAGAAATGTAATGACAATCCAAAATGTAGAAAGTTAAACATGAGCCAGACGAAAATAATAACCTATGATCTGTAAAGGAGGAAGTTCTATTAACTCTTATCGATAATGGATACATATATGATGAAGAAGTAAAAGTTAAAAAACATTAAATGTAGGACAGTGTTGTCCCAACTCTATATGCTAGAACATGTTAATAACATAGAAGAAGGAAATAATTTACAAATCTCTAAATTTTGTAGGATTCATGAAGGGTGAAACCGTTTAACATTCAGAAATGTAAAGACAATCCAAAGGGGGATTGTCGTCTGAAGGAGAAGCAGAATCAGAATTCAGCTTCTCTCAGCTACTCGCTACCTTCTCTTCATTACCACCTACCCTGCCGAGCACTGAACAACTCTTCTTCTCTGGTGAAATCCATGGATTCTCTGCAGGCTTCAAAATGTCCGTCAGCAACTTCTAGCCTACTAGCTGAGGCTGCTGCTTATTATCTTGTCTTCTTTTCTTTCATACAGTTGTTGCTGTCGATTTGGCATTTGTTGCTGCTTGTTTTCTTCTACCCTCATTCTTTCCAAATTTTGGGCCAGCAACTACCACATCCACCATAAAATCTTCATTGCTGAAATCATCTTTTTCATCTTCCCCATCAGATATCTCTGTAACAGTTAACGACTTTTCTGTGCTGCAGCCTTTGATACTTTCTTCCTCGCTAGCACTTGGGGAATTTCATGTTAATTCCCAACATCAAGAACAATAAGTTTTGAAATGAGCAGAAGACTCGATAAGTATAATTGTAGTAGTCATTGGAGGAGTAATGACTAGTCTATCTGATCTGAGATCATCAGGGTGTTCCCTTACTTGGACAAATGGTACGGTTTGGAGCAAATTGGCCAGGGTGATTGCTAATCAGAGATGGATTCTAGGGGATCTGAGGGCTAAGGTTGAATTCCTTTTCCCTATGATTCTCTCTAATCACTCATTCTGCCTAATTTCCCTGTTTGAAGAGGGGTGTCTGGGAAGACCATCTTTAAAAATTTTCAACATGTGGACTCTAAACCATAACTTTCTCGACATTATCAAACAAGGTTGGGATGCGCAGGTCCAGGGCTTTGACCAATTCAAATTGGTGAGAAGACTTCGGGGCCTGAAAAAACCTGTAAAGGCTCTTAATGCATCCCATTTCTCCTAACAAAAACTGCATAACAATTCCTCGGATGGTGACCTGCAACTACTACTGAATGAAAGGAGAGGGACTGTGAAATGATAGATGGGAAAGGAGAGGGAATGTGAAATGATAGGTGGTCTGGGTGTGCTGGATCTGAAAGCCTGGAATCTTTCCTTGCTCACAAAAACACTCTAGAATATCCACTCTAAAAAAGACTTTGTCTGGTCCAAATGCGTTAATCAAATCTACCTGAAAGGTTCAAGTCTATAGGAGGCCAGGATATCAAATGATGATTCTCACTATACAAAAAGCTCATTAGAATTAAGAATCAGATTATGTGAAGCTGTGCGAACCACCTGGATGCATTGCTTCAGCTTTTTGAGGAATGGGACCTCGATCATTCTAACTCTTTCATTTGCTATAACTTCTGGATAACTAAAGGAACTACGGTTCCTTGGTCCATGGTGGTTTGGAAGAGTGGAAGTACCCCTATACATGTTTTCACTCTTTCGCTGGGAATTATAAGGAAACTACCTACTTGTGATAGGCTTATTGGGTTTGAAGGAAACCTGTATTATTCCTTTTGGTTGGTAAGAGAGTTGGTTTGGCCTCTACTGTTTATCTCATATGGAATGCCAGAAATAGGAAAAGGTTTGAAGGAAAATTCATATCTCCAATGGAGTTGATTGTGACCATTCAGAAACATATATACACAATACTAGGCCAAAAGGTCCCTAGATTTGCTCAGGCTCTCTTAAGATCCTGAGTGTTAACTTTATTACTTGTAATTTTGATGGAGTTCATTTCCCCCCCTATATCTGCCCAGTGTTCTATGTAAATACTCATTTTGATCAATATATTTACTTTTCAATCAAAAAAATAGTATGATAAATTGATGGATCATCGACTCTCTTTGTGCTATAGATAGCGGTAATAAATGGAACATAACATTTAAATATTTTCTACTCAATAATAAAATATATAAAGATTTTCCTATTTAATTAAATATAGTTAATGTATATATATTTATAGTGTATGATTGTTATATATTAGATTTTAACTAAATCACAAAATTGTAAATTCAGCAAATCTCACTACTCCAAGTAGCAATATTTAAAGGCGAGGCCCTATTCTTATGGAGACGCGTGGCAGCAAAATCTCGCTACTTGGAGTAGCAAGATTTTCTTAATTTACAATTTGTAATTTACAATTTCCAGCCTTAATACACGTGACAAAATCTCGCTACTCCAAGTAGAGAGATTACGTCAGAGTCATTCTGAGAAATACTTCCCAGAATTAGGTATTATTTAATATATTTTTTAAAAAAAAAAGTTAAAATCGGAAAAAACTCGAGTTTTTTTCGATTTTATCCCTCTTTTTTTTTTAAATATATTAAATAATACCTTTTCTGGGAAAATATTTCCCAGAATAACCCTGACGTAATCTTGCTACTTGGAATAGCGAGATTTAAACAAATCTCGCTACTTCAAGTAGCGAGATTTGCCACGTGTCATTTCCATAAAAAAAATTATTTAATATATATATTTTTAAAATGATAAATCGGGAAATAATTTAATACACAGAATAATTTATTTCCCAATTTATCATTTTTTAAAAATATATATTAAAAAATTTATTGTATAATAAATTGAAAATTTGAACTTTATTTTAAATTATCAATTTTAATTGTACCTAAAATTATAATATATATATATTGACACAACATATCTATATATATGCACTGACAGTTTGTTAAAGGGACAGAAATTATAACATTCAAAAATATTATTCATTTTTAAAAAAATGTTTAAAAATAATAATATATATTTAGAGTTTGAAATTTAAATTATGAATATGATTTTTATGTATTTGTACAAAAAATAAATATTTTTTTATAATTTTACCCAAATTTAAATTTGACTCTCGAATTCAAATTCCCAAATATAATTGTTTATTTTAATTATTAACTAATTTTTTATGATCGATGAATAGAAAAAATCAAAGTAAAAAGTTGCTTTTTTTTAAGTGACAAAAAAAAAAAGTGTGTTGGCTTTTTTGGGGTTAAATATTCTTAAGTCAAAGATTTGTGTAATTAATGTATTTATTTGTGGATTCTAATTATGTGGGATACACTTTCTAAGACTACTTAGGTGTTTCCACTTATTGTTTTGTTCAATTAATAAAAATAAATGAGAGAATATTAAGATATGATAATTATGTATACATTTATTATTCAAAGTAAAGATGGATTATCTTTATTATAAGAGATGAGAAAAAAAAAATGTTAAAGACTCGTTTAGTTGTGGAAGATATTTTTTATTTTCTAATATTTAAAATTTTAAAAAGCTATAAAATATAGCTTTTTTAAAAAAATATTTTGAATATACATATAAAAAAGGTATAAAATTGGGTGTAAATACCCAAAAAATATAATAAATAAAAGAAATTAGAAAAAATAGATTTTTGGCTGAGAGAGGAGAAAAATCGATGACGATTTTTTGGAGAGGAGAGAAAATCGGTGACGGTTTTGGGGATTTGTCGCAGGACGGTAAATAAAAACCATTTCAAACTCTAAATAATTCTCTTTACATTTTGTTAATTTATTATTTATTAAATATAATTCCGCCTAATTATCAACAAGACATTTAAACTAGGATCATTTGTTAACAACTTTTAAAAATTAAATTGTGGTATCAAAATAATATGTAAATCACTTTAATTTAAATTTTTAAACAAAAAATAGTATTTTTGAGATTTAGTAAAAAATATAAAAATATATATTAAAATTTTGAGATTTGTTCAAAAATATATATTTATCTTTATATTTAATATAAAAATATATATTTAAAAAAAATTCTTTTGCATAATAAATCGAGAAATAATTTATTACGCAGAATAATTTATTTCCCGATTTATTATTTTTTAAAAATATATATTAAAATTTTTTTTTTATGGAAATGACACATAGTAAATCTCACTACTTCAAATAGTGAGATTACACCAAAGTTATTTCAGGAAATATTTTCTATTAATATATTTAAAAAAAGGCGGGATAAAACGGGAAAAACTCGAAAATACTCGGCGAGGGACTGCAGTGTGTCCGCTGCAGAGAGACGACAGCTCCGAAGGGTTCGTCGAAGGGAAAAACTACGTCAGAAGGAGTCGTCGGAGACAGATCAGACTTTGGAAGGGAACGTCGACTCGTCGGAGAGAGACGAGAAGCTTGGAGGAATCGTTGGAAGCAGCCGTCGAGTCGTCGGAGAGAGAGGAGGTACTGGAGGAATCGTCGGAGAGAGAGCAGAGGCTATCGTCGAGGAGAATACTTCGTTTTCTTAATTTTTTTTTCTAAAATATAATTCATTTTGGGATAATTTAATGGTGACATTTCATAGTATCGCTGCTTGATTCATCACTTGGCCTGTAAGAGTGCGTACTTTATTTTTTACTTATTTATTTATTTATTTTTGGGTAGTAAAAGATCATTCGGTGATTGTTTATTTGTTTCTTAAATTTTGCACACTTTCTGAGTTGGGTATCGCTTGATTTCAGCATTCTTATGTTGGAGATTTCGAAAATGGAGAACATGATTACAGGTACATATCTCTCACTCTGTATGTTTGTCGCACTCCAACTGTTTGCAGAATTTCCCCTGTTATTCGATTTCTAACCTCCTATATGGAAGTGAAGCTTCCCTATTGGGCTGGAACTTTGATAATTTTGATTTTAATGAAGTGCTGTTTTGAATGCCTGTGCACAATAAGCAACGCTGGTTCTATTTTAGTATAGAAGAATGATTTGAGCCATTTGGCTTTATTTCTTCTCAGTTTCATGTTACTCTCATTATGTTGGAGGTTTGAATGACATCTAATTTCATGATGACGCTTCTTGTTCTAGAGTGCTACACAGGCAATCTTGGAGCGCTATGAGCTTTCTGGAATTACTCTGACCTAGCATACTCTAGAATGGAACCAATAAATAACATGGGCTTTTCCCACATCGGTCTGAAAAAAATTATATAAATTTATCTGGTATAATTTTAATGCTTGCTAGGAATCCAAATTCAGAGTCTATTAAGACAAGTTAAATTGAGATTAATTGTTGGAGTAAGTGTAGGAGTCTTGATGCTACAAGGGTACACATATGAAGCTCAATAGTCTATTTACACAAAGGGATAGACCCTAATACTCCAAATTCAACTATTTTATTCAACTCTAAACAAAACCTCTTACAATCACATACTTATTGGGCCTAAAATGCTTGGGAATCAAGCAAATAAAATTAGGAAACCTAAATACTGCTATGATGTTTCTTTCATAATAAATAAAACACTAGATTCTACTGATGTTTACCTAATAAAAGTACTATTGTATAATACTACGAAAATAGAAAAAAAAAATCCTGGAAAATAATAGAATGCAAAACTTGCCAATAACCCCATTAATTCTGAACTTAATGAATTTGGTGTCGCAGGCCTTGAAAGCTCACATTGCATCAAGTCTATAAAGACAAATGTATTTAATATTTTTCGTTCCTGTTTTCATTTGCATTCTTTGTCTACCAAGGACTAAGAACTACTATATATATGTACACCATATGGAGCTTTTCTCATGGAAGTGATACTACCAATAAGGGCCTCTTTGGCTTATTTAGAGGGCGCTCCTTTTGTTTCCCAATTTTCCTATTTTAAAACCCCATACCTGTGGATGTGAAACTTCTTGGTACAATGTGAAACACAATAGATCTGTTTATTTCTCTAAAGTTTTGTGCGATCCACTGTCATTTAGAAAGGGGATTTGTGAAACTTGAATTTATAATTATACTCATTTTTTTTTTCAGGGTTAACAACAAGAAGTCATGTTCAACCCAAAGCTCTAGGCATGCACCAAAGGCAAAATACAGGTTTGCTTAATTTCTTTGTATGCTGTCGTGAGAATGCGCCTCGATTGTCAACTTGTCTATTGATCCATTAATTAACTGGCCAAGTGGCACATGGTGGGGAACAAGAAGGGCTTTTAAAATCTCCCAGTTCATGCACATTCCACTATGCCTTTTTATAGAGGCTGTTATGTATCTTGTTTATCTATCTTGATTGGAGAATGCTGTGAATGATTTTGACAATCCCCATTTTAGAATGTCTAATGCCTGTCAAGGTGCATTGGTTTATCCAAATGTGTAAATAGGTTCACCTTGATTCTATAATGTGGAAATTACCTTGATTAACCATTTTGTAGACAGAAATGAAGTCTTTCATCTTAATCTCAGATTCTCAATGTAAAATTTCCCATACCACCTTTGAAATCTTAAGAAAGGAGAACATATCATGCTCACTACCTCGTGTTTAAATTTAAATCATACCCCTGTTTCTTTTTTTGTCTTGTGGGGAGGGGGGATGTGTTGATCATTTGATGTTGCCTGTGACTCTAATCTTACTAATTCTTGAAATCAAGAATTTAAGAATTAAGAGAAGTTAGATCATAAAGCAACCTCATTTATTAGATATTTAAGTTGCAGGCATACGAGCATCCAATCCATTTTTCCTTGGATTCTAATTTTCATATAGGTTGCAAATGAGACATTTATTTCTTAATGTAGCTGAATCCTTGAATTTAATCTTGCGTGCTTGCAGATCTACGGGGGAGACAGCTGCATGTATCAAGAATTAGGTTGTTTTCAAAGAATATAAGGGCATGCACGCTATCTCAATCGGCAGAGATCTCCTCTGGTCACAAAGAGCATGAAAAGAATAAGCCTCTAGTCAAAATGTGTGGAATAACATCAGCTAGGGATGCTGCCAGGGCCGCAGAAGCGGGTGCTAATTTTATTGGAATGATTCTTTGGCCCAACTCAAAGCGTTCCATATCACTTGCGGTTGCAAAGGAGATTTCAAAAGTTGCAAGGGAATATGGAGCAAAGCCTGTTGGAGTATTTGTGGATGATGATGCAGAGACTATACAAAGAGCTTCTAATGCGGCAAGTCTTGAGTTGGTGCAGGCAAGAATATGTCTTAATGATAGTTACTATTGTTTAATTTGTTTACTGGCATTAGCTGCAGCCCATGATATCATTTTGTTGGGAAAGGCAATGGGCTCTCTTAAGAAGCATGGGGTGTGGAGAAAGGTTACAAGGAAATAATCATTCATTATTCTTACTTAATCAGACTTTTGAAATCAAGTCTAAATAGGGACAAAGCACTTACTCCCTGCAGTGGGTGAACACTTCCTCCCTTACCCTTTTCTCATGACTTACAATGGTATATGTAGGACTTTACATGAATTTTAATCCATGCATGCTCATAAATGCCCTTAGACGGATATGACTCACTTGCATACATACCAACACACATTCCGACATACATGCATACTCACCAAGTCAAATTTATTTTTCCAACGATTACTTTACATATGGTTGGATGATTCCTCTGAGAGTGTAACATGCTCTGAGTTTATGCAGCTTCATGGAAAAGGTTCTAGGGATGCTCTTCCAGATTTAGTTCAAGAAAATCGAGTAATATATGTTCTTCATGCTAATGAAGACGGAAGCCTTCTTAACCAAATTTGTAATGAAGAATGTTCTCTCATTGATTGGATTCTTGTGGATAGTGCTAAAGGTGGCAGGTAAGACATGATTGCCTCCTCCTTCATATTACAGTGTTTTAAATTTCGATTTCGAAAAAAATTTCAAGACTTCAAAAATCTGGAAATTTTACATGAATTTCAATTATGATTTTAAAGAAAATTATGAAAATCAGTAGTAAAGCATGGAGTCCCCCCCCAAAAAAAAAAATTTTAGAAACATTAACAAATATAATAGAGCAAGATTTGGAACTAAAACATTGTAGACTTGTATATGCTGTGTAAGGTGCAATTATTGTAATAAAATGATCATACTAAACATATTCAACTGATATAAATGAAATTCATAAATCAGATAAAGTTAGCTATTATTTACATACAACTAATTTGGGCATAAAGGCCAAATAAAATATTGTTAGCCAATATCAAAGTTCAATTACACATAAAATTTGAAAAGACTGAAAATTTTCATTCATGTCCTTCCTATAATATATATTTTTTTTAATAAAAAATAAAATTTATTGAATAGAAATTTCAATTTGGGTTTAAATCGCCAATTTTCCGTTCAAGGAAATATATGTTCCATAGTCGTATTTTCAAAAAATTTCACTGAAAATTTGAGATTTCAGTAAATTGAAATAATTCGTGGAAATTTCAATAAAAATTTTACTTATACTGAAATCAATTACATTTTCAATTTCAAGGGCTGTGGAGAGCAAATATTTTGACATTTTGGTCAAGTCGTGTACTCTGTCTCTCTGGTTGTTATGGGGAAGAAGGGGGGGGGGGGGGGGAGTGAGAGAACTATATCACATCATGCAACCACTTTAGTTCCCATTCCAAAATTTTTCCCAGTGAATAAAATCTGGCTGTTTTGCTATAGGTCCATAGGATCTGCTAAAGCTTACTTAGGCAACTAAAAACATATTGCTTTTGAACCTGTTTATAGGTTTAGGCCAACACTAGGACAATTTTTCCTAGACTACAAGCATTGTTGTTGTATTCTATTTTCAGAGTTTGATCTAACCAATCATTGTAGTTTGGATCTGTGAAGTCAAGGGAGTAATGGAAATTCAGATGTCATGAAATATGTGCTTAGTAATTTTTACCATATGTTACATGGTAAACTAGAAAGTCGTTTTTCAGCGAGTAAGTTTTTAACCAGGCACTTTGACATGGACCTGATTTCTCTGAATCCGATATTCATCTCTCTAGCGCCCCCCCCCCCCCCCCCCCCCCCCCCCCCCCCCCCCCCCCCCCTTCCTTAGCTAGCGTGATAATTTCTTAGTAGTGTAACAGTAATAGTAATAGACATGTGGCTCCACTGGCCAGGGCAAAGATTTCATCTCCTAAAAGATGGATGTCTTACTTAACGTTTGAGCAGTTCACCTGCCTAGTGTGTTCAATTTCTCAACTATTGAAAATTAGTCAATGCCCGAGCATCCTCATTTGATACTTTATATTATTGCTTTCTTCCTGCAAAGTGTATTAAGGAATTTTGATTTGCTTTATTTTGACATGCCCATGCAGTGGCAAAGGATTCAATTGGGCGCAGTTTAAGCTACCACAAATTAGCAGCAGGAATGGATGGCTCTTGGCTGGAGGGATTACCCCCGAGAATGTCCATGAAGCCCTTTCTACTCTTAAACCTCATGGAATTGATGTTAGTAGTGGCATTTGTGCCTTGGATGGCATCCAAAAGGACCAGTCACGGATAACTTCCTTCATGAGTGCAGTAAACTCTGTACATTATTGATCGACTGTGATGAAGGCATTTACTTTTCCTAGTGAATGGCCTGCATGATTACTTATCCTTATTCAACTAGCTTTGCCTGCTTTTTTATATTGAACATTTTATTGGTTTGTCATTACATGCACATTGTGCAACACAGATATTTGGATCTCAACATTTTCCTTTAAATATATTTCAATCTCTAGTTTTTTGTTTATTTTATTTATTTATTTTGAGTGCAAGGAAACCTCTCCACCCAAGTTGTTAGTCCTCATATCAGTCAATATAGAGAGGATAAAAAGAAGACTCCAATTTTATATGACATAGAATTTTGTAAGAGGTTGAGAAAGTAGAGAATGACAAAGATTTTGTCTCATTTTATTTCTGAAATTACACCTGCATCCAAAGTATAAATAACAACAATAAGGGAAAATTTTATTCCCATGAAGCGAGCTTAGCTATATAAATCCATTTTCTGCCATTATGCATCATTTGTGACAACATTCTCTTAAAGAATGTCATCATAGCCTTTCTTAGTACCTCCTCAATCCCAAGCTACTTTAACGTCCACTCTCCCCCTCCTATAGCCTCGAATGTCAAATGAATGTTTTGCTTCCGTATCTTCTGCAAGTGCTTTTCCTTATTATTTGATTTGTTCATTCTGTACTTATATTTATTATTTTTTTAAAAATTATACTACTCATCTATCATGGCATTCTTATTTTAACTACACTTCAAATTATATCCTTTCTCATCTTAGCTACACTTTTTAAATTTGTTATTTTTTAGCTGTACAATATTTTGAACCTGTATAATATGATTATGATTTGTCTTAACATTCTACTTTAGCTATACTTAGCCCTTGGATAGTTTGCTTTCTAGCTTCATAACATTCTGGTCCATATAATATATCTGGTTTTGTAATTCTCTCGCATTCCTATACATTTTCTATCTTAGCCTCCAAAGCTGTTTCACATTTTGTTTGATTTCTCTTCCTGCTTCCAATGTACCAAAATCTACTAATCCAAACATCAAAGTACAAATAATTGAAAAAGCTCTCATGCCCATGTAACAACATAACAGGCTGCAATTTTCTAGTTGTTGATGCCCTGTTCTACATTTGTAGAACAAATTTGGGTAAAAGCCTCGTCGTGAAGACTGGTGGGATGATACCATGGCTAATGGTTCTCAAAACATGCTCGTGGTGCTGGTGATGAGTCCTGTGGCTGATTCTCAAATAGCATTGCTGACAGGATTATTCCATCCAACATAAGATAGGTTATGAAACTCAAATGCTTTCACAGAAAAGGAGATTGCAGCGAGATCGAACTGTAATTTTAGGAACTCTCTGTCAATGATAGGGGGCAAGGGTTGAGAGTGAAGGAGAGGATCCACCACTGTTCAGCTTCATTGTTCCAGAGGCTACTGTGACCATTTTGAGAATTTGTAGTTAAACACAATTTATGAATGATTGGAACTAAATAAGCTCATAGTCCGTGCAAGTGCTCAAATGACAGCAGAGCTGTGATTCAAGCGCACGTTGTTCCCTAATGGCTCAGAGATGCTACAATTGAATTAACGTCGGAAAGAAGAAACGGATATTCAATTGAATTAACATCAGAAGAAAAAAGAAATGATAGAATACTAATTGTGTGTTTGTTTGGTAAATAGAAACAGGATAAAATACAGGTTGGGGGGGGGGGGGGGGGGGCGTGGATGGGAGGAGAGGGGAAGAATGGATGAAATCAAGTTATCATTTAATTTCTTCATTCTCTAAATGTTCATTAAATTCCTTTAATACCCTATTCTATAGGAATCTGTTTACTCCTTATTTTCCTTTTCAAAAAATCCTAAAAATATCAGAAAACTAAACGTTTAATCCGTACGAAGAAAACATATCATTGCTGATCAAGGTCAAGAAGAGAGTGCGTAGAACACGGTCCCTGTGACAAACCAGTCAAGAGGCTATGAACTACCCAACTTTTGAGATGTGCTGCAGTTGTCGCCAGCCCATAGAACATATAACCAGAACTAAAGAAGATAGAATACACGGGTGATTGCTAATTTCCACAGAATTTCAAAAATATCGTTTTGCCCCTGCCCAGGGGCCAATGGGCATACAGACAATCCATCAGTTCAAAATGAGAAGTAGAAGAAAATGAGTGTTAAGAATGTCGGTACTAAATAGAACTGAAGAACAAAAATAAAGTGGGATACATTTGTGTACAGAAATTGATGGACTGATGCAAATGTGTTCAAGCAATGAATATGTTAGTAAAACTCTCCTTTCTCCAATATTTCTTTCAGTGGTTTAACTACTTAAAATTTGAATGGATTGCAGCGGTGCAATAAATACACATTTACATTCACTAATTCTAGGGATATTTGGTGGAATCACCGTATGCTTCCATCACTCCATCCAGTGGGGAAGAAATAATTATGGCTACCTTAGGGAGAGGCTTCATGTGGACATCTTCTGCATCCAGAGGGCCTATCAACCCAGATCAACAGAATCGAACACTTTGCAATCCATGCCAACTCGTCAAATTTGCCACCATTTTCGATTTTCCATTCTCTTGGCAAGCTCACTTGCCATTGATGCGAAGTTCTCAGCCCCACTTTGCAGCTCTTCAGTACGCCTGCTGATCCTCTGGTCAAAGTCAGAAGGAAAACAGAAAAATACTCAGGGAAAATCGAACCAGCCAACTACTCGAAAGATGCACACACAGGCTTAGGAGCAATAAGAATGGATCAATCTTACAGGGTCTTCCTATGTTTTAATTGCCTTTTCTTCACTTGAATTTTCAGAGTTTTTTTTCTTTTCCAACTCTTATGGCCCATTTGGAACTTAGAAAATATTGAGGCAAGTAAAGGAGAAAACACGACGAGTTCCGCTTTTTCATGCTAGGTTATCAAGGAAAGTTAGAAAGAAAATAAAAAATATACCAAACCAACAAACAAAAATTTGACTTTCCACATCATTAACATTTTAAAATCATATTAGAAAAAACTCTTCATCACAATAGTATTTGATATAGAGAGAATAGAATGAAAATAAATTTCCTATGTATTTTCTTTTCCTTTCCCTAACAAAATCCTTGATATAATCAGACCCTTAAGACAAAACCGACCAACAAAAGCAGATGTTCTTTATACCTAAATATTTCCCTATAAACTCTGAGAGGGAGAATATGATCCATATGGAAGGGCATTCACACAAATCAAAAGATAAAAGTTCAGTACCCCAACCAACCCACCCAAACCCCACGCAGCGCCTGTCCCTCCCCCCAATCAGTGTGGATTGCTGGTGGAATCATCAAGGATTGAATATCCTTGTGTGATGTATGGAATATATGATAACAGTGGATGGATCAGTCATGTCTTATATGCCCGAGTTAGACATCCAATTGCCTCAATTTGAATTATCCCCATGATGCCTTAAATATATAAATAAATAAAAAATAGACCATCAAACAAACTTCTCCATTTAATAGATAGCCCAAAGAAGTCATAAGGCTATAATTGGAATTTAAAAATTAAAAATTAACTACCCATCTGGAAGTAGAATGACATTCTTGCTTCCTTTTGAGAATCCTATTTTGCCTCTTAGACAGAACAATGCTCCTGAATACCTTCTTGTTTACCTGAACATGTGACTGCAAAAGCTCTGGACGTTTTACAGTTGCCTTATACCAGATGACGCCTTTAGAACAAAAGATTATAGACATTAATCAAGTCCAAAATCTGTTCTATTTTAAACAGATCACACCGCATCAACTTGTTAGGAGTTCAATGAACCTTTACCCATAAGGCTATAAATACTAAAACTTAGACTAATGGTTTACTTTCTGAATTTCCCACATACTTATATCAAAGGCATAAATTCATCCACAGGTTCCCTCTGAGGCACAAGAATTTCTCTTCGAAAAACTTTAATATCATAAATAGCTACACATCTATGGCATTGCAGAGAAGTTACCATACCTCAAGTTTTTCCTGGCGTTGTACAAGCTTCTCTCTTGCATGTGCAGCCACTTCAGAAGCATCCTGGATTTGGGGAACATGTCAGACTCTAATATATACCATTAAAAGTGAATTTTTTTAATCAATTTTACTTGATTATTACCCCAGCCTTTCGGTATTTCGCAATGATTTCTGCAGGTGATCTAAGTCTTGGTTTTGTTTCAGCAGTTGCACCTTCCAATAATTTTTTCCTCTCCATTTCCTTATCTGCGAGTAAAAATGAGAATGGTTGTAATGTGTGTGTGAGAGAATGCAAAGCTGATTAAAAAAGCAAGCAAGTCAACAAGAATATCAAGGAAATTTATTATACACCTCTCCCATCACTTTTGCTCTTATGAGATGAAGACGTAGTAGATACAGGTTCATCAATGTCAATGTCATCTGCAACAAAAAAGAAACACATAATTGGAGAAAGGAGGGAGTGCTCTAATGAGAAACAGAGGCATATGACAGTCATAGTTGTAACATTTTCTGTAACAAAGAAATTCATGGGAAGATTACAAGGGACACAGAAAAGAAGAAAGAAAAGGGAACCTATGTTAAGCTCCACAACTTCAGGGCCATCAGCGACATTTTTTGTAGTGCCTGGGGACCTTGAAAATATGCTCTCCAAATGTGCAAAATAAGTTTTATGAGCTTCTGTAAGATCCTCATTGTGCTCCATTTTACCCCCTTTAAAGCCCTTAATTATACCACCTAAAAACCCAGGGTTGGTACCCTGCAGCCGCAGGACACAATATCATCCTAAATTGCCAAATAAGTCAGCAATAGAGGGAACATAGAATCATAATTACAAACCTGTTTTTTGTTCTGATCTGCAGAGAAAACAACAGCAGCAAGGACTTTATCATGTAGACAAGGTAAAGATTCCGGAATCCTAGAACAAGCCACAGATTTCATTGTAAGAGCTACATTAGAGAGAGAGAGAGAGAGAGAGAGAGAGAGAGAGAGACCTGAAATCGTTCTCATGCGCCAAAAGGGAAATGATGGCATATTCAAACCCATTTACCTATAAATCCAAAACATTGGACATTCAGTCAGTAGGACAACACAGGCTGTACTTAAAAGATAAAAACAAAATTTGAAGTAACTAGAAAAATAATATTTACCCACAGATACAGAGATTAGTCAATTCTACAGGTATACTATTATACATCAATAGGGATCATAATTTTACAATGCATTGTAAAAATTACATCAGAAAAGTAAGGAAATTTATACAGTTGGTACGCAATAACGTCCCCTGTGAGTGGGGAAAGATTACATACTCCTGAGAAGAAGTCAAATTTGTTATGTTTTAAAAGGCAGTTGTGCATAAAACAAAATGTCCATATATTTCAGTTTGTATATGACTTCAAACTTCTGCTCAATTGTAGGATTTTAAAGTCCTTTTTCATTTTATGACAAGCAGGACTCAAAACATTGTTCATCACTAATTCACTCAAACTCACTTTTGTTGTCCTCTGGGAACTCAAGCCATTACAAGGAGAGGAGCGACAAATCCTCCTAATAATAATAATAATAATAAAAACCAGAACCAAAATATTTATCAATTTTTGAAATTGCGGTCAAAATTTTGGATTGAGAAGAATCAAGACAAGAAGGCAATACAAATTATTTTTTGAAATTTTCAGACAAAATTTCAGATATACTAATTGAAAGTTAAAAAAGAAACAAACTTTTAGACCTTTCATTTTGGTTCAAAATTATTCACATTTATCTGTCACAACATTTCAAAAGTTTCATTTCATAATTTCCATAATTTACCATCAATGTTTTCTTTTCTTTTCTTTTTTATTTTTGGATAGAAAAAAAAATTTTACTACGAGAGAATGAGAAATCCTCAAAATAATAAAGGAAAAGAATAAAAAGCAAAATTAAGCTAACAAAGTGAACCAAGGCCACTGAATATCCAAAAAGGCCATACTGCCAATAACACCTATACGCAAAATCTACAGGGAACCCTTTTTCCTTTTTTTTTTTTTTGGTGGTAAACAAAGAATTGTATTAAAAGAGAGAAGAATGCACATCAGAAAATTAGAAAGAGAAAGGAAAAGAAAAAAGAAGAGGCAGGGAGAATAAGAAATCCTCCCTTTACATCAATAGAAACTAGTTACAAGGAACACAACCTAAACAGAGAACCAAACTCAATGTAACTGGGCCAACTAATCCCTCTGCAAGTCTTACATAGAAACATGACGAGAAAACCATTTGCCGACACCCACAACGATGCAAGATAGACCACTCTACTCCAAAGCAAACTGTTAGCAGTAGCCACATTTTGATGTTCTAGCATTCTTTTGCAGCCAAACACACCAAATAATAGCCATAACGGTGCAATGCCACACAGCTTTCCTATCCCTTCCTTTGTGGAAAACCCCTAAAAGTAATGGTCTAAAAGGTCTTCAAAGTGGATGGGGATAGACCCAATTTCACCAAATATACTAAATAACTTATTCCAAATAGCCAATGTGAAAGGGCCATGAAGAAAAAGATGTGCACAAGTATCTTCACTACCCACGCAAAGGACACAAATGTCAGGGGACAGGGCCTTATTAGGTCTTCTCTTCTGAAGCAAATCATTGGCATTAAGTCTTTCAAGTATCGCAGTCCAAATAAAAGCTTTGATTTTTTAGGGAGCTTTATCTTTCCAAATCAAAGGATAAAAAATTTACAAGAGAATTCCCTAGAAGGATCTAAACTTCAAACCCCAAATGAATGTGAAAAAAATCAAGCAACCCAGTCAAACGAACTATCTCACTTATTTCTCTCTCATTTAGATTTCTCCCAAAATGGAAGTTCCAAGAATGCCCATCTTCCTGCAAAAGAAAAAAAAGCAGAAATCGGGGTGTCATGAAGATTCGATAATCGAAAAAGACGAGGGAAGTACTAGCCAAAGGCATCTATCCTCTCAAAAGTGCATTCGCTCCTCATTACCCACTGTATTATGGACTTTAGGAAGGAAATAATCATAAATCTGAGACACAAACTTCCAAGGACTCGAATAAGCAGTGTTAATCCACTTTAGCATCCCACCGTTTCGTAGCATTCCAAATTTACTACAGATTACCTTATGCCAAAGAAAACTAAGTTCTAAAGGAAAGCACCATAACCATTTCCCCACTTCTAGAAACCAAGTTACCAAGACCCAAGCCTCCCTCCCTTTGGGCCTACAAATAGTCTTCAAACCAACGAGATGATCTCTACTACCCTTTCCCTACTTGACCATAAGAAATCCCTCATTAATTTCTCAAGCCTTCACACCAATCTTACAGGGATTCTAAAAAAGAAAGGTAATACAAAAGGATGTAAGATAGACAAACATGGGAAAGGGTAATACGACCCTCTAAGGTGAAGAATGCTCCTTTCCACCTGTCCATTCTCCAAGCTACTCTCAAAAACAGGGTCCCAAAAAGAGTCTTCATTGAGATTACCACCTAGGGGAACACGTAAATAAGTAACAGGCCAATTTAAAACGGCACAACTAGCTAGCCTAGAAAAAGGATCCACATTAACACCCAGACCAACAAGACTGCTCTTAGAGAAATTAATTTTCAGCCCGGACACTTCCTCAAACACCTGTAAGATAGTTAACAAATTAGATAAGCAGCTTATGTTATCTGATAGGAAGAGAATAGTATCATCTGGAGACTGAAAATGAGAAAATGCAATACTCATAACCTACCTTAACCCCCTCCACCAACCCTCTATCTACACCTCTCTCAAACATCCTACTCAAGACATCAACCACAATAGTAAAGAGAAAGGGAGAAAGAGGATATCCCTATCTTAGACTCCTGGACTCATGAAAGCAAGACTTGGCCTTGTCGTTTACTAAGAAAAAAAAGAAGATAGAAGATAGGTGCCCTCCAATCCATTTCCTCCACCTTAGGCCGAAACCTCTTCTAGCCATAATCTATCATAAGCTTTCTCAATATCCAACTTCAACACAAGACCCCTCTTACTCCTACGATCATCATATTCAACCACCTCATTAGCTATCAATGCAACATCTAGGATCTGTCTGTTACCTATAGAAGCACTTTGGCTAAAAGGGAGAGTGTCCTCCAAAACACTAGCCAACCTCTTAGATAACACCATAGTCGAAATCTTATAGACACTAGTTACCAAGCTAATACATCTAAAGTCCTTGACTTCAATTGCACCATCTTTTTTGGGGAGCAAGATAATAAAAATGGAATTCAAACTCCTCCCTACCACTCCATTGTGAAAGAATTCAAGAAAAACTTTGACAAGGTCTCCCTTCAAGATCTCCCACCTATCATGAAAGAAAGCCATAGTGAAACCATTTAGCCCAGGAGCCTTTTCCCTATCCATCTAAAAAATCGAGCTTTTAATCTCCTCTTCCTCAAAAGGTCTCTCCAGCTTAGCAGCTTAATTAGTTGATAGGGCACCAATCCAGACCCTCAATCATAATTTTATCCTCATCCTCCTCCAAAAAGAAATTTTTTTAAACTTCTGCAATCAAGCCAGCAATACAGTTGGGATCCCTAATAACCTCTCCCCTATCATTCTCAAATTCTTCAATAAAGTTCCTTCTTCTCCTACCAGTCGCCACCCTATGAAAAAGCCTCGAATTACAATCCCCATTTCAATTGCTATTGATATTAAAATTCCAAAATGAGATCCTTGAAATTTCCGTTGAAATTAAAATTTTTGCCCTTCACAAAAACCATGAAAGGGCAAGAGATTATTTAAAACCAAACAAACAAACAAATGAGGCCCTTCATCTCATTGCATATCAATTAGAAGCATCCCAAAGAACAAAATAAATGCCGACCACCAAAGTGATGCCAAAAAAGAACCCTATTTGGCATTAAAGCAGAAGACAAAACCTACTCTGTAGAAATTCTAGAGTTATGTTCCAACCAAATACATCACACCACAGCAGAAGTAGCACACCACCAAAGTGTCTTTCTCTCATTCAGTCCTCCAAAGCCACTAAATTTCTGAAGAAAGAAACTCTCCAAAGGGGCACAGTCAGTGCACCTCAAAACATCAAACAGCCTGCTTCAAATGCCTCGAGTAAAAGGACGACATAAAAATAATGTGCATTCACTTTATTGCTTTGGAAACACACAACACAAACATTTGGAGACAAAGCTTTAAAGGGCTTTCTAACCAAAGAATTAATCCTATTGAGAACCACAGACCAAATAAGAGCCCTAATTTTCGAAGGAGTCTTAGCTTTCCAGATCATGAAGGAAATTCATAGCCAATAGAATCACGAGAAAGATGATAAAAAAATATTTACAAGAAAAATCTCCTAACAACAATTTGGGCCAGATGAGTTGTTCCTCTCTCATTCATATTCCTTCATAAATACAAACTCCAAGAAACAAGATCCCCTCAAAATCAATAACGTAGATATGGCAACATTATGATGATTCAAAAGACAATAACGACAAAGATAAGCAATACTTAAGCTCCACCCAGAAACAAGCTCTCTCTACCCAAACGCGAGATCTAACTCAAGGAAGAAAGAGACGGTAAACCTGAGAAATAATGCCATTAACACCATCTTTGAATGATCTGCTCTATATTATGAAGGCTTTGCAAGTTTTGTGCTCACTTCCAACTTTAAAGTTGAAAAGAATAAAATAAAATCTTAAATAGTGGAATAAAAACACCTTCAGAATATCTACGTAAAGAAAGAAAATAGCACGAACTGACCATGAATTTTACAATCAATTTGAATCTTATCCTTCATGATTCAATAAGCATTCACATTCGACCAAATCCAACTAATACAATGGGTTCCTAGTCAAACTCAGCTATTTAAAAATTCAAAAAACTCACTATCTTTTCATGCAAAGAGCCTAAAAACTTTTTTCCAAATAGTTTGTCAATCCATAAAGCCTCAATTTGTTCGATTTTCCTCCAGAATAGTTTATTTTGAAGCTAGAAATGTTTAAATATGTAGAAAATTTAACATTTTGAGATTTTAAAAGTGAGCTACTTTTACTTTTTTAATGTTCTTCTGAATAAGATACCTTTCATTCATATGTAGATGAGTCTATCTATGAGGACAGATTATCATTAAATTTCAGTCAATATATTTTGTTTTCAGTGTATTTTCTTTCTTTCAGATATGTGCATGTATTTAGAATTTGTGCCAAATGTTACAACTTTTTATTCAACTCTCAATTCACAAAATTAAGATTTCACGACTCAAACCCAAATTTGATAACTGTGGTTAGCATATTAAATTTCTGCAAGTGGCTAAAGAAGTGGAATGCAATTTTTAATATACTTCATAAGAGTTTTCTTTTTTGTAAATGTTCGTGTGTGAAGACGGGAGCAGGGATGCCTTGTTTATGATGGAAAATGGAAATAAAACAAAATAAATCTTCACTTTAAATTGAATTCAAAAGGCAAGTTCAAAAAAGATCTTAAACAGAAATTTTCCCTTTCTGTGATTCATAACATGCAATAAATAAATAGCCACTTCATCTAATAAGTAAGAAACCAAGGAAACTACCAACCAATGCAATTTGCCCGTTGTAGGAAGAACTCATCATCTTGTCCATGTTATTCTTGAAGTTCCACCTTAGAATTGACATCAAAGAGCATTCAACTACCACTTCAAGATCTGGTACAGACCTGCCCAAGTATGCCATCAACTATTACAGCGTCAACTATCAAACTGCAAAGATTACTTTAACTAATAATTTTGTAACCAAGGGAAAAAAAAAAATTACTTCAGCTGAGTAGTACATTCATGTTCACAGGGAAAAAAACAAAAAACAAAAGCTGTTAGACAGCATTCCACCTTATTTCAAAATTGTCAGATCTAAGAACAGCTTTATAGTAGCACTTCACCTTATTTCAATGACTCCAGTCTGATAAAGCACAACAAGTCCACAATCCCTCTGATCTTTTTGGAAGGTTGCAGTCCAAGAACATGGTTTTACAAGATTCACTTTCTGAGTGGAATCGCATTTCCCCTTAAAAAGGCAATTAACTATAATTTTCAATATAGGACACCAAATGCCCACAATTTCAAAATATATATATATAAATTTATTGAAAATTAAAATACAAAAAAAAAAGAGGCACCTGAATCAAAGACTTCAAAGAGTATAAACATAGTGCATCCTCACAACAAAGTAAAACAGTTAAGTCCATTAATCTCTGTCCACTTATGGTTTCGATGGAGGTGGAGGTGTCACGTTCAATTCCAACTAAATTACTTTCAGGGACTGAATTGGTCTGCACTGGTTCAATTATCAGTTCACTTTTATGAGAGGAGTTCAGTGAATGCTTTTCACCAATTACTTCAGAGCTGACACCCTCTGCACACAAGTTTGCAGAATAATATAAATTCTAATTACTGAAAAAAATTTATTACATAATTATTTTGACATTACATCACTTGCCTAGAATATGCATGGAAATTGCCACCGAGTCATTTTTTAGGTGCATTGAAGAGCTGATCATGTTCCCAGTGCTAGCATCCATTAAACTAAAGTGTGCATCATTGGTCAAAATGAATATTGCCCACTTTCCAGGATTGTTCAAACTTATGGATTCAGGGCTGTTTGGGCTGTTTGTTTGGCTATGAGTATCTTCCAATATATGCACAGCCATAGAGATGATGGGGGAAATTGAGCTGGATACACAGTCAGTAACAAACATGACTGATAGCGAACAAATATCAAGCATTGCAACCTGAAATGGAACATAAATAGGTGAACTCCAGCAACTGATTGAGCTGACATGAAACTGTCAATCCAAATTAACAAGCACTGTAAACTAACATAGATGGGCAGAGGATGCTCACCCGACCACATTCAAACCCCACAGCAAGTTTGTTTCCAAAATCAGCAAATTGTAAGGTGCATACAGGAGACTCAAGGAGAGAATATACAGCTGTCCAGTGGGATCCAATCCCTTGATCCAACTTGCAGACTAGAACCGAATACACAGTGGTTAAAAATAGATGTCAGGAAATGAGGGGAGTGAAGTAAGAAAACTACAGGTTCTTATTGCAGTAAATAAGCAAGCTTAAAAATACAAAAAGCACTTAAAAGTTTTATTGCATGAACCAAGAGTCAACCAATCAAGAAGTTTTCTTTTTCTCTGCACTTAGCTGCCATTTCATTTGTGAAGTAGGATGGAATGAAATCAAAATTCTGACTGTGATTCCATTCCCATGTTTGGTTTGCATAAATGAGGGTGCAATTGAATTCCAGCTGGAATACTAATTCCCCCATTTAATGAAATGATGATTCCTCCTCGTATAGGTAGGAACTGCAATTCCATTCCTGATTCTTTTTTGAAAGATAATTATAATCCACATTAAATAATAAACTCTAGAAAAACAAAAATTGACAATTCCTCAACCGTAACATTGCTGATAATATAATAAAAAATAATGACAAAAATGATAAGAATAATAGTAGTTATTAAAATAATAATAGTAATTATTGTTGTTATTATTATTAATAATAAAAATAAAAAATAATAATACTCAAGCAACAAAAATATATTATTATGAAAATAATAAAAGTAAAACAACAACAACAACAAAAATAACAATTATTATTATTATTATTATAGAAGGCAGTCTACCTTCTTCCTTTTTTTTCTTTTTTTCTTTTTTTTTTTTCAGTTCTTAGGCATAATGATCTTGATTCTTATTTCTTTAATTTTGCTCCTTTGTTTTAGTTTTGAAGGAGAATCTCTCTTCCCTTCTCCCCACTTTTATTATGCATATAAGTAGGACGGTACTTTCTATGTAGCACTGACACTTCTATAAGAGTGTTATGTTCATTTTGCATCTATCTTAGACATCAACACTTATCCCGTGTTCCTTCAATGCATAAATAACACATTATAAATGTATTCATAATTTAAAAATATGCTTTTAATATCAGACACTTTCCTAACAATCGTCAGACACTCTTCTAATGTCCTTTTAATAAGGTTTACACATATAAAAATGCATTGTAATATGTTTAATTACACAAATTATTCATGAAAAATAAAAACCAATATTATAAGAGAAAAACAATCACAATGTTGGTTTTTTCTAATTGCATAAACTTGTTCATGAGTCGTGACATTTACAATGGAGCAAACGATATCAAAGTTTCTAAATAACAAAAAGAAGGAAGATGAATGTGTGTGTGTGTGTGTGTGTGTATATATAATACTGGATTTTTCACATATACTTTATATTTGTAATACATAATGCATTTAAATATGGTATTATACATCAATTAATTGGCATGCCCTTGTCATGCTGTGTCCCATATTTTTTTGAACATTTTTGTGTCATTACTAGTGACATGTCAATGGTCATGTCCTGCATCCATTTCCATGCTTCATAGGTGCTACTGTGAGCAAGTGAGCCAACCCCTCTTATATGAGAAAATATTCATAAGGTCCATGTGGGACCATAGAAAGGGATCTCTAGAGTTAGATTGGAGCCTTAACTTATATCCTATTCACGCATCAAGTTTGGATCCCATCCAATCACATGTAGAATTTGATCAAAGAGGTTAATAGCCAATTTTAAAAACACTCTAATGAGTGTAACTTTAAATGCTTTCCCTAGCCCCTACCCATTATCAAATGGGGTCTGAATTTGATTGGCAGGTAGAGCCCATTCAGTGGATATCCCTTTCCAGGGTTGTACATGGAACCAGTAAATGTATGCTCACATAAGAAGCCTTTGCTCAGTTACTCATATAGCAGTTTTCTCTCTGTGAATGCACAAGTGTGTGTGTATGTATCATTTTTACCAGTCCTTACAAAAGTATTATACAAACTATTTGGGTTGGTGGAATTTTCCTTTAGTCTAACACATCTATCCTAGTCCCGTCCAAACTCCTGGCACAAATCAAATGAAAACCACCAGAAACTTGTCTATCCCAAATCCAATAATTTCAAAAGATAAATTAATTGTGACAATTAAAAATTCAAAAAAGTTGAATTGATCTACCTATTATAAATGGTGTTCTCTAACATAATTTGTTTTATCACAAGAAACATATCTAGGGTGCAAAGTTTCACTACCGCTCAAATGCTTGAAAATCCTTTATCCAACACTACTAGCATGACATCCATCTAGTTCTTTCTCATCCACCTTTTATTTTTCTTAAAAGGGGTCCTCGGACCACAAGTCTCCTTGCTTTGTGAGGATAGGGGAAGGGTTGTCACAGTATAAGCACCCTTACCCCTGCTTTTATGCAAAGAGGATGCTTCCTTAGACTCAAACCCATGACCAACCAGTCACAAAGGAGCAATCTTGTCATTGATCCAAGTCCTGCCCTCCACCTTTTATTTTTCTATTCCAGCTTATTTGTGCTCCACACAAGAAGCAAAGAGCAAATGAAAACACAAAGGTCTACTGACAATAATTTTAGACTTGAAAGACATTTGTAAGATCCCTAAAAATTTTTGTTTTATCTTATTTCTAGGCATTCAAAGAGAGGATTTATCATTTTGTGCTTATTGTGATTACTTGGCCTTTCTTTGTTTCCTTTTTTCAATTTTGAAGACATTAGTCCAGTTGCCTCCTTTAGTGTGTAATTCTATTCTCTCTTAAAAATTTCTTTTGTTGTCAAACGTGTTAAAACTTGATAAAAGTGGTAATTAACATGTTATCTGAGCTATTTACTAGGAGGACCTAGGTTCTAGTCCTCCTTGGGAATTTCCTTGAGGCAATAATCCATCCCTACGCTGTAAATTGTTCACCAAACCATCATTTTCAAAAATAGATATTCCCTCCAAACCTTCCAATGGGGCAGGATGAACATAAGATAAATCTCCTACTTCGTTGCAAGAATCAGAAATGTACCCATTTTGTTTTCGAATCTCATCCAACAGTAACCCCCCACCACAGTTAAATTCACTCAAATAATCACTTTCAGAATCTGAAAAATCCCCCCATTTCTTAACCTCATTTTCCTTCCTTTCCCCATTGCTACACCCAACCTCCTTCTTTGTAAGAGATTCTTCCTCTATGCTAAGTTCACCTCTAGAGTCTCTCCCTAAAAGCTTTGTCCCTGACGCAGCAGAACTTTCTCTCTTCTCATCAAACAACTTCCTCATCTCAGCACCCATATGAGCTACTTTCTGGAGAGCATACACCTTACCACCCTCAAATCTGTCAAAATTTGGACACAAGATATCATCAATCCCCCCATAATTGCACTTGGATTTTTACATGCACTTGGATTTTTACATCTTATCTCCCCATTGTTTGAACTCTCTCCCAGGCTTGTTACATTTTTAATACCATAGTCTAATTCTAGCTCCGAGCTATTAATATTCTGGGTATGTTCCAGAGTTCGATCAGCCCAACCCAAAGTTTGGAGTGCTGGAAACTGAGTGTGAAGTCTAACCTCCTCCTTCCCACTGCTCGTTTCCTAAGCTCTAAGAACTGAAATCCACTCCTCACCCATTCTTGAAATCCGACACTGACTTATCTGATTCCAGCATCCCGACTTTTTCTGTTTACCTTCTGAATAGAACCCAAGGAATGAAGACCCCACTTAGACTCCTCATTAGAGCCCAACTCAGATAAACCAAAGTATTGGGCTTGCTAAAAAAAATGACCTAATTTATAAAAAAAAGAAATACATTGCTTATCAATTAGTTGGGCCAGGTCCAAAATTAAAACATACCTCCCGGTCCATGTCTCTTCGCATCCTATCCCCTGAGTGCAGCCCAAGCAACCTCTAAGAAGAGCAAATCCTCCGCCGGAACCCCAGTTACCTTCTCAGGCAAATCCGACTGGTTGGCTATAATTGCAGTCTTCGAAAGTCCAGCATTCTTCATCTGAACCCTAGCCTCCTTCTATGACAGTTCCGACTTATAAGCTGTCTGCTGCTGACTGTGGAAGCTCAGCCTTGTTCATCTGAACCAAACTACCACATCAACGAGACCTCTCTTCTTACAGCCACCATACCTCAATCTCCAGAGAAGGCTTCATGATCACAACCCTTGCCTCCAACTTTATTGCCTTCCAGCACGACCAGCCTCCATGATCTAAAACATGGATGACCATCTGCATCTATATCACGCAAATTTTTTAACTCCTTTGCTAGGTCACAAAAAACACTCACGAAGCTTCACCATCCCTCTTCTTTTGCCCTGCCTGGGATGAACACAGTAAACCTCCTACATTTCTAACCCAATCCTAACTCCAGAAACTTTTCCACCTTCATCCACCTAATCAACAGCCAATAGTTTGTAATACCTAGCGAAACTCCAAAAAACCCTCTCCATTTTGACCAAAAACTGAAAACCTTCCAACGAACCACGAAACAGCGTCTTTCAATAACTTAACGCATTTTTTATGAACAACATTTTTCTCAACCACGATAAAATTTTAAATCCCCCCCCCCCCCCCCACATTTGTCCAAATGCAGATCGAATGATTTTCCATTGATCTGAATCACTCAACTCATCATAACCTAAACCAATATTCATCGCAACGAATGCATGAGAGGGGGACAGGAACTGTATGGAGAGGGGAGAGGGGAGAGAGAAAGGGAGAGAGAGATGGATACTTATAGGTTTTTTTTTTTTTTTTTTTTTTGAGTTTCTTTTGGAATGGAAGTGCATTTCTTATGCATGGCAATGTATTTATTATTCTTATAGGCTTTTTTTTTCTTGTATGTGGTGTTAGACACATCTCTCAATGGTGACTTAATGCCTCCAACTCTCCAATTGTGTCTCTAAGTGGAGACTTCACAACTTCCAATGGAGACTTAATGCTGCACAATGTCACACATAAAGTCATATAAATGATGGGAAGAAATAAGGTCCCTTATTTTACATTACAGAAAGGGGCAGTGATATATCATCATGAGAAGTCATAAAGAAACCGTATATACTAGAAGATCAGTATTCCCCATTGAGTTCATCACTTGAGAACATAGATCAATCTTCTTGAAGCTTATCACATGAATAACAAAGGCTGAAGGTTAATCAATATTCTGCTGAATATAGACTACATTATCTTACATGTGGTATCATATTAACACTTTAAAACACAATATGCTTGATAATATAATAGGGCTTTAATGGTTTTATAATTCCTAGAATATTTGTTCGATGGCTAATTTTTTGCAGCTATAGACATTAGACACCTTTAATTAAAATAAATTATTTAAGTATATGATCAACTAATTAACTAGATTTAGTTATATGAATATTTATTGTTAGTCAGGCTTAATTTGGTACTTATTTCACAAAATGTCAACTGTGCATGTTAGTGATGTTTTGATTTCCTTGGACTTTTCAATTATCAATATAATCCTCCTGTTATTTTGAAGCTAAAAGAGATAATGTTACATACTTTGTTAGTTTCTTTTTATTTGTTTATTTACAGGTTATGATCTTCATATAATTTTTTAGGTCTAAGTCTAATAAAGGTGCCTTACCTTTTCTTTAAAAAAAAAAAAAAAATTCTCTCGATTAAATATCATTTCCTTCTTGTAAAGTTTTCCTTTATTAACTACTATAAATCTTGAGCTGTGTAGAATATGAGCATTAGATTGTTAAGAAGTTGAGAAATAGACCTGTGATTATATTGATGAATTGTAGAGCTTGCATGTAACATGCAAACTGTTGAAAGGAGAGAATTGGAATTTTGTTAGTAAATTCAATTTTTTTGAAAGAATAAAAGTGGTGGGTGTTTTAATTGGTTTTTTATGGTACACTTAGTGGATTTATCATACCCAAATTTGCATAGGCAGTCCTTGGTGCAAATCACAATCCCAACCTTCATAAAATATATCCTGCAGTACAGATGTTGAGCTGTATCTATTTTTCTTTTATTGTATAGTTCATATCAAACCAAGTATTTAGATGTTAATTTAGAACAGAAAATATAAAAAAATCTTATACAACATCCAAATTAAACTTGCGTAGAGCTTACCAGTCCATTTGACAAGCATATTTTAATTTTTAATATGTTGTGTTTGATATTTCTTCAATTGCTTTTCTCAATTTTTTCCTTTTTTGGCCTGAAAAAAGATAGATTTTTTGGAATTTTCTAATTGATTTTTCTATATGGTATACCTAAAACGGAGACGTGCAATGAAAACAATGATGTTCTAATTTGTATGTAAGGGCGTCCCCTGGCCATAAGGCTCCCCACTTCGCGAGGGTAAGGGGAGGTTTGTCACAGTGTACACAGCCTTACCCCTACTTTTATGTAGAGAGAGGTTGTTTCCTTGGACTCGAACCCATGACCAATTGGTCACAAAGGAGCAACCTTATCGTTGATCTAAGACCGTCCTCTAATTTTTATATATATATTTATATATATATATAAGTGATTATTTGCATGATACCAATTACCAAATGCACAAGAAGTATGGAGAAGCCTCAGAGCCTACCAATTAAGAAGGGCTTATGGCTAAAACTAATATGTACAATATACCACAAGATTTAAGTATTGAAACTCAGAAATCGGAATATTGCCTAGATAGAAATAATTTACATAGAAATGAAACGCAAGGACTATATACAAGTGCAGAAGTCAAACTATGGAAAAACCAAGCAAAATTTTAAAGGAGATTCTCATTGAGATTAAAATTCTCAACAATGGATCAAGTGCTAGTCCCAGTGACAGCTATTAGGGCAAGGTCTTGACACTAGAAGGGGAAGAATGATACGTTACAAATAATGGACTTGCATAAAGTATGAACTGAAAGGGACTACAATTCTTGTTGTTGACCAATGTTAGATAGAATATTCATAATAGTGTTATGTGGAACTAAAGTGGGAACTTGGTATGCCATTTACTTTGAAACGTGATGACAAGGGCAGACACTGTTAAGACTAGATATGCATTGTTAGCCACAACAAGCTAACAGCTTAAGCTTTCAGTTAAAGTGGTCAGAACCAAGCAACCAGCAGGTCCTAAGTCCAATTCTTGTTGCCTGTGTTTATTGTCTATTTGTCAAAAAAATAAAAAAAACTATGTTGTTCCCATGGTGGGTGTTGTTCACCGCTTGTTTATCTTTTGACTTGAAATCAGGCTTCACATGCAGGGGTGTTTTAAGGCTTGATATACATTGTTTCCCCACAACCTAACAGCTTAAGCTTTTAGGTAAAGTGAATGCTAACAGACATATTTAGATAACTCAATTAAAATGTGATATGCTAATTGTGAATGCAAGGAATCTACTTCAACCACAAAATTAACATACATTATTTTTAAAGAACAAAAGTTGTATACTGAAGGAAATTTATTAAAATATAACCACTTAATAGATGTCTCAACACTTCCAATTTGGGCAACCATAAGTAACAATCTTGAGATAGCAAGATTACTCGCTCATGGGACATTAAACTGTGTGGATGCAGTGCACAACATTGCCATTGAGACAGAGGGATCAGAAGTGAAACATTTCTCAGCAAATGTCTCCTGCTTTTTTTTTTCCTGTTGGGATAGCTCAGTAGAAGTACTACTTGTTCATGGGTCATTGGTGTGGATGGTGCGTGATGTGGCCATTGAAATCATGGTTTTAAAACCCAGAATGGACCAGCTATCCGGACCAGGTTCAATTGGATGGCGTTTGGACAGTTCGGCTCCAGGGTAATACCCAGGATTAAGCTGACCCGGGGTGAAATTGGCCAACTTGGTGCAACCCAACCTAAACTAGGGCGAGAGTCGCGAGACCCAAGAGGCATGCCAGACTTGACCTGGCCAGAAAATCAATGAAATCAGAGAAAGTTTGAAGGAAGCAGGATTCAAACCCTGCACCCCCAACACAGAGAGGACAGCAGCTACTACAGAGCTGTGATTCAATTTTAGTTGAATAAGATAAATAACTAGATTTGAGTACTTTTTTATATGTTTTACACTTTACAGTGGTTTATATTTTGTAAAGCATGAAATTAGTATACGCTTTAAATCCAACATGAATTATTTATAGATCACACGCACACACATATATCACATACGTATATACCACTGGGTTGACCTGCTGATCCGGTTCAACCAACCCAGTTAGTTTACCAGGATGGTCACTGGTCCAGGTTTTAAAACCATGATTGAAACAGTGGGGCCCTGGAGGATTTATGAGTTCATCCATAATAGTACTTGAACTCTTAAATTTTGGATTTTCAGGTTACCAATGCAAAATATGGGAAACCTCTACATAAACTTCATTAGTAACCTTGGCGTAACTGTTATTCTTTCTCATTTACCTTCTCCATTAATCTTGCACGTTGCTACTCAACAAAGTTTAAGACCTTGTGGCTCAGGCACTCAGTTTTCTTCCAATTAGAAATTCCTAAACCAGATTCCAAAACTGCACCTCATATTTCCTCATACTTCGTGGAAATAAATTCAGTAATATTGACAAACATCTTTTTAGAGGTAATTTGTACTTGAAAATCAAACCTTCATGTCCAGTTTCTGTCACATGGTGCAAACTCATTTCGCCAGAATTCCCAATTAGCTTACATAGGCGAACCTAAATAACCCCAGACAAAGAAATCAACCATTAATGCAAGAAGTCTCAATCATCTTCAAAAAAGACAGCCACAAAAAATCACAAGCCTTACCTGACCAGATTCATTTCCAATGGCTAAATTGAGAGTAAAGGAGCAAAACTCCAAGGCAGATATTGATTCACTTGCACCAGCAATTTTGATACCTTTCACCTGCCAATTGCATGATATATCTTCTATCAAGTACCAGTTACTGATTAAACTAGGCAAAGAGCGTAAGCTGCATGTGACGTTTGGAGAAACTATGTCTAAATAGGAATGAAAACAGTACAAGTTTGGGAAGAAAGTTCACTCTCCCAAGTTCCAACCCCTCCTAGAAGAGGAAGGAAATCTCCAAAGGCCACCCTAACATAATTTGTGGTGAGATTCATGCAAAATTCCAGTGCAGAAGAAGCCCTACTCAGGCTAATTTTAGACTATGTTTTAACAACAGTTTTATTTATTACTCAACATCACAATAAAAAATTTGTTCTACCACATGTTTGAAACCTAACATAATTTCTGGTGAGACTCATGCAAAATTCCAGTGCAGAAGAAGCCCTACTCGGGCTAATTTTAGACTATGTTTTAACCACAGTTTTATTTATTACTCAACATTACAATAAAAAAAAAAAATTTCTACCACATGTTTGAATGGCACCTAGCCTCTGTATAGGTAAGCACAGCTCATATCACAAGCCCAACTTAAAGAGATTGTGGGGAAAGAGTATTCCCAGCGTGAGGGGGAAAGTACTTGGTGAGGATGCAAAACACTGCAAATTTTATATTTGAGACCTTTAACATGGAATGAGCAACTATGGTAACTGGATGCTATAAAATATTTGAAGGAAAGGCAAGCCAGGTGCAGCAGGGAGCTTGAAAATCCAATCCTATTCCAAATCTGACTCAGGTTGGGCACTGAAATCCAAATCCTGCCATTATTACAGTCATGATCAGATCTCAGACCATCCTGGTCCAAATAGGGGCAATGTGGCAG
Source organism: Malania oleifera (assembly GCF_029873635.1). NCBI lineage: Eukaryota > Viridiplantae > Streptophyta > Magnoliopsida > Santalales > Ximeniaceae > Malania > Malania oleifera. The sequence goes on along the minus strand of NC_080426.1, from coordinate 3,614,803 downwards.
TCGACCTCATCAACTGAGCCAACCGCCATTTCTAGTTTTACTTTTAAAAGTTTTATACTTGTATACTGACCTCGGAACCTAAAATAAAAATAAGTGATAGGGTAGGATATGTGGCATCCCACATTCGAACAGATCCATCTTGATAACCTGCTATATATACTCTCTTAATCCCATCATCTTCAGCAGACGAAATCTGACAGGGAACTCCACCTGTGAAAGGCCACTTCATACCCATTTGACTGTTATTACGTGCCCCCTGAAGTTTTGCAGCTGAGACTGCCTAATTGAACAAAGAAAACCCAAATTACTAAATAGGCCACAACAATCGCTCATAGTCTTGTCAAACCACTAAATAAATATGCAGTACCTCCAAAAGAGCCCTTGAAAGCTTCCTGTCTCTATTTACCAAACTGAGCTTTCCAACAGTCATGAGTGGTTCAACAACAGGTATAACCATAGGAAATTGCATTGCAGGAACTGAGGGGCTCTTCTCTTGCTGAGAAATTGACGCAGACAAATAAGCATCATCATAAAAATGCAGTTGCCCTGGATTTGTCAATACCAAGAATGAAGTGGCTTCACTGCTTTCCGTAGCTCCGGCATTTGGCAATAAGATTATATCGGCAAAAGATCCATTAAGCCTAAGGTCTACTCGACCAATGCATTTTAAAGCTTCCATATCAGAACCCCAATGAAGACTCAAAATCTGTAAAACAAGGATAAAATATTAACACAAGAAAACAATAAGAAGAAAAACACTAGCAAGATAACATTTTCACATCAAGATCTAATTATGGCACAGATCTGAAAATGATAAAACCTATTATTACAAGAGACACAACCATGTACATATAACATATTTACATGCAAGAGTATAAATTTTATCAAATGTTAACAAAATAAAGAAATATAATTTCATTATCTACTGAAATGATTTTTCTATCTAAGAAAAATATTGATTTGAAATCATTTTCTTTTATTATGCCTTTTTATTAATTTGTTTGTTCTGAAAGAAGATATGTAAATCTATACAAAGCTAGAATGTGAAAAAACTGAATTGAGTTAAAAGCACACCGTTATAACTTCTTCAGATCCAATATCATCTCCACCATAGACAAAGAGTTGGCCCTTGTGATCATTGTGAGACATATTTGCAGACCAATGTAAAACAATGACTGGGAGTCTTTTAGTGGCTGATGACAATTGTAGTTTAACAACATCATGAGCTGCTTTCTCAGCTGGCTGATCTCTGGTAGATACTGCAGTTGGTAATTGCCATAAAATAATATCTCCATCCACATAACCCACAGCAAGAAGTGACCCATCCTGACTCACCCAACACAAAGAGCTTATCTCTTTCACCGCATGCTCATAGTCTGCTGTATGATCGGAAAGCTCAATTCTTACATCATCAGCAGAATCTAGGATTGCTTCATCCTTCAATTGAAGATCATTATAGCCTCTTACGAGAACAACCTGATCTTTTGAAATGTCCCAGAGAATAATCAACCCATTTTCATATGCAATCAGCACTCTGCAAAAGAATATGAACTTTAATCACAGGCTTTAGAACAAGTAAATGAAATTCACAAACATGTCAGATCCCCTCTGATATTAAGCCTAAAGAATTGGTCAGCAGGATGCTATTATTTTGAGAAGTTTGGCCATTGTGAAGTTTGGGCCTAGGACTATTTTAAGGAGAATGTCATGCTCACAACCTCCACTTGGGAGCATATAAAAAAAATTACTTATAGCACTTATCACTTGACACTTTAAGCACTACTACAAAAAAGTGGTGTTTGACTTGCATCATAACAAGCACTTATTCCCAAAGAGCTTTTCCAAAACCACTTTTTGAGAACTTTTTAAGTGAACTTGATAAGCAAAGAAGGAAAAATTTTTGGTCACTTATAAGTGACACTTTTATAGGTAGGGTCAGTTTTGTAAGTATAACAAATTTTAGTAATAATTTTTCAATTTTAAAAATATATTAGAAAATAGTCATGTATTATTTTATTATGTATTTTACATATTAATTATTGTTGAAATATAATTTAATTTTGGAATGAAGAAAAAGAACTATCTATTAATTTAAATAAATTAAAAATATTAGTTTAATCAATAATATTATTCAAGCATAAATTAATATGATAATCATACAATATAAATATACATTAAGAACAAGATTATTGTTAATTAAAAATAATAATATATTACTTTTACTTAATCAAAATATTTAAATGTTAATTAAAAATGATAATTAACATAATTATTAATTATAAAACATTACTATTTTGATTTACATATATTATAATACAATCATATATTATTTTACTATGTATTATAACATATTAATTATTGATAAAATATAATTTAATTCTAGAATGAAGAAGAAATGTATATTAATTTAAATTAACATTAAATAAATTATAATTTTTAATTAAATTAATAATATTATGTTTAACATAAAATAATGTGATATTTATGTTATAAATATGCGCCAATAAAAATATTATTATTCATTAAAAATAATAATCTTATATTATTTTTCTTAATAGAAAAAAGAAAGATGGGGAAGTTACTTTATTAAGCTATTTAATGAAAGCCAAGTAGAAGGCTTAAAACTTAGAATTGACAAATGTGGAAAAGACTAAAAATATGTGATTTATTCACAAGATTAGAGTTAACGGAGTCGAGTATGCACTAAAAAAGATGAAAAATGGAAAAGCTATAGGTCCGGATAACATCCCAATTGAAGTTTAGAAATGCTTAGATGATAACGGAATTATATACAACAACAACAACAATAACAAGTCTTAAGTCTCACTAGGTCATGTCGAGTACATGAATCCTTTTCCGCCAATTCACCTAATCAAGAATGTTTTCCTCTATTAGATTAAGCGCTATTAAATCTTTCCTCACTACCTCATTCCAAGTTATCTTAGGTCCACCCCTACCCCTTTTCATGCGACAAACAATAACTAACTCACTCCTCCTCACATGTGCTCTACTAGGCCTACGTTTCAAATGCCCAAACCATCTAAGTCGCCCCTCCTTTATCTTGTCTTCGACTAATGTTATGCCTAAATTATTGCATATAAGCTCGTTTCTTATTCCATATTTTAATGCTATACCACTCACCCACCTTAACATTCACATTTCAGTAACTTTCACTTTTTGTATGTGTTGTTTCTTAGTTGCCCAATATTCAAAACCATAAAGCATAGCCAGCCTTATAGCCGTCTTATCAAACTTTCCTTTTAATTTTAAAGGTATTCTATGATCACACAATACACCTGACGCACTCCTCCATTTTACTTTACTTGTTGTATTCTATGTACTACATCTTCTTCAATTATATGGTTAACTAATTTATTTAACACAATTATAAAAAGTAAGAAAATGGCAGGCAAATGGAGGAAAAGCATTTTAATAATTATTGTGGAATTAAACTTATGAATTATACAATAAAATTGTGGGAAAGGGTAGTTGAACAAAGATTATAGCTAAAAACGAAGGTTTCAGAAAAACAATTTGGTTTTATGCCTAGGAGATCTACTATAGAGGTTATATATATTTTAAGAAGATTAATGGAAAAGTTTAGGAAAAAGAAAAGGGACTTGCATATAGTATTTATTGACTTAGAGAACGCGTAATGATAAGATACCTAAGGAAGTTCTATAGTGGGTTTTGAAAAAAAAAAAATGGTGTATGTACTAAGTATACTAATGTCATTAAGGATATGTACAATGGCACTAGTGTTAGGACTATGGATAGACTAGAGAATTTCCAATCACAATAGGTGTACATCAAGGATTTGCTTTGAGCTCCTTATCTTAGTGCTTTAGTGAAAAGTTCTTTGAGTGTGCTTTGTGATCGTAAAATACCCTTAAAATTAAAAAGGAAGTTTTACATGATGACTCTAAAACCAGCTATACTATATGAATTAGAATGTTAGGCGACTAAGAAATAACATATCCAAAAAAGTAAAAGTTATCGAGATGAAAATGCTTAAATGGATGAGTGATATAATGTTAAAAGATAAATTAAGAAATGAACATATTTGCGGTAGGTTAGGCATAACTCCTATATAAGATAAGATAAGGGAGGGATGACTCAGATGGTTTGAGCACTTACAACATAGAGCATATAGTGCATCTGTAAGGCAGAGTGAGTTAGTTATTATAAAGGGCAGTAGAAGGGGTAGGGGTAGACTTAAAATAACTTGGAATGAGATAGTGAGTAAGGTTTTAATAGCCCTAAATCTATCGAAGGAAATTGTCCATGATCACATAAATTGGTGGAAAAGGATTCATGTAGCCAACCCTACCTAGTGAGAGGCTTGGTTTGTTGTTGTTGTTATTGTAGAAAATATCTAAACATTAATTAGAAATAATTAACACAATTATTAATTAAAATGTTAATTGGAAAATATTTATATTTTTAATTTAAAATATATTTTAAAATAATCATATATTATTTTATTATACATCACAATATATTAATTATTGATTAAATATAATAATATAAATTCATATAACATCTATAATAAAAGTGAGAATCCAAATACCACCTATTTTAAGCATAACCAAACACCACTTATGACTTTTAGCACTTTTCCATCTTAGTACTTATTAGTATTTTAAAAGGCTCAAACGAGGCGAACCACAAGGCAAGGCATGCTTAAAATGCCTTGAGGCTCAATCTAAAATACCAAATTCCAAAAAGGCCAATGCATTACATGATGAGGCTTACGCATTTTAACAAAAAGCATGCCTTTTGCGCCGTTTTAGTTGAGGCTTACGCATTTTGAGTGTGTGATTTTCCAGTTAGAATTGGTTAGAAAATTTTAACTACATGTTTGTACAAAAAGAATGTCATAACATGAGTTTATTTCTAAAACTCTTGAACCTCAACCTTTCCAAAATAACTGGACTTGTATCTTAATAGTATAGTTATCTCTTGTCACGATTTATGTCATGTAAATTTTTGAATTGCCAACAAGTATTTTGCGAAGTACATCTAGTTTTTCTATTTAACATTATACTTGTAATTTTATTAACTTTATTTAAAATATATATAATTTATTTAACAAATTTTTATCTTAAAAAACAAATTCTCAAAAGGCTTATGCCTAAAAGCTTATGCCTCGCCTTTTGAGGGTTAAAACGTCACGCCTTACGCCTTCGCCTTTTAAAACATTGGTACTTATTACCAAAACTTATTAAATTCAGCATTTTTTTTTTTTCCTCAGAGCACTTCTTCATAAGTGGTTCTAGATGATCCCTTAATCCATTAGGAGACCAAGAAAAATTAAGATATATATATATATATATAAGAATCCAAAGCTCCAACGGATTGGGACTCTTGCTTGCCCTTTCTATAGAATCAGACTTGCAATGAATTAAACTTCGGTAAATTGTAGTAACTTGAATCAAGGGGAAAAAATAAAGTATCGCGAGGACAGCTTACCAGTCTTAATATCTGGAAGTGTGTGTTCTTTGTCATTGCAGTGCTAAGTTTAGCTTTTATCCATTTGTTTACATTGCCCCATTTCTTGGTTCTCTTGGAACGATTCATTTGATATTTTGGGGTTCACTGGTTGTATCCTTCTGCGAAGAACTTTTTTCCTCTTCTGAATTGAGAGATTTTGGAGGTGGTAAGAAAGGTAAGATTCTCTGTCACCACTCTGTTTTTTTTATTGTCTGGTGTATTTGGTTCAAAATCAAGTGATGTCTCTTGATCTTCTATAGAATAGCGTAGTTTTCCTCCTACTTGGTGTTCTGCCTCTGGAGCTTTTAGAGGAATGCCCTTTATCAATATTTATAGAGATTGGAAGTATTATTATAAGCTTGGTTTTCATTTTTTTCATTTCTTAAGGAGATGTCATACTCTTTACTGTACACTCATTATTAAAATTCTTTTTTTGTAGGGATTTTTTTGTGTGGGGGGGGGGGGGGGGTGGTTAAGGAGGAGGCACATGGTGACAATCTAACCCTTGCAAGAAGTGCTTTGCTCTAGTCACGGATGTATCTGGAGATTAGCTTAGCAGTGTGATTAGATTAGTGGGGCACCAAAACGAGGAAAGCATCTGCAAAATAAAGGAAAGAACGAGAACAACAACAAAAGCGCTTGTGGTGTCTCCTAGGCTGGCTCGGGTATATGAATTATTTTCTGCCATCTTGTTTGATCTAGGGCAGAATAAAACAAACCATTAGAACCAAAAAATAGATCCATAACAGAACCAAGTTGGCTTCTATGCCTGCCAGTACCCAGAGACTGCAATAAAGAACACTCATCAATTTCTTAATTCAAAAGGTCAGATGAAAAACAGGCTAAGAAGATGTAGGAGTGATGATCACAAATTTTGTCTACTTGGCCATATTTACAGGGACCAAGATCCAACTCCTAAGGGGAAAAAAGAACAAAGAAATTTAAGAAATGGCTTCCAAAAATGTGGCTGTGCAATTCACTATGCTCTGACAAGTTGATCAAAATAATATTTCGGCATTATTAGGAGTATGCATAATGGAAAATTTTAGGATTTCTCATCTAAGTAACTCAATTCCCATGTTATGAGTCAAAACCCCACACAGTGCATCAATCAATGCTTGGATGGTGGAGTCATCTGCAATTTTCCTGAATCAATTCCCTGGATTTTGAATTTTAAAATACAAATTCATGAATGCTTATGCAGCTCTAAAAATAAGATAAGGTTTCACTGAAAGGAAGATGAAGCATGAGACCTAAAGAATATGAGAAGAGAAAACCAGGCAGAGGATGATTGAAAAATGGGTTTAGGTTTACCATCGCCTCCAAATTCTGCTTTTTTCTTCTTTAGTGAATGAGACAATAGCTCAAACCCATAATTGATAAAAACCCTTGAACCCCCCTTGAATAAATTTTCATGCAAAATCCAATTTTTCAGAATTTTCCATGTAGATCTTTCATATCATTTCACCATCAGTCATGTCCCATCTTTTCTTTTCTTTTTTCTCTCCATATGCAAGTTCTCTTTATTTTGCAGATCATCATATTTTCCTTTTCTGAAAACACCCCTAAATCCATATATCATGCCCTCCACAAAATTCATGGTATGGGAGCACTGTTCATTATTATTTTTTGTCGTTTTCTCCACTAAATCCATTATCCATATACATGCCCGATATGCATTCCCATTTCAAACAGTTCTTTTTTTAACTTCGCCACTCTCACTTAGGGCTCTGGTAGTCTAGTGCCTTTTGATATGCCAGTGAACAGGACAGCATCCAGTTAACCATTAGAACCAGGTCACCCATTCAGCAAAAATGCAGGATTGACTCCAAGCTAGAGACCTTCATGATGACTAATCAGTCTTGAATGTGAGTCAGGAAAAAAAAATCACTGTCCTTTCCAATTTCTCCCGGTTTCTGTTTGATGTACAATCCCTCCTTTTTTTAATTTATGTTTTCAAGTAGCATTCTAAAAATTGCTGCAATAATTTAAAAAATAAAAATAAAAATAAACTCCAGCATAGGGTGTTTCATCTATTTCAATTTCCAATAAACTATATGCCTCTAGATATCAAAACCTCAACATGCTTAAAAGGAATTGGGTAAACAAAAAGATCATAATTTCAAACTCATGGTACTTAAATACAAAACCAGGCAACTATTAAAACTCATGAAGTATAAAAATAACTAGGAAATTGAATAGAGAAAATTCAAACAATTATTATCTTGCCTATTCCCTTGGGAATGAGGTTGAGGGAGAGTTCCAACAACAGAAAGATGATCAGGCAATGAAATTCCAGCTGCTTCTGCACGGCAAAACTGTGGCATTAATTAGATAATAAAGCTTTAGTCACATGCATATAAACAGGTATAACAAATGAGATCAAAATAAAGTGATTGGCAATCTCAAATGCTTCACCACAGCATGTCCCAGGTTAACATTAAACTACTTGCATAGCATGTCAGAACTAATTAGTTCAGATAGTGTTTCAGACACATCAATATAAATCAGGAGCAGTCAACCTTAAATCTAAAGAAAATTAAAAACATAATTTATTGAGAAAATAGGGATATACAAAAAGGAGGATAAGATATCATCGTAAGGAAAAAAAAAAAGAGGAAAAAAATTAGAAGGAGAAAAAAACACAAGAAAGATACAAAAATAAAGTTAATAATCTAACAAGGAGATTCGGCAAAATAGCTAAATAACGCCCACAAAAAAAAAAATGCAAATAAAAAAATTCTGTCACAAAGCAAATGCAAAGCATAGAGTGATCATTAAAGATACGACTTTCCTCCCTAACCAAATAAGTCAGAACACCACATAGACAGCAAGCAAGAAAGGAGTGGGATATGCCCCTGGGCATATGGTCAGGTGGTAAGGACTTGTCCCAGAAGGCCGCTTACAATGGTGGATCTAGGGTTCAAAACCTAACGCTTGCACCGCACATCCGGATTTACCTCATACGTGTCGGCTGGCGTAGGAGTGGGATTAGTCTGGTGCGTAAGCCTAGGACACCCAGCGATATCAAAAATAAAATAAAATAAAAATAAAAATAAAGGAGTGGGATATGACTAGCCAAGAAAAGGGCCTTAGCCCATCTCCATGGTATTAAGGCCAGGCCAGTCCTCCCACCCCCCCCCCCCCCCAAAAAATAAAAAAATTGGGTCAGCAATGGTTATGACTGGCCAATAAGAACATGGTATTTGATAAGAGTATTGAATAGATATTCTCTTGTTATTGTGTCTATCCAGGAAACTAAGCTTCAGTGCCTTGACATTGTAGCGCAAGCACACGAGGGTAGGGGGTGTGAGGAGCATTTGGGAAGGAAGAGGTAGGACTGGAAATTTATTCCTTCTCAGGGTTCAGCTTGGGCCATTGCATGGCATACTCGTTCCACAGTTGATAGTCTTGTTGGGTTCTTCCCCCTTTCGGTTTTGATAGATGTCAAAGGCTGGGATCATTGGTGGGACTCTTCTATATATGGCCCTTCTAGACCTACTCTCAGGACTGGCTTTTGTGACAACTTATATGCTGTTTTCGGTTTTTGTTCCCCTAGGTGGATTGTAGGGGATGATATCAATGTTGTTAAGTTTCTTGGGGAGAAAATAGGAGTTGGAAGTACTAATTCGAGCAAGCAGAACTTCAATAGGTTTATTAGAGATTGTGACTTGAAAGACCTCCCAATGCGTAATGCACTTTTCATCTCGTTTGTGGTGTTGCTAGGGCTGTTGCTAATCGGCTAGAGAGGTTAATGTTCTAGAGCAGGAAAATGAGTTTTCAAATATCTCCCAAACTGTTTTATCTAGACCGCATTTTCTAGTCTTGTTGGAATCTATCAATCTAGCATGGTTATATGGGGCCCTACTCCATTTCATTTTGAGAATACACGTGTGGATCATGATTCTTTTTAGTTGTTGGTTAGTAACTCTTGGAGCAAGTATTTGGAGTGTGGATGGGAAGGGTTTAGGTTTATGAGGAAGCTTAAACATCCTAAAGAGATGTTGAAAAAGTGGAACAGGGAGGGATTTGGTGATATTAGGATTAGGAAGGCTAGCATTTGGAGTGAGTTGGGTTACTTAGATAGGAAAGAATATGATGTTAGTCTATCAGAGAGTGAGGTTAATTAGGTTTCGTTCAAGAATGACTTGGAAGGTTTGATTGTTAAGTGAGAAGTTGGAGAAACAAGACTAAATTCAAAGGGGTTTAAGGAGGGTGATTGTAATTCAAAATTTTGTTCAGAAATTAGCTAATGGAAATATAATGAAGAACATCATTAGCGAATTGGATGTGGGTAAAGGTGAGATTATTTAGGATATCCTTGTTTGCATGCGTTTGAGATCATTGATTTTTTCTCTAATCTCTATTCTAAGGACGACACTTGTAAGCCTATGATTGAGAGGTTAGATTGGAATCACATTTATGGGGTACATATGTCTTGGTTGGAAAGACCTTTCAAGGAGGAGGAAGTGAGGGCTACGGAGTTCAAGATGGATAGGGATTCAGGACCTAGGTTTAATATAGCTCCTTTTTTTCCCCATTTCTTTTTCAAGATTGTTGGGAAGTGATTAAGGGGAGATTAGTTGAAGGTTCCCAACAAATTTTATTTGAAAATGATTCTAAGTAAGAGCATTAATTCCACTTTCATCGCTATGGTGCCTAAGAAGAATAGATCTATCAAGATTGCAGATATTATACCTATTAGTTTAGTTTCAAGTGTGCCTTAGATTATTGCTAAAGTGCTAGCTAATGGGCTGAGGGTTGTGTTTGTAATACTATTTCTAAGGGTCAAAGGGCATAGTTAAGAGAAGAAAGCTATTGCTGCTATTAAAAGTGTTAAACCGACTAGAGTTGTTATGCCACCTCCCGTCAAACCGACCCACCTGCCTGGACTAGCCATCCAAAATTAGTTGGGTCAGAGTGGTATTGCAGCTACTAATCAAAGTGCCTCTCGAGTTAGGGAGTTGGCTCTGTTAGCGGGTTGCGGTATTTTTGGATAGGCCCTTGTCTTATTTAGGGGTCCCTATGGGTGGTAATCCTAGGATTGTAGGCTTCTGAGATCATATTGTGGAGAGGGTGTCTAAGGACTTAGATGGGTGGAAAGGCACGTTTTCATTACAGGGTCGCATTACACTAGTTCAGTCTTGCTAGTATCCCTTCATGCTAGTTGTCTATTTTTAGAATTCCTACAGGTATTGCTAGTAAGCTGGAGAAATTACGAGATTTCCTTTGGTCTGATGTTGAGAGGAATAAGGATCATTTGATTAGCTGGAATGTGGCATGTAGGTCTGTCTAAATTGACCCGAGGGTTGTGGGGGAGCTTGATCTTGGAAATTTGGTGTCTAAAAACACTACTATCTTGGCTAAATGGCTTTGGCAGCTCTCCTTAGAAGATACCTCTCTTTGGCATAGAGTCATTAAAAAAAAGTTCAGATTGCATGAAAATGGGTTGGGACACTTGGGATTAAGATGTTCTTTGAAGAGTTCGTGGAGGCCTATCTCAGACTTATTTCCATTTCATTCCTCATACTAAGTTTGTTCTGGGTGAGGGTTCTCGTATTCGTTTTTGGGAAGATATTTGGATGGGTAATTGTTATGTTGTCCACTTCTTTTCCTTGTATTTATCACTTGAGTTTGGGGCATAATGCCATTATTTCTTCTTTTTTGGTTTCGGATGATCTTTTGTCTTCTTGGGATTTTCATTTTCACACACCTCTTAATCATAGGGAGGAGGCAGATAAGCTTTTTTCTTTGTGTTCAATAATTGTTGTTTCTCCTTTGGTGCAGATAGTCGTCCTTGATCTTTGGATTCTTTGGGAGTTTATCCTTGTAAATCTTTTTGTGATCTTTTGACCGGTATAATTTTTCCTTTCCATTGCATAAAAAAACCTGGAAGGCCAAAATCTCCCAAAAAATTAAGGCTTTTATTTGGTTGGTTGTGCTTAGAAAATTTAACACTGCTAATATGTTGTAGAAAAGGAGGCCTTCGAAGGCACTTTCTCCAAATGTATTCTTTTTATTCTTTAACAATTTGGAAACAAGTTCTCGTTTGTTTTTGAGCTATGATTTTTCTTGGAAAATGTGAAACAAGCTTTTTGGATTATTGGGAGAAAGTTCGGTTTGCCCAAACTAAGTGGAGAAGTTGTTCAAGTATCTCTCTATGTAGCTTTGGTGCACATAAAGATGCTGTAGTATTACAGAGACATGAATTTATTTATTTTTTTGCAGTGTTGCGGGGTTTATGGCTGGAACTTAATGCATGTTATTTTTCCAGGAAGAAGCTAACAATTTCTTTGTTACAAAATAAGATTCATTACTTAGCTTTGTTTTGGTGTGTTGGCTTCCAGTGCTCCAAATGAGTGAGCTTCATTGACATATAGCGGGAACTATCTTTGCCAGCTTGATTGTTGCTTTTTCCTTTCTTTTTTTTCTACAATTGATTGTCTGTTCTGTTTAGGAGGATTTCTTATCATCATATTCTTTTGTTGTCAAAAAATAACTAAATAAATGAGAATGTGACTCATCATTTCCATACCACATCACACACTTTAGGAGACAAAGCCTTGTGTGAGGTCTCTTAATACGCAACAGATTCTTGGTGTCAACTCTATTAAGAGTGGCCAACCAAACAAAAACCTCTAGCTTGGAGGGAACCTTAGGACCCATTTAGTTGTGGAAAAAAATTTTCATTTTCCATTTTTTTTCTAAAAAATTACAAAAAGTTTAGCTAATTTTTCATTTTTTTCAACATTTATATGAAATAAAGTAACAACAATAAAAAGTGTTGCGCCATTATTTTCCAGTGAAAATAATTTTATTTTCCATCACTAATTTTAAAAATAATTAAAGTTGTCACCTTGTTTTCCAATTTTCCAAATTTACATAGAAAAGATGGAAACCATATTTTTATTAATTTCTAGATTTCAATCTCAGTTTGTCTCGGGAGATATCTCATTCTCCCTCTTGTAAATTCTTTATCTATTAATGATATCTTCTTTTGTTTTATATATATATATTCTAAATTTCTAACTCTTACTTTGCATATGGGAGCATGGAATTTGGATCTTGAACTTTGATTTGTGTTGATTGTATATTGAGTTTCTTTCAAATGCACAGCAACCAAAATTTAAGCCCCAAAATGCACAATCCCAAATACTACCTTATATAATTTTTGGAAAATTTAAAAACAAGTTGATTTTTAGCAATGATTTTGAAATTTAGAAATAAAAAATGAAAATTTGTGTTTCACATTTAAACAAACTCTTTATTCTTTATCTTTTTAATATGAATATTGAAAAACTAAAATAATAAGCTAAAATTTTTATAATTCTTTGGAAAACTAAAAAAGGAAAAATGGAAAAATATTTTCCACAACTAAACAGGCCCTTAGCTTTCCATGTATGATTAACAAGAAGGAAAGGGTAGACAAAAGAATCATATGAGAATAACAAGATTTAAATTTTAAAAAAAAAAAAATTGAAGTACAGATCCTAAAATCCCTTATAGAAAAGGCTGGAAAGTCCAACAAACAGGGAAGCAAAGAAAGTTCACTGGTTCAGCAAAAATGAAAATCCCAAGAAATACAATCCCCATCTAAGAATCAATAAAAAAAGATATATGTGCATTATATAGAGTGGAACCAATAAAAAAGACACATGTACGTTCTATAGGGTAGTGAGGCAGCTAAGAACAGGAAAAGAAACAGAAAAACAGTGCTCCCCTAATCATAAATCCTCCCAAAGCTGAACCCAAGATCCAGCTCCCACTCTATACTAGATAAAAGGAAAAAATTAAGGATCAAATCTATGACATGAATTTCCATGGGCTTTCATGAGTGACTCTAGTTCTGACATTAGCATCCACCCATTATCCTGCAAACCAAATTTGCACTTGATCACTTTATGCCAAAGAAAATTAGTCAAGGGAAAAGTAATGTTGTTAATTTTTACCAACTCCCTTCCCTCTTAGACAAGAAACTACCAACTCATTAAATAGTTCCTCCTCTCACCAACACCCGACCAAGAATATCTCATCACCCGCAGTCCTACTCTTAACTTAGCAGCTGCTTCTACAAAAATCTTAAACGAAGAAAAAAAAAATAAAGAGGAATCAAGGAAAGAGAAGCCTGAATGTAGCTAAAAAAGCACATCCATCCAACTATCAAAATATTTAGAGAGCTTAGCAACCTCTTTTCTTGGATCAGCAAAGAGAGAATTCATTAAAGAGCACCAAGGGGATGCCACCTATCAACAAACATTAACTAAAGAAAAGAACCAACTGTAATACAAGATGTTAAAAATATCTAGAATTGAATGCGTATCATGTGCAAAACACTATAACACTGGTTAGTGTGGTAGTCAATCTATCTTTGATAGTAGTAAGCGACGTATTCCTTTCCCTCTGCACAATCCAAAAAATGGTAAGTGGAAACATATTCAAGGATTTTCTTCTTTCCTTGCTTGAGCGAATGCCTATCCAGACCTAGATTTCATTTTCCACTTCCTTACCACTTAGCAGTTACCCACAACTACCTGACAAGAGTTGTGACCAGATCCCAGAGGCTTCTTGTCCAAGAGCACTAAAGGAGGATATGTTCTATGAATTCAGCATCATCCTTGCACCCCAAAAAAAAGAAAAAATGTTAGCTGGAGGGATTGCCCATTTTTTGAAAGGTTGTAAAACATAAGAATCTTTGCAAGAGTTTCCTCACACCCAAAAATAAATAAATAAATAAAATTAAAATAATACATGTGTGTGTATAAAGCAAGCTTTTTTTGGGGGGGTAGTTTTCCAGCAGAACTTGCTTATGGTACAGCTGGAGAGATAAATTTCCTGTAGAATGAGCTGACTGCAAAGCTGCCGGTCTTACCAGGATTTACTTTGGTTCATTGGGAGTGTTACAAAAAGGAACTAAAAAAAGGCTGCCAAAAAATTATCAATCTCACAATCACAGTCATTCCTATCAAAGGGGATATCCCAGATTATTGTGAAGGAAGGCTTCTTTGCCACAGGCTAAGCTGAAAATATTTGGATATTTTGTGGCAAGCGGAGAGGTGCCACACCAAGTGTCATCCCAGAAGTAAATATTTTCCCCCTTTCCCATAACAAAGTTGTTAAAGTGAGTTTTTCCAGATTAATACATCATATAGTTCTCAAACTTCTTTAGTCCATCAATTATGGTCAAGGCCACATTCCAAATCACTAATCTTTCTCCAAAATTGATCTTGTTTATTCACAAACCTCCACAGCCAACTGAGGAGAACTTTATTGAAACTGAGAGCTTTATTGAAGGTGGAGATGGACTTGAGACCCAAACCACCATTTTGAATAGGTTGCTTGGTAAGCCCCATTTGACAAGATGATACCTAAATTCCTCTACCATGTTTCCCCCATAGGAATCTTTCTTGAATGTCCTCCAATATTTTAGCTACCAAACAAGGAATACAGAAGAGGTACATATACCAAACTGGGAGATCACAGAAGGTACTCTTGAGTCATCCTCCTTGTAGGTAATTCCATTTCCATTCGACAGGTTCTTTCTCAAACCTCTCGATAATGAGATTCCACACTCCTTTGTCTTTAAATTTAGCTCCAAGAGGGAGACCTAAATAGGATAAAGGCGAGGCCCCCCAACTTGCAGCCCCAAATGCCTGCAAAAAAAAGCCCCATCAATGTCATCCCCCATTGGTATAATTTGACTTTTCCCAAGTTGACTTTCAGCCCTTAGACTGCTTCAAATCTAAGGAGAATGCACCTTAAATTGAGGATGGGATTCCCCCTCACAGAAGACTAGTGACATCAGCAAAAAATGAGGTGGGGTGACTTCCATTTCTCCTGGCAGTAAGTCCTTTAAAAAACCTCCCTCAGTAGCTTTTTGCAACAGGAGGCTGAAGACTTCCATCACCATGATAAACAACAAGGGAGACGGGATTGCGTTGAATCAACCCTCTAGAGGAATGGAAATAATCTAAAGAGCAGGTGTTCGCACAGAAAATGATGGTAGGGTGATATTTTGATGGATCCATTTGCACCATAGATCCCCAAAGGCCATTGATTTGAGAATGTAGAGAAGAAAGTCTCTATTCACTTGGTCGAAGGCTTTTTTCCATATCTAGACTCTCTTTTCCCTGCCTTGGGAGTGCAATCCATAATGTCAAAGGCAATAAGGGCTGCATCCATAATCTGTCTTACCTCCAACAAAGCCAAATTAAAACCCATCTTTTCGACCTTTATCTCTCTCTCTCTCCCTCTCTCTCTCTCTAAATCTGATGTCTGGCCAGGTCAGTCTGGTGTAAATGAGCCAGGGAGGATAAGATTCTTATCCTCCCAATACAAAAGAAAAAAGGAGCAAGCCACAAAACCAGAAAGCAAAGATTATAAAACAGCTCTACTTGAGCAAAGCAACCCAGTCCCACCGTAGATCTGTCAGAGGTAAATGCTGAAACCATTCAACAAAACCCACAGCAACGCGTGAAACACCACTCTATTCCAAAGCAAGTTAAGATGAGTATCCAAGCTGTAGAAAATGAGAATAAATCTATTGTATATTCTTTACATACTCAGGTCCCTATTTAACATGTACACAGAGAATAAAATATGAAAATATAAAAGTCAACGCATACAATCAGCCTAAATATCGGATCTAATAAAGAGCCTTAATCTTCTACCACAATCTTCTCCAAATCCCTTCCAAATCATTCGGGATTTCCACACTCCCCCTCAAGTTAGATCATAGATATTAATCATGTCTAACTTGCAAATAAACGCTTCAAAGCTAGATCTTTGTAATCACAGGTGGCGGCGTTATTGGCTCAGAGCTTTACTGAACTAGTGGACAGAGCCATGGCTGTGGAGGGCAGTATTCAGGAGGGGGAAAGATAGGCAAATCAGAAGAAGAGGCCTTTGTCTCAGAGTTTTCAATCCAGCACCAGTCAGAGCTCATGGAAGCGGCCTAATAGTTCGTCGGGCCAGCGACAAGAGATGGGACCTCAAACCCCTCGGGGAATTTCTCAATGCTTTGCCTGTCCCAAATGCCATAGGAAGCATGCGGGCAAGTGCAGGGCTGGTTTTACGGGCTGCTACCGGTGCAGTAATGCGGGACATCGGGTGCGGGATTGTCACGCGGTATTAAACTACGCGCCTCCACAGCAGCAGTATGGGGGAGGTAGTTAGGCAACCAGAGGTGGTCAGTCATCAAGGGGGGCACCGCGCAGGTGCAGGTGTACTCATTGATGCCGGGGTGATGCAGAGAACGCTGACAATGTGGTGACAAGTACGATTTCAGTTATGTCACATAATGTTGTTGTGTTATTTGACTCAGATGAGACCCACTCGTTTGTATCTCGAGGATTTGCTAAAGGATGTGGAGTCGAGACTTAGTTGTTAGGGGTCGAGTTAGGTGTGGTCACGCCGACAGGGTCGGTTATTGTGTGCAGTAAGGTGGTTAGAGACCACCCAGTGGAGATTCAGGGGATGAGGTTGTCTGCTAGTCTAATTGTTCTTTAGATGCAAGGATTTGATATTATTTTGGGGATGGATTAGTTAGCATCCAGCTATGCGAGCGTAGATTGCCGAAAGAAGGAGGTAGTATTTAGACCTCCTGGGGAGCAGGAGTTTAAATTCATCGGGTCGTGAGTGCGCTCTGCACCGCAGATCCTCTCAGTGATGCAGGCGAGAAGGTTACTCTTGGATGGCTGCCCGGGGTACCTGGAGTGTGTAAAAGCAATATCAAAGGAGGGACTGAAACTGGAGGATATTCCAGTGATATAGGAGTTCTCGGACGTGTTTCCCGAGAACTTACCAGGATTGTATCCAAATTGTGAGGTGGAGTTCGCTATTGAGTTGGCACCAGAGACGGCACCAATCTTCAAGGCGCCTTACCGAATGGGTCCGACTGAACTAAAGAGTTAAAGGAGCAACTATAGGAACTTCTGGATAGTGGTTTCATCAAACCGAGCGTATCACCCTGAGGAGCGCCGGTGTTGTTCGTAAAGAAGAAAGACGGTTTGATGAGGATGTGCATCAATTACAGGGAGATTAACAAGGTGACAGTAAAGAATAAATACCCGTTACCACGTATTGACGACCTATTTGACCAACTTAAGGGCACTCAGGTTTTCTCTAAGATCGATCTGAGATTCGGGCATCACCAGTTGAAGGTGAAGTCAGAGGATGTATCGAAGACAGCCTTTCAAACCCAATATAGCCATTATGAATTTTTGGTTATGTCGTTTGGTTTGACGAACGCACCTACAGCATTTATGGATATGATAAATAGGGTGTTCCACGCGTACTTAGATCAGTTCGTGGTGGTATTCATTGATGACATCTTGATTTATTCGAGAGGTCCTGCAGAGCATGAAGCTCATTTGAGGCTGGTACTTCAGGTACTCAGAGAGAAGAGGTTATTGCTAAATTAAATAAATGCGAGTTCTGACTAAAACGGGTTGCATTTCTAGGGCATGCAATGTCTAGGGAGGGAATTTCAATGGACCCAAGCAAAGTAGAGGTGGTAGTTGATTAGGCGAGACCAAAGAACGTACATGAGATTAGAAGTTTCTTAGGTCTTGCAGGGTACTATCGCCAATTCATCAAGGGTTTTTCTAGGCTATCAGGTCCTTTGACACAACTTACGAAAAAGAACAATATGTTTGACTGGACTAGTGAGTGTAAGCAGAACTTCCAAGAGTTGAAGCAACGTTTAATCACAGCCCCAGTGTTGACCATTCTATCAGGGGATGGTGGTTTCGTGATCTACAGTTACACATCCCAGAAAGGGCTCGGGCGTGTTTTGATGCAACAGGGAAAGGTTATCGCTTATGCTTCTCACCAACTTAAGGAGTACAAGAAGAACTATCATACGCATGATTTGAAGCTAGCAACTGTTGTTTTTTTATTAAAGATTTGGCGGCACTACCTATACAGTGAAAGGTGCAAGATCTTTACAGATCATAAGGGCCTCAAATATTTCTTCATCCAGAAGGAGTTGAATATGAGGCAACGCAGATGGCTTGAGATGATTAAGGACTACGACTGCAACATTAGTTATCACCCAGGAAAAACTAATATGGTAGCTGATACATTGATTCGGAAGTCAGTGGGTGCGTCGGTTTCAATAGTTGTTGTACAACATTAGATCACAATGGATCTAGAGAGGTTGAGAGTAGAGTTGGCGGATGGGAATCCACAGGAGTTCATTGCCAGTTTAGCTATTCAGCCAACCTTGCAGAAGAGAATCAAAGCTGCTCAGATGAGAGACGCAGAGTTAATGAAAATCATGGAGAAGGTGTGGAGTGAACCACAAACGGACTTCAATGTTTCTAAGGATGGAGTTCTCAGATTTCACAACCAACTATGTGTGTCTGAGTATGTAGAGATTAAGAGGACGATTCTGGAGAAAGGTCATCGCTCTCTCTATACTGTTCATCCAGGGAATACAAAAATGTATAGAAATTTGCGGGAATCGTTCTGGTGGAGTAACATGAAGAGGAAAATTGCTAGATTTGTGGAGCAGTGTCTGATATGTCAGCAGGTTAAGGTAGAACACTAGAGGCCAGCAGGACCACTTCAGCCCCTTGACATCCCAAAGTAGAAGTGAGAGCATATTTCGATGGACTTTGTGTCAGGATTGCCTTCAACGGTGCATGGGCAGAATACTATCAGAGTTATAGTGGATCGGCTGACGAAGACTGCGCGCTTCGTTCTCATCAGAGTCAGTTATTCAATGAATAGGCTGGCAGAGCTATATGTGCAGAAGATTGTACGACTCCACGACATCCCGGTTTCTATCGTTTCAGATCGAGACCCACGATTTACCTCTCGTTTTTGGAAGAGTCTGACGGATGCCTTAGGATCACAGCTCACATTCAGTACCTCGTTTCACCCGCTGACGGATGGGCAATCTGAGAGGACTATTCAGACGCTAGAGGATATGCTGCGGGCGTGTGTGCTGGATTTTGGGAACAGTTGGATTCGGTATCTACCGCTCATGGAGTTTGCATATAATAACAGTTACCAGACCAGTATAAAGATGGCATCATATGAGGCTTTGTATAGTCGCCGGTGTCGATCTTCGTTGTACTAGGATGAGGCAGGCAAGTGGCAAATTTTGGGACCGAAATTGATTCAGTAGACCTCCGCAAAGATCGAGCTTATCAGGGAGAGGATCAAAGCAGCACAAAGTCGTCAGAAGAGTTATGCGGATACTCACCGACAGGTGTTAGAGTTTGAGGTTGGGGATATGATATTCCTGAAGATCGCCCCAAAGAAAGGGGTGATGAGGTTTGGGAAGAAAAGGATGTTAAGCCCTCAGTACATTGGATCATTTGAGATCCTGAAAAGGATAGGTCCAGTTGCTTATCGAGTGGCGTTACCTCTAGCACTATCCAGAGTTCATAACGTATTTCACGTATCAACGCTGAGGAAGTACGTGTTAGACACTTTGCACGTGCTAAGTTATGAACCTCTGGAGATCGGGGATGCGTTAGCATAAGAGGAGGTACCGGTTCAAATTTTGGATCAGAAGGTACAAAAACTGCATGCTAAGGAAATACCATTAGTGAAAATGATGTGGCGGAATCACGCAGCAGAGGAGGCTTCATGGGAGTTAGAGTCAGAGATACGTCAGAAGTATCTTCAGTTATTCAGAGATGCTCAGAGCTAAATAGGTAAGCAAAATGGTAAGTAAGTGGGTTATATGTATGTTTGGTAGAGTGGGTTTGTTCATGTTTATAGTAAGTATTCGAGGGAGTTTTGTATGGATATTGTAATCTCCCGAAACGTTATGTGTAACCACGACTTTCCTCCGCCATACGTGAGGGCAGGTAATAAATTTAGGACGGGACTGCTATGTGGGTGGCCGCCGGCTCTTCCTAGAGTCAGGGCAGTGATAATTCAGATATTGTGATAGGAAACAGTTAGCAAATTTCGAAAAAGAAATTTTTATGAGGGGAGATTGTAAAGACCCAAACCCGAAAATTTAATAAGAAAAGAGGAAAGGAAAATTTTAAAGAGAAACAGCAGGCTTCGTCGACGAGGTCCCAATTCTCGTCGACGAAGGTCCTTCTGAGGTTCGTCACCGAAATTCAGTGCATCGTCGACGAAGAGATTCAGAACGTCCGAAAATATCAGGTTTAGGGTTCGTCGACGAACAACCTATTGTGGTTCGTCAACGAAGTGCCTTTTCGTCGACGAATTTGACCGGGTCAAAGGGGCTATAAATAGGATTTTGTTTGCTTCTTCATTAAGAAAACTAAATATCTCTCTCTCTCTCTCTCTCACAGCCATTCTCTCTCTCTCTCTCTCTCTTCGATCTCTCGCCATTCGTTGCCCGTTTCGATGAGCAGAAGGTACCACGAGGATCAGGGGGTGAATCTCTACAAGTCTAGTGGAGTGGATTCTTGAACTAGGGAAAAAGTTAGGGTTGGTTTTCAAATTTTCGGTCCGTTTCGGTTTCTATTTTGAACACAGATAAGGGGATTAAGTTAATGCAGTATTTTAATGATTTTGAACTAATGGAAATATGATTTGAGTACGTATAATTATGTTTTCAGTTATCCTTTCGAAAACCAACCGTTCAAAATGAGCTTTTTCAAACCTAGGATATATGATGTGATATTTTGAGTAGAAATGAACGGTGGAAAGCTCGGTTTGATCCTACAAACCATTTATACAGTGCTCTTTTTATTTGCCTACGGGCTATGTTTTAAATATGAGAAATTGTGTGGCAGGTGAATACTATTTTGAGAGTTATGGAAACACCAGAAATGAGAATGTTTGTGAAACACTGAACTATTTGCGAGACGTAATACAACTGTTTGAGAAATGCAAGGATTTTATGGGACGGCCAAGGGTCGAGTTTTACCAGATGGCCAAGGGCCGGAGTCTTATTCAGCGGCTAAGAGCCGAGTTGTAACAGAGGGCCGAGGCCCGAGTTTCTATTAAACGACACGAGGCCAAGGTTTATAAAATGACAGACTTTATGTGAAATGAGTTTAAAGTACAGTTTTAATTACTTAAATTGCATTATATACTTTAGGAACCCTGAGGACCCAATTGTTATGAGCACGGTACCGTTGCTAGAGAGAGTTTCACCAGTTGACCGTGTGCGCCCACACTAAACTCGAGAGTGGTGTAGGGTGGTCCAGCCGATTAACCCAAGTAGAGGTGTTACCTTCCCTGAAAGTATGTACCAGGAAGTGGTAAGGCTATTAGACCCGCAAAGCGAGCTTGCAGAAGCCTACAGACATAGTAACCAGAGAGTGACTTGGTCTGGGTTGATCCCTCAAGTTTTAGTCCAACCTTGGGACAGCACAACCCTGACCACGAGGGTTTATACATGGCGTTTAGTTTCAGGGAGAGTCTTTTATACATATATGTATATTTATGTAAATGAGAGTCTTTTGGATGAGTGGTATAACATTAAAAGATAAATTAAGGAATGAACATATTCGTGGTAAGTTAGGTGTAACTCCTATAGAAGATAAGATAAGGGAAGGACGACTCAGATGGTATGGACACTTGCAACGTAGGCCTTATAGTGCACCTGTGAGGAAGAGTGACTTAGTTACTGTGGGGGGCAGTAGAAGGGGTAGGGGTAGACCTAAAATAACTTGGGAAGAGATAGTGAGTAAGGATTTAATGTCTTTAAATCTATCAAAAGAAATGGTCCATGATCGCATAAATTGGCAGAAAAGGATTCATATAGCCGACCCCACTTAGTGAACTAAGGCTTGGTTTTGTTGTTGTTGTTGTTGTTGTAGAGTCTTTTATACATATATGTATATTTATGTAAATGATATAATTGTTTTCAGTACTGATTTATACAATGAGAAATGAGCACTGAGTATACATACTATTTTCAGTTAAAAGAGAGATGTATGATTCTGTATACACTGAAACGCATGTTGACCACACACTGTTATTAACTTAATATTCCTTACTGATAGGTGTCTCACCCCGTTATACAATATATCTTTTTAGGGAATCCCAGAGATCGAGTCTAGCAGAACAAGGGGGTGGAGACTAGTATAGTTTCTTTTTTAGAGTGTTTGGAAGAACTCAGATGTGAGTAGTTTATGTTGTAAGCCGCTGGGCTTGTATGGTGGTCGTATGGACCGAGTTAGTTGACTTATTAGTTTGTGATGTAATATGAGAATGGAAAGAACTTGATGTATGTTGATGGTTAGACTCTGGTAATAGATTATGGAGAATGTTTTATTTATTCTGCTGCATGTTTTATATGATGAGATGATATCAGGTAAACAGACGTCACTAAAGTAGCACCCCGAGCCCGCGAGGGGTTCGGGGTGTTACACCCGAGCTTTGATACCATGTAGAAAATGAGAATAAATCTATTGTATATTCAGTTGTATACTCTTTACATACTCGGGTCCCTATTTAACATGTACACAGAGAATAAAATATGGACATATAAAAGTCAACCCACACAATCAGCCTAAATATCGGATTTAATTAGAGCCTTAATCTTCTACCACAATCTTCTCCAAAACCCTTCCAAATCATTCGAGATTTCCACACAAGCTCTTAAATATTCTGTTCTTTCTCTCCATCCAAATACACTAGTAGATAACCAAGGCTGGCACCACCACAAAGCTTCACTCCTTCCCCTTTCCAAACCCCCTAAACAACAACGTGCAAAACAAGCTCCGAGGAGGAAGGGGACACCCAACTCTCACCAAAATACGCAAAAAATTACTCCAAAAGGCCCAAGAGAAATGAAAATGTAAGAACAAATATGAATACGTCTCCACTCTCAAAACAGAGGCCATGCACATCAGGTGATAAAAACTTGTTAGGTCTGCATTTCTGAAGCAAATCATTCATATTAATTTTTTTCCAACATTGCTGTCAACGAAATGTAATTTGATGCAGTGAAGAAGTGACTAATAAACCATAGATTTCAATAAAAGCACAAACATAGACGAGAACTATAGAAAAGTGTGTTTCAACTCAAAATGCATTAAAACTACCAGTCACCAAGAATCACATCCATTACCAGCTATAGAATCTGCACGAACATGATACGGCAAATGTAAAAGTTTATCAGGTGATAAAAACTTGTTAGGTCTGCATTTCTGAAGCAAATCATTCATATTAATTTTTTTCCAACATTGCTGTCAACGAAATGTAATTTGATGCAGTGAAGAAGTGACTAATAAACCATAGATTTCAATAAAAGCACAAACATAGACGAGAACTATAGAAAAGTGTGTTTCAACTCAAAATGCATTAAAACTACCAGTCACCAAGAATCACATCCATTACCAGCTATAGAATCTGCACGAACATGATACGGCAAATGTAAAAGTTTATGTTCTTCAGTGTCATACTTCAACACAGACAATAATCCATGCTCATCTCCAATATACCTGAATGAAACAACAGGGCAATAGGCCTTAGGCTATGTAACAAATTTCCACTAGCGTTTGCAGTGAGTTCATCCTTGATGAAGATGCCATGAATAAATAATCTTTGTCAGTGTCATACATGTAATTAGTGCCATAAATAACAGAAAATGCTGTTATGTTGGACTCCCACAGCACAGAAGAAGCTAGACACCTGTGTTCCAAATCCCAAACCTGCCAAGATCAAAGGATGAAACCAATAGATATATGTTCGAGATAACCACAAACAATTTATTTTTGGTGGGGGGTGGTGTGGCCTTAAAGAAAAAACACAAGGAATAAATAAAGATTGACGTATGCTAATAAAAAAAGAATAAATATACATATAAGATGGTTTCAATAGCTATTTTTATGAGAAACTGCACAGCTCAATACCTGAACATCATTTTCATTTGAGACACTGACCAGAAGACCTTGGTTATGAAGGAACTGTAAACAAGGCATGAAAAGAAAACACAATTAGCAATATAACAGATTCCCAGGATACCTTTTGCTAGGTTTTGAAGATACAGATCACTAGCTCACTAAAGTAGATACAGAACATTCCATTTCTCAAAACTGCTTATACACACAGAGGTTGGCACACAAACTACATGCTCACCAACATTTTTTGGGGAATACATAAGTGCCCCTCACAAACGAAGAGGGGGAAAGAAAATACAATCAGATACGTGTGTGCACACATCCATAGAGAGACAGAGAGTACAGATGCTGTTTCCTATGCATCCAAAAACACTTTTTTTTGTTACCTGATGATTGAGAGAGTAGGTAGGATATAGAGGGTTGGAAGAAGTCTTACGTGTCTTCAAAGGGGGTCGCATCACCCTTATTCATGTTGTTCTTTCGAATATCCCCATTTACCTAAGGTAGTCGCCATACTTCTGCTGCAAGTCCGTTTGTTTCTCAGGTTTCCTATTTGTTTCTTCTCTTACCCATTTTTGTGTTGGAATAGCAATAGTATTGGTTTTGCGAAGATATGCGGGTGGGCAAGAATTCTATGGCTACTTTGGCACCTCGCCTTTCTAGGCTTCTTTTCATATAATGCTATTGTTTTCTCTTACACCTTTCTGTTTTGGAACAGCTATAGTATTGGATTTGTGAAGATGTGTGTGTGGGCGAGACTTGTTTGGCCACTTTGGTACCTCACTTTTTTTTAGGCTTCTTTTCATATATAATGCCATGATAACTTCTTTTTATTCTTTGAACAAGGTTCTCTTTCTTGGGAATTACATTTTTTTCAGAATCTTAAGGAAAGAGAGGTTGCCCAGGTAGCTAATCTGTTGAGAATTTTGAATTCATTCACTCCTCATTCAAGGCATGATTCACATATTTGACTGGGGGATACTTCTTTCTTCTTAATCTTTTTTCCTTAATTTATTGAGATAGTTCACTCCTCATCCTTTTTTCCAATGGAATATGTTATATGGAAGGCTAAGAATTCTTTAAAGTTTAAAGCATTCACTAGATTTTGATTTTCAACGTGATTATGCTAATGATTATCGTAGGAAGGAGACCTAATAAGGGAATAAATCAAATATTTGCATTATGTTTTTGGAGTTTAATGAGACAAATGAGAATCATTTTCTACATTGTCAGGTGGCACGAAAGCTTTAGATAACACTATTTTCCTTGTCTGGTGAAGCGTAGGTAATGCCACAAACAGCAGATGACTTCATTCTAGTGAAGTTTTGGGGAAAAGTAAGAAAAGTACAATTTTGTGTTGAGCTTTGCATCTTATTCTATGGAGAGGAATGCCAGAATTTCAGAGATAAGGCAACGTTATTATGTTCGTAATGAGAAAGTCTGGCTTTGTTTGCTACTTTGAACGATAATGTCAGGGGTGCTTTGGGGAATTTCTTCATCTGACTTGTAAAAGGATTGGAGGGCTGCCTTTTAATTTCTCTTTAGGAGGACATCTTGTCCTCCTTTTTATTCTTCTAGAGGAAAGGATACAAGAATGTACAAGTGGGATTGTCAATGAACCGAAGAAAGCAAAAAATGGTGCATTTAGAAGAACAAAAATGATGAGCGGTTACAGCGCATTACAAATCCAGAAACTGGAAAAAATAAAATTCAAAGACGAGCAAGACAAATCACTTTGCACATCTGAACTCACAAACCTCTAAGTTTTTGAAAGGTGACCGATTAGGAGATATTAGAAGGCCTTCAATATTATCACCGCCAATCACTTTTATCCTACCATCCCTGCAGTGATCAGTAGGAAAATAAAATCAAAGTTAAGAAGTAAAAATTTGTACCATATAATGCCAATTTGTTGGTTTTCCTAGCTACTCCATGATGAAGTGCACTCTGACAAATAGAGGATGAGCAATTTTTCAGATTACAAAAAAATTTTAGGGCATGCTTAGTTGTGGAAAATAATTTTCATTTTCATTTCTAGACTTCTATAGAATAACAAAAATGCCAATGATATAATGTTTTCCAATTTTTGACATTTGACATTTATATGGAGAATTTGGAAAACAATAAAAAAATATTTTTCCAAGTTTTCTATAAAAAAATGAGAAAATTGGAAAACAATCTAACATTTTTGTAATTCCTTGGGAAACTGAAAATAGAACTTAGAAAATGAGAATTGTTTTCCACAGCTAAACAGGCCCTAAGATCTATACAAAAAGGGTGTCCCCCGGGCCACAAGGCTCCTTGCTTTGCGAGGGTAGGGGGAGGGTCGTCCTAGTGTATGCAGCCTTACCCTTACTTTATGAAGAGAGGCAGTTCCGTCGGACTCGTACCCATGACCAACCAGTCAAAAAGTAGCACCCTTACCATATATCCAAGGCCCACCCTCTACTATTTGTACATAAAGACCTATTAAAATCCATATTCGTTTTACAGGGGCATGGGAAAAAAGACATAAAACTCGTACACGATCTAGCCCAATCTGACGCAGTTTGCCAGTACGGGGAAACAAAAGCAAGTGCAACACACAGCGATTATGTTTAATTCAGACATCGGTTGATGTTATCCTAAATTGATGTCATAGATCAACAATTACAAGATTGAGGTGCCTTGATATGCGTGGAGAGTATATATTAACCTATCTAGCCCAAAAATTTTCTATGTTCTCTCCTAGACACTTGCTCTTAAATTTCCATTTAGTTGTCAGAAATTGCTTTAATTCACCATAATTTAAGTCAACAGCTTTGGAATTAGCTTCAGAATAAAATGTATGCACAATTATTAGTTAAACTGCGGTGGCAATTATTGTGTATAACTCACAGTGTTCCAACTGCCAAGAGATGCTGA
Source organism: Malania oleifera (assembly GCF_029873635.1). Classification (NCBI taxonomy): domain Eukaryota; kingdom Viridiplantae; phylum Streptophyta; class Magnoliopsida; order Santalales; family Ximeniaceae; genus Malania; species Malania oleifera. The sequence continues at coordinate 3,587,618 of NC_080426.1, read as the reverse complement.
ATGGGGTCAAAAGCGAGTATTGATGCAGTAGGCGGGATTCCATAGTGAAGAACAAGACAAGGATCCAAGTCTGTTGATGTCAGAATTCCCTGTGGCACATAATGCTAAAGAAATATGTAAGAAATCTTCTAGTATAATTATGGAATTCAATGTGTTCTGCCATGCAGCTGGATTAAAACAAATTTGTAATTACAAATTGAATTTTGAATCATGCACATCTAAGTTATACAAATAGACATCCCCCATCTCAACAAAAAACAAAAGCATACACATGCAATCACATATTTTTTTCAGCTCAATTTTATATAATAGACTGGTTGTGATATAAAATTAATGCAGCTTCACCGAATTTGAGCTTGAATTATGGTTAAACCTACAGTGTGTAACTGTGTATCTAAAAAACCTCTACTTGATCCTTGGTAAAGGCCTTCTCAAATGTCTATTGGCAAAGCACTACAAATGGGTAAACATGCTAAGCACAGAACAGAATCATTCATGCTGCTTTTGAGAGCGTGAATTTCGTGTCTTGGATTTGGATTTGGATAAATTATAATACAATTTGTATTACATCTTATCCAAACCCAATACAAATCCAAATCCAAGACCTTTCCAAACATAGGGTCAGTGTATTTCCAGGAGAACCCTTTGCTGAAAATAAACTTGGAAGAATTACACAAAATATAAAAAGCCTCTGATCTCCAAAATATATTACTAATGAACAAAAGAAAGATGCCATTAAATTTTCCCAGATTCACAGTTAAGGCGTAGCACATTGCGTAAAAAGTAATGTGCTAATTGGCACGAAAATCAACATATTTACCACAAGAAAGAGGTGCACTTAAAACTACTCATCCAAAAATGAACGAACGACTTCCAGATTTTCCAGATCAAAATGTTAAGTTGATTCATCTCTCAAAAATTCATCCAAGTTAAGGTCAAAAAAAAAAAATTAAATGATTGAAAACAAAATAAGAGCACTCGTGTGCGCATAGTAAAAGTTCATTTACGAACTTGATTTCCTACAGACATATCCAACCAGTAACTTTGCTCAGCAGTTAAATAGGCGTGTGTATAGTGCGCCAGAACGCATCTGAATAATTAAACTATTAAAACTTTAATAAACTACAGCAACCGAAACCATAGAACTAATAACTTTGTTTTCTTTTCATTTCTTCCATCCTCTTAGCAGCCATACAGCAGCTAAGTTCATCCGAAAGAACGCAAACAATTGGGATGAGGGGGGAAAAAAAAGGAACTTCAATCTGCTAGGTCAATTTAGAGAGCGAGATTGATTGATGGATGCCGAGAGGGCCATTTCAATTAGATAACGAACACTTGAAAATTTTTTCATCAAAAACAACAGATTTGTTCATGCACCGTCTAATTTCACACAAATGATAGAAAATTCACAATCTCGAGAAGTGTCACTCGCAATTAAAAGCGAGTACCTGAAAAGGTGGTGCTTGTGCGACCTTCTGAAGGAGCCGTTTGGCGAACATGGCGAATCGCAGAGAGGAGTCTCCGAACTCCTCTTCCGAAAGATTGTTTTTCCCGTTTCCTCTTCGATCAGTTCAATTCAATCACGGTATTGAAGGGTGCACGTAATGGTCGGGGATTGCGTGGCGTTGCAGTGGCGAGAGAGCGGAGTGACCGTCCGATGAGTAGCTCGGTCTCGATCGTCTGGGGTTCGGTGGCCTCGGATGGCCGTGGGGACCAGGGGGGATAACAGCTAAATAGTAACTCGGATCTATGATATGATCGGGTCGGGTTAGTTCTAAATTCATGTGATGTTCCAATTTTGTCCCCATTTCGGAGACATCCTACGTAACTAAGGTGAGCGAGTCTTGGCTAACAGGAGCTCTTTAGTCTTTTGATGCCCTTTGCTCGGGAATCGCAGCGCTTGGAGGCAGAGATCGAGGAAGAAATCTAGACAAAATTATCGGTAGTATTTTGGGATTACCCATTAAACTTTTAAACTGAATTTGTCTAAATTTTGATAAAATTAAATATAATTTTATATTATATTTTATTTTTATAAATTTAAATTTAAATTTCCTCCAACTACAGGACTATTCAATCCATCTTACTTAACATTTGAGAATTTTGAACTTTTTTTTAAGTTTAAATTAATATGATTTTAAAAGAAAAATCTAATATAAAATTATATCAATTTTTCTTCAAGTTCACAAATTTAAATTCAAATTCTACCATACTCACAAATGTTATCTTAGAAGTATTGATATAACAAGAATTTATCTCGTTTTGATAATGACTAACCAATATATCTAATTATGCTATCAAGTGTATTTATAGGTATTATAACTTACAAGCACAGTGAACATGTAAAGTCATGAAGAACACATGTAAATGAAAAATGACTACTAAATTAGAGTTTGGATGAAGATCAAGCTTAATGACATGAAAACCTATATAGTATTTCATGTGTATTGTAAAATAAGTCTCAATTTGTTTGTGAAACTCTTAGGATTAATTATTGGACATAAAGACCTTTTTAATAACTTGGAAAATATCTTTACAAAGTCCAAATATCATTTCAAAATGATAGAAATAAGTTTTAGAGTCAAAAAAATAAAAAACATTGAATTCCAGAGTGTTCGGGCGCCTGAGGCTTATGCTCAGTCGACTGAATGCAGGAGTCTAAACAAATTGGTCTAGCATTAGAGAGTTTGGGCGACCAAACTAAAGGTTTGGTGGACCGAATGACTACTGTCATTATTAAAAATCCAAACAGTGTTGGTTTAGGTGACCGAACTAAGGGTTCAGTTGACAAAACAGGTTCAGGCGACCAAACGTAAAGTTCAGCCGACCAAAAGGCTACTGCATGTTTCAAAATTATAATTTTAATTGGTTCGAGCAACCGAACTCTCAGTTCAATCGACCGAAGTGTGCAATATGTTTTGCGAACAGCGCGAAATTTTTTCAATTTTGAAATATATTATTACCAAAATTTGCACAAGCAGTCAAAATTCAAACCTAACTATAAAAGGCTAACCCTAATCATGTTAGAGAAAACAATCACATTGATTTTACATTGAAAATCTATTGTGCGTCATTTCTCCTTGCTGAAAATATTTTTCTGGTTATTCTTTCAAAGTCAATCTCTTGAGCTTCATAGCAAATATTATTTTGAGAGTATCATAGTGTTTTCTTCGTGTACAAATCTGCTCTATTAAGAGATTTCTTCATTGTACAGAATCAGTTGTTGATTTCTTTGAAAACTAACAGTTCTGGTTGTGAATCGTTGACAAGCAAGAGGGGTGTTCTTTCTTGAGAGGTATCTTTACCTACTAAAGGAGAGAGGTGTCTCCACCTATTGAACTAAACGGAGGGATTGGTAAAATCTTGATATCAAGTTGCTTGAGGCAATGACATATGCACGGTTGCCGAACCTTGTAAAAAATTCAAATATCACTCTTTCCCTTATCTCATTTACTTTTCAAACATATTTTTATTGAATTATATATGTTGTGTAAGTTGTGAATGGTTTGTTTCAATTTGTGAATGTTGTGAATGTAAGTACTGTCCATAGTTTGTGATTGATTACATATTGATACATAAGTTTAAGCTTTCTCATATTTAGGGATATTGATATTGGTCTGCTTGCTGAAAATACTCTGTGGTGATTAAGATATTTAGAACACGTGTTAAATAAGTTTTAAAATTGATTAAACTTCCACACATAAAATTTTAAATTATCCAATTCACCCTCCTCCTGAGATTATACATTAACTTTCAATTCTTGAAATTGTCATGACAAGTAATTCATTATAAGTTATTTCCTAGTTTAGTACTTTATATTTGGAGGGGTCTTAAATTTAGAGTTATATTAGATTAAAATAAAATATAATATAAAATTATATTCAAATTTATTCAAATTCATTCAAATCTAAAATCAAGATATGAAATTTATACTCCAAATACAGTATTATATCTTTTGCAAATCTCTATAATTAATTTTTTTAATATTTGTGTGGGAATGTTTAAATTTTTTAAATCCTATTATGTTTGTGAGACCGATTATTTTTTAGAATCCTTTTTTCCGTCGTCCATCATCTAAGTCATCTATAGTTTGTAACTTAATTTCTAATTAATTGAAGCATTTATTTATTTATAATGAGATTCTCAACACATGCATCTCATCAAGTGAATTATACCTTCAATAACTACAATTGAGATACCTAGACTTAAACTGATCTCCAAATACAACATGTATATAGAATATCCAAACCATTCATTACATATATTATATTTAATTTTGAAAAAATTTGTATAGGATAAGTTATTTCTCCTGTATAATTTCGCACTAGACAAAAGAAATTGAATCCATTTTGCCTCTTTACAGCATTAGTTGAGATCGTAATTTAAAAATATCAAGTGAGACTAATTTGATGAAATCATAAATTAGTCTCTATACTATTAAATAAAATTTATTTAATTTTTTATACTTTTAATTAGTGTAATTAGGGACTTATACTCACTAATTTCATGCAATTATTTTATCGTCTTAATTAAATTTAAAATTATTAGCATATTTAATAAAATTATTTATGCATATAAAGTGTAAAATTGATATTACATATTATAGCAATATTATTCTTAAAAAGTTTCTTATTTTAAGAAAATTACAAGAAGTTTTGTTCATCATAAAATAATTATAACTGTAAGTGCATAAGTCGCATAAAATAATTTTAAAATAATATGAATATTTTTTGTAACTAATAATATACGTGTCTTATATGAGCCGACTAATCTAAGGGCAAAGCTCAAAAGGGTCTTCTCTTAATTTTAAATTTTCAATTCAAAACCATTAAATTATATTAGAGACAATTTTAATGGAATAAAATACTAAGTATAAGTTTCTTAATGGAATAAAATACTAAGACAATTTTAATGGAATAAAAATATATTTTAACTAAAAGTATAACAACTAATTTATCATTCCACTATTTTGTAATAAGATCAACTTGACCAACTCATTAGGCAGTGCCGCAGTGAGATTTGAGGAGGAGTAGCCCCATAAATTCCAAAAAAAATGTTTAAATATAATTATATTTTTTTTTAAATCACTATTATTTTATTATTGCTTCCTTGTTTTTTCTTTTAGGTTTAGTTAAATGCTTGTGCATATTTATCATACTTTCAAAATCCATTTATATCTTATTCAAAATATGCAATTTAAGGTATTTCAATATTGTTGATATCATATTTTGTTCAAACAATTTATATTGTCCCAAAACCTTCATTTTCAAGAGTTAAAATTCAATTTTATCTCATGATTCTATTTGTTTTGAATTCACATATTTTTAATTTTTGATTTCAAAACCCCTCATTTTTTCATATTTTTAAGACCTAGTATCCATAATTTTTTTGGGTACTTATTTTTTTTATATTAGGGTTTAAGAAAAAAGAAAAAAATAATATATAATTTCATTTATTTTAACTTTTCCTAATTAATCTCGATAATCAAAATATTCTCCACATATTGTTTTAGTTCGAAAAAAAACGTGAGCCTAAAAAATTTATTTATTGAATACACCGTCGAAGGATCACTCCCCACACTAGGGCAATTTCAAGAATATTAACGTAGAACCCCAAGAGAATCCCAAATAAAAAAGAGAACAAAGATCTATTCATAAAAGGAGAAACAAAAGATATAGTAAAAGAAGGGATATAAAAAAATTAAATAAAAAAAAATGATCAGGGGCATACTTCATAGGTGATCATCGACTAATGTTATCCTAATAAAATTGATGACTTTAAGCCTTATTAAATCTTTTCCTTCTTTAGCCTATACCCTCAGTCTATATTACAGTCCAAAAAGAAAGTCCTGTCTTAATTGGTATGCATCAATACCTCAAATAAATTGTCAAACTTATTAGAGTTTGCACTACGTTATGACCTAATCTTAATATGGTACGTAGGCAGGTTATTTAGAAAACAAGTTCGGTCAACTCTTTGCACCACTAGGGGCATAAATGTCATTTTGGTGAAAAAATTTAGCCATAATTTCCTTGTTATTCTAGAAACATGTATCCTTAGCCTACGTTTCATCATTTGTCTTAAAGTCCACCTTAAGATAGAAATACTGATCAAAATACCCGATAAGATACTGATTACAATTCAGGATGAAAATGTCAAAATAAGCTGTGAAACACAATTCAAGATAGTACCATTGGAAGTTGCCATCAAATTTACAGTGCAATAGTGAGGAGGTAGATGCAATGGATAAGCAGTATCTGTTCAACTTTTTCTTATAAAAATTTTAGGGTTAAAAAAAAAAAAAAGGTGTTCTCCTGTTGACTTGATTTTCTAAAGTTAACATCGAGGCTATATGGCATCAGAGTACTAGCAAAGTCACTTCTTGTTAAATAAGCACAAAAACCAAGTGAATAGACAGGTTTGAGCATTTCATTTGTATCCCTAATGAGATTTTGTTATCTGATTGTATACTTATTCATTTAACTTCAAAATGATTTAAACATTAAGAGTGCAATCCTTCGGGGGGTGCCATTGTTAGGAAAATTTAGTAAAAGTTTTTGTTAGTCAACATTCTTGAAATAAACAGGTTAGGGTGAACAACTTGGTCACAAGTATACAGAGGCAGATGACATGTTAAGTTGTGAGAAGACAAAATCTAGGGGCACTCACAGCAATCAATGTGAGTGGTATTTTCTGCTCAAGATCATCATTTATTCAATAGGGGCATCATTGACAAAACATGAACTTTCTTTTCCACATATTGGAATTTTAAAAATGATGAGCAAAATTGAGATATGACAAAGATGAGTTTAAGAATTTTGTCTGTTGATTGGATAGGTATTGGTTCACAAGCATACCCAAATAGGAACTTTGTGTATTTTCACGCATTGCATGCATAACATCAATAGTGATAGGAAGCCATCTGCATGTATTTTGCAATATCACTGCATGAGTAAAGTTAGGATATGTCTTCACTTTATGCATCATAATGTTCATATCATACAAAATTTTGTGACTAGTTTTGTAACGCCCCGAACCTTTAAAGCCGGGTTCAACGCGTACACCTAATAAAATTCTAATAATCCATAATTCATAATATACGCAGCAAAAAACATAAACATAATCTCCATATAACATAATACCAGAGTTTACTAATTCTAACTATAATCCATAATAAATCATCTATCATCTGCATTTCCATAAATCTACATAACACCCAAAACATTTCAGTATTTTCACAATCATTCCTTACTCAACAGCCTTAAAATATAAAAATATAAAACATAAATATTTGCATTCCCCAAAATTAACATAGAAATATACAATTTTCTTTTACTATTTCCTAATAATGCTATAAAAATCTCAAGCTCTTAAAGCTCGATCTCGAGGAAATCTTGAAAAAGATAAATTCATATTCGGGTGAGACACATCTTAGTAAGGGAATAAACAATATATTAAACACAGCGTGTGGCTAACATGAGGTATATATATATCATTTTAAATACATTTGCAAATCATTATCATAACATTAAAACCATTTTCTGAACCTAAACAATCATATGCAGAGATTTACCCACGAGATTACCCAAAGATAGGGGTGATTACCCGCCCATGAAAGTAGCACCCATTTGCTCTGATACTTAGGTAACCATAAGGTCACAATTAAAACATACCAAAGCACTCACCTTACTCAGTAAACCCTCAAGTGTAAGATTAATCTCGTACTTATACAGTTCAATAATAGTTTACCGACAAAGGCCCTAAGGATAGGGAAATCTACCCGTCCATACAAGTAGATTCCCTCTACCCTAGTACGTTATACGGCTACTGCCACATTTGTAACTACTAGTGCACTCGCCTTACTCAGCAAGCCTTCAGTCGAAAGATACGCCTCACCCAATCGTAACATGTTCTACGTATATACATACATTTAATATCATAATACATCATTCTTTCTATCATTATTCAATCATACACATCTGTTCATATCCATAGCTTAACATTGCATTGCATTTCACTTTAAGTGACTCTTTCCCATTTGAATCATTCACGTTTCACATTTTATTTCATTGCATTGTCATTTCATTGCATAACTTTTTCATTTCATTCCTTCGTACTACAGCTGGTCTTTAGTCATCATCAGTTAGTCCACATAGAAATGCGCTAGAATCTGCTAACACAGCTCCTTTTAGCTGTCATCAGTTAGTTCACATAGAAATGAGCTAGATCTGCTAACATGGTTGTCTTTCAGCTGTCTTACATTTACATGGTTGCATTTAACATACACAGGTAACATTGTCTATATCACATTTTATTTATAATGTCTTATTTACTTAACCTGCATCTCATACATTTAACATATATTTGCACAGAATCTCATGCCACACAATTTAACAGTAAAAATTCATACATATTCCTGTAAAATAAGCTAACCCACATTTAACATTTAATTATTGAAAATACAATTTCTATTTTTTACATATTTATCTAGAAAATTCCTTCCACTTTCTTCAGTTCATTTCCACAAATACATAACTAAATAAGTGGTTCTAGGCTCAGAAATCATAGTTTTACATAGTTCGCATTTTAATAATTCACACCAAAACATACATATAATATAACATAAATTATTACCTTTAATTTCGTAAAATCTGATTTAATATATAATTTTTCCTTACCTGATTTCTTGAACTACGCCAACAAGGACCTTAAAAAATACCTGCAGCGCTCACCTGAGCTTTGAATAAAAAATCCTAACTCCGTTAACTTAACCCTAAATAAAATACTATTTTAATATTTCCTAGGCCCTTAAATACCAAATAAACAATTATACCCTCAAATATAACCAATTTGCCAAATTTCCCAAATCTCACTCTCACTTTAGAGTAAGGCTTAGAAAACCCCAATTGAAAAATTACCTACGCCAAAATGACGACGATCATGACTGAGACCCCATGGTGGTGCCTGATCATCAATTTAACAGCAAATTTAATAAGAAATTGAAAAATTAGGGAAAGATTACCTTACCCCAGGAATGATGTCTACGCCGCTCTCACAATAAATCCGCTCCAGTAGAAATGTTGGTGGCGGAGATAAGAATCCAACGGCACCTTCCATTTCTTGATCAACGCTCATTAGAACGACGAAATTAAGGAGAGAGAGAGAGAGAGGTGGAGACGGAGACAACGGACGGATGCTGAAGAGATGAGAGAGCGCGAAGGCTCTCTTTCTCTCTTTGTTTTTTAGTAGGAAGCCTCTGAGGCTTCCTTATCCTTTTTTTTCTTTTTCTTTTTTTTAACTTACTTTAACTTAACATATATATATATATATATATCATATTATATTATTATATTATATCATATTATTTAATTAATAATAATAATAACTTAATTAATTTTAATTATTTATTTTTAAAATTTTATTTTATTTTATTTTATTTTATTTTATTTTATTTTATTTTATTTTATTTATTATTATTTTTTAATTATTTAAAAAAAATTTATTTTTTTTCCCGGGTTATTACAAGTTTTCATTTCACTTATCACATATTCAATTCATTGCCTTCCATAAATTGGAATGATTTGCGTTCTACTTGTGATATGGGGGGCATTGGTTCCCATATCCGAGTAATTCCTTCCAAGATGTTTTGATTAATTCGGATACTTGAGACATTAGTTCTCAAATCTGAGTAGTCACTTCCAAATTGTTCTAACTACTTCGAATACTTGGTCCATTAGTTTCCAAATCCGAATAGTCACTTCTAAATTGCTCCAATTACTTTGGATACTTGTGGCATTAGTTCCCAAATTTGAGTAGTTCATTATAAGTTGTTCGGTCTACTTCGGATATTTGTGGCATTAGTTTTCAAATCCAAGTAGTTGTTTCTAAGTTGTATTGGTTATCTCAGAGGCATTTGACAATAGTTCCCAAATATGAGTAGTTGTTTCCAAGTTATTTTGACTATCTTAGAGGCATATGACATTAGTTCCCAAATTCGAGCAGTCACTTCTAAATTATTCTGGTTACTTTAGATACTTGTGGCAATAGTTTCCAAATCTGGAGTCACTTCAAAGTTATTTTGGCCATCTCAGAAGCATGTGATAGTAATTCCCAAATCTGAGTAGTCGCTTCCAAGTTATTTTGACTATCTTAGAAGCATGTGGTAATAGTTCCCAAATATGAGTAGTCACTTTTTATTTTGGCTATCTCGGAAGCATGTGACATTAGTTTCCATATCCGAGTAGTCGTTTCCAAATTGTTTTGGATATTCTGGAGGCGTGTGGAAGTAATTCCCAAATCTGAGTAGTCGCTTCCAAGTTATTTTGGCCATCTCAAAAGTACGTGACAATAGTTCCTAAATTTGAGTAGTCGCTTTCAAGTTATTTTGGCTATCTCGGAAGCATGTGACATTGGTTTCCAAATTCGAGCAGTTGCTTCCAAGTTGTTTTGGATATTCCGAAGGCATATGACATTAGTTCCCAAATCTAAGTAGTCGTTTTCAAAATTGTGATGATTTATCTACCTTAGTGATATGCAAAGATGAGCATTTGGTCAGTTTGGTTAAAAAATATCATTAACCGAATCGACTGAAATTTCATATTTAACTGAAATCAAAATCAAACAAATCGAATTTTGATTAAATCAGTTAACCAATTTTAATCAATTTAATATTTTAAAATATATAAAATATAATTTTTGAATATATATAAAATATAAATAATATATATAATATATAAAAATAAATAAAATTTTAGTATATATATAAAATGTATAAAATATTTTAATATATACTATATATAATTATTTTTTATTAACTTATACTATTCAATAAATTCAGTTAATTTGGTCAACTGAATTAACTGAACCCAAAATCGAAAACCAAAATTCAACGAAAATGAAAATCGAATCAAACTGAATAAATTTTTAACCGAACTGAACCGGACGAATTTACTTAATTAATTTGGTTTTAACCAAATTATGCCCACCCCTAGTAGTATATGGTATAGTTTCCAAACCCGTGATAGTGATATTTTCATAAATTATGATAATTTATATTGTTAGGCGTCCCAACCCCGAGAGTATATAGTCTAGAGGGGAGGTGAATAGACTCTTTTCGTGGAATGCGTATTTTTCTGCAAAATAGAATGCTTGGAAAGATACAAGTAATTATATCACAGTATATGAAATATAAATCATGCACAAGACATAAATAAAAGAGTGAAAGAAGAGAAAACTTAACACCGGATGTAAGAACCTGAACCATGATATATGAATTTATTATATAAAAGAGGGGTAAATTGATAATTGAGCAAAGTTCGTCGATGAAGCCAGAGTTCGTCGATGAAATTTAGAGGCTTGTCAACGAGGAGAAGTCGAGGGATTTCAAGAAAATCAGTAATATGAGATTCGTCGACGAGGTCCTCGTCTCGTCAACAAGCAACCTATATGGCCTCGTCGACAAGGACGCAATTTGTTGACGAGGGCAGCTAAGTCAAAGGGGTTATAAATATCAGTTTCCATTACTTTGGAGCTACGTAATCTCAAAATATCTTCTCCCTCTCTCTCTAGAACTTGTAGATCTCTCTCTCTCTAGATTTCTTCGCCGTTCATCACCTGATTCGTAAATCCGACATTACCGGGTAGATCAGGGGAGGATTTTCTACGTTTTTAGCGGATTGGAATCTCATTTCGAGTGGTTTCGGGTTTCAGGCCAAAATCGAGGTAAGACTCGGTTTTCCTTTCTGATTTAAAATATGTGTAGTAGTATGAGTTGTAAGCATGTATTGTAATGTGGTTTATAGGTTTTGGAGTCTCGGTTTGTAGTTTTGGAGATTGTAGAGTTCATAGTTGGAATTCGGGTTAAGGTAAGGGGATTCAGTTTATATGAGTTACTTTTTGAAATCGGGATTGATAAACCTGTAGGTTATGATCGTATGTATATTTTGGTAACTTATTTAGGGAAATCTATTGAGTAAAATACAGGATTTTCGGGTTACAGTTTTTGAAAAAATTTGGGGATTTCGGGTATCATCTCTACTTTGTTTGGAAAACCGTTTGTTTTGGTTTAAACTATATTATTGAGATGACTGTTATCCATATTTGTATAAAATTGTATACTTGAATTGGAAAACGATATGATTTGCCGTAAACCAAATAAGTGTGGAATGTATGATTGTATGTAATTGTTCTAGATATTTTATAAAATAGCTATGTGGCGGCTAATTACCGTACGCTGATAAGTATAGAAACGTGAGTTTCAAAATGATTCCAGGTTTTGTGAAATTGGCTAGTGGTGGCTAATTACCATACGCCGAAACAACTATGTGGCGGCTAATTACCATACGCTGCGCCATGTATCGGTGTCAAAACTGTGGGCGAGAGTGTCCAACTCTATATTCGAGGGTGTGAAATATCACCTATGTGTTCCGACTGGTCACTGAGGGGTGTGAGCTACACTGTATTGGCAACGTAATCACTGCGAAGCTTCAAGTTTCATAGAGTAGTTGCGTATTAGTGTGAGCTGCACCGTATTGGCAACGTAATCGCTATGAAGCTTTAGATTTCATAGAGTAGTTGCGTATTAGTGTGATGACACTGACCGTATGCTTGGGTATCGTATGTACTGGAATGGATTTGTGAAAATACTGGAACTATATGGAAATGTTTTTAACTGTATCGTATTGTATGATGTTATGTTTTACGCAAAATAACACTAGTATGCCACACACTGATATAACCTGCTTTCTTCCTTATTGAGAGGTGTCTCACCCCAAATGTACGCACAAATGTTATCAGGTCCTTCAGGTAGCCGTAATTAGCATCCTAGCAATTGGAAGCAGGGGTGTCGTTAGTTGCTATTAGTGTCTGTTTAGGTACGAGTTTTTGTAACCGGATTGTCGTGATGGTTTTTGTAGACACCCGGGGTATGTTTTGTAAATATGGGAATGTATATCCTAACTTTGTATAGACTTTGGTATGGTACTGTACATGTATAGAAAGACCGTTTTTCGTTGTGTATTTGATGAGTATGGATGTATATGTGTTTGTGTATAGGGCATTTGTATACCCCACGGGGTCGTACCCTCTTATTGTATTATGTCATGTATGTTTTAATTGATACAGAGACAGGTTAGGTTACTATATTCACACCTGGGACCCATCTGCGGGTTCGGGGTGTGACAACTTGGTATCAGAGCTAACCAGGTTGTTAGGTCTTGTACACTTGGTTAGGTGTATTTACGTGTACATACCAGAGTATAGGATGTAGGAAATGGGTAGAGTAGGTTGAGGTTTGTGTTGTTACTAGACAGGGACTCATTTGCGGTGTTCTATATTCTTCCTGGAATGACGATTTTAGAAAGATCACGGCAAACCATTAATGATTTTCGTGTCGGTATGGTAGGACAGACCTAGGCCGTGAGAGTAGTAGTAGTTGACATAATTAGTTCTAATGATTATGTTAACTGTGTACGATATAGGAATTCTAACGGATTCCTATTGTTTTCATAATGGAGTCCAAGGATAATAACTTGGAGAGTGGATTCGAGGAGATGGCGAGAGATGAGTCTCCTTTTATGTCTCATGGTTTGGCGAGGCAGGTTATCCGAGAGATCGGGTAGAGTGTTAGGAGACGCAAATGCTCTCCTACTAATGCGGGGTGTACCATCAAGAGGTTTATACGCATGCACCCTCCGAAATTTACAGGAGGACCTGATTCGATTGTGGCGGAGGACTGGGTCGAGAAGACAGAGAGGATTTTCGAAGTCCTCCACTGCACTGAGAGGCAGAGGGTCTTGTACACTACCTTCCAACTGAAAAAAAGAGGCAGGACGTTGGTGGACTGCGGTGAGTTTGCTTGAGAGGCAGAGAGCTAGTCCATCTGGTATGACATGGGGCCGCTTCAAAGAGGTATTTTTCGAGAGATACTTCCTGGTCTCCACTTGGAATGCGAAGGCCGATGAGTTCTCAGGCTTGACGCAGGGAACTATGACGATGCAGAGGTATGCCGCCAGATTTATCGAGTTATCTCGGTTTGCGCTGTACTTGGTTCCAAATGAGTACGAGAAGGCTCGGAGGTTTGAGAGGGGTATGAGGAAAGACATCCGCCATCTTGTGGGGATGCTGCAGATCCGTGAGCTCCCTATTTTGGTGGATAAAGCCACCATAGTTGAGATCGACCTTCGAGGAGATGAGGTGGTGCAAGATTAGAGGAGGTTCTCAGACTGGTCCTCAGCAGGGACAGTGGAAGAAGAAGAAGAAGAAGAACTATAGTTCAGGTTATCAGCAGTCTACCGAGCAGAAGAGTTCTCAGGGGGATCCATCCTCTGTTGTAACGACCTGGTTAATAAACTGGGTTTTATTTTTTATTTTTATACTATAACATTTTACATGCTTTGATACCATACCGGGGAAAACCCAATCATATACCTAAGCAGTAAGAAGCAGAAACTGAATAAACTTATCCATATGTAAATATATACAACACCATACCACACAATACCAGAGTGCTACATGTTTCCCAAAAATACCCACATAGCTTTGTTCCCAAAGCACCCTCAACTAGCTAGGGTATATAAAGTCATTCCCAAAAATGTACTCACTCTCTGACAGGGCACCACTGAAGCCCCTCTATCTGCGAGCCTGATCTGCTCGCCTACCTGGATCACCTGAAAAATAATTCAACACTGGGATGAGCTAACGCTCAGTAAGAAGAAATATGTTATTACTAGTGTGTGGCAAATGAGCTACTATATATCATGGAATATGTTTTCATGTAAACATGTATAACTGAATATGTAAGGACGATATAAATAATAAAATTCACCACCCCTGTCCATATTGCTTTACATGACAGTATTGGAGTTTATTATTCAAAATTCTTCTAGTATAAGTAAGTATGTTCCTTGTTTCCGCAAATCTATACATATGTAATAATAATTGAAAATGTTCCCTGTGGCTATCTGTGTGTCATGACTTACCCCCTCATGACAGGGTTGTGCAGCCCGTAGGCTGGATTTACCCTAGCTGGCCAACCAGGAATAAATCACTATACTCCACAGGTCGATCTACTCACCTCAACCCATATCTGGATGGGGAGCCTAAGCTCTTCAAGGGCCTAGGTGAACGACCTTACCACGTATTATCTAAATAGGTGGTTGCACTCATAAAGTAACATAGTATCTGTAGCAACGACACCGTGCTCTGTAGCTACAAGTTCAACAGGGTCTGATATCATATAATATATATATATATATATATATATATATATGTTTATCTGATTTACCATGATTATGAAGTACTGAAATAACCATAATGCTGCATAATTCTACTGTAATTCATATGTCGTAATACTGAGAACTTTATAATCATAATACTGAAACTGCATAATCATAATACTGATATTCATGTAATCATGGTACTGAGATTCATAAACATCATGGTACTAAAATCCATAAAATCATGGTACTAAAATATTGTAAAAATAGGATATTGAAATATCGTAAAACTTATATTCGTACTATATTCATATTCAAAAGTCACATGATACTGTAATACATAATTTTCATCATTAAATAAATTGTATAGTATTTTAAAAGTTCCTAGCGTAGCATATTTCCCTTACCTGACTACTAGAAAGCCTTTTATGAAATACTAGCCTAACACCCGCAGGGCCTCCTAAAAAACACCCTAAAAATAATATTTGTCAGAACTAAATTTCAGTATTTCATCGCCTACTTTATTTCTTATAACTACCATAAGGCTAAAAATGGGCTAAAAGGCCTTACCCTGAATTTGGGATGAAATCCAACTCGATCCCACCGACGATTCGTCCTAGAAAACTTGAAGAGAACTTCACCAGGAACGTCATGGTGGCTTCGGATCGTCAATCCAGCGTTTGGCGGGGCCGAAAACGAAGAGAGAAGTGAGATGATCCGTAGGAGAGAGAGAGAGAGCGGTGTGAGAAATGAATAAAAATCCAGTTTTTAGCTATTTATAGGGCCATATTCGTCGACGAATCCTTCAGTAAATTCGTCGACGAAGCCCTGTATTCGTTGACGAAATTCAGAGCAACCCGAACCATTTCTCTGTATTTTCTCGTCAACGAAGCCCTGTATTCATCGACGAATTTTCTTCTGCACTTGTCGACGAACCCCTATATTCGTTGACGAGTCTTGGCAATTTCCTAAAATCAAAATTATCCCCAAAATGCAATGTCGTTGAAGAACGCGGGGCGTTCATCGACAAAGTCTACGGTCTCCTTCTGTTTCTATTTCTCTCCCTCTTATTATTATTAAAATGCTATTATTCTTCGGGTCACTACATCTGCACCTTGCACCAAGTGCCGTAAAAGGCACGATGGGGAGTGTCAGCCGTTCTGGGGTAACTACTACAACTGTGGCAAGTCGGGCCACATGTCACAGAGCTGTCAAGCATTGAGGAGAGATACGCCTGCACAGAGCTAGAACCGTGGGAGTAATCAGATGCCTCGAGGAAACTACCAGGCAACCACGACTCCTACGAAAGTATATTTACTGACTCCAGCAGATGCGGAATATGTTGGGAACGTGGTGACAGGTACCATGTTATTACTTTCGAATAGAGCTATCTTTTCATTTGATTCGGGAGCAACCCATTCATTTATATCTGCTAGTTTTATGAGGTTATGTGGGGTTGAAACCCGAGCTTTGGATGAGGGGTTGTCTGTGGCTACGCCGACTGGGAGTGTAATGATTTGTAGTAGGATGTTAGGAAACTGCACAGTTGTAATTCAGGAGAGACTGCTACCAGCGAATCTTGTAGTGTATGACATGTTTGGTTTTGACTTCATATTGGGGATGGATTGGCTATTTTCCAGTTTTGCGGTGATTGATTGTCATAGGAAGGTAGTAGTGCTCAGGCCTTCTGGGGGGCAGGAGTACGAGTTCATAGGATCGTGTGTGCGTTTGACGCCATAGGTTCTATCAGCATTACAGGCGGGAGGCTACTCTTGGACAAATGTCAGGGGTACCTAACTTGCGTGAAGGAACCGCCACGGGAGGAGTTGAGGCTCGAGGATATTCGAGTGGTCAACGAGTTTTTGGATGTGTATTTTGATGATTTACTCGGTTTACCTCCGGATCGTGAGGTGGAGTTTGCAATAGAGTTGTTGCTTGACAAGACACCGATCTCTAAAGCTCCGTACTAGATGGCTCCAACATAACTTCGAGAGTTGAAGGCGTAGTTGCAGGAACTATTGGACCAGGGTTTTATTCAACCGAGTGTTTCACCCTAGGAAGCTCTAGTTTTGTTTGTGAAGAAGAAGGACGGGTCGATGCGTATGTGCATTGATTACCATGAGATTAACAAGGTGACTGTGAAGAATCGTTACCTGTTGCCTCGCATTGATGATCTCTTTGACCAGTTGCAGGGAACGCACATCTTTTCCAAAAATCGACCTACAGTGAGGGTATCATCAGGTAAGGGTTAGATCTGAGGATGTAGCAAAGACTGCTTTCCGAACCAGATACGACCACTATGAGTTATTGGTTATGCCATTTGGTTAGACCAATACTCCGACTGTGTTTATGGATTGATGAACAGGGTTTTCCATGAGTACCTGGATCAGTTCGTAGTGGTGTTTATCGATGACGTTCTAGTATACTTGAGAAGTCCGGAAGAGCATGAAAACCATCTGAGGTTGGTACTACAGATTCTGCGAGAGAGGAAGTTGTATGCTAAGCTGAAGAAGTGTGAGTTCTAGTTGAATAAGGTTGCATTCTTAGGCCATATGGTGTTTAAGGGCGGTATCTCAATTGATCCTAGCAAGATTGAAGTTGTAGTTGATTGGACAAGACCGAAGAGTGTGCAGGAGGTTCGGAGTTTCTGGGACTGGCAGGTTACTATCATCGATTCATAGAGAGTTTCTCTAAATTGTCTGGACCTCTGACACTTTTGACCATGAAGGGGGTGAAGTTTGACTGGACTAGTGATTGCGAGCGGTGCTTTCTTGAGTTGAAGCACCAGATGGTTACTACTCCAGTATTGACCATTCCTTAGGGGGATGAGGGTTTTGTGATCTATAGCGACACGTCCCTGAAGGGTTTGAGATGTGTGCTTATGCAACAGGGTAAGGTAGTAGCTTATGCTTCTCGGCAACTTAAGTAGTATGAGAAGAATTACCCTACGCATGACCTAGAGTTAGCTACTATTGTTTATGCCCGGAAGATCTGGCGACACTACCTGTACGGTGTTCAGTGTAAGATTTTCACTGACCACAAAAGCCTCAAGTACCTTTTCACGCAAAAGGAGCTGAATATGAGGTAGAGGCGGTGGCTAGAGTTGATCAAGGACTACGATTGCACGATCAGTTATCACCCGGAGAAGGCTAATGTGGTAGTAGATGCGTTGAGTCTAAAGTCAGAGCATGCGGCAGTATCTGCAGTTGTAGCTCAACATTATATCAGGTGGGATCTGGAAAGCTTTAGCGTAGAGTTGGTGTCTGGTGATCATCAGGCTTTCATTGCTAGCTTGGTGATCCAGCCGACTTTGTTTAAGCGTATTAAAGCCACTTAGGCTAGTGATGCGAAGTTAGCTGAGGTGTGTTGAGGTTTGGGACCAGGCTGTGTGTTCCAAACTATGACGAGATCAGGAGGGCAATTTTGGAGGAAGTGCATCGTTCTTTGTATACGGTACATCCGGGTAGTATAAAGATGTATCGGGATTTGCGCGAGTCCTTCTGGTGGAGTGGTATGAAGAGGGAGATTGCCCAGTTCGTGGAGCAGTGTCTGACGTGTCAGCAGGTGAAAGCTGAACATCAGAGGCCGGAAGGACCGTTGCAGCCTTTTCCTATTCCAATGTCGAAATGGGAGCACATTTCCATGGACTTTGTTACCGGATTGTCGCCAGCATTTCACGGGCAAAATGTTATTTGGGTAATCGTGGACAGGGTGACGAAATATGCTCACTTTATACCGATGAAGGTTAGCTACCCTTTGAGTAGGCTAGCGGACCTGTATGTGCATGAGATAGTGAGGATGCACGGAGTACTGGTGTCCATTGTTTCAGATCAAGATTCAAGGTATACTTCCCGATTTTGAAAGAGCTTGCAGAAAGCACTGGGGACGAAGCTTACTTTCAGTACAACGTTCCACCCCCAGACTGATGGACAGTCAGAGAGGACGATACAGATCTTGGAGGATATGTTACGGGCTTGTGTATTAGACTTCAGTGGTAGTTGGATTCAGTTTCTACCATTGGTGGAGTTTGCTTATAACAATAGCTTCCAAGCT
Organism: Malania oleifera; assembly: GCF_029873635.1. Classification (NCBI taxonomy): domain Eukaryota; kingdom Viridiplantae; phylum Streptophyta; class Magnoliopsida; order Santalales; family Ximeniaceae; genus Malania; species Malania oleifera. The sequence goes on along the minus strand of NC_080426.1, from coordinate 3,568,350 downwards.
AGTATCAAGATGGCACCATTCGAGGCTCTGTATGGTCGGAGGTGTCGATCTCCTTTGTATTAGGATAAGGTCGGTGAACGTCAGGTTCTAGAACCTGAACTCGTGCAGCAGGCGTCTGAGAAGGTGGGTTTGATCCAAGAGAGAATTAGATTGGCTCAGAGTCGGCAGAAGAGTTACGTGGATGTTCGCCGCTATGAGTTGAAGTTCGAGGTGGGGGGTAAGGTATTCCTTAGAATCGCTCCGATGAAGGGAGTGTTGAGATTCGGGAAGAAGGGCAAACTGAGCCCGAGGTATATCAGACCGTTTGATATTCTTAAACGAGTGGGTCCAGTAGCCTATCGGATTGCACTTCCTCCTGCGCTCTCAAGGATCCATAATGTATTTCACGTATCCATGCTGAGGAGGTACGTTCCGGATCCGTCGCATGTTATTAGCTACGAGTCTTTAGAGATTGGGGAAACTTTGACGTATGAAGAAGTACCAGTTCAGATTCTGGACCGAAAAGTTTAGAAGTTGCGTACCAAGGAAATACCATTATTAAAGGTATTGTGGTGGAATCACGCGGTTGAGGAAGCTTCTTGGGAATTGGAGGCAAAAACATGCCGGAAGTATCCGCAGTTGTTTTGAGTAGTAGTCCTGATAGCAGAGTCGGTATGGTATGTATGTATGTAGTACTCTGTTATCGTAGTAGTATTGTATGGTTAGTCTCTGGGAGAGTCTTGTAGTATTGTGAGCTCCCGAGACCGTATATGTATATAACCACAGTATTCCTCCGCCATAAGTGAGGGAATATATGTATGTATGTATCGTAACAGGGTTGCGTATAAATGGCCGCCGGTTCTTCTTAAAGTGTGTATCTATCGTAACGGGGTTGCGTATAAATGGTCGCTGGTTCTTCTTAGATTATGTATGTATCATAACGGGGCTGCGTATAAATGGACGCCGGTTCATCTTAGAGTGTGTATGTATTCGGTAGTATGAATGTGTTCGTAAAGAGAGATTGCAAATTTCGAGGATGAAATTTTTGTAAGGAGGGGAGGTTGTAAGAACCTGAACCATGATATATGGATTTATTATATAAGAGGGGGCTAAATTGGTAATTGAGTAGAGTTTGTCGACAAAGCTAGAGTTCGTCAACGAAGTCTATGTGTTGCTCGTCGATGAAATTCAAAGGCTCATCGACGAGGAGAAGCCGAGGGATTTCGAGAAAATCGGTAATATGAGATTCATCGACAAGGTCCTTGTCTCGTTGACAAGCAACCTACATGGCCTCGTCGACGAGGACGTAATTCGTCGACGAGGGCAGCCAAGTCAAAGGGGTTATAAATATCAGTTTCCATTACTTTGGAGCTAAGTAATCTCAAAATATCCTCTCCCTCTCTTTCTAAAACTTGTAGATTTCTCTCTCTCTTTAGATTTCTTCGTCGTTCGTTGCTTGATTTGTAAATCCAACGTTATCGCGTAGATCAGGGGAGGATTCTCTATGTTTTTAGTGGATTAGAATCTCGTTTCGAGTGGTTTCGAGTTTCAGGCCAAAATCGAGGTAAGACTCGATTTTCCTTTCTGATTTAAAATATGTGTAGTAGTATGAGTTGTGAGCATGTATTGTATTGTGGTTTATAGGTTTTGGAGTCTCGATTTGTATTTTTGGGGACCGTAGAGTTCGTAGTTGGAATTCGGGTTAAGGTAAGGGGATTCAGTTTATATCAGTTAGTTTTTGAAATCGGGATTGGTAAACCTGTAGGTTATGATTGTATGTATGTTTTGGTAACTTATTTGGGGAAATCTATCGGATAAAATATGGGATTTTCGGGTTACAGTTTTTGGGAAAATTTGGGGATTTCGAGTATCATCTCTGCTTTGTTTGGAAAACCGTTTGTTTTGGTTTAAACTGTATTATTGAGATGACTGTTATCCATATTTGTATAAAGTTGTATACTTGAATTGGAAAACGATATGATTTTTCGTAAACCAAATAAGTGTGGAATGTATGGTTGTATGTAATTTGTAATTACCTAAATAATAATGGTATTTAATCAAGGACTCGTCGATGAATACAGGGGATTCATTGACGAGAATAACACAGAGTCTCGTCGACGAGGGTAGCTATTGTCGACGAGAAATACCGAGAGAATTTTTGGGCGACTTTGAATTTCGTCGATGAAAGGGAGAGTTCGTCGACGAATTTCCTTTTGACCTCGTCCATGAGGTGACGTGACTCGTCGACGAAGCCCAGTGTATAAATAGGGCCAACTTTCATTTTTGGCCAAAATCGTGCGCAAACATTTTTCTCTTTCTCTCCTCTATGCCCCTCCTACCTTCTCTCTACAATCTTGGGCCAGATTCTCGCCAGTTCGACGATCTGAAGCTACCACGACGCTCTTGGTGAAGTTCTCTCTAAGTTTACCGGGGCAGATCGTCGGTGGGGCTGAGTTGGACCATCCCAAATCCAGGGTAAGGCTTTCTACTCATTATTTGGTTTCTTGACAGTTGTAGAAAGCGTAGTACATGTAGAAATACTGAATTTTAGTTATGGGAAATGTCTTTTTCAGGGTGTTGAGTGGGGAACCCTGTGGGTGCAAGAGTATTTCTCTTAGGGGCTTTTCAGGAATCAGGTAAGGAGATAAACTAAGCTAGTATTTTATGAAAAATATGTATATTGTTACAACATTTGATTTCAGGAAAAATAAATATATTTATATATGTTTTATATTTGAAAAATACTGTTGAAAATAATGGTATGTTAAATATACAAAAAACCTGTTTCGTGTGGCATGAATTGAAATTAATATGAAATATTGTTTTCTGGGAATATGATAAACATATGAATTTTTATAATGGAAAATCAGCGTACGGGCTGAGATTTTGATATATTTGTCGGCATACGGGCCGAGCTATATGTATGATTTGTCGGCGTACGGGCCGAGCTATGGATATGATTTGCCAACGTATGGGTTGAGCTATGTATATTATTTTCCAGCGTACGGGCCTAGCTATGGATGTGATTTTCCAACGTATGGACTGAGCTATGGATATGATTTGCTGGCGTACGGGCAGGTGATTTTCATGATATATGCATATATGCAAAATGATATAATTCATTTAATAATTAATGGTATGAAATATCCATGTATCACAGTTTCGGTATATGTTATATGTTATCAAAACCTGGTTGGCTTAGTCTAGGCTAGCACTTGCACGGTACCAATGCTATGTGTTCATGATTTATCATGATATTTGTGTTAACGCCGTTGTATGGAGTGGTGCGAGATTGGATGGTCGATGAGGTTTTAAGAAGTGTGTGAGCGCCGCTAGTGTACGGACCAGGTCTAGCAAACCCATTGGACTTATAGATTGTACTCTTGACTTGGCAGTGGTTAGTCAACCATTGTTAGGTCCCGCCTTCGGGCCACACAATCCAGTCATGTGAGGGTAATACATGACAACAACTAGCTAACCTACCAGGATGTTTTTGTATTATTATTTATATGAGATGAATTATACTATGGAAACCATTATGTTCTGTCATGTTTTGGTTATACATGTGTTTTCCCAGAAATGATATATATACAGTTTACTGGTTATATTTATAATTATATGTATACCATATAAATGCTCATGTTGCCACACGCTAGTGTTAGTTTATTTCCCTTACTGAGAGGTGTTTCACCCCAAAATTTTATAAATATTTCAGGAGCCCATGGTAGGAGAGTGGGTAAAGCATCGCTGATTTAGTACTGTTGATCTGCACTCTTTGAAAGGCAAGTTTTGGTAAGGACGGTTGGATTTTGTGGGAAATGTCCCTAGGTCTTTCTTATTTGGGGATGTGTATATAATGGATGTAGTAACTCTGGTGTATTGCGATGGATTATTATGTATTTATGATATTATGATTTTATGTTTCCTGCTGCTTAGGTTTCCACATTGTGTTATTGTTATATCCCTGACACTCACGAGTCCAGGTGGATTATGATCTGCTAAGTTTTGTGATATTGGTTTTATTATATTATGGAAAAAAAATATGTGGAAATTAAGCAGGTCGTCACATAATTGTTCCAGGTATTTTGTAAAACAGCAGTGTGGCAGCTAATTACCGTACGTTGACAAGTATAAAAACGTGAGTTTCAAAATGATTCCAGGTTTTGTGAAATCGGCTAGTGGCAGCTAATTACCGTACGCCGAAATAGTTATGTGGCGGCTAATTACCATACGCTATGCCATGTTCCGGTGTCAAAATCGTGGGCGAGAGTGTCCGACTCTATATCCAAGGGTGTGAAATATCACCTGTGTGTTCCGGCTAGTCATCGAGGGGTGTGAGCTACTTGTATTGGCAACGTAATCACTGTGAAGCTACAAGTTTCATAGAGTAGTTGCGTATTAGTGTGAGCTGCACCGTATTGGCAACATAATCGCTGTAAAGCTTCGAGTTTTATAAAGTAGTTGCGTATTAGTATGACGACATTGGCCGTATGTTTGGGTATCGTATGTACTGGAATGGATTTGTGAAAATATTGGAACTGTATGGTAATGTTTTAACTGTATCGTATTGAATGATGTTAAGTTTTTTCGTAAAATAACACTGGTATGCCACACACTGATATAACTTGCTTTCTTCCGTACTGAGAGGTGTCTCACCCCGAATGTACATACAAATGTTTTCAAGTCCTTCAGGTAGCCGTAATTAGCATCCTAGCAATCGGAAGCGGGGGTGTCGTTAGCTGCTGTTAGTGCCTGTTTAGGTATGAGTTTTTGTAATCGGGTAGTCGTGATGGTTTTTGTAGACACCTGGGGTATGTTTTGTAAATATGAGAATGTATATCCTAGCTTTGTATAGACTTTGGTATCGTACTGTACATGTATAGAAAGATCGTTTTTTGCTGTGTATTTGATGAGTATGGATGTATATGTGTTTGTGTATAGGGCATCTGTATACCCCACGGGGTCGGACCCTCTTATTATATCATGTCATGTATGTTTCAATTGATACAAAGACAGGTTAGGTTACTATATTCACACCTGGGACCCATCTGAGGGTTCGAGGCGTGACACCGGAGATTTAATGTGGTTTGGCACTAAGCCTACGTCCACGCCTTAGCACCAAGTAAAAAATTTTACAATCCATTATGAGTACTCCTTCACTGGCGGAGCAAGTGTAACGACCTAGAAAATTTTAACTATTTAAAATAATAAGGAAGATAATAAATAGAATAGGGAAAAATTGAAGAAAGGGAAGAAAAAAGAAATTTTTAAAAGGAGTGTCAGCGAGGCCTGGGGAGGATACATGTATCATTGATGAGGAGTTACCGAGAGAGTTTGAGATATTTTGAAATTGATGAGGAGTTACCGAGAGAGTTTGAGATATTCTGAAACTCGTCGATGAGCTCACGGTCTCGTCGACGAGTGTTCTTCATGGGATCGTCGACGAATCCACGTGTCTAGTCGACGAGTCCCTACTTATAATTAGAGTTTGCTTCATTTTTCAGCGAGAAAATTTTACATGAAGTCTTTCTCTCTCTAGAAAAACGGTATTTCTGCCTTCTCTCTTCGAATTCGACTTGGATTCAATTGGTTTGACGATCCGGAACTACCACAAGGTTCGTGGAATCGTTCTCTGCAAAGCTTCCGGAGCAAATCATTGATTTAGGGTTTTGGGGCACCATCCTAAAATCAGGGTAAGTGGGTTATTTTGGAGTTTTCTTGTTAAATATAATTATATGGAACCTATGAAGTATTAAATGAGTATTTTTTGAGATTTGAGTGAGTTGGGAATTTTGGATTACAGGGTCTCGTTTTCCATTTGATTTAGGCAGGAACTTGAGGAGCAGGTAAAGGGAAATACGTTATAATAGGTTTTATTCATTTTAAATTGGTTAAATTTGAGTATAAATTCTATAAATTTAGGTATATTTTTATAAACAGTGCAGGCATTGAAAATTATGTTTTTTTTATTATATATTATAATGGAAAAAAAACCGTGTGGCATGAAAACAACTTTGATAATTAAATGGTTGTGGGTACTGCTTGATTTCATCTATTGTTCGCTTGTGATTACTGGTTGGATTGCAAATTTTGTTTGGTTGTGATGCTGTTTGGATAAACAAATACTAAGAATGGGAATGTAATGATGTGTTTACCTGTATTGGATGTGTATTATTTTATGGTTCATGTAAATTGCGATACAACGTTGGTAGTGGTATGAGGAAGTCGTTATATTGCACCTGATATAACCGTCATATAACATTGGCAGTGTCAAGCCCCGAACCCGCGGATGGGTCCCATATGTGAATATAGTAACCTAACTTGTCTTTGTATCAATTAAACATACATGATACAATACTGATTGAGGGTCCAACCGCGTGGGGTACACGTAAACCCTATACACATTCACATACATATCCATACTTATCAAATATGCACCAAAAAATGTTCTTTCTATGTATACATTATACCATACCAGAGTTTATACAGAACTAGAATATACGTTCCCAAAATTATAGTACATACTTCGGGTGTCTACAAAACCCAACCATGACAAACCAGTTACAAAACTTGTACCTACTCAAGAACTAAACGTAGGTAACCGACACCCACGCTTCCAGACTCTAGGATGCTAGTTTCGGTTACCCGAAGGACCTAAAAAATATTTGTATATTTGGGGTGATACACCTCTTAGTAAGGAAGAAAACGAGTTATATCAATGTGTGGCATACGAGTGTTATTTCAGCGTAAAACATAACACAATACAATACAGTTCAATATAGTTCCAGTATTTTTCACAAATCCGTTCCAGTACATACGATACCAAACATACGGTCAGTGTTGTTACACTCAAGCACCCGATACCCTACAATAACCAAAGCCTCATAGCGATATCATTGCCAGTACAGTGTAGCTCACACCCATCGGTGACCAGTTGGAAAGAACAGGCTATATTTCACACTCTCGGATATAAAGTCGGACACTCTCGCCCATGGTAATTAGCCGAGACATGGTATAAGTGTACGGTAATTAGCTGCTCCTAACTGATTAAGCGTACGGTAATTAGCCGCCCTTAGCTGATTTACAAAACCTGAAATAATTTTGGAACTCATGTCCTTATACTCATTAGCATACGGTAATTAGCTGCCCCTAACTGTTTTTACAAAACCTAGAACATTTTACATACAACAGTTCATTCCACACTTATTTGCTATACAACAAATCCTATTTTTTTCAGTTCAAGAATACAGTTTAATATAAATATGGGTACGATCATCTCAATACTACAATTTTAATACAACATTCGGTTTCTCCAACAAAATAGAGATGATACCCGAAACTCCCAAATTTTTTCAAAAACTGTAACAAAAAAATTCCGCATTTTCACCCGATAGATTTTTCCAAATAAGTAATCAAAACATACATACGATCGTAACCTACAGGTTTACCAATCCCGATTTCAAAAATATACTGATATAAACAGAATCCCCTTACGTTTTCCCGAATACCAAAATACGAACTCTACGGCTCCAAAACTATGAACCGAGGCACAAAAACCTAAACATCCAAGAACTATACTTCACTATAATTCTTACTACTACATATAAACCGAAACGAAACTAAAATTGGACCTTTACCTCGGTTTTGGGGTCAAAACTTGAAAACCCTAAAACGAAGATCTAGTCCACTATTCTCGAAGAGATTCCTCCCTTGATCCGCACAGTAACGTCAAATTGTCGAATCAGGCGACAAATAGCGAAGAATCAAGGAGAAAGAGAGAGATCTCGCAGGTTCTAGAGAGAGAGAGAGAGAGAGAGAGAATTTTAGCTTACTTACCCATGAAGCAATGAAATAGGATATTTATAGCCCCTTTGACTCGGCCAACCTCGTCGACGAGATGGTGCCTTCGTCAACAAATCATCCATACATTTCGTCGATGAAACGGCTCCTTCGGCGATGAACCCTATTCCGATATTTTACAACACGTTCGGTATCTCTTCATTGACGAGGTTATGAATTTCAACAACGAAGAGTACGAGGGCTTTCGTAGACGAGAACAATGACTTCGTTGACGAAACTTACAAAATTTACCTTTTCACCCTTTCACTATTTAGTCAATCTACATATCTTGGGTTGGGTTCTTACAGGCAGTGGTATAAGGAGGTCTTTATATGTGCGTTTATAGTAGGGGGTAAAACATTGGCAATGGTATGAGGAGTTTATCTTACCTATTTTCCATGAACATGGTAGTATGTGTTGCAACCTGTGTGGTTGAGAAGATTATGTAGTAACATGTGTGGTTGATAATCCTATGTGGACGTGTGTTTTATATGGATTAGAGTCTTGTGTGGCGACATTGTATTTTGTGTGGATATGAACCCTATGTGGGTGTGAATGAAGACTGTGTGAATAATCCTGTGTGGATGTGGGTCCTGTATGGACTATGATACTTGTATAGTTATGGACCTTTTGTGGGTGTGCATGAGCTATGTGTGGATTGGTTGTGGTAATGCAAATATGCGAGGATCTCTATGTAATGATAGCATTTGGATGCATGTAACTTTAATTATATAAGTATTTATGGTAAAGTAAGATGCTCCACCGAGGGCTTGCTGAGAAAAGCGAGTGCTCGGGTAATTATTTGTGAGTACCAGAGTAGAAGGAAACTACTTGTATTGGCGGGTATGTTTCCCTATTCTTAGAGACTTTACTTGGATACATAACCCGAGGGCTTACTGAGGAAGGTGAGTGCCCTGGTTTTAGTACTAGAGCAGAGGGAAGTTACTTGTATGGGCCGGTAGACTTCCCTATTCTCGGAAATTATCAGTAAAAGTAATTATGTATGCGTGTATATGATTGGGTAACAGAGAAGTCGATAATGATGTGATTATAGATGCATTTTTCTCAGCTGCTATTGATAGTGAAACACAACTGTATGTATACTTTGTAATTATATATTAAACACTTCAACCACACACTGTTGTAATTTATTTCTTCCTTATTGAGAGGTGTCTTACCCCGACGAATATTTAATCTTTTCAGGTCCTCCAAGTGATTGAGCTTAGAAAGCTCCAGGGCGAGGTAGTTTTGTGAGTAAATAAAAGAACAAATATGTTTATAGACCGTGTTTAATGTTTTGTCCTAGTTATGTAATATGGAATATATGGAGTACTTCTTTTTATGGGTTTGCATATATAAATATAGGACTCTGGTTTTTTTATTTCAAGTTAATTATTTAGTTTTGTTGCGTGAATGGTATAAAAGACGTATGTATGGTCTCATAACACCACGGGCCCCACTTGGCGGGTCTGGGGGCATTACAACAAGCCTTATAACTCAGGTACCAAACCCTACACTCGGGAACAAATCCCTGCCGCGCTCATGAAGGGCCTTCACTTTGGTTCACAACGAACCTTCACCAAACGGTTCACAAAGAACCTCACAAGCAACCTTACAAGAAGATGGGAATACAACACAATGCTCCTCAAATGAGCAAATATAAATTACAACCCAAACCTCATACTATTCTCTTAAGAATTGAATCAAACACAATAAGTGAGCAAGAGAGAATGAGTACATGTAATGAAGAACTAATATGCAATGTGCTACGTTTGGTATAAAATGATGTTTTTCACTAAGAATGATCAAAGACCTTCAAAACATGCTAATATAAGTCTAATAGCTTGTATTTATAGCCCAAGAGCCAAAGGAGTCGTTAACTAGCCGTTTGGGGGAAAAAAGATATTTTATTTGGTAAACTAACCCTTTTCCACCCGTTGGACTCATCGACTAGTCCATACACTCGTCGACTAGTGTTGACTAGTGACTCGTCGACGAATTCCCTGTTCTCGTCGACGACTATCTCGAATCAAAAAAAGTTATCAACATGAGAGTTGTGAGATTTTTTTTTTTTAACTTTACAGGGACACCAATATCGTGCTTTTTGGACTCTTTTAGCAAAAGTTATGCCTAAAATACCGAAGAGTGTTTAGAAAAGATGATCGATGCATAACTAAGGTTTTAAATCCAACCAAGAAGCCTTTTAATCATTTATAACATTTTTGGACAAAAGTATATGTAAAATATTAAGTCTAATAAAGTTTAATACTTGGCCAAAAGAGTTTTCCTTTAAATATAAGATATCTTGTTTTATGAAAATACATTTGAAAGTTCATTTGATATCTTATATGCTTATGTCTTTTTATAAAAATATGCTTGACTTTCTTTGAACCTTTAGGACATAAAGCTCGTGTTGACACAATTGGGACCAAGTATGAAAATATTTATAAAACCAAGATGTTTGAAAACTTGTCCCTTTAGAAAACATATTTGAGTTTAGGATTCATTTGACAAACTCTTTAAATTAACTTTGAAAACTATGAAAGTTGAGTTTGTGACGTAAGGTGAAATCCTATAAACTCATGTGTCATAGTATGCATGTGTTTGCTCAACACTTGCTTAGAAATCACGTAAGAAACAAAATGCAAGAGTTACAATATAAACTATCTTAAACACACACCCATTACATATAATGCAACATTGAGCTTCCTTGGATGTGTTGATGGGGATCAACAATCCCCAAACATAACATTCGCTGAGATGGTGTCATGTGGATACATTCATTGGGATGAAGGCAACTGTGCACCTTTACAAAAAAAATGCATAACTTCATATATAGAGGCCCAAATAACCTAATTCCAATTGGGCTGGAAAGAAGACTCCCATACCTTTCTTTGGGTATAGGGAAACACATGAAGTTCAAATTGTGCATGATTTGGCTGCCCAATAACAGTAGTTATTCATCCAAAAATTCTGCATCACATGGACAGTTGTACACCTTCACCAAATATGCATAACTTTCTTAAAAAAATCCAAATGGAGTGGTTCAAAGTGTGTTGCAAAGAAGACTTCCATATCTTTAATTTGGTATATGGTAGGTGAGCTTGTTGGCTCGATTGAGCGTCTAAAGGGGGGGTGAATAGACTTCTTCACGGATGTGCTAACTTTCTACAAACACAGAAAACTTACCAAGAGCAAGTGCATAAAATTGCAATGTAAAGATGCAGGAAATCACAATAAAAGTATTAAGGAGATATGAGAGAGGAAAAGCTTAGCACAAAGATATTTACGTGGTTCAGCACCCCGCCTACGTCCACGCCTTGAGACCAACTCAAGGATTCCCAAAATCCACTATAATCCTCCTTCGGCGGAGAAGCCAATACACGGTAGCTCACAAAGAGCTTCAACAAGGTGCTCACTTAGAGACACCCAACAGTAGTTCACAAAGAGCCTTTCTTTACAAGAAGTAGATGAGAAATAAATGTAAACTTGAATACTCCCTTTGAGCTAATTACAACAATAAAATCCTCACTCAATGTCCTCTTGTCAATAGAGTAGAAGCAAAACTAAGAGCAGCAAGAAGAGGGCAAGTGAGTGTATGAGCAAACCCTAGAAATGAGAACACCAATGAATGATCTTTTTACAATATCAACTTTCTTGGTGAGGAATAAATGCTATTTACTCCTATTTAAACACCAACTGGGTGAGGGGAATGCTGGAGAGCCGTTGGACATTTATTAATGTAAGATAAGGGTCAAACTAGCCATTCTGCAGCATTTAATGTTCGCTGCTGCCCGACGTTCGTCGACGAAATTGGAGATTCGTCGAAGAGCTCTTCAGTCAATTCGTTGACAAAGCTCTATATTCGTCGATGAGTTGCTGGTTCTGAATTCAGGTACCTCTCGGTATATTTTCGTCGACGAGAACCCTGTGTTCGTTGACGATTTCTTCATGCCATTCGTCGACGACGCCTTGTGTTCGTCGACGAGTTATGGCTCTGAATTCAGATGCCTCTCGGTATCTTTTCTTTGACGAGAACCCTGTGTTCGTCGACGAAATTTGTGTTACACTCGTCGACGAAGCCCTGTGTTCGTCGACGAGTTCCTTCTTCTTTAAGACTTGTTCTTTTAAGTTCAAAGAAGGTCCTTGTCTGTTTTGGGGGTTTCTTTTCACACTTTTAAATAACTTTACTTGTATTTTGTTGTGTGTGTGTGATATGCCCATTTCTTGCTCTTAGTTTTGAGTTTCACTCTATATACAAGATATTTACAAGATGGTCTCTCTCTCATTCTCACACTCATCCTTCAGATGACTTTGTATATTGTGTATTGTCCATGAATGCGTTGAGAGGCTAGTGCTTTTGGTCATGGCATGAGTTGCTTTGACTGTTTGTTGGTTCAGATGCCGTTCTGTATAGTTGAAACATGACTTAGAGAGAAACGTTAGTAGCCTTAAGAACTGCTAATGGGTTGTTGTCATCAAAACATGGTAGGAATGAAAGACCCTTAACTACTTGGTCTAACAGAGCTAATTCAAAGTATTGAACATCTGGAAGGCCGAAGAATGAGACTATTTGTTTTGAAATTTTGACATTTTTTTGACTTTTTTGGTTTCACTTTATCATTTTCCATTCAAAGTTTTGTTATATTTTATTTACCTATGGTTGGAGGGTTGTTCCAACATCTCTATATATAGCTGGTCATGTAAGTTATTAGGGACATCAAGTATTTTGAATTGAATCAAGAGTTATTGCCTTGTGCTTACGCTTTAAGCTTGTCCCCTCTTTGTGAGTGAGTGGTGAGAGACCACATCCCTTCTACTTTGGAGATTGAGTGGCGAGAGGCCACGAAATTATCATTCTCCATTCTCCATCTTACCATTCCAGTAGTTGTTATTGTTGTGTTGGAGCCAGGAGATGCGTGAGTTGTGATCTGCAAGCTGGAGACGCATCCGCAGTTGTAATCCGTGGCCATTAATTGTAAATGAATGAAATTCCTCAATTTTGATTTATTCCAGCTACCTATAAATAGAGGAGCTGTTGAGAGATAGATAGAACAGAGAGGAAGAAGAGAGTGTAAAGGAGTGAGGAAGAGAGAAGAGAGGCTCTGGGAGATTGTATTTTCTTTCCTAGTGGTTTAGTGAATTGTGGTGTGTTCCGTGGACGTAGGTCGATCTTGACCAAACCACATAAATTTCTGGTGTCTCTCAATTTTCGGTGCTTGTTTATTGCTCACAGGGTCTTAACAGTTGTGTGAGATTATTGCTTCAACAATTAAGTGGATCAATCACAACCCCAAGTAGAGCCGAAAATCATCATTTGGGATATCGAGTAAGGTTCGAGTGTGTTGTGTTTATCATTCCGAATAATTTCAGTAAGCTCTTTTAACAATCTCTGCAGACTAACTCTTCAAAGCCAAGAAGATTTTCACACTTGAATGCTTGATTGTATCTTATTCTAAGGATATATAATTTGCATGTTTAGGCTTAATTCCAAGGCTTGAATCTACCATCTTTCAAGTGATTATCTTATTATACTTAATTAGGTTCTTAAGGACAAGTCTACGTGAATCTTATAACTTTTTGAATTTTCTACAACCTGTAGTTTTCGCATATAATTTATATTGTTCATTGCGGTTAATAAAATTCTCATCTTAAAGTGTATCTGATGTGTGCACATTTGTGAGAGGGTCTTTGGTAGGACTAGGGTTCCTAGAATTGTCCTACATCATGAGTCCTTTCCGAGTACGTGTCAATTTGATCTTCCTACTTTGATCGTCAACTCGATCCAATACTTCATGAATGTGTCACTTGTACCTGTACTAAGCATAATCTACAAAGATGAAAGGCACTAGGAATAACAAGTAGGTTAATATCATCAAAACACAATAAGCCATGATAGTATGACCATCAAGACTAACGTATACCTTACTTTGTAAGTTTGTTGAATTTTTAATTTTTTCTTTTTGTTTATGATGGAAGCAAGGTTGATAATTAATACAAGCGTTTTTGGACTCTAGATTGGTTTTGCCATGATGCACTTGTATGTGGCAATTAAATTAAGGTCATTGAAACTAACTTGGAATTAGAACTCCTACAATCACAAATGTTTGGGAAGAATTCATATATATTTGCCAAAAAAATAAAAATAAACACATGCAAATTATATTACGTGATGTTGAAACCCTAAAAACAAAATATAAAATATATATTTAATTAATTAAAATTAATATAAGTTTAAGTCTTATTTCAATGGTTGGGATTGATTCAAATTATCAAGTCAACATTAAGATTTTAAAGTCTCCTTAAGAGTAGGAGGGATTAATTTTGAATGATTCAAAGACTTTCAAACATTGGGCCTATAGTCACTTAAATACAAAATTTTCCAAAAATAGGTACCGTTTA